>NC_138296.1:39402500-40107500 GCF_965601325.2 Salmo salar | reverse complement strand
TGTGATTGTGGTAGACTGTAGACAGGAGAGTATCTGCTAGGTGTAGATAGAGAATAAGGTAGAATTTAAGATTGTGGCCTTTGGTTTGAACTAGGTGGGTATCCTACCAGTGGGCCAGGTCGCCCTGTAAGACCCAGTGGACCTGGAGGTCCCTTCAACGACATCTGGAATAAACAAGGGTAAGAAGGACATTGTTAGATAAGTTAAGGCTCAGTTCTAATGTAAAAGGAGTAGTGATGTTCCAGGTTGTAGTTGTAGTGGACAGGTAGACGTTACCTTGGTCTGCTGCAGGATGGCCTGAGCCTGGGCCTCCTGGGCCGACACCACAGGCCCCTTCTGAGAATCACCACCATGTTGGAACTACACGAGAAGGGGGTAGAGTGATCAACCGAAATACATGAGGTATAAATCTATGGGAATACACAACGTAGATTTAATCTGGCCTCATCAGCATTCAATCTCACAGCTCCACCTAGTGGCTCAGAGCTGTTACTGCCCTCCCTCAGGACAGCTTCACATATGGGGAATCCCAAACCACCCCCACACCCCTACCAACTCCCTCGGAGGGCTCTCCCTGGGCACACTCTTGACTTGAATGATGCAATTCATGTTTCACTTTTAAATAATAAAACAAGCATGAAATGAACAAATCCCTCATGTCATTTTACAAGATATAAACCTCAGTAAGAGTTAAATATTTAATTTGAAGGTATTTGTGTCAAGTCTCAAAATTAGACAAAACCAATGCATGTGGCATATAATCAGGCACGTCTCTCCATTCTTTTGTATGAAATTGCACATACTCCAAACATATTGCAGTGCGTGTCAGGATAGTAAAGCCTGCAGCCCTGAAGCCTGCAGCCCTGCTATCTGAGGGTCTAATTAGCCCCTACAACTTCGATAATTTTCTCTCCCTCAGCTTTTGGACACTTGTGCAAATGGGGGAAGCGCGCGTGAATGCTCAAATTGAGGGCAGAGGGGAAGGGAGTGATTTTGGATTCAGCCATAGTCAATGGGAACTGAACATGAGAGTGTGTTCAGCTGAGGGAAGTTTAAATAAAGAGAGTTTTATCTCATTCTTACTGGTAACATCAGCATTGTTCCTGGAGGACCAGGTATCCCATCAACCCCAGCTAAACCAGGACGTCCTGGAGGACCCTGAGAGAGACAAAGGGAGAGAGAGAGGGAGGGAGGAGGATACTATTCATGACTGTATGAGGGTTTATACAGTGAACAACACAAGGATGTACATTATAGGCCTGTAAACACAAGTATGTACAGTACAGGCCTGTAAACACAAGTATGTACAACACAGGCCTGTAAACACAAGTATGCACAATACAGGCCTGTAAACACAAGTATGTACAATACAGGCCTGTAAACACAAGCATGTACAGTACAGGCCTGTAAACACAAGTATTTACAATACAGGCCTGTAAACACAAGTATGTACAGTACAGGCCTGTAAACACAAGTAAGTACAATACAGGCCTGTAAACACAAGCATGTACAATACAGGCCTGTAAACACAAGTATGTACAGTACAGGCCTGTAAACACAAGTATGTACAATACAGGCCTGTAAACACAAGTATGAACAGTACAGGCCTGTAAACACAAGTATGTACAATACAGGCCTGTAAACACAAGTATGTACATTACAGGCCTGTAAACACAAGTATGTACAGTGGGAGTGTTCCAATGTGGGAGTGTTCCAATGTGGACATTTGGCTAAACACATGAGAATGATCCCTGAAATCCAATCTCTGTTATAACAACCTCTGCTTCAGTTCCAGAGGGCATGTCACTCACTCTTAGGTTCATATCAATTAGCTTGTCTCTAGAGAGGAGGGGAAACAGCTCATGATTTTCTGCTTGATGCCCCAATCAAAAGCCTAATGTACCCATAAGCACCTCATAAAAAATGAGAGCTAATCCCAAACTGACAATCACCTAGACTCTCTGCAGCAGAGACAAAGGCCTTTGTCTCAATAGGAACCTTTATTGCAGTATCTGTCACACTGAGAATACTGTTGTATACTGTAAGGCATAACAAACAATGAAGATGAAATACTGTAGACAGGAAGGATTATGGAACACTGTTTATGCATTTGCTTCTGATCTGCTTTGAAAGAAGAAAGCGTTTGTTTGATGATCTGATTTGATGTGTTTGATTTGAGGTGAAACTTAGAAGACCTCCATGTTTTTCTACTACAACAACATCATTAAAAATCCTTTAGATCACGAGAGACGACTGAGCATCTGTTGGTTTGTGTCTGTGGGAGTGAGGCGGTTTTCAGGGAGGGAACACAAACACACAAAGGCACGCACATACACACACACAGTCCAACAGAGTGAATTAGGTAAAACCCACACATGAGTCATCACCAGTCCTTTAGTCCCTTAAGCCCCGAAAGGTTATGGTCAAGACCACAGTGAGGTCACAGCATCCCTGACCTGTTTGTGTAGGCTGTGGTCAATCTGTGGTTATGGTCAAACCCAGAAGACAGTCCCTGTGGACCCTGACTGTGGTCATACTGTCCCAGAGGACAGTCCCTGTGGACCCTGACTGTGGTCATACTGTCCCAGAGGACAGTCCACTATGGGTCAATACTCCACGGGGTAGAATACTCACCAAATCACCTGGGTCTCCACTGGGTCCTTGGGGGCCCATTGGTCCTGGTCCACCTGGAATACCCTTGATAATAAACACACAGTCAATCAGCACTGGTCCATAGTATCAATATGGGCAAAACAATGGAGTAATAGTTATCAATGTAGTATCAATGTAGTTTCAATGTAGTATCAATGTAGTTTCAATGTAGTTTCAATGTAGTATCAATGTAGTTTCAATGTAGTTTCAATGTAATATCAATGTAGTATCAATGTAGTTTCAATGTAGTATCAATGTCGTTTCAATGTCGTTTCAATGTAATATCAATGTAGGATCAATGTAGTAACAATGTGGGCAATACAATGGAGTAATAGTTATGAATGTAGTATCAATGTAGTATCAATGTAGGATCAATGTAGGATCAATGTAGTTTCAATGTAGTTTCAATGTAGTTTCAATGTAGTATCAATGTAGTATCAATGTAGTTTCAATGTAGGTTCAATGTAGTTTCAATGTAGGTTCAATGTAGTTTCAATGTAGTATCAATGTAGTATCAGTGTAGTTTCAATGTAGTTTCAATGTAGTATCAATGTCATATGATCTAGTGGTAATGACTTGGAGCAGGGGTTTTACCTCTGGTCCTGGGGGTCCGACTGCTCCCTCCACCAGTGTACCCTACACAACATCACAGAGATATGACAATGACATATAAACACATTCAGTACATACCATAGATATTTCAACATAAATACTCCATATAGTCTTTATAGAGTTATAAAGATTACATGAACAAAACACCGACTTGAAAGAAAAATCCTAAAATAAAATCTTAAGGGCCTAAAATTGATTTCCAGGAGAAATATTCTGTCTGAATACTCAAGCTCACCGGTTCAACGATGGCAGGCTCTCCCTTCTCTCCTTTCAGTGCTCTGCCACTGGCCTGAGGCACAGACAGACACAGACGGACAGACACATGAACAGACGTGTGAGGTGACTGATGACCTACTGTGTGTACAGCAGTTGTAGGTCATGTACAGCAGTTGTAGGTCATGTACAGCAGTTGTAGGTCATGTACAGCAGTTGTAGGTCATATACAGCAGTTGTAGGTCATGTACAGCAGTTGTAGGTCATGTACAGCAGTCTCAGCAGTCTCTGAGTGAATACAGTTGTAGGTCATGTACAGCAGTTGTAGGTCATGTACAGCAGTCTCAGCAGTCTCTGGGTGAATACAGTTGAACTGAATGATTGATGAGTTCTACCTCTCCATCCCAGGTATCCTCCCCCTCTCTCTCTGCAAAGCCATATCCGTCCTCGTACGTCTCATACTCTTCATACTCCTGGTTCTCTGTCTCGTTACTTATGTCCTCGTACTCTACAGCCTACGAGTCCACACAACATGCCAGTAAATCACATGATCCAATGACCACATGAAAAACTGAGCTGCTACAGAACATGACAGTGGTGCTAAAACTGAGCTTTACCATATGAACATACAATATATCAAAATCTCAATTCAACTGACCTCGTACTCGCTGATATTGGGACCCACTGTTACCATGGAGACGGCGAGGTCATCGTACAGGTCGCCGTAGAAGTTGTCGTCAAACTCCTCCATCTGGGGCTTTTTATCCAGCCTCTCCTCCTGCACAAGGCCAGAGCGTTTAAGGTCAGAACCATGGTAACAGAAACCATGGAGACACTGGGCAACATTATGGTCTGTCTGTCTGTCTGCCCAGTCCACTGAGTTTGCCCAGCGCTTCCATTTTACACAGCCTATCACAGCGTACAGTTTGCTAAGCTAGTTAGCAGCACAGGTGTTGGTTATGGGAATATGCAGGTTATACATGTAGCAAGCCTCAGTGTGTGTTATTAATGATCCTATGGTGATGGAATATTACACAACCAAGTAGTGATGGCAGCACGACATGGACTATGACAGCCTTTACAGCCAGAGTAAGAAAATAAGCAAATTAGCAAAAGTAGCAAATTATAAGCTTTAGAGATTTCAATCATGGGACTTTATTTTTACCAACATATTTGCTGACAAAACAACGTTTGAAAGACTGAATGCAACACATACCGTTTTGGATACATGTATAGCGTTAAAATCAAAGGTTTGGACTGGGTTTGTGTAAGGACATAAACTCTCAGGTCAAGGAGATATCACAGAAAAACTACAACACACAACACCTCATACATACCACTTACTCAGAGATGTATGTTCAACTACAGGTACTACAAAAGACAGAACTAGTGTTATCCACACAACTACATTCATATAAATGTCTTGCAACCCATAAACAACTACTGTGACAATTGAGTCACAGTTGTCTATGTGTTATAACACAGTGTAGAACACAGTCTAAATTCTAGATTGTCTGCATATTCTACTTAATCTAGATCTAGAGGGATGCAGGGATTCTCCGTGTTCCATTGTGAGTCCTGGAAGAGGAGGAATGTGATTAGGGTAGTGCTGGTTAGGTTAGAGGTCATAGTGAGGAGAGGAGCAGGTTGACAGAGGGTGTAGATGAGGCATTCTGGGAGAGTGGGTCAGTGCTCTGTTAGGGATGAGATGGAGGGGGAGGGGAGCTGCATTGTAACTTTTCAGTCTACCTCCTCAGTGACCTTTGACTCAGGCAGTGCACTGGGCACCACGGAGGGGTCCTCAATATCAGAGTCAGGCCTGTGTGTGGGCCTCTCTGGGATCATGGTGGTCTGGTCAGGGGCTTCAGATGGGGTGACAGCTTCAGGAGTGAACAGTTCCATCGTAGATGGCTTTTCAGTGGGATAGTAGGTTTCTTGGGATTGGTTTTCGGGCAAAACAGTGGACACCTGGATGAAACCCTCCTCCTCTGGACCCGCCTCTCCTTCTTTTCTCTTCTTCCTCGACTCCTTCTTGCCCCTCCCCTTCTTGTCACGCTTCTTTTTGTCTTTTTTGCCTTTCCTGTCTTTTTTGTAGCGTTTCTTTGGCTCCTCTGGCTCGTTGCTTTGTATCATGGGATCAGGATTAAGTTGAGAGGTCTTTTATGAAAAAGGAGGGGTACAAGGGAGGAGGTGGGGCACGAACAAGGGAAACAACAACATGGTGAAATACCTGAAACATAACATGCCAGGAAAAGAGAGACACTATGCACACATCCAGTAGGGCTAGGCATAGATCATGACTCCCACACACACACACACACACACACACACACACACACACACACACACACACACACACACACACACACACACACACACACACACACACACACACACACACACACACACACACACACACACACACACACACACACACACACACACACACACACACAGAGTAGTCTTGAATGAGACTACTGTTTATTTATCACTGTTTACCACTGGCCTGTCAACAGAGAGGACATACTTTCTCATGAGGTCAGGGGTCAGTGTGTTTATGACCCTGTTGGGCTGTTAAAATATGTAAACATAAATGTCATTCATGTCCTTTTTGAACTCATATCCATATCTGTCACTATTATTGAAGACCTTTGTATGAGAACGTTGTTGAAGATCTGGTCTGGTAAATATATTGATGAGGAGATTGTGATGGTTTGTAAACAGGGTCAGTGTGAGGAGGATATAAAGTGAGTAGAGTGATGCTGACAAGGTCTTGGACACAGGAGCAGGTTTCTCAGCTGTAGATCTAGAATAGCCAACACGCTCTACGTCTGATTGACACTGATGGACAGTCCCAGGAGCAGCGCCAGGAATTGGACACACCCAGACACACAGCCAGGCGTAGGAGGCTACACGCAGAACACTGTTCTCACAGACCCTGACAGTATCTCCCTGCGGGCCGCATGAATCAATATTTCTTACTTTTCCTCTCTCCCTCTCTCCAAAACACTTTTCTCCAACATAAAGACACACACATACATCATAAAATAACTCATCTCTCCCAAGTGTATCCCATTGCCCAAGCAGGCCCGGTGAAGAGGGGAAGAGCCAGAGTGGTGATATCCTGTGAGATTTACGGGGCTCCTGGCTGTGTGTGTTCAAGCTGAAGCAGCTCAACACAGCCAAGGGAGAGATGCACCACTCTGCTGCTGGCTCACTATCAAAGACAGGGAGAGGAGCTTCTTCTGATGCTGACTGACTGATGTCTCATTCTGCTGCGGCCTGGCCTCCCTGTGTTTAAGTGGTGTGTTCCGGGCCCTTAGGCCGAGAAGACTGGGTAGTGATAAATCATGTGATACAGTAAATGGCCAGGGCTGGGATTGGCTGGGCTACAGAGGGCAGGGCTGGGCAGGTCTCTGGCAGACCTTATTGATATGCATGCTGCTTGTTCATCGTTTTATCTGTTGGCTGAGAAACAAGGGGCTGAGGAAGCAGCTGTAGCAGCCAGCACTGTGATGTGTAGTCAGGACCTGCACAAAGCCTCAACATGAAACTGTATCTCTGAAATGTTGAGCCCTGACTGAGCCAGCATAGAGAGAACTCAAACTGGAAATATCGCTATGTGAGTTCAACTCTAAAGCTGTCCAGACAAATACACTCTCTGTCCCATTATCAAATTATGATCAGGGACCATCTGGGTTTAATTGAAGATGTAGAATGTAATCCATGTCTTTGTGTTCATTTGCAGTTTTACTGAGGTTGTGAGGTTGTGTGTGTCATGTTAGCATCTACAGTGTCCCTGTTCACCAACTACAGATGGAATTCCACCCTGGTTTCTTTGCTAGCAGCCAGAAACCTACATCATCAACTACTGTATAACAGATTATTTCATTGCATACACATATGAAAGAAGGGAGAGAGAAATAAACCGAGAGAGAAGAGGACCGAAATAAAGAAATACGGTTACAGTTTGAAGATGATATTTTGGGTGGATGAATCACTGATAATAAAACAAGACAGATGAAGGAGGAGTGGAATAGTGTGTGTGTACTGTATGGGTATGTGTGTATGTCAGAGAGTGTCTCCCCCTGGTGGCTGGAGTACTGACCTGCTCAGGGTCCTGGGCCTGTCTGTTGTAGGACAGGGGAGAGTCACAGTCAGGGATGTAGTGCAGGCAGTAGTCAGCCGCAGCCTGGGCGTCCTCCAGAATCAACAACTGCTGGATCTCTCCCTGGAAAACAAACACACACACACACACACACACACATATATATATATAAAAACATAAAAGCATCATGTTGACCTCACAGACAAACATACAGGGACAGAAAGGATCAGCACATTCACTCTGACATTGCAGTCTATGAGAAGCACTGCGATGGCCTCGGAGGACCAGGCTGAAAATGGCTGGGAAATGGAATGCTTAGTAGGATGTTGCCATACCTCTAAGAGAATGTGTTTAATAGAGCTGAAGCCGTTTCACATGTGAATATCCTGTGTGTATAAAATGGCCAATACTACTGTGACTGCTGCTCCCACAACCCCTCTGTTCCCAGGCTTCTGGCAGGGTGCTGAGTGTACACATAACAGTCAAATACATCCGTCACACTCCCATTTCAAACACCCCTTTACATCCCCAGCCTGCCCCGGAGGGCCAGAGTGTGTGTACACATAAACACAAAGATAGACCCCCCCCCCCCCCCATCTCCCTCTGGTCCCACTGAGTCCACACACGCTAGCACACCCAGCTTAATGGTCCCCAGCTCATTACCAAGCACTTTTTATTAGTGCTTCACTCAGATCTCACCGAGCACAGATCTCAGGCCAGTATTTAGCCAACATAAACTACTAGGTTACACAACAGTTAATGCTCCAGAGATGAAAAACCCAATTAACATCAAATTCTACCACACCTTTTCAGAGAGTGAGAGAGAGAGAGAGAGAGAGAGAGAGAGAGAGAGAGAGAGAGAGAGGAGAGAGAGAGAAAGAGAGAGAGAGATTCTCAGCCAAAGATCAAAGGCCCTGTTCCACCTTTGGTACTGTATCCCTCCCCGCTCCCCCTAGCTGGCGCCGGCCGGCTGGTCAGTTTCGTGACTACTTTCTCCCTGCGCAGCAGATGTACAGCATTACAGTACAGAGCCAGAGCCACAGAGTACATCTTTAGACATGGAGTCATCCTTATCCATCTATCAGCACATTACAGTGGCTGCAAATATCTGAGGAGAATATGCGTGTAGATGACTAAGACCACAGTCTGGGAGCGAGACGGCAGGTAGCCTAGTGGTTAGAGCATTGGGCCAGTAACTGAAAGGTTGCTGTATCGAATGCCCGAGCTGACAAGGCAAAAATCTGTCATTCTGCCCCTGACTGAACAAGGCAGCTAACACACTGTTCCCCAGTAGGCTGTCATTGTAAATAAGAATTGGTTCTTAACTGACTTACCTAGTTAAATAAAGGTTAAATAAAAAATACAGTACTGTCTAGTTCCCATAGTGACACACAGGCTGGGTCAGCTCCACTGAAGATAGAAGAATCTCCAGTAGGTTAGTACTATTGGATACTCTGTATACAATGTAATGGATCTTTGATACCAATGTTTCAGCCAATAGAGCTGATCCATTGACTAACATAGGACTAGAGTGGTTGGAAGTGGGGGCTTGCTTTATGGTGCCCAGGCCTGCACTGTGGTGCTAGTTAGCTGGTATTGATTCAGAGGGGTTAGGTTAAATGCGGAAGATACATTTCAGTTGAATACATTCAGTTGTGGTATTCTCTTTTCCCATTTCCCTTTCCCTATCATAGCAGCCAATTAAGGCCTTATTATAAAGACCTTGTTAAAGCTACAGTGAACGGACTTCACCTCTTCTCCACTAATGAGATCTCACTCTATAAACACTGTCTAGAACTGGCCTGAACTAGGAGTCATCAAACACTCCTTTGTAGCACTGTTATACAGTCTGTATCTCTCTGGGCTAATAGGACCAACAGGTTTATACACAACAACAACAATGAATATAGCTACAAGCAGCAATGTCGGGGTTCAAGCTGTGGGCCCACTGTGCCACCATCAAGACAAATTGGACACATCGCCCAAGGATGAGCTGTACTCTGTGCTCCTTACCACGCTTTGCAAATATCCAAACGAAAAATCAATCAGATTATGCTATATGAGTTTAATGTATTTTGAACTATTTTTTATGATATTGACCACTTTAAGTGGCTTCTTCTATTTTACAGGACTCTAGCTCAAACAATATGGCTGCTATGAGCCAATGAGCTTGCATTAATGTTTTTCCTGTCCAACAGTGCCACAGTGCAGCTAAAATGAACCATACTTTACACGTTAGCTAGACTAATATCCCTGAGCATGTGTGCCAAATATCACCACTCTGAGTCAAACAGATCAAGAAATATAAATATGTGCCCGTTATAGCGCCACCATGTGGTCGATCTAAATGTGCTCGCATATGTTGAGTCTAAACCGTGTTTGGAACATATGTACCAAGTTGTATTACAATATGAATATCTATGTCAGATTTCTATGTATTTATGTGCCAAGTCAGGTCCATGTGAATGTTTATTGGTGAGTAGTTGCCATGTTGTTTGACATACTCGACTGAAAAATAGTGCATTGAGAGAGCTTGTTCCATAGATGCCATATATACATTTTTTGTGCAGATCAATCATTCGGTGCCAGAGTAGTGTTTTAAGTGTTTTTCACATCATTCTAAATGGCGGAAAATGCATCATGGCGGACCTTATAGGTCCATGAGGCAAATTTGTTCCTTGTGAGGAGTGGGACCTATGTACCAAATTGCATGACTCTCCATCACACAGGATGAGTAGCATGAGCTTTACAATTTAGCATTTTCAATCGCTTGTTGTAGTGCCACAATGTGGCCAATTGGCATGGGATTGCATGAGAGGGTGTGATCCATGGGCCTTTACTATCATGCCAAGTTGTGCCCTCCTAGACTTACCATCTCACAGGAATTTGCATGTTATTTTCCTTGGGGGAAGAATACGGTATAATAATAATGAACCAGAAGAAATACAATAGGGTATTACCAGCTTCGCTGCTTGAACCCCTAACAACAACAACATCAACAACAACACATACTGCACTGAATATGACTAAACCTCACCTCACTACAGTAAACAAGGAGCAATTCGTAGCTCCTTACTAGCCTGCAGGGCAACAGATATCAAAACATCTGAATACAATCACTAGAAAGGAAGAAATGCATCTACAACAGACAGACCTTGACTAATGAATGCAGCATTTCCAATCTCTCCAGCTATCCATGAGATTCCTCTATCAATATCAAAACTGCCCTTTTAAGACACGCTTGATAACAACCCAACATCAAGCCAAACCAACACCAAGACTGAATGTTTTCTAAAGAGGCCTGATTACTCACAGCAATAATACAATGATTAATACAGACAGACAGACAGACATGGCCAGATGTTGTTCACACATAAACACTGGGCTGGATCATATCTAAGTGTGAGACAAGGCAAAAAACACACAAACAGCTCACATAGAGCCCAGACAATACATTCAGACTTGTGGACAGTTAAATGATTGCTTTATGTGTACGTGCATGTGTGTGTGTGTGTGTGTGTGCGTACAGTATGTACGTGCACATTCTTGTGTCCGTGGCTGTGCACGTGTGTAAACAACACCAACAGTCATTTGAAGGCAATCTGGAAGCAATAGAGGCATTAGGGGCTGACCACCGTCCCCAAGCTCCCACACTATGTTCTCCCACGCTGGGGAAACTGGGCCGGAACACTGGCCCCCTGGATCCCTCCTGGAACAGAACCAGGTCCTAGGAACAGAACGGGCCTGCGAACAAGGCCAACCTCTAACCTCTCCCCCAGTACCAGCCTCATCCAGGTCAACACAGCCCTGACCCATAGCCATTCAACATGGGACACATGAGCTGGCCTCTCACACACTCACAATGCTAAAGAGAATGTTGATAATTGATGGGTATTAGTCATAAGGATGTTTTTTTTTGCAGCCTGAGGAACGATAAATGGGATGTTTTGAAAGATGGGGTTGGGGTGAAAATGGATCTTTACAGTTGTTTTATGCAAGGAATGTTCAGGGGAGGCATTGCTTAATTGGAGAAAGAGGGGTGTCTGTTAAAGTAAGAGGGGGAGGATGAACCTAATGGCATGGGAGGCTATTAAGCTTTACTTATGGAGTAGGAGAAGCAGTTGAGGTAAAGTTAAGGCATCAGCGGGAGGGGGGGTTATTGTGTGGGGGCGTGGCTAGAGGGAGATTGTATAGTTATTGTCTACGCGAGAACATCAGGGGACATCTGGTTCTGAGAGGGTGAAAGCTGAGAAGACTGAAGTTTGTGTACATTAACCCATTAGGGCCAGATAATAACCCTTCCTCTGTACTTTTACAATATCTCAAGTATGCAAAGTCTGGGTTGGGGTGGTACCCTGAGGGGCCTGAGAGATGGGAGGGTGTGTGCTCTGTGACCCCCTCCTACTCTCCCCCTCTGTGTCTCAGGGCCTGCGGACATGAGCAGAGATGGGACTGCTGCTCTACTCGGCTCTCTTTATGCTGGAGGCTACTGAATTAAGAGTGGAGCTGCATTGGAATTACAATGGACTAGGACTGCACACTATCCTGGGAGAGACATTGGGAATGACTTATGGAACAGGGTCAGGGAAATGAAAATAAAAGAATATGAGCTTTACTTGGAATTCATTTATCTTTTTATTGCTTGATTTGAAAGCACATATGTACGGCACACACACACACACACACACACACACACACACACACACACACACACACACACACACACACACACACACACACACACACACACACACACACACACACACACACACACACACACACACACACACATTTAACTACACATCATAACTCACTGTTCAGTGTCCATTTCAATTTTAAGGTTCCATAATGACATTGTCATTTCCCCAAACACTTTCACCAAGCTCAAACAACCCAAGCCGTCATTAAATATGTGACCTTTGCCCTCCACAGCTACTCAGGGATAATGATGAGGACAGCAGCCCTGACGAGTGTCGCCGTAGGGATAAACACTGACGACTGGGAAATTCCTCTTCCCACAAGATCAATCCTCCCAATCAGCAGGCATGAACAACACTCACACATTCATTGACATGTTCACACACACTCTGAAAGGTCAAAATATAAAGCTGTCTGTTCAAATGGCAACACCTCTAACACCACACATTCTCCAAAACATCCAAATTCACTCAAACAAATACAAATGTTGAGTGTCATTTCCAGGTATTTGATCACAGTAGAAAAGATGTGGCCAGAGCAGATCATGTCTGAACAGTACCTCCCTTCTGCAAACAACCTCCCCTATCTGCTGCTCCACTCTCAACCGTTCTCCACCCCTCCCATTCACACCCCATTAGAGCTTACAGCAACAACACATACTGCTCCAGTTTGCATGTTCAAAACTGAACACAATTAGTGGAGTATGTGATGGAATGTGCCATCTCTTTCATATGTATGGGCCGGGACAGAAAGGAGGTTATGGGAAGAGAAAGTCATCCGAGTTAAAACAAGGTTAGTGGGATCGGGATCCCCTGCGGGTTCATGTCAGAATATTCAGCTAATATATGACGAGTGCATATCTCCACTGGTTTAACAGGCATATTTGATGAATTAAGCTCATGTGGAAATAATGCTTACTTTAATCTCGTCCGTTGTGGCTTTAGAGGATCTCATTCACGCCTCAATAAAATCCTTTCTTCAGGGCTTCAAGTAGAATTTATAGTAGGTATATTGTATTAGGGTTTAAGTCAGAGTGTTAACCTCCTTGCGGTATTGTCTAGGCAATGGCTCATATACGCTGAGTGTACAAAAAATAAGGAACACCTTCCTAATATTGAGTTGAACCCCCTTTTGCTCTCAGAACAGCCTCAGTTCGTCGGGCCATGGACTCTACAAGGTGTCGAAAGCGTTCCACAGTGATGCTGACCCATGTTGACAACAATGTTTCCCACAGTTGTGTCAAGTTGGCTGGATGTCCATTGGGTGATAGACCATTCTTGATACACACAGGAAACTGTTTAGAGTGAAAAACCCAGCAGCATTGCAGTTCTTGACACACTGACACCGGTGCGCCTGGCACCTACTACCACATCCCGAGTTCAAAAGCGTGTTTAAATATTCTGTCTTGCCTATTCACCCTCTGAATGGCACACATACACCTTCATCTACACTGATTGAAGTGAATTGAATAAGTGACATCAATAAGGGATCATAGCTTTCACCTGGATTCACCTGGTCAGTCTATGTCATGGAAAGAGCAGGTGTTCCTAATGTTTTGTACACTCAATGTCGATGATCCCAGTAGTTGATACCACATCCAGACAAGCTACCGGAGAGCTACTGCCGTAAAACCTCAACAAAAATGATATTCTACTCAGACGGACTAGAATGACTTGACCCTGGACCGTCTTGACCTACGAGATAAGAATAAGGGACAAACAGAAGTGGTATGACACCCTTGCTGATGAAGCCAAGGCTGCCTCTAAGGTGGATTATCGCTGGGGAAGACTACACCTCCCCACGGCGTGAGGACCCTCACCCTGGACCTCGCACGTCATGGACCCTCACCCTGGACCTCACACTCGCACGTCATGGACCCTCACCCTGGACCTCACACTCACACGTCATGGACCCTCACCCTGGACCTCGCACGTCATGGACCCTCACCCTGGACCTCACACTCACACGTCATGGACCCTCACCCTGGACCTCGCACGTCATGGACCCTCACCCTGGACCTCACACTCACACGTCATGGACCCTCACCCTGGACCTCGCACGTCATGGACCCTCATCCTGGACCTCACACTCACACGTCATGGACCCTCACCCTGGACCTCACACGTCATGGACCCTCACCCTGGACCTCACACTCACACGTCATGGACCCTCACCCTGGACCTCACACGTCATGGACCCTCACCCTGGACCTCACACTCACACGTCATGGACCCTCACCCTGGACCTCGCACGTCATGGACCCTCACCCTGGACCTCACACTCACACGTCATGGACCCTCACCCTGGACCTCGCACGTCATGGACCCTCATCCTGGACCTCACACTCACACGTCATGGACCCTCACCCTGGACCTCACACGTCATGGACCCTCACCCTGGACCTCACACTTCGCCTGGATGCCTTTGACTCCGAGTTCCTCTGCCGCATACTGGGCATCACATGGTGCGACCACATCCACACTTATTCCGTGGCCTCCAACTGCTCTTAAATGCTACTAAAATTAAATGCAAGCTCTTCAACCGTTCGCTTCCCGCACCCGCCTTCCCGACTAGCATCACTACTCTGGGCGGTTCTGACTTAGAATCTGTGGTCAACTACAAATACCTAGGTGTCTGGTTAGACTGTAAACTCTCCTTCCAGACTCACATTAAGCATCTTCAATCCAAAATTAAATCTAGAATCGGCTTCCTATTTCGCAACAAAGCCTCCTTCAACTCATGCTGCCAAACATACCGTCGTAAAACTGACTATCCTACCGATCCTTGACTTTGGCGAAATAGCCTCCAACACTCTACTCAGCAAATATGATGTAGTCTATCACAGTGCCATCCGTTTTGTCACCAAAGCCCCATATACTACCCACCACTGTCACCTATATGCTCTTTTTGGCTGGCCCTCGCTACATATTCGTCGCCAAACCCACTGGCTCCAGGTCATTAATAAGTCTTTGCTAGGTAAAGCAGCGGCTTATCTCAGCTCACTGGTCACCATAGCAACACCCACCAGTAGCACTCGCTCCAGAAGGTATATTTCACTGGTCACCCCCAAAGCCAATTCCTCATTTGGCCACCTTTCCATCCAGTTCTCTGCTGCCAATGACTGGAACGAATTGCAAAAATCCCTGAAGCTGGAGACTTATATCTCCCTCACTAACTTTAAGCATCAGCTGTCAGAGCAGCTTACCGATCACTGCAGCTGTACACAGCCCATCTGTAAATAGCCCACCCAACTACCTCATCCCCATATTGTTATTTTTTTTGCTCATTTGCACTCTAGTATCTCTACTTGCACATCATCATCTGTACATCTATCACTCCAGTGTTAATGCTAAATTGTAATTATTTCTCCACTATGGCCTATTTATTGCCTTATCTTATCTTACTACATTTGCACACACTGTATATAGATTTTTCTATTGTGTTATTGACTTTGTTTATCCCCTGTGTAACTCTGCGTTGTTTTTTTTGTCGCACTGCTTTGCTTTATCTTGGCCAGGTCGCAGTTGTACATGAGAACTTGTTCTCAACTTGCCTACCTGGTTAAATAAAGGTGAAATATATATATTTTTTATAAAACATCCAGAACTCCACAATACGTCAAAATATGGACCAACTCCGTCTCCTCCCTGGTCAGAGCCTCCTGATTCCGACTGTTCGGTCACCTGGTCAGATCAATCCCACCTCTGGAGCCTGCCCTTACCCTGAAGGAATCATCCCCCAACTGGCCAGGCCCAAGAGGAAGACTGAGAACCAGGTCGTCCAACCAGTTGGACAATGACATACACAACCTGGGACTCAACACCACATCAGCCTGGGACCTGGCCTAGAATAAGACGGCGTGGAGATCCATTTGTCAAGGCGCTATGCTCCGAGGAGTGAGCAAAGATGAGTGAGGGAATATTACGTTATGCCAAGAATCCAGTTAAAACAAGTTCCAACAAATAACATTGATGTTCCTCAGATCCAATACCAGAATGAACCAGTTTGTTTTCTGCTACCGATGAGACTACAGTACATTCATACCAAATCCTACATACAGTCCATGACACTACTTCATTCACACCCAACCCTGACTCCCTCACCCTGGTGTCCTACCTCAAACACCTCCTCGTCCAGTAGTCGTGTTCCAAACACGGTCACCCCCTCCGTGCTGACCAGGGGATTGTCCCCTCTCAGTAACTCCAGAGTCTGCACCTTCTCACAGTCCAGGTACAGGGTGATTGACTTGCCCTCCACACTGTAGGCTATTCTGTGCCACCTGGACAGACAGAGAGGTAGAGATGGATTAGTATAGTGTAGTGATATCTTTATAATGCAGATGTAGCAATATGAAGTGTCAGGTTGAATGTAGGTAACTTTGGTTCAGTTAGAAGGAGGCAGCACCTGTATGCAGTATTCTGAGGAAGGGTTTTCTAAGGTCAAATGCATTGAATCACATTGTAGTATTTTACAGGGTCAAGTCAAGCCATTGACCTTGTATTGTGAGCCAAGATCTCTATGGTACTAATGTGATCTATGTGTGTCCTCTATGGCTCCAGGTCACTGTGAGTCAAGCACATTGTGTGAGTTGTGTGTGCCACGTTCAAGTGAGATCACATACTGAGGAAACTGCATATTTTGGGTCAGGTAACGGTGATACCCAATGGCCAACCAAATGACACGATGCAGGTGAATCTCACCCAATCATGTCAATATGTGTCAATCATAAATCAGGGGTTATAGAGTTTGGGTTTTGAGAAGAAGTCCCAGTCAAGAACCAAGGACATCAGGCCAGGGGTAGTACCCACTTTCCATCAGCCAAGTTGATCTTCTTGAAGATGGGGTAGAGCTCCGGGGAGGGCTGTCCTTGGTGGTCTTCGTACAGGAAGACAGGCGAGCGGCCCACCTCCAGTCCCAGCTGCTGTACACCCTGCTCATCATACACAGACAGCAGGAAGAACTGGGTGTTCTTCTTTGCCCTCACTGTTGTCATCAGGGAGAAGTCCACAGGGAACAACGAGTCTGGGGGGAAGGAGGAACAATTGTTGTGGATAATATTGACCTTTTCTACTCTGTTGTTCTCTGATGTGCTAAAATAATGTTGCTCCCGACACTGTTTTTTTATGTAAAAATACATAATGCAATTTCTGTATCCAATGAAAAAATATTCAAGTCAGTCATACAGTCAGTCATACAGTCAGTCATACAGTCAGTCATACAGTCATACAGTCAGTCGTACAGTCAGTCACACAGTCAGTCATACAGTTTGTCATACAGTCATACAGTCAGTCATACAGTCATACAGTCAGTCATACAGTAATACAGTCAGTCGTACAGTTAGTCATACAGTCAGTCATACAGTCAGTCATACAGCCAGTCATACAGTCAGTCATACAGTTAGTCATACAATCAGTCATACAGTCAGTCATATAGTCATACAGTCAGTCTTACAGTCATACAGTCAGTCATACAGTCAGTCATACAGTCATACAGTCAGTCTTACAGTCAGTCATACAGTCAGTCATACAGTCAGTCATACAGTCATACAGTCAGTCATACAGTCAGTCACCCAGTCAGTCATACAGTTATCATACAGTCATACAGTCAGTCATACAGTCAGTCATACAGTCATACAGTCAGTCATACAGTCAGTAATACAGCCAGTCATACAGTCAGTCATACAGTTAGTCATACAGTCAGTCATACAGTCAGTCATACAGTCATACAGTCAGTCTTACAGTCATACAGTCAGTCATACAGTCAGTCATACAGTCATACAGTCAGTCTTACAGTCAGTCATACAGTCAGTCATTCTGTCAGTCATACAGTCATACAGCCAGTCATACAGTCAGTCATACAGTCAGTCACACAGTTAGTCATACAGTCAGTCATACAGTCAGTCATACAGTCACACAGTTAGTCATACAGTGAGTCATACAGTCAGTCATACAGTCAGACAGTCAGTCATACAGTCAGTCACACAGTTAGTCATACAGCCAGTCATACAGTTAGTCATACAGTCAGTCATACAGTCAGTCATACAGTCACACAGTCAGTCATAAAGTTAGCCATACAGTCAGTCATACAGTTAGTCATACAGTCAGTCATACAGTCAGTCATACAGTCAGCGATACAGTCATACAGTCATACAGTCATACAGCCAGTCATACAGCCAGTCATACAGTCAGTCATACAGTTAGTCATACAGTCAGTCATACAGTCATACAGTCAGTCATACAGCCAGTCATACAGTCAGTCATACAGCCAGTCATACAGTCATTCATACAGTCATACAGTCATACAGACAGTCATACAGTCAGTCATACAGTCATACAGTCAGTCATACAGCCAGTCATACAGTCATTCATACAGTCATACAGTCATACAGACAGTCATACAGTCAGTCATACAGTCAGTCATACAGTTAGTCATACAGTCATTCATACAGTCATACCGTCATACAGACAGTCATACAGTCAGTCATACAGTCAGTCATACAGTTAGTCATACAGTTAGTCATACAGTCAGTCATACAGTCAGTCATACAGCCATACAGTCAGTCATACAGTCAGTCATACAGTTAGTCATACAGTTAGTCATACAGTCAGTCATACAGTCAGTCATACAGCCATACAGTCAGTCATACAGTCAGTCTTACAGTTAGTCATACAGTCAGCCACACAGTCAGTCATATATTCAGTCATACAGTCAGTCAATACAGTCATACAGTGGAGAACACAGTAGGTAGCAACACACCACCCTGGGGACTCCCACATTGGCAAGACCCACTGCCCCTCCCAAAATAACAATATCACACATCTGAACTTCAATGAAAATTAATAATGGCCTGTGCTACTACACCCTAAGACATACGCCCATGGAGAAGAGGGAGAACAAAGTCAGGTCAGTTGTGTTACAGTGAAGCTTAGGATTCACTGCAATTACCATACATACACCATGACTCAGATTCATTGGATGTGTACTACATCTCTACAGATTGTTGTTACCTGGGAAGAGGTGTTTGGTGGGTACACTGAGCTGGATCTTCTTGTCTATCCTATAGGCCATGTCTGTCTCCTCCATGTCCTTCCTGCTGGTGCAGAGGCCAGCCTCCATGGACACCCCCTCCATGTGGTCCGACAGCTCCAGCACCCGCAAAACATCGATGAGATCAGCTGCACACGAGAGAGAAGGAGACACGTCAGTACACAGTGATACAATAACACATACTTCATATCCTGTTGGGGCTAGGGGGCAGTATTTGCACGGCCGGATAAAAAACGTACCCGATTTAATCTGGTTACTAGTCCTGCCCAGTAACTAGAATATGCATATAATTAGTCGATTTGGATAGAAAACACTCCAAAGTTTCTAAAACTGTTTGAATGGTGTCTGTGAGTATAACAGAACTCATATGGCAGGCCAAAACCTGAGAAGATTCCATGCAGGAAGTGGAAATCTGATTTGTGGAATCACCTTCAACACTTTGCCTATGAAACACACCGTGAGTTAGGATTCATTTAGCACTTCCTAAGGCTTCCACTAGATGCAACAGTCTTTACAAAGTTGTTTGAGTCTTCTCCGGTAAAAACTGACCGAACGAGAGGCCTGGAAAGTTGGTCATAGGGGGAGGGCCATTACTACTACGACGCGAGCGCCCGTGGGTACCCTTTCGTTCCGAAACGTTTAGTAAGATAATGCAATCGTCCGCCTTGAATATTATTGAAGCTCTGATTGAAAAAGGCCCTAAAGATTTATGTTATACAACGTTTGACATGTTTGAACGAACGTAAATATATTTTTTTGCACATTCGTGACGACAAGTCCCGCGTGCTTCAGTACATTATCAGTAGTCTTCGGAACGCGCTAACAAGAAGGAGCTATTGGGACATAAATTATTAACTTTTTCGAACAAAACTACATTTGTTGTGGACCTAGGATTCCTGGAAGTGCCTTCTGATGAAGATAATCAAAGGTAAGGGAATATTTACAATAGTATATTTGATTTTAGATGGTTCCAAGATGGCGCTAACCTGTATCGCCTAGCCTATTTTTCTGAGCATAGCACCTCGTTTATTGCAAAGTGTGATTTCCCAGTAAAGTTATTTTTAAATCTGGCAATGCGGTTTCATTCACGAGATGTTAATCTATAATTCTTTGAATGACAATATTACATTACCGGAAGCATTTGAGGGAAAATATTTTCTGAACGTCACGCGCCGATGTAAAATGCTGTTTTTATATATAAATATGAGCTTTATCGAACAAAAAATGCATGTATTGTGTAACATGATGTCCTAGGAGTGTCATCTGATGAAGATTGTAAAAGGTTAGTGCTGCATTTAGCTGTGTTTTGGGTATTTGTGATGCATGCTAGTTGCTTTGAAAATGGCAGTGTGATTTTTTTGGCAGGGTACTATCCTAACATAATATAATGTTTTGCTTTTGCTGTAAAGCCTTTTTGAAATCGGACAACATGGTTTGATTCAGGAGAGGTGTATCTATAAAATGGTGTAAAATAGTCATATGTTTGAGAAATTGAAGTTATAGCTTTTATGAGGTATTTGTATTTCACGCGACGCGAGTCAACTGGCTGTTGACTAGGGTGGGATGCAAGCGTCCCAGGTTCCCAGACAGGATATGAGAAATATGTCTTCACACCTTGTACTGAAACTATAGCCAAGCGAACAGATTTTTATAAGCTATGTGTCCAAATTCCTGTTCAAAACTAAATCATCATCATTTTGGACCTTAGGATTCTCACAGCAGCTGTAAGCATGTTGTTTTCAACCAGTACAGTCACCGATAAGATATCTGGCTGTCTGGCTACACTTGTGGTGATAGGCTGTGTTCTTTACAGCAGAGAGAACTGCCAGTTCGGAGGAGCTGGTGGGAACCTGTGTGTGTTTGTGTCTGTCTGTCTTTCTCTGTGTGTGTGTGTGTGTGTGTGTGTGTGTGTGTGTGTGTGTGTGTGTGTGGTGTGTGTGTGTGTGTGTGTGTGTGTGTGTGTGTGTGTGTGTGTGCGTGCGTGCGTGTTTGTGCGTGCGTGCGTGCGTGCGTGTGTGTGTGTGCGTGGTGGTGGGGGGGATTAGAGGAGACAGAGACAGACCCACTCAGTGCTGAAAGCAGCAGTCCTGCAGGTGGCCTTCTGTTCCGGGGCTATTATTATGGGATCCAGCCATGACTCCGCCTACTGTATAATCCTGCTGTACACTACACACTGGAAGACACCTGGCAGCTGACACCTGCCTAGAGCCAGCATCCCACAGCAAGACACCTCTCTCACCATCTCTCCCATTCACAACGTTTCACTGGCATGTACACATTTCTCCAGTTACAATGTGTTTATCAGGAATGAACACAAAGATAACTCTTTCAGAAGTGACATGGGAATAAAATATGTCGGAGTATGTACTAGTTCACACTGCTGTGTGTTCACCCCTTCCATGACAATTAAAACATGCCTGCAGTTTATTTACAGTTGGCTGGTTAGTTGTGTTTGACCATTATGATATTTTCTGTGTATAATGTGTTGTCACGAGGAGGAGTGTGATCTGAGCTGTGTGCAATAAGGCTCCCACCAGCTGCTTTATGGGAGACTGTTTAAGGACATCACACATAGACAGACTACTGATTGGGGAAAATGGATATAGTTACACATTGCAATATTATTTTGGACGATATTATATCGCTACTTCAAGTATCAATTATTCCTTTATTTTGGTTTTGCTAGGTAGCGTTAGCTAGCGCTTGTCAGCTGGCTGTACCTGTGCCAAAAATCCAGTATTTTTCATCCTATAGCTTGTTCTTTTTAAACAGTGAGCCAACATATTTTCAGCACTTTTATTTCCCTAACTGATCAAAACTCATTTTCTCATGCTCTCTCTTGTCTCTCTGCAGCAGACATATACAGAGCAATATGTTCGGAACATCGAATCGCAATAAAATCGCCGTATCGAATCGTAATACATATAGAGTTGTGAAAATCGCAATACATTGTATCGATACCTAAGTATTGTGATAATATGGTTTTGTGAGGTCCCTGGCCATTTCCAGCCCTAACACAGACACACACACAGCTTATGGGGAGACTGCCAACGCAGAACTGAGCATTCCAGCCATTTAAAATGAGGATCCTAAATTGAAGTTGCCCCCCGTAGCTCTCTCTCTCTCTCTCCATGCTACACTTTCTACTTTTCTTCTCTCTGTTAATTAAACATGTGGTGAGAGTTTAGCCAGTGCCCACTCGCTGCTTGCAGAAAAACACCCTGTTAGATTTTATGGCATTATTTATTTGCATAGCAGAGACCTTTTATTCACAGCAGCTCAGCTCTCACCCACAGAGCACCCATAGAATGGTAACAGGCTGCACTGTAAATAGGTTAAGCTGTGAATGAAATCCAGACTGAGTCTGAAACACAATGGAAAACATCAGGTACTGATTTAAAGGTCCGTAAGACAGAGCAGCTTAAATTCTACTTTGATATGGGAGTCATAAACAATCCCTATAAATGATTTAATTACAGGAGTTGCTGCTTGCTCCTAACAAACACGACCGTCTGAGCTTACCCACACAGTGACAGCCTTACAGCCTTACTCATGCTGATGCTCATTCCCACAGTCCTCGCCTGCCCTCGCCCACACACACAGACATTTATGATGTCTTTTCAAATCCAGCCTAATTACCCTGCCGTGAACCAAGAAGTAAATGTCAGTGAATCATCAGGTCAAGCTGGTCACACACATAAGGCGCGCACACATGACGTGCACACACACACAAACACACACACACACACACAGGTCATTAAGCAACGATGTTTGGAACAGCCAGAACAGGATTTTAATCTGCAGCAGCATGGGTCTAATTACGACAGGCCTTTGGAGTGCTGTGTTACAGACAGACTCAAAACACCTGACAACTGGACTCAAAACAGCAATAACTCAATCACTCAGTCTTGTCCAAACTATCCAATCCCAAAGACTCTCTAGTCCAAATTCTTCAATCCCCTGGGCTCTCTTGTCCAAACTATCCAATCCCAAAGGCTCTCTAGTCCAAATTCTTCAATCCTCAAGGCTCTCTTGTCCAAACTGAGCATTTCCATGTAAAAGGACCCATGAGCACCAACATGAAGTTCATAGGAGCATATCAAATTGGGTGTCAAATGAAAGATAAGAATCTATATTTTGGGGAAATGAAGGCATAGATACATTTTTTTTTTAAATAATTTTCATCCTACAAATTAGGCATAAGTATAAAGACTTTGATTTCTTGTCAAACATATGGAAAAGATGTCTTCAGAAACATCTAGAAAGAAAGTATTGAAATGTATTAGAAATACATTAAAATGCAATAATGTTGACCTAAAGACCACTGCCAACTAATATCAATATTTAGTTTTTTGTATTCTCTAAGTTTAAGAAAAATTGCCTTTTGTCTTGTAATTCCATTACCAAAAACCCCCATATCTTTAAGATAGCACAGTACAGTACATTACAGTACAGTACAGTGAGTAGAGCACAGTAGAGTACAGTACAATACAATACAGTAGTACAGTACAATACAGTACAGTAAAGAAAAGTAGAGTATAGTACAGTAGAGTACATTATATTGCACTGTACACTACTGTACTGAACTATACTCTACTGTACTCTACTCTACTGCACTGTACTGAACTCTACTCTACTCTACTGTGCTCTGCTGTGCTGCGCTGTGATGTCCAGGAGAATGTAAGGAGAATGACATTCATATTCATAATTCTGCATTTCTGTGTAGTATAGATCAGAGACCCATGATGTAACTCCGTTACCGTAATCCCGTTACCGGGTTTGAATCCACTTCATGTACTGTAGTTCAATAACCAAAATAAATGTATTCAAACTCAAGGTGCCATGTCATAGCTGACATCCCATTCTTTCTGCAGACATCTTTGAATCTTCATTTGGAGCAGATATTTTTTGGAAAACGTGGTCGCATTAAAACAGATCCGTACAGTTCTTCCACTAAATGGGTCTTTTTCACTGGAAACTGTTAAATGCAGTCCTTGTGCATAGAGTTGTTTGGCATAAAAATATTACGTAAATTATAACTAATATATAACATAACACAGCATACATAACCAAACATAACATCCACATGACTAATGTACAGAGAGCCATCTATCTGACCTTTGACCTCAGACAGTAGTCCAAATGTGCAACGCCATGTGGGAAAACAATGAGAAGAGCAGGAGAAATTCCTCTTCTGAAAGAAACAATCTTCACAATGACGTGCCAGACACACACACACAAAGATACTCCACAGAACTTTGTTTCACAATGAACAATACTATAATTTATTTATTTTTCTTTAACCTTTATTTAACTAGGCAAGTCATTTAAGAACAAATTCTTATTTACAATGATGGCCTACACCGGCCAAACTATAGCCAAAGAAGACTCAGAAATATTCAAATGAATATAAAACATCCAACTATTTTGGACGGCAATCAATACAAATGCAAGAGATGGAATTCGATATCTGACAGAGACCAGATTATCTCTAGCATTCTGGGAACAAGAAGGAAAGAATTCATCAATGAGGGGATAAAAGGGATAAAACATCCCAACGACCACAAACAGACAGACGCTAATCAAACACAGCAGTGGCACAGATGGACGGCTGAGTGCTAACCTCTCACCCCCCACCCTACCCCCTCCCTGCCTCCTACCCTACTGTCCCAGAGCCCCCATTGTTCCCACAGTACAGCAGGATCAGCTGCTCCATGGGGACATTTACACAGGCCTGGGGAATGTTCCTTCTCCTCCTCTCCTCTCCCCTGGCCTGGTGTCGTAAAGCATCCCTGGGCGAGCAGAGCAGTTGGCAGGAGGCCATGTGAGGTCTGGAGCCGCCCCAACATCAACAGTGATTGACTCTTCAGGACTGGCTCTGTCTGTCATATGCCAACACATCTCTATTCAAATCTACCTGTCTGTCCTGCAGCGATGCATCCTCCACCAGCATCACCTGTCTGAATCTCATTAGACCTCCTAATAATCCTTACCTCACTTTACCTGTTGGAGTCATTACGTGTCTGTAGAGTGTGTTTGATCTCCCTAGCTTGGACTGAGTCAGTGATATATATACCACATCTACCTACATTACACTGGAGTGATGTGAATTCTACTCTATGTGTGGTTGTGGCCATACAGAAATAGAGATAAAGGAGTGCTTTGTTGGAACAAGATGTTTCCCAGTGCCACATAAGGTCAGAGTTCAGCCATACTGTACATGTTTTCCATACATATTTCTCTCACCAAATTCCAGCATTCATCTAGCGAGCATGGCACTGAGTGTACAGCACACATCCCACGTGTGACATTTGGGTCTTCTTCCTCCTGTCTGTATGTCTCCTCTTCTGGTCCTCCCTGCTGTTCCCTTCCTCTCAAAGACCATGAATCACTCGGCCAGTGTGTGTCTGAGGACAACATGTCTCCCCTACGGCAGTTAGTACTGTCCTCTCTAGTCCTCCTCTCCTCGGCCCTGGCTGACAGACAGAACAGGCCTCAGTAGGCCCCACTTAACACAGCCTCGCTCACAGAGCTCCCTCTGTCCACTGCTAATGTTACACAACTACACAACAATAGTGTGATAGCGCGATGCTACATGTACCGAACACCCTTCATATATGTCCTGCAGGCAGGAAGATTGGCCACTATCTCCATATATCTATCACACATTGGCATCATTTGTTCTCTGTCCTCGACTTCTTTTCTGAAGACATTCCCCAGCAGCTTCATAGTGGCCTACTAAAACTCCCTCTCTTTCGCTCTCTCTCTTTCTCTGCATACAACTGAGCACCACAACCTCCATCATGCATCATGCATGAACATACATGTAATCAGAGTGGTCTGTATTCAACCTCTTCTCTGAAGACAGTCCTTTCCCTCTGATATGAGTCACACACCACTTCCACTCCTGAAAAAAAGGCAACAATGCTGACATTGTTCAAACACAATCACGTCTGTGAACGAGGGATTTCTCCATCTGAGCATCAGGGCCATACCGTATAAAAGCCACTTTAACCAATTGTATTATCAGCGTTTTTCGGTGAGTTGAGTGGACTTCAAAAGGTCAAGGATTTGAGCTAATGTGTTAAAGTTTGTTTACTCAACCAATTCCGCTCGAAGTGAGCTGAATTTAAACAAGCTCGTTGAGTAAAATGACTTATTCATGTTTGCTCCAAACCACTACCATTAATATCATATATGTAGGTTGATTTTCAGAGTTGTTTGTTTCAATACCCGTTTTTGAATGTACATTGATTTGTTGATTCATCTTATGCTACACAAACATAAATAACATACATTTTCTAAAAAAAATGATCTAATCTGTTAGTAGTTGGATTTATTGCACCCGCTACTGAGATAGACATCTGTTACACCTAAATGTGTGTTGTAATGACATTCTGAGATTGCCATTAGGCCTAAACTAGTAGCCTGAATTACATCCACTGCTGTCCACGCGGGTCGCGGTATAGACCACCCATCTCCTCCACAACACAATTTGGAGCTTATACCACCGGTTTCAAGTCAATTCTCTCCTTTTTCATGTGGCTGACATGCGGTAATGTTAAATAATGCTGTAATGGTCTATATTTTGTTGGCATTTTGTGTTAATTATTGTGATAGGTTCACGTCCTACCGGTACGACGTACCCCCAATCTTTATTTATCCGGGACGCCGGACCGTACCAACTTACTTTCACCCCTGGGTGTAACTAGGCCCTCAAAGAAAGGCCTTATGATATACACTATATATGCAAAAGTATGTGGACACACCTTCAAATGAGTGGATTTGGCTATTTCAGCCACACCTGTTGCTGACAAGTGTATAAAATCGAGCACACGGCCATGCAATCTCCATAGACATTGGCAGTAGAATGGCCTTACTGAAGAGCTCAATGACTTTCAACATGGCATCATCATAGGATGCCACCTTTCCAACAAGTCAGTTCATAAATTTCTGCTAGAGTCAACTGTAAGTGTAAATTTCTGCCCCAGTCAACTGTAAGTGCTGTTATTGTGAAGTGGAAACGTCTAGGAGCAACAACGGCACAACCGTGAAGTGGTAGGTCACACAAGCTCACAGAACAGGACCGCCAAGAGCTGAAGCACGTAGCGTGTAAAAATCGTCTATCCTCCCTTGCAACACTCACTACCTCTGGAAGCAATATCAGCACAAGAACTGTTCTTTGGGAGATTTATGAAGTGTGTTTCCATGGCCGAGCAGTCGCACACAAGATCACCATGCACCTAAGATCACCATGCACAATGCCAAGCGTCGGCTGGAGTGGTGTAAAGCTCACCGCCATTGGACTCTGGAGCAGTGGAAAAGCATTCTCTTGAGTGATGAGTCACGCTTCACCATCTGGCAGTCCAACAGACAAATCTGGCGGATGCCAGGAGAACACTACCTGCCCCAATGCATAATGCCAATTGTTAAGTTTGGTGGAGGAGGAATAATGGTCTGGGACTGTTTTCATGGTTCGGGCTAGGCCCCTTAGTTCCAGTGAAGGGAAATCTTAACGCTACAATGACATTCTAGACGATTCTGTGCTTCCAACTTTGTGGCAACAGTTTGGGGAAGGCCCTTTCCTGTTTCAGCATGACAATGCCCCCGTGCACAAAGCAAGGTACATAGAGAAAAGTTTTTTCTAGATCGGTGTGGAAGAACATGACTGGCCTGCACAGAGCCCTGACCTAACCCCCATCGAACACCTTCGGGATGAACTGGAATTCCGACTGCGAGCCAGGCCTAATCGCTCAACATCAGTACCTGACCGCACTAATGCTCTTGGAAGCAAGTCCCCGCAGCAATGTTCAAACAACTAGTGGAAAGCAGCTTCCCAGAAGAGTGGAGGCTGTTCCATCAGCAAAGGGGGGACTAACTCCATATTAATGCCCAGGATGTTGGAATGAGATGTTTGACGAGCATCTCATTCCATGTAGTGGTCATGTAGTGTATATAATCTAGAGCTTAATTTAAAAATAACAAATGCACTTAGACACTGGTGAAGGCTACAGGACTGAAAGCTATTGAATACAACAACCATGTCTCGGTCGCGAACAAATACAGTCATTGGTGGTAATTACAATTCACCGAAAGGTAAGGCACACTGGAAAATATGCAAATAAGTTGAATTGTATGTACAGTAACTTCAAATTCTAAGTTGTGTGAACCTACAATTCAACTTGAGAATGTATGTTGGTTCAGCTCATGTCGAGCAAACTCACAATCCTGTTGCAGCTGGTTGCCATACAATTGTCTGTTGAATCAACTTCAAATGCTATTGTGTTGAGCAAACTAAACATATTTTTTTTACAGTGCAGAAACAAACTTGGCTGAGAATATTTCCCAGAGCATCACACCCTGCGCTGAGGAAACCGTTCCAGTTGCACTGGGTGTACTGTGGGATATTTTGGGATATGCATTAGAGTTTGTTTGTTTTCTTTCAACAACTTTGAGAGTTTGATTGTGCCTGCCTGGAGAGCCAGATGGACAGGCCAGGGTCTAGTCCACTGATTCAATTGCACCAACAATTTGACAATAAACACATTTGAATCCAGATTTGATTTGGTGTGATGTTTTGAGATATATGCAGACCGCTCTGCCTTTATCTGCATATTACACAGATGTTACCGGACCTTTAAAGATCGGCACGTCAGCAATACGTCAGCAATACGTCAGCAATACGTCAGCAATACGCCAGCAATACGCCAGCAATACGTCAGCAATACATCAGCAATACGTCAGCAATACGCCAGCAATACGTCAGCAATACGTCAGCAATACGTCAGCAATATGAAAGTCAAGCCTGTATATGGACACAGACCTTCATAATCCTACATACTCCTCACGTTGTCACGTTGCATTAAAAGTCCTCAGTGATGTTCCTGCATAACAGTTGGTGATTGGTAATAAGTGAATACAGATTAATGGGCAGTAAAAGTGAAGAAACGAGGGTCAGGAGAAAGTGTCTAGAACAGCACAGACAGCATCGCTCAGAACCTCCAAGAGCGGCCAGAATTAAATCAAATGACCCTAAGACTGAACTCTGACCTCTATAGGTCATGGGTCACTATGGTGTGGACAGCAGAGGTGCTGAGGCGAGGAGAAGCGAGGAGAGGGGGAACAAAAGAACAGGGGCGAGCCAGAAACATCCTCCCACACCACCACACACACTCATGTCCACATTCATCAACATTAAACCACATTCTAAATATAGTTCGAATGAGCACTCATAGGTCTACTCACACTCATAGGTCTACTCACACTCATAGGTCTACTCACACTCATAGGTCTACTCACACTCATAGGTCTACTCACACTCATAGGTCTACTCACACTCATAGGCCTACTCACACTCATAGGTCTACTCACACTCATAGGTCTACTCACACTCATAGGCCTACTCACACTCATAGGTCTACTCACACTCATAGGCCTACTCACACTCATAGGCCTACTCACACTCATAGGCTTATAGCCGAACACACACACCCAGTCAAACGAAAAGACAACCAAAGAGAGCACATACACACACAGTACACACAAAAACACACTTTGTAACAATACAAAAACATAATAGCACACAACCCACGCTATAAAATCCGGTCATTAAACATTGTGGTTTGTTTTCTGTCTCTCAGTCTGTGTCGACTACTCAATCTGCTGCTCCATCCTTGTCCGTCCGTTTGTCTGTCCATCATCGGCCTGTCTGTCCGTTTGTCTGTCTATCATCGGCCTGTCTGTCCGTTTGTCTGTCTATCATCGGCCTGTCTGTCCGTTTGTCTGTCTATCATCGGCCTGTCTGTCCGTTTGTCTTTCTATCATCGGCCTGTCTGTCCGTTTGTCTGTCTATCATCGGCCTGTCTGTCCGTTTGTCTGTCTATCATCGGCCTGTCTGTGAAACCCACTCTTTACTCACTTTCAAACAGAGGAGGAGAGATAGACTAGAGGAACGGAGAATCCGATATGTCCACTATCAAGCGGGCGGGGCTTGTTAAAAGGTTTACATGAAGAGACAGAGGAATGTGTTGTGTTGGAAGAATTCTTCATGTTGATCGGGCTGTGGGACAGGGGCAAGCACTGGGTCTGCTTGGAGTTATCACTGGGGAGCTTGGGAGCCATTCAAACAGTTGGTTGTGTGGGAGACCGACGTGGAATCCTCCGCCTGCTGCTGCTATGATGCTGCTAAGCTGCTGAACCCTAGCTCTCCTCTCTCCTACATGCTCCAACACACACACACACAATACACACACTCCTCCACGCTCCAACAGCCCAGGAACACGGACAGAACATGTGTGAGCCTGACGGATCTGAGCATGTGGGTTCTTTCACTGATATGCTATCAGTCCATACTGTTCTGTACAGTACAAGCTCACTCATAATAACAGCCTCATTGAGTCCGGTTTTGTCTCTACATTGCCACCTCTTCGCATATTTGTAACAGTGATTACTCTGTGAGTAGTGAATGTGGGTAAGTAGCTAATCTCAGTGGCAAGGCTAATGGTCAGTATGTGTGTGGAGGAGTGTGTGAGTGGAGGGTGTGTGTTGTCTGGAGAGATTTGAGTTTGGTTCCACATCTCCCTTCCTCGCACGTCACCTTGACATTCTTCCAGCTCCACAGTTTGTTCCGCTGATGTTTACTCACTGCATGAGATCAGGGCCAGACTGGCCTACTGCTGCTGGCCCCATAGAGGAAACACCCACCCCGGGGCTCGCACTCTCTCTCTGTCCACTATACACACCACACACACACACACACACACACACACACGTACCACACACACACACACACACACACACACACACACACACACACGTACCACACACACACACACACACACACACACACACACACACACACACACACACACACACACCACACACACACACACACACACACACACACACACACACACACACACACACACACACACACACACGGACACACACGGACACACACACACACATGTACACACACACACACACACACACACACACACACACACACACACACACACACACACACACACACACACACACACACACACACACACACACACACACACACACACAGAGACACTTGCACGCAAGCATGCACACACACACAGAGACACTTGCACGCACGCACACACACACACACACACACACACACACACACACGGACACACACGGACACACACACACACACATGTACCACACACACACACACACACACACACACACACACACACACACACACACACACACACACACACACACACACACACACACACACACACAGAGACACTTGCACGCAAGCATGCACACACACACAGAGACACTTGCACGCACGCACACACACACACACACACACACACACACACACACACACACACACACACACACACGCACAAATACAACAAGAGCAACCAAAACATGCCACTCCCTCCCTTCACAAACATTCTACATGCATTGCACATGTGTACTTGTACAGCACAGGAGGTTGGTGGCAACTTAATTGGGGAGGATGGGCTCATGGTAATAGCTGGAGCGGAGTCGGTGGAATGGTATCAAATACATCAAATGCATGGTTTCTATGTGTTTGATGCCATTCCTTTTACTCCGTTCCAACCTTTATTATGAGCCGTCCTCCAATCAGCAGCCTCCACTGTTGTACAGGCAGTTTCTCTTTGTTCACTCCACTCAGTTGTTGATGATAACTTGATGCATTTCTTGCTATTGTAAAGCTGATTTACTGTGGTTCACGTTGCACTATACCCTGTTAAAGTTTACTACCTGGTGTCAGTGCTTACTGTAATGGACACTGACTGGACCGTTTGAAGTGGACGTTGTATCCAAGTAAAAACAGCCAGGCCATCAGTATAATTTGACTTGTATATTATTAAGATAAGACTGCAGATGGTTTTGGTCAGATAGCTAACTAACTGTCAAGATTCCCTAGGAGGTTAACATATGATGTATGGCTCTTATAAGGTTTAACCTGGAATAAAGGCCTGTATGACAGGCTGGAGGACACCACAGAGAGAGAGGACTGTTCCATATGGGTCTCTTTGTGTCGAGAGGGCCTCAATCACCATTCTTCTAAGAGAGGCATGAGCCGTCTAAAGCTCTGAAACATAGAGACCCGTAGCTGGGCTGGGGGAGGAGTGCTTCTTCTTCTTCTGTTTCTGGAAGCCAGATGTTTATTGCTTAGTATAGATTTGTGACAGAGATGTTTGATATTATTTACACATATTGGATGTCAGGGGATTCCTATTCCTAACAGTTTTGTAGAAAAAGGCTAAATGGCAGCCAAGATCCACACCAACAGACCAGGGGAGACATGTCTCTGTTTCAGGTGGAGATAATAACAAGCACGTCAACATCTTTTCATGTTTCAATTCGTTCCGTTAGGAACATGATTCCTTTGACAGCGGATGCTGATAGCACTAACAGGCATCAAACTTTCCTCTCCTCTTGTTAGTTTCTTTCTAAAACGGTCCTCCTTTTTCATCGGTTTCTATTTCCCCAGGCTCATTTGTAGCGTGATCAAAGAGGAACATGACTTGTCCTCTCCTCTGGGAGTCTGGTGCAGAATCAGCAAGGCGGCAGGATCAAATGGGATTCAGAGAGGGGACTGCACGCGTGAATTCCCCTCTGTCATACTGTCAGGACGGGGAAGGTGGGGGGGAGGCAGGGGGGGACACAGGGAGGGGACACAGGAAGGGAGGAAAATGTAGATGAGGAGGAGATGCAGCACATGAAATCAAAACAAACCTCCTCTTCCCCGTATCTTTTAACAGCAAAAGAAAAAGAAGAGAAGAGAAAGGAGAGATGGAAAAACGTGAAGGGGCCGAGGAACAGAGGAGTCACCAACTGTGGACGTATGCAAGAATGTCTCTCTTCCTGTCGTCAAACACGACTACAAAGCACAGTCTTGATGCTCTCCCAGGCACATGCAGTGCACACACAGAGCACATGTGAAAACATTCTCCCACTCATACTGGCCCAGTCCACACATTATCAAACACCATCACTTATCCTGTACTGTCATATCAGCAGAGGAACACCATACAATTCCCCACAGCTCCAAAACATTCAAGCCATCATATTATTCTCTGACTCACAATATCACCCCTCATTACAGACAACCCAACCCCACCAACACGAACAACAGGGTCTCAAATAAGTAAGCATTTGGCGGTAAAGTCTAGCCTCTATAATGGAGCACCTGAAAGGACACAGTCAAATGCTGCAGGTCTAAGACACTCAAAACACTACCAGAGGGCGAAGCTTTATTGCTGCTCATAGCAGGCCTAATAGCCCACTTGTGGCAGACGTCTGGTTGAGTTCAGACTCACAGTTCAAACTGTCATCTGAAGTTTTATTGGTAGTATTATACAGTGCTTTCGGAAAGTATTCAGATCATTTGACTTTTTCCACATTTTGTTACATTACAGCCTTATTCTAAAATGTATTAAATTGTTTTTTTCCTCATCAATCTACACACAACACCTCATAATGACAAAGCAAAAACAAGTTTTTAGAAATGTTGGCAAATGTATTAAAAATTTAAAACTGAAATATAAAATGTACATCAGTATTCAGACCCTTTACTCAGTACTTTGTTGAAGCACCTTTAGCAGCAATTACAGCCTCAAGTCTTCTTGGGTATGACGCTACAAGCTTGGCACACCTGTATTTGGGGAGTTTCTCCCATTCTTCTCAGCAGATCCTCTCAAGCTCTGTATTGCTGCACAGCTATTTTCAGGTCTCTCCAGAGATGTTTGATCAGGTTTAGATCCAGGCTTTGGCTGGGCCACTCAAGGATATTCTAAGACTTGTCCCGAAGCCACTCCTGCGTTGTCTTGGCTGTGTGCTTAGGGATGTTGTCCTGTTGAAAGCTGAACCTTCTTCCCATTCTGAGGTCCTGAGCGCTTTGGAGGTTTTCATCAAGGATCTTTCTGTTCTTTGCTCTGTTCAACTTTGCCTCGATCCTGACTAGTCTCACAGTCCCAGCCACTGAAAAACATGCCCACAGTATGATGCTGCCACCACCATGTTTCCTCCAGATGTAATGCTTGGCATTCAGGCCAAATAGTTCAATCTTGGTTTCATCAGACCAGAGAATCTTGTTTCTCATGGCCTGAGAGTCTTTAGATAACTTTTGGCAAACTCCAAGTGGGCTGTTATGTGCCTTTTACTGAGGAGTGGCCTGATTGGTGGAGTGCTGCAGAGATGGTTGTCCTTCTGGAAGGTTCTCCCATCTGTCAGAGTGACCATCGGGTTCTTGATTACCTCTCTGACCAAGGCCTTTCTCCCCCGATTGCTCAGTTTGGCCAGGCGGCCAGCTCTAGGAAGACTATTGGTTGTTCCAAACTTCTTCCATTTACAAATGAGGTAGGCCACTGTGTTCTTGGGGACCTTCAAAGCTGCATAAACGTTTTGGTACCCTTTCCCAGATCTGTGCCTCAACACAATCATGTCTTGAAGCTCTACAGACAATTCCTTTGACCTCATGGCTTGGTTTTTGCTCTGACATGCACTGTCAACTGTGGGACCTTGTATACACAGGTGTGTGCCTTTCCAAATCATGTCCAATCAATTGAATTTACCACAGGTGGACTCCAATCAAGTTGAAGAAACATCTCAAGGATGATCAATGGAAACAGGATGCACCTGAGCTCAATTTCAAGTCTCATAGCAAAGAGTCTGAATACATTTTTATTTTAGTCATTTAGCAGACGCTCTTATCCAGAGCGTCTTACAGTAGTGAATGCATACATTTCATACATTTAATTTCATGCATTTTTTTTGTTTTGTACTGGCCCCCCGTGGGAATCGAACCCACAACCCTGGTGTTGCACACACCATGCTGGCGTTGCAAACACCATGCTCTACCAACTGAGCCACAGGGAATACACATGTAAATAAGATATTTCTGTTTTTAAATAAATTAGCAAACATTTCTAAAAACCTGTTTTTGGTTTGTCATTATGGGGTATTGTGTGTAGATTGTTGAGAATATTTATTTATTTAATCCAATTTAGAATAAGGCTGTAACGTAACAAAATGTGGAAAAAGTCAAGGGGTCTGAATACTTTCCGAAGGCACTGTATAATGGCTTCATACCAGCAGTGGCAGCTGAGCATGCCCATAAGCTTGTGACCAGGCCACAAACATAGACAGGCCTCACCATATCTTTGTTTATGGAGGCATGGAGGCATGTTGTCATGGCTCCAGAACTAAAAGCAACAGAAAGCAGCTCCTTCCAATCAGGGTATGCATACACTAATTTTGCAGCTGGTCAAATCCCATAGTGTCTAATCCTATTAAAATGTGTTATTTTAATGAGCTGGATCTAGAATATCAAAGGAATAAAGTTATACATAAAGGTTAATAGGGAAACTGAAACGCTCCATCTCCATCTTACCATACCAATTACAAAAGAATAACACTGTGATAAAGAAAACAAAATGTGTTATAAATTAATACATGTTTAGCAAATGGCTCTAAAACAGTGTTTTATGATGAATAGTCATACTAAGCTTATTTTCATGAAGCCCATGTGAGCACCTTTTAAACAGCTCCATGACAAGAATTTTAATCTACTCAGGTCTGTCAGTGTTCTGCCATTCACCTCCTTCTCAAACCAACATTAAACCGTTTCACAGTAAACCGACACTGGTCACGAGCAAACTCAAACATGACATCAGAGTGTTCCAGGGGTAATCGCTTCCACCCTCACTCACAGAGAAAACTGAGCCCAACATCCAAATGGATGAAGCATACAAGAATGGACATGGGTTAGAGGACACATTAACATGCAAAAACAAAACGATGCTAAATTATTATGATTAACTTGCAATGAGAGAAATTTGAGAAACTGAGGTAACCATCCATCATACACACCGCCAATGCGCAGTGACGCACAGAATAGGCTATACATTATGAATAATTCTTGATTTATAAAACTTAGACTTCTTGATTTATACATTTTTTGTTTTACATAAAAAATGACTTTCAAATGCCAAAATACAGCTAGGGGAAGAGTTACATTTGGTATAATTTTAAGTGGTCTAACAAAGCATTAAATACTGCTTTCGAGATTAATCCCGAGCCGGAGCAACCCAGTGGACAAATTCAATCCAGCATCGCCAAATATCCAATGAGATCAGACGGAGCCTTTTATAATTACATTATTATGCGTCTCACAAATATTACCGAGTGCGAAGTTGCGACCAAATTCACACCTTATAAAGTTTTGTTTGGTTTCTGTTGAAGTGTCCAGAACTTTCTATAAAGAAATGGGGTAGCAAGATAACCGAACAGGAACTTTTGTAGCCTATTATCAACAAAGAAAATGAATAAAAGGGTCCACTACCCTTGTCAAACCATACAATGAAACGATCATTTTATTTATTAGCAGGTGCATTCCAACATATACTTTACCAGCTTGTGCCGTAGTTGCGTGGAACATTATTATTAGAAATAGCGGTATTCTCCTGCACGCCGCCGTCCTCTTTAAACGGTCCATCTTTCAGAGCAGAGACCCCCTTGCCTCCGCCACAGAACTTTATGATACAAAACTAGATGAGAAAGGAGCTCCGCATCCATGCGTAGTGGAGGGAAAGAAACCAGTGCGGCGCTCGAACAGGGCACATTCGCTCTGCAGTTTCGCTTGCTTAGTTTTTTTTGAGGATCCTCTCCTCTCTTCACTCTCTGTCCCTCATTCAATTTCTCCCCTCTCACCCTCCCTCTTTCTCGCCCCCCTCCCTCTTCCTCCTTTCCCCCCCATAGGACCGTGTCTCGCGACTCCGACGGGAAATTATGAAAAATGATGCTTTCAAAGGTCCGGGGGACGCACTTTTATGAGGCTACTGCTGGTCATTTGCTAAATCGCTCCTGTCTTACTGATGATCAGTGATCCAGTCAGACTCAGCACTTCCTTTCACCACTACTGCTCTGTGTTACTTGTCATGCTGCAAGATGTTACAAACGTTCTGTCTGTTTCTACAGGGTATTCAACCTGGGACCCGTGGCCCCCTAGGGGTCCGCAGAGTTACTGCAGCTGGTCCGCAGGAAATATACAGTAGATATATTTTCTAGAACTGGTAAAATAAACATTTATTTTATTTTTAAAACGCACCCGCAAGTACCAGTTACGGCAAGTACCACTGGCTGCTGATAAACTTTCTTGACTTGGTCATTCATTTTTTGCCAACACATGGCTAACCTTTGTTTAACCAGCTAAATAGCTGCTATCTACCTATTCATTTTAAATGTAGATTTCTCCTTGCCATTATCATTCACCTGATGATAAGACATGAAATTATTATTTTTTTCATGATAAGGGTCCTTGGGTCGCCAGTTTTCCTGGGCGGCAGTCCCTGGACAAGAAAAGTTTGAAGACCCCTGTGTAACTGGGTATCGATTTGCGATACCCTTCGCCAGATCTGTGCCTCGATACAACCGTGTCTCGGAGCTCTACGGACAATTCCTTCCACCTCATGGCTTGGTTTTTGCTCTGACATACACTGTCAACTGTGGGACCTTATATAAACAGGTGTGCCTTTCCCAATCATGTACAATCAATTGAATTTACCACAGGTGAACCCCAATAAAGTTGCAGAAACATCTCAAGGATGCTTAATGGAAACAGGATGCACATGAGCTCAATTTTGAGTCTCATAGCAAAGGGTCTGAATACTTATATAAATAAAGTATTTCTGTTTTTTATTTTTAATACATTTGCAAAAAATTCTAAAAACCTGTTTTCGCTTTGTCATTATGGGGTATTGTTTGTAGATTGCTGAGATTTTTGGTTGTTGATTTAATCAATTTTAGAATAAGGCTGTAACGTAACAAAATGTGGAAAAAGTCAAGGTGTCTGAATACTTTCCGAAGGCACTGTATAGCCATAAATGTCTTTCTGTTAGCAGGTTAGAGCCTTGGCTCACACAACACAGCCAGAGGAAGCATCCATCCAAGCTTTGAACTTCACAGCAATAAATCAAAGTGGGGGAGTGAGTCACAGCTTGATACCCCTGGCCAGTTCAAGGAGTACGATCCCAGGTAGACTCTAGAACAGAGGAGGTAATCTCTCCCATCAGCCATCACTCTAATCTCATTCCCGCAATGTTGCAATGTCACCTCTCCAACGCTCCTTCAAGCAGCAGCCTGACTGTGCTACGGCTGGGGGCCTTGGGGGCCATCTCCCCTATAGGCTCCAGCTCTGGGAGGTGAGAGGCCATGGAGGCTGACAGGTCAGAAATGTCTGGACCCAGTGCTACTTGTTCATACCCAGATACCCTGCCGACTCCTCAACCCCAATTTAAGGTCTGACGATCGATCATGGCGTGGTCCTCTAATTGTGGTCTCCATGTGTTTGATCATGTTGGTCTCGTCACCTTGAAAGAGAAGGTCTCCCTATTTGTGAAAAGATTCCGATTCCACAAAGCAGGAAAAAAGCAGTTTTATATTCAACCTGTCAACTCTTCGCGGAATACTGAGGATACTTTTTTTAATGTTTCCCCCATTTTCAAAGGAACATGTTTTTACAGGGATATCCCTATATTCTTTGTCGTCACAGACCTTGGTATGCTAACAATGGGGACCCTGTTGTGAGCATTTATACAGTGCGAAGCGTCATGCCAAAAGCCCAGAAACCCATGGGTTTGGTTTAGACATGCTGCTCTTCAGCATAAGCCTTATGAAGAGCTCATCATAATTGGAGAATGAACAGAATTGACAGCACCATAGGCCCAGGCCACAACAGGCCCTCTGTATGGGGGTCAGCAGTAAGGAACACAGTTCCAGCTCTTCATATTTACAACTCGAATGTGGATGAGCCGAACACAACCCTGCTTCCCTTCAAAGCCGCCTCTCAAGGGGAGCCGAGAGAAGACAAGTCTCTAACCACAACGGGAGGGAAAGAGGGGATATCCCATCCAATTTCACAATCCCCCGTTTGATTCACTAATGCTGCTTTTTATTTAGGACCCTGGCTAAATATGAAACTGTTTGAAATGCTACAGCCTCGCTTTAGAGGAAATCGCGTGGTGAAAACAAGCAACCTGTTGCATCCTTGTTGTTCCATTTATTAAACACAAGTAAACGTTTAGCAAAATTCGATAACACTCTGTAAGGTTTGCATGCCGGACAATAGGCACGTAGCCTAGTGGTTAGAGCATTAGGAAAACTCGCCTCCCTGCGGACCTGGCATCCTTTCACTCCCTCCTCTCTACATTTTCCTCTTCTGTCTGCTGCTAAAGCCACTTTCTACCACTCTAAATTCCAAGCATCTTCCTCTAACCCTAGGAAGCTCTTTGCCACCTTCTCCTCCCTCCTGAATCCTCCTCCCCCTCCCCCCCCCTCCTCCCTCTCTGCGGATGACTTCGTCAACCATTTTGAAAAGAAGGTCGACGACATCCAATCCTCGTTTGCTAAGTCAAACGACACCGCTGGTCCTGCTCACACTGCCCTACCCTGTGCTTTGACCTCTTTCTCCCCTCTCTCTCCAGATGAAATCTTGCGTCTTGTGACGGCCGGCCGCCCAACAACCTGCCCGCTTGACTGTATCCCCTCCTCTCTTCTCCAGACCATTTCCGGAGACCTTCTCCCTTACCTCACCTCGCTCATCAACTCATCCTTGACCGCTTGCTACGTCCCTTCCGTCTTCAAGAGAGCGAGAGTTGCACCCCTTCTGAAAAAACCTACACTCGATCCCTCCGAAGTCAACAACTACAGACCAGTATCCCTTCTTTCTTTTCTCTCCAAAACTCTTGAACGTGCCGTCCTTGGCCAGCTCTCCTGCTATCTCCCTCAGAATGACCTTCTTGATCCAAATCAGTCAGGTTTCAAGAGTGGTCATTCAACTGAGACTGCTCTTCTCTGTGTCACGGAGGCTCTCCGCACTGCTAAAGCTAACTCTCTCTCCTCTGCTCTCATCCTCCTAGACCTATCTGCTGCCTTTGATACGGTGAACCATCAGATCCTCCTCTCCACCCTCTCCGAGTTGGGCATCTCCGGCGCGGCCCACGCTTGGATTGCGTCCTACCTGACAGGTCTCTCCTACCAGGTGGCGTGGCGAGAATCTGTCTCCGCACCACGTGCTCTCACCACTGGTGTCCCCCAGGGCTCTGTTCTAGGCCCTCTCCTATTCTCGCTATACACCAAGTCACTTGGCTCTGTCATATCCTCACATGGTCTCTCCTATCATTGCTATGCAGACGACACACAATGAATCTTCTCCTTTCCCCCTTCTGATAACCAGGTGGCGAATCGCATCTCTGCATGTCTGGCAGACATATCAGTGTGGATGACGGATCACCACCTCAAGCTGAACCTCGGCAAGACGGAGCTGCTCTTCCTCCCGGGGAAGGACTGCCCGTTCCATGATCTCGCCATCACGGTTGACAACTCCATTGTGTCCTCCTCCCAGAGTGCTAAGAACCTTGGCGTGACCCTGGACAACACCCTGTCGTTCTCTACTAACATCAAGGCGGTGACCCGATCCTGTAGGTTCATGCTCTACAACATTCGCAGAGTACGACGCTGCCTCACACAGGAAGCGGCGCAGGTCCTAATCCAGGCACTTGTCATCTCCCATCTGGATTACTGCAACTCGCTGTTGGCTGGGCTCCCTGCCTGTGCCATTAAACCCCTACAACTCATCCAGAACGCCGCAGCCCGTCTGGTGTTCAACCTTCCCAAGTTCTCTCACGTCACCCCGCTCCTCCGCTCTCTCCACTGGCTTCCTGTTGAAGCTCGCATCCGCTACAAGACCATGGTGCTTGCCTACGGAGCTGTGAGGGGAACGGCACCTCCGTACCTTCAGGCTCTGATCAGGCCCTACACCCAAACAAGGGCACTGCGTTCATCCACCTCTGGCCTGCTTGCCTCCCTACCTCTGAGGAAGCACAGTTCCCGCTCAGCCCAGTCAAAACTGTTCGCTGCTCTGGCACCCCAATGGTGGAACAAGCTCCCTCACGACGCCAGGACAGCGGAGTCAATCACCACCTTCCGGAGACACCTGAAACCCCACCTCTTTAAGGAATAAAGTAATCCTTCTAACCCCCCCCCCCCCCTTAAAAGATTTAGATGCACTATTGTAAAGTGGTTGTTCCACTGGATATCATAAGGTGAATCCACCAATTTGTAAGTCGCTCTGGATAAGAGCGTCTGCTAAATGACTTAAATGTAAATGTAAATGACAGTAACCGAAAGGTTGCTAGATCGAATCCCTGAGCTGACAAGGTAAAAATCTGTCCTTCTGCCCCTGAACAAGGCAATGCTCCTAAGCCGTCATTGTAAATAAGAATTTGTTCAGAACTGACTTGCCTAGTTAAAGGTAAAAAATACAATTTAAATAAAAAAAAGGTTATCCAGTCATTGAGGGTATGACAGTGCATTTCAGTGATAATCTCTTATAAAGCCATGAAGAATGGCAAAAACACATGAGGGAGAGTCATATCTAGGTGTACTACAGAACGGGGCCTGGGAGTGAAATAACGTGGAATAACGAGGCCCAGAAACACGCAGATAACTCCTGCACACCATGCCCTAGCACAAGGCTTAGCTCCCCTAAGTCAGAACCACATTCCTGTCTGGTTTTAGCAGATAGTTACTAAGAGTGCAGTGGTTAGTCTGAGCACTGTGTGAGAAATACTTCCAGAGCCATGTGCTGTGTACCAACAGTCCTCCTGTACTGAACTCTGCACTGCTAGAGACCAAATCATATCAGACCAAGTCCTGAACTCCCCTCAGTCCACTAGAGTCCAGACTAGCTCAGTCCCTCTCTAAAGTCCCACACCACACATCAATAAACACCAAGTAGTTGAATGGTTCCTCTCTTTGTCTTTCTCTCCTTCTTTCTCAGCCCACTGTGGTATTGGCCATTAAGAGGAAGGAATCAACACATAGTTGGCTTCGTTCCCCCAATGTGATTTACTGTAACCATACTTCTATCAAATACTTCCTGTATAACCTCATTCATGGGGAAATCGATATGAATCTAGAAAGGAAATCTCTGTTATGGGAGTATGCGGGAGGAAAGCTCCACGAATGACTAGTGATTCAGAGTCCTGGTGATTCCTCAAAGCACTGGGTTCAAACCCAGAAAAGACCAAAAATGTACGGATCACATGGATTTTATTTACTGTATTTGCAAGAAGATAAGGTCCAATTAAACTGGTTCTCTTGAACTCCCTTCAACCCCTCTTGAACTCTTGAATAGCCTGGTTATATTTCTGAACACCAAAATAGCATGGATGACATATAGATTTACAGATGGGATGAGATGGATACTTATTGATAAGCATTTCTTTGACCTTCTGTCTACTGTACATTACAGCTCACTTCTCTGTGATGTTGTATGGCTGACTCTACCCTGAGTCCTAACTAAGGCTCGCTCTTGATACCCAATTTAGAGGTCAAGACCAACCGACTGGGCACACCATGTCATTTCAACGTGGATAATATTTGGTTGGGACGTTGATCAATGAGATTACAACCTATACTCTATTCACCCTCAAAAAGTCAGCCAAAAGTTAGTTGAATTTCCAATGTGTTATCACTATGCTTTTAACCATCTAGAAGCACAACCAAATTCCAATGGAAAAACAATGTCTGATCTTTGGTTTAGTTGTCACCCAAAATGTAATGTCTATCACTGTGCTTTCAACCATTTAAAAGAACACCAACGTTCAAATGAGAATACAATGTCAGATATTTTGTTTATTTATACAATGAAACGATGTACGCTGAGAGTCGGGAAGCAAGTTCAGGGAGTGAGTACGTTTAATAAATAAATAAAACAAGAAACACAAACAGCGCACCGACATGAAACGGGACAAATGACGACTGGGGAAGAAACCAAAGGGAGTGACATATAAAGGCCAGGTAATCAAGGAGGTGATGGAGTCCAGGTGAGTGTCATTATGCTGGTGACAGGTGTGACAGGTGTGCGCCCTAACGAGCAGCCTGGTGACCTAGAGGCCGGAGAGGGAGCACAGTTGACATACAACAGATTCATGTGTTTCACATGTTCATCTAATAGCATCTAATAGCATCTAATAGCAAAACCAAATGACCCGGATGGTAGTTGAGATTACAGTAAAAGTATATCGTGCAAGTGATCAAAACCATTCAATATTATGTGCAGCAATTGTGAAGACTTCCACAGACCTATGCATGTTATCTTGAACATTTACATGATTACATCAGAAGAAAAGTATAGTTACAGTAACCTCAAAATGTGGCCATGGATGTGTTACTCATTTTAAGGTTGAATGTTACATTAGTTTGTTAGACAGGCTGGACTTCAGGCTATTTGTCTGTATTAAAAAAAAGTAATATTGAATTGTGTTTAGTTGACAATGCAACCAAATATCAACATTTAAAGGAGATGTATCTACTGCTTGGATAATTCCATCTGAGCCACTGGTTTAATCCCATTTTTTTACTTGTATTTTTGGATGAGTTGGAGACATAAATCCAACATATTTTTTGTTAACTTGTCGACAAGTTAATAGGCTAATAAGCTATCTGTCAGAAGGTGGGTGTAGCTGGTGCTGGAAGTCAGGCGCAGGAGAGCAGAATGAGCTATCTGTCAGAAGGTGGGTGTAGCTGGTGCAGGAAGTCAAGCGCAGGAGAGCAGAATGAGTGAGCAAAGTACTTTACTCAAAATAAAGGCACAAGGTAACAATACACTTGACAAACAATAAACGGTAATCAATTACGCACGGGTGAAAACAGCACCCGTCGAAAACCAGCCATAACGTACCGAATGAACATAGAAACAATCACGCACAAAAACATGGGGGAAACAGAGGGTTAAATACATGAACATGTAATTGGGGAATGAAATCAGGTGTGTAGAAAACAAAGACAAAACAAATGGAAAATGAAATGTAGATCAGCGATGGCTAGAAGACCGGTGACGTCGACCGCCGAACGCCGCCCGAACAAGGAGAGGGACCGACTTTGGCGGAAGTCGTGACACTATCAAAAGTGATATTGAATTGAATTAATAATTGATATGTTGGATTCACGTCTCCATCTCAACCAAAAATCGAAGTAAAAGAATAGGACTAAATCACATCAAATTTGAAATGCAATTTAAATAAAATTTGATTTGACTTAGTCCTATTCTATAACTTCTTTGGTTGAGATGGAGACGTGAATCCAACATATCAATTATTATTTGTAGACAAACTGGAATTAAAGCCAGACTAAGTCAGTGGCACAGATGGAACTATCTAAGCAGACCATACATCTCCTTCAAATGTTGATATTTGGTTGTGTTGACAACCAAACACAATTCAATATCACTAAATATAATTACATTTTAAATCAACCACAGCTTGAAACCCAAAACTATTGTCTATTTTAGTTGAATTCTGGGTTAAATTGAAACGATAGCTGTTGGTGACTTTGCAAATGCTATATAAGACTAAATAGCATCATTGATATGAGCAATAAAGTATTGTTGCATTAATTTGCTATGTTAAACTACCCTTTGGAATGACTTTGATAGCAGCAGTTAATCTAATTAGTTATTAAGTGGAGATCTCTCAAAAGTCATTCTCATGATAGCACATTAGTAATAGTCAGTGACAAATGTCGTAGCTAAACTGGGATTGGTCAAAACCTTGGTTAAAACCCAATTCTCCAGTAGGCCAATGTATTTTTTTATTGTGGATATAACATTGAAGATATGACTTTGTTTTAAAGATACAAATTCAACATATTTTTTACAAGGTTTGTCTGTATTGAAATTTGGTTACCATGATGAAATAATCCTGTGGTTGAAATTTCGGCCTCAAAACAACAGTTTAGTTTAGATTCTTTTCAAGTCCAATGTATTCTCCACGTAAATTTCACGTCAAAATACTTTGACAAATTACGTTGAAACAATGTTGATTCAACCAGTTTGTGCCCAGTGGGAAGACACTTCTACACTTCTACCAACTCTCAAAGGGACTATAACACATATTTATAGTTATAGTTCATGCCACATATACTGTATATGGTGGGAAAATGTATTACCATAATTTCCGGACAATTAAGCGCACCTGAATATAAGCCGCACCCACTGAATTAAAAAAAGAATATTATTTTGAACATAAATAAGCTGCACATGTCTATAAGCCGCAGGTGCCTACCGGTACATTGAAACAAATGAACTTTACACAGGCTTTAACGAAACACGGCTTGTAACAGAAATAAATAGGCTTTAACAAAACACGGCTTGTAACAAAAATAAATAGGCTTTAACGAAACATGGCTTGTAACAAAAAAATAATTAGCAGTAAGCTTTAGTTGTCTTTTTGCACTGAGTCAATTCCTCATGCTGCTGTTTCCAACATCTTATCATCGACTCATTAAGACCAAGCTCCCGTGCAGCAGCTCTATTTCCTTTTCCAACAGCCAGATCAATCGCCTTCAACTTGAAAGCTGCATCATATGCATTTCTCCGTGTCTTTGCCATGATGAGGGTGACAAAATGACTACCGTAATCAGAATGATGGGAAGTTTGAGAGCGCTCAATTTAATCTAATCAGTAAACAAAAAAGTTGTTTGACCTTAACCCGTTCGGCAATTTCATTGGTCTAATGAAAGCTTCATGGCGCCAAAAAACTGAGCACGTCACAGAATGTGTTTTTTTGGAAGAAAAAAAATTGAAAGCGGGAAAAATCCATATATTAGCCGCGTCATTGTTAAAACCACGAGGTTCAAAGCTAGGAAAAAAGTTGCGGCTTATAGTCCGGAATTTACGGTATGTAATAAGAGGAACTTCTACCCTGTTGTCATAGGTCAGTGGTGTGACAACAGTCATTCGTTCATTCAATAGTGCTACAAAAATATGCGGATCATGATTAAATAATGAAAATTCATATTTTACTTTTTAATTGTTGTAAAGAGAACACAAACACTGGCGTAAGAACATTGTTCAACAACAAACATGAATTACTGCAGATATACATTTTTCTGGTTGAACTGTTAACAAATCACCAGAATGTGACAGCATAAGCTTTCTGTTCTCAACACTCTGACAGCCTTTACTAAACATGTGGAGCACCAAGACACTACAATAAAGCCTATATGGTTTATGGTTTGGTGAGGAGAGAAAAAAACCCCACCAGAGATCAAGCCTGGCATGGGATGAGTCTATCCCAGACTTTACTGAATATTAAAGGAAACAAAATATCTGTCCCACGTACAGAGAGATGGGTAATGGATCTAGCTGGCCTTTTTCTCAATCATAAATCTAACAGGAGCTATATACTTTGTGATTTTTTGTTGTTGCTGTAACTCATATAATTTCGAAGTTTCTCACTGATACAGTACGACAGCGGTACTTAAGTGGTATGTAAGCTAATTGGTATGGATCATCTCTCTCTCTCTTGCTCCCTCCCTCTCACTCCTGTAAGTCAGTGATGATGGAGACATCTTATCATTTAATCATTGAGGCGGTGGAAGGTGTAAGAGTAGAATGTGAGAAGAGCTTTAATCTGTCATCATCCCATAGCAGAGATAACATCAATGTGGTGACATTTTATCTTTACATTCATCGTAAAGTCTGAGTTTTTTTGAGAGTTTGGAACTACAGATCTTAATTTGATCACTCTTTTGTTGCTGAGAATTTTCCAGCAGAGGAGGTAATGCAAACATGTAGTGTATTTGAGTTTTAAAAAGTATTCTAAAGTCATTAATTTCCACTTTGAAATTTCAGACTTGATTTGCCCTAATGAAAAATGTATCAAACCCTACAGAAATGTCAATTAATTATAATCTAGATAATAATTCAAATTTCCTATTGCTGCAGAATTATTTTCCTGCTGTAGCAAACTAGATCAAATTAAGATCCTACATCTGTATAAACCCTAGAAAGGGCTTTTAAACTGACTGGCTCCCTTGCTTTTCTCTCCATTCAGTAGCAGAACATGCCAGGACAGGACAGCCATCCGGTTGAAGGAATTACGCATGTGAAATCTCAGAGTTAGGGTGCAACTGAGTCTCTGCTTGCCAGACTTGATTTATTGACATTTGAAAGGGAATATGCATTTTGAATGATTTGTTTGACTTTTTGTCTTTTTTCAAGCAGACTAAAGATCTTATATAACTATTATATTATCTCATCAGTGATACACCTATGATGTCATCGGTTTGCATTTCATTATTAGATACTTCGACAGTATGATACACTAAAGCTAAGGCATCCAGACCCTGTTATCATCTACTTACACTGAAGGCCCATTGAGAGGTACAGTAATGTGGAAGATGTGTAGTAATGATGATGATGAAGATTATATGGTTCATGATGATGGTTATTATTGTATATTTGAAAAATGTTGAAAGTGTGACCAATTGGTTGATATTTGAAAATGGGTTGCAATACGATGGTCCATTTAAAGTGGGTTATACATGGAGATGTCAGAAACAGCTAAAAGAATCTTCCCTCCATGAGAAGATCATTAGTAACATCTGTAGACAATACATGAGACGGATGAGACCAAAGCTAATATGTGGTCCAACCTCAAATATCAAATCCCCCAAAACGTACAGTTCTACAAATGGCTTTAGTCAGTAACTCTGAACAGAGAGAAAACTGACGTTCATAACTAGCTGAGCGAAAGGAATTTCAGAAAACAAAGAACGTTTCTGAGTGAGATCAGATTGTTTGGCTCTGGAGAGAAAATGTAGGTTCATCTGTCAGACTCTGGTATCCTTGGCCTGATGGATGTATGAAGGTAACTGCCCACACACATACACACACACCATCCTACATATGTCAAGCCCCTCACACACACGTCCACACACACCGTCCTACATATGTCAAGCTCCCCACACACACACCGATCTACTACTATATATGTGAGGTTTATATATGATCACAGTGCTACACGATCTTCACACCCCACCTGGTGATATAAATCAAAGCACCTCGTATCTAAAGTAGCTGGCCGGGGGCACAGTGAATGAACACTTCCCGTTTCACCACCAATATCATAATATATCATTGCCTTGTTCCGTCTCAGGCACTTACACACATCTGGGTGGTTCTGTCATGTTCGAAGTTGGTCAAAGTGTGTACTCTTGGTCATGTGGTCAATGGGGACATTTCATTGACCGATTCCATTCCAACAAGCTTCCTCTATAAAGCCCTTGCCATCTGAGACTATAGATCAGATCTGTTAGCAGTCGTTGCCTTTGACTGCATCCATCCTGGTCACATCCATATAACATGTCATTAGAAAGTCCCCGCCTGGTGAACTCATGACTGCGTAAACCACACTGTGGAGGATGGAGGTCTGTGTTACTAAGGACTGAATGTGTACAGAGGTTAGTGGGACCAGTGACTGGATACTGTAACATGTATATCATGGGAAAATACATAAGACTTCTGTGCCTCCCTAAATGAGATCAGGTCAGGAAGTGACTCATATACTGTCTCAACAGGGGAGCGACTAATTGTGACTTTTTCCTAGTTCACTTTAGGTCCATTGTAATAGAGCTAGGCTGCCCTACCAAGAAAAAGTGCAGTAACTGCTCGTTTGGTCGAAAATGAGTTAATGTCATTTTTTCGACATTAAATACATGCTTAATCATGTGGACAAGTATCCTGCCTCTATTGTATTGTGTTTTGTAGAAAATGGGAGTCATGTTAGCAGTAACTGCATAAAGTTACTGTGAAACCAAGGTAAATAGCGGCAGGCAGCCTAGTGGTTAGAGCGTTGGGCCAGTAACCGAAAGGTTGCTAGATTGAATCCCCGATCTGACAAGGTAAAAATCTGTCGTTCTGCCCCTGAACAAGGCATTTAACCCACTGTTCCTAGGCCGTCATTGTAAATAAGAACTTGTTACTTTTTCTCAGTTCTACGCTATGAGCAGTTACTGCCTTTTTGCTTAGTAGGGCAGTAGTGTAATGACACAGTGCACATGAGCAGGAGAGAAATGAGAGAAAGAGAAGAGTTACTGGACTATTAAATCCATTCTGATAGCTCATATAAAATACCAGGTCAGATTGGGGTTTGTAGGGGGTGTTAATGAAAATAATTACTGACGGGGGATGATTCAGCTAATTAACATTTAGGATCAAGTCTCATTAATAATCTGCTCAAACAATCGCCACCACTCTCCTTCTCCGTTCTCTCACTCTCTATGTCCCTACTCTCTATATTTCTCTGTGTTCCTCCTCCTCTCTCTGTCCCTTCTCTCTCTCCTTCTCTTTGGTTCTGTCTGCCTCAGAACCCTCTCAAATTTCTCATCCCTGTCTCTCTCTCCCTTCTCACTCTCTGGGTCCACTCTGTTACTTAAAGCTTTTGTTCTCTCTCCCACTCCCCCTACCACTCTCATTCCCTTTTTCCTTTCATTTACTTTTTACCCTCCTCTGTTCTCCTCTGGGAAGTTTGCATTCCACACCTCCTCAGCAGACTGCACACAAAAGAGCAGAAAGCACCACTCCTGTCCTGTAGCAAACATTCCAGTCCACTGGGCTCTTTCACACAGCCACTGTTTGTGCTTTCAGAGCCAGTCCCATTTGTCCCCTCCAAATTCATTCAGCTCAGCCAGTCTGGTGGCCAGGCCACTGTTACAGGCAAGGGGATAGAGCAGGCTGGACTAACACATTTAGACATGGACAAGCAATGCTATTTTTCATTGCAAAGTTAAGGTTACATGGAGAAGTATTTTTCTCACATGCATTATCACAATTTGTGCACTGAAATAGTGTGAGTACTCAGTCAAACATTGAAACTTGGTGTTTGGATTTATTCCCTAAACTAAATCATTATAACCAAGATAAACTAAAAGTAACTCAATCATATATTGATTCCACTTCAAAGACCCAATCATCTGTCATTTTCAGTGAAATGAGTAGAAACAGCATTGGCAGTGAGTCAGAGATAAATCTGAACTGAGGGATAAATTGAACTGATGGTTCCATCCAAAAGGCATACGTTCAAGTATCCTTCAATTCAGCAAACAGGAAATGGACTATTAGCCTCTTATGGAAAAGAGACAACATTTGTTGCCTCTCTCTGGTCTCCTGTCAGAACTGTGGCGAACCCCAGGGGCGGGGTCTGTGGGCGCGGGCCGCTGGGGTACGTGGTGCAGGGGTCGGGTCGGGTATGGGGGCGGTCGGCACCGTCCGGTGCTCCCGCGCATCGGAAGAGAAGAAAGTTACAGGGGAGAAGTGGTAGGAAGGTAAAGGAGGACTGAAAGATGGAGGCAACTTGGAGGATGAAGGAGGTGGAGTAGGAGAAAGTGGAGAGCGAGTAAAGAGGAGGATTTATATATTGCTCTGAGGGAGGAGTGCGCGTGGCAGAGGAAAACAACGCGTACGGGCTTGCACCATTCTCTCTCCTCCTCTCTCTTTACTTTTCTACCTACCTACCTACCTACCTCTCGCTCTCTCTCTCTCTCTCTCGAAATACCAGAGTGATAGCTGGAAGGCTGCTGACAACATTCCCTCCCCAGCAGCTCTCCTAATGTGTATACCTGCACACACACCTGTCCACAGTCTCCCCAGGCAGGGGAAAGGCACGCCAGGAACTCCCCCCTGCCCCCTTCCCTTCTCACCTCAACTGGCCCCCCAGCCTCAGCCCACCACCATGGACAGAGTCTCTGGAGCAACACAAACACAAATCAAACATTCACACACCCAAATGTTACAGGATGGCTGTAAAGTGTCATTGATGGTTTGTGTTTTCTTGTCCTATAAGTCTGAAATGTAGATCTACAGTACCAGTACAATTCTTAGAAATGTTTGTTTTTTGATCCATTGTGAAGATGGGGAGCACATGTGGATATTATAAAGAGTGTATCGATGTCTTGTATGTGTCATGTGCTTGCGGTCACATTTTTCACAACAAGGCTCAACTGGTGTCCACTCTATCAGGCTGTTGGTTGAAGACTGACCGTTTGTGCATCCATCCAGGATTCAGTCATAGTTGACAGGAAGAATCTCTCCTTTCGAAGTTATGAAGGAAATGAATAACCGTCTGAGAAGGAGGAGAGGGAGGCTTTCGGCCATAGAGGTATGTCCATAAATAACTTGAAAGAAGAGACAAACAGTCTAGCTATCCTCTCTAAGCTCTTCATGTTTAACTGGATCGTTCTGTGCTCATAAACTGTCCTAACAGGTGTATGTGTGTGTGTGTGTGGTGTGTGTGTGTGTGTGTGTGTGTGTGTGTGTGTGTGTGTGTGTGTGTGTGTGTGTGTGTGTGGGGGGGGGGGGGGGGGAGCACACGGGGAGGATGCGGACGGGTGGATGGATGTTGAGAGAGAGACGGGAAGAGACAGGAAGAGAGATGGTTTCAGCTCACCTCTCTGGCCATGCTTGAGTGTCCAACAAGGCCTAACATGGGTGTGACCTTTGTACTCTGACCCAATCACCATCGCTACGGAAACCAGCCTGGTTTTACAATCTTATCATATGCACCTTTACACCTTGCTACACCCACCTTGAGCAGAATTCCCATGTTCAAACAAGGCAATGTCTCTTCGTCTCCAAGCCAAAGCAACACACATAACCATAACTCCAAACCGACAGACTAGTATTGCACTGGCTACAAACACATTCTGATTATTCTACCTATATAGACTTAAAATACTGCCCTTAAAACAGCATGGCTGAATTACCATCAATTACTTTTCTTCAGCATTGGATGCGACACAGGAAAAGGAATAATAACTGCATTTCGGACTACACGGGAGAAGAATTGTCTGTTCCAAACCCATTCATTCTGGATTTGTGTAATGGTTCATTCTGCCAGGAGATGGCAGGAGAGCTCCAGCGCTGAGCGCATCTAGATTACACAACGTTACTGAAGGAGAACTGAAACCACACCAGTGTGAAATTTGAATATGGTGACGTGACGTAGGGCTAACGCAACATTATTGAACTTTGCGCTTGACAAATTGAATTCGTACAATATGTATGGTCAAATTGAAATGAAATGGTCTAATAGCAGCACACAATTCTGATATAGGTTTCTACAATTGCCTGGTTTTAACTAAAGTAGTTTTAAACGTTTCTTCATTCATATTTATTTATTTTAGTGAGAATAATACTCTATAAAATATTTGTATCTTTAAGCCAAAGGTAGGCCTACAAGTCGGGGTTTTATGACTAGGCACGTATATAAAATCAGGCAGGTCTCATAGACTAGACATAACATAGTAAATGTCAATCCAGCATGGTCAAATTAGTATGTTAAGTTTGGTATGGTTACATAACGTTAGCTTTAGCCACCTAGACACCTAGCTAACGTTAGCCACAACAAATTGGAATTTGTTACATATCATACATTTAGAAAATCCGTAGAATACTGTACATTTTTTAAATTCGTAACATATTGTATGATTTGCAATTTGTAACATATTGTACGAATTCAATTTGTAACATATAATATGAATTGTAATTCGTAACATAGCCTATCATACGAAATGGATGATGGACATCCACAAATGAATACCATACAAAATGTAGTATGTACAAAATTAAGTAACTCAGATTTACGTAGCCTACAGAATAATACGAAATGCTCTGAGACCAGGTTGCAGCAATAGGTAGACTTATTTCTGACAAATGTGAAAGCAGCCAAATACAGCAACATTAAACATAGGCCCTAGTGGGAAATAAATATTTATTGAGGCTGTTGTTCAAAATTACATGAAAAATGCTTATCATTGTAACCCTTACCCATATGTTAGGCTGCCACACACAGTAAAACAGGCATTCATTTAGGGCAAGCAGCATTTATCAGATTTAAAATTCTGCTGGCAGTCGAGTTTGCGAGGTGCCTCGTCTTTTTTAGTAAACGATTTTATAGGACATGTGACTAAATTACCCGCTCACATGGCCGCTGTGTTTGCATGATCCGCTTTAGTTTTTAAAGTCCAGTGCTCGAGCTCGCTCTGCAACAACCATCCGGAGCAGAAGAGCACTAAAACGCACGACCTAACCGGACAAGCCATGGCGAGCAGTGGACAAAAAGTAGTTCTGATCACCGGTTGCTCCTCCGGCATCGGGTTACGAATCGCGGTCCTGCTGGCCAAAGATGAAAAGAAGCGTTACCATGGTAAATGCGCTTTATTTACATTGTTTATCTGCCTTTAACTTCAGAAGCTTGATCGGACATGCTGCTAAAATCCCTCTGATCTTTGTTTGAACCCTTATGGAATATGTTCTGTGTACAAATAGTGTCATCATTAGTCTATCTCTCCAAAACAACTTTTACGCGCAGGTTTGACCTTTGTGCCCAAAAATTATAGCCTACGCTTTTTACTTTTAGACTAAATCTCCTATTGCTAGTGTTTTAAAATACATATATATTTCCTATCGTGAGCTCTCTGGTTCTCTACCCCCCTTGATTCAGCCATTATCATCTGAAAGCAAAGTTTCCAGGGTACGGCTCCGCGAGGATGCCGCTTGCCAGGCGGGGATCGTAAAAGAGACTGCCAGTTCTCTTTCAAGTGACTTCTCTCGTACAAAGCCCCCTTTATCGCACTGAATTGTAGACCGCTGCCCCGGTTTAGTGCCGTGCCTAATGCGCCTATAGTCCCCTCTCTGGAGCGAGTGTTGAAAGAGGGACAAAGTTTGAGACCTGTACAAGCGAGGGTTCACTAGCAAGGCTTGTTTGAAGTCTTCATCGGGGCTCAGCGGAGCTCGGGGCTCGTCGCAGACATTGTTCGTTTGTCATCCACTTTCCAGCTACAGACATCCCATCATTGATGTCAGTCTAGGGTTACGTAGAATTGTTCTTTCTTTGAGGGTAGTGGGGTCTTGGGATTTATTGCCGTGAAATAGAGGAGCGCAACAGACGCGATTAACAGCTCCCTCAACAGTACTCAGGGTTGAATCATTCTCGTTGAACTGTGACCTGCTTCCAAGAAAGAGAGAGACCACATTGCAGAACATAACTTGATCTGTTCTCTGAAGGATCAGGAGGAAAATCCAGATTAAATAGTGCGCTGTTATTCTGAGTATTAATTGGTAGCAGTGACATTTGCCAACTACAGAGAAACCTGAACAATCGCAGTTCAGGGCAGTGTGGTTCCACTCAATAATGTTTACTAAGCTGTTGCCGAAGAATAATTCCAACAAAAACCGAAGGAACAATGCAACTGTTGTTCTGTTGAAACACATACATCTCTCTGTTGCTTTACAGACACCCACATTCTCTCATCATGAAGATCTTACTCGTAGGTGTACAACACGGGCCCTCGCAGACAGTATGCAGTCGAAGCTGGCACTGTCTGACATAGTTCTCTACTAGCACTTTCCACACCCTCACTAGTAAAGCAGATATGAGCAGGGTGAATACCATTAGTTCATGCTCTTCCACTCACTCCATAGATACTGGATTGTCATTGGGGGTTTTGGGTCAGAGGTTACAGAAGCAGATGAGATAAGGGGATGTCTTCATTCATCAAGGACAGCAGGTCTTCAGATCAGTGCCTGATTAGAGCTGTTGATTTCCACCATTGATCTCTATTGTGTAATACTGTTGTCTCTCTATTTCTGTGTTAGATCTCATCAATAAACACAGAGGTGTTTGACCTCACTGTAAACTTGGAATGGAGAATGTCAAGTCGCAAGATGCAAACATGTGGAAAACCTTTCTGTACATACTGTAGATGGTAGATACTATTTGTTACTCTATGTAGGTTCATGTCTCCCAGGTCCAGAGTTCAAAGGGAATCAATAGTGTGTTACACAAGCGGATGGACGTGGAATAGACCCACTGACCTGCGTGCGTGTGTGTGTGTGTGTGTGTGTGTGTGTGTGTGTGTGTGTGTGTGTGTGTGTGTGTGTGTGTGTGTGTGTGTGTGGGGGGGGGGGGGGGGGGGGCTGTCATATATCTCAGATATATTGCTCTCTCTCTCTGTCTCTCTCTCTCTCTCTCTCTCTCTCTCTCTCTCTCTCTGACCCTCTCTGCCTCTCAATTCAATTATATGCAAAGGGCTTTATTGGCATGGTAAACATACACCGCATGGCTAAAAGTATGTGGAGACCTGATCGTCAAACATCTCATTCCAAAATCATGGGCATTAATATGGAGTTGGTCCCCCTTTGCTGATGTAACAGCCTCCACTCTTCTGGGAAGCTGCTTTCCACTAGATGATGGAACATTGCTGCGGGGACTTGCTTCCATTCAGCCACAAGAGCATTAGTGAGGTTGGGCGGAGCGGGAGTTAGGCCTGGCTTACAGTCGGCAATCCAATTCATCCCAAAGGTGTTCGATAGGGTTGAGGTCAGGGCTCTGTGCAGGCCAGTCAAGTTCTTCCACACCGATCTCAACAAACCATTTCTATATGGTCCTCGCTTTGTGCACAGGTTCATTGTCCTGCTGAAACAAAACAGGGCCTTCTCCAAACTGTTGCCACAAAGTTGGAAGCACTGAATCATCTAGAATGTCATTGTATGCTGTAGCGTTAAGATTTCCCTTCACTGGAACTAAGGGGCTTAGCCTGAACCATGAAAAACAGCCCAGACCATTATTCCTCCTCCACCAAACTTCACAGTTGGCACTATGCATTCGGGCAGGTAGCTTTCTCTTGGCATCTGCCAAACCCAGATTTGTCCGTCAGACTGCCAGATGGTGCAGAGTGATTCATCACTCCAGAGAACGCATTTCCAGAGTCGAATGGCGGTGAGCTTTACACCTCTCCAGCTGACGCTTGGCATTGTGCATGGTGATCTTAGGCTTGTCTGCGGCTGCTTGGATTTCATGAAGCTCTCGACGAACAATTATTGTGCTGAGTCTGTTTGGGACTCGGTAGTGAGTGTTGCAACTGAGGACAGTCGATTTTTACGCGCTATGTACTTCAGCACTTGTCAGTCCTGTTCTGCGAGCTTGTTTGGCCTACCACTTTGTAGCTGAGACGTTTTTGCTCCTAGATGTTTCCACTTCACAATAACAGCACTTAAAGTTGACCGGGCAGGTCTAGCAGGGCAGAAATTTGACGAACTGATTTGTCGGAAAGGTGGCATCCTATGACAGTATCACTTTGAGATAATTCACTGAGCACTTCAGTACGGGCATTTCTACTGCCAATGTTTGTCTATGGAGATTGCATGGCGGTGTGCTTGATTTTATACACCTGTCAGCGACGGGTGTGGCTGAAATAGCCAAATCCACACACTTTTGGCCATGTAGTGTATGTTTATTGCCAAAGCAAGTGAAATAGACAATAAACCAAAGTGAAATAAACTATCAAAAATGAACAGTAAACATTACACTCACAAGTTTCAAAGGATTAGAGACTATGGCTATGTACAGTGTTGTAAGGATGTGCAAATAGTTAAAGTAATATGGGTTGTATTTACAATGGTGTTTGTTCTTCAGTGGTTGCCCTTTTCTTGTGGCAACAGGTCACAGCAGGTGATGCGTATGGGAAGACCCTCATGCTGCTGCCTCCGAGCCACGTCTTCCCTGTGGCTCAGTTGGTAGAGCATGGTGTTTGCAACGCCAGCATGGTGTGTGCAACACCAGGGTTGTGGGTTCGATTCCCACGGGCGGCCAGTACAAAAAAATGCATGAAATGAAATGTATGCATTCACTACTGTAAGTTGCTCTGGATAAGAGCGTCTGCTAAATGACTAAAATGTAAAAATGTAAATGTGGGCAGCGGTGAGTCAGTCAAGCAGTGCATCAACATTGTCTCTCTCTCTCTCTCTCTCTCCCAGTCATTGCCACCATGCGTGACCTGAAGAAGAAGGATAAGCTGGTGGAGGCAGCAGGTGATGCGTATGGGAAGACCCTCATGCTGCTGCCTCTGGATGTGTGCAGTGATGAGTCAGTCAAGCAGTGCATCAACAGTGTCCAGGACCGCCATATTGATATCCTCAGTGAGTTAACAGGGCTGGAACTAACGAGCTAAACCTCCTGCCCTGGCCTTTTGTGTGGCAATGACCTGATCTCTAGCCTTGGGACAAATAGCCTCGCCTTTTTCGTGTGTGTGGGTTTGTGAATGTGTGTGTTCCAGGCCATGTGTTCATCCTGCATTCGTCCAGGCCAAGGGTATTCAACTTTTACCCTACGAGGTCCAAAGCCTGCTGGCTTTATTTTCTACCTGATTAATAATTCCACACACCTGGTGTCCCAGGTCTAAATACGTTCCTGGAGGAACAATGAAAACATTCAGTGGAACTGGCTTCAAGGTCCAGAGTTGAATTTGAAGGGTCTACTAGGCATATGTGTATATAAAACTCTAACCTCTGTTTCAACTGGTGGACTCTGATTTTACATGGAAAACTGTTTCTATTCATAGGTTCACTCCTGACCCTCCACTTCCCGACACTACCCCCTCTACCCTTAATACAACAAAAACAGCCCTGCAGACTGTTACATCACACCTCTCTATTTATTTCATTCATGTGCTGACACCTAGTGGTGACAGTGAATTGTGCAATCACTATCTGACAAATTGAGTTCATGTTTTTTATTTTTTTATTTTAATTTAACTAGGCAAGTCAGTTAACCTCTTTTAAGAACAAATTCTTATTTACAATCACGGCCTACCCCGGCCAAACCCGGACGTCGCTGGGCCAATTGTGTGCCGCCCGATGGGACTCCCAATCGCAGCTGGATGTGATACAGCCTGGATTCAAACCAGGGACTGTAGTGACACCTCTTGCACTGAGATGCAGTGCCTTAGACCGCTGCATCACTCGGGAGCCCACACAGAAAAAAAATCATATATTCTTCCCTAAAGTATTTCAAGACACAAAGCTAGTGTTCATCAATTCAAACATTTATATAACTAGGCAAGTCAATTGAGAACAAATTCTGGCTTTCTTGATGTCTATGGTATTCTCTCTGGTATGCAATCTGGTTTCCGCTCAGGTTATGGATGTGTCACTGCAACCTTAAAGGTCCTCAATGATGTCACCATTGCCCTTGATTCTAAGCAATGTTATGCTGCTATTTTTATTGACTTGGCCAAAGCTTATTTTTATTTTTTTTAAATGTAACCTTTATTTATTTAATTTCGATACAATATACCATTACATTCTTGTGGGCCAGCTCACAAGAATATTGGTGTCTCTGACTGGTCTTTGGCCTGGTTTTCTAACTACCTCTCACAAAGACTGCAGTGTATAAAGTCAGAACATCTGCTCTCTCAGCCACTGCCTGTTACCAAGGGAGTACCCTAAGGCTCGATCCTAGGCCCCACGCTCTTCTCAATTTACATCAACAACATAGCTCAGGCAGTAGGAAGCTCTCTCATCCATTTATATGCAGATGATACAGTCTTATACTCAGCTGGCCCCTCCCTGGATTTTGTGTTAAATGCTCCACAACAAAGCTTTCTTAGTGTCCAACAAGCTTTCTCTACCATTAACCTTGTTCTGAACAACTCCAAAACAAAGGTAATGTGGTTTGGTAAGAAGAATTCACCTGTCCCCACAGGTGTGATTACTACCTCTGAGGGTTTAGACTGTCCTTCTCTCAGCACATATCAAAGCTGCAGGCTAAAGTTAAATCTAGACTTGGTTTCCTCTATCGTAATCTCTTTAATCCCAGCTGCCAAACTAAACCTGATTCAGAGGACCATCCTACCCATGCTAGATTACGGAGACGTAATTTATAGATCGGCAGGTAAGGGTGCTCTCGAGCAGCTAGATGTCCTTTACCATTCAGACTTCAGATTTGCCACCAATGCTCCTTATAGGACACATCACTGCACTCTATATTCTTCTGTAAACTGGTCATCTCTGTGTACCCGACGCAAGACCCACTGGTTGATATTTATTTATAAAACCCTCTTAGGCCTCATTCCCCCTATCTGAGATATCTACTGCAGCCCTCATCCTCCACATACAAGTCACATTCTGTTAAAGGTCCCCAAAGTACACACATCCCTGGGTCGCTCCTCTTTTCAGTTTGCTGCAGCTGGCGACTGGAACGAGCTGCAACAAACACTCAAACTGGACAGTTTTATCTCAATCTCTTCATTCAAAGACTCAATCATGGACACTCTTACTGACAGTTGTGGCTGCTTTGCGTGATGTATTGTTGTCTCTACCTTCTTGCCCTTTGTGCTGTTGTCTGTGCCCAAAAATGTTTGTACCCTGTTTTGTGCTGCTACCATGTTGTGCAGTTGTCATGTTGTGTTGCTACCATGCTGTGTTGTCATGTGTTTGCTGCCATGCTATGTTGTTGTCTTAGGTCTCTCTTTATGTAGTGTTGTGTTGTCTCTCTTGTCGTGATGTGTGTTTTGTGCTATATTTGTATTTCATTTATTTGTATATTTAAACCCGGCCCCCAACCCGCAGGAGGACTTTTGCCTTTTGGTAGGCCGTAATTGTAAATAAGAAGTTGTTCTTAACTGACTTGCCTAGTTAAATAAAGGTTAAATAAAAATAAATAAAACAATGATGGCCTACAAAACATCAGTTGTGACTAAAGCTTTAGAGCCTCAGCTCTAAACCTTAACTATAGGTGTCTGTACAGAAGGCTACAGTGTAGTAACTGTATAGTATCGGTAGTGTAACTACAGGTCTATAACCCTTGTCTCTATCTGTGAGTCTCCCCTCAGTCAACAATGCAGGTGTGGGCTTGTTGGGACCAGTGGAAAGCATCAGTATGGAGGAGATGAAGAGGGTGTTTGAGACCAACTTCTTTGGCGTGGTGAGGATGATTAAAGAGGTCATGCCTGACATGAAGAAGAGGCGGGCGGGACACATCGTGGTCATGAGCAGTGTTATGGGTCTACAGGGTAAGACTGGCATGCCAATGATTGAGGCTTTGGCTAACGCACATACAGATCTGGACCAGCAGGCTAACTGTAAAAGCTGTAGATTCCGGTCCTGCTCTCTGACTATCATTCCTCCTGACCCTGAGTCTGCTCTGCCCGTAGGTGTAGTGTTCAACGATGTCTACACTGCCTCCAAGTTCGCCATGGAGGGCTTCTGTGAGAGTATGGCTGTCCAGCTGCTCAAGTTCAACGTCCAGTGAGCTCCTCTCAGTCTGTCTTCTACTCCTATTGTGTTTCTGTCATTACATCTCTTGGTATCTCTCACAGTGGGCGTTCAATTGCCTGGTTACTGTGTCGGCAAAATGAAAGAATTGTCGTTACTGTGTAATAGATTGATTTAGATCTATTCTATTCTCTCCGGTCAGTTTGTCTATGATTGAGCCAGGGCCGGTGCACACTGAGTTTGAGACGAAGATGATGGAGGACGTGGCCAAAATGGAGTACCCAGGAGCTGATGCAGACACGGTGCGCTACTTTAAGGATGTTTACCTGCCCTCCTCCAAGGATATCTTTGAGGCCATGGGTCAGACCCCAGAGGACATCGCCAAGGTTAGTGAACACTCTCCCCTCCCTGTGTCACCCTTTGGTTCATGGGATTTTGAGTTTGCCTAGTGTAATGGAACCAATGGAATAGTCCCAAAAATGCAAATCCAATCCCATCTGGCACTCCAAAACACAAAGTATTTGAAAGAAACTCAGGTGTGCTATAAACACTCAGTGATGTCCTCTCTCTCTCTCTCTCTCTCTCTCTCTCTCTCTCTCTCTCTCTCTCTCTCTCTCTCTGTCTCTCTCTCTGTCTGTCTCTCTGTCTCTCCCATGTAGTGTACTAAGAAGGTGATTGAGTCAAGGAGCCCTCGCTTCAGGAACCTGACCAACAGCCTGTACACGCCCATCGTGGCCATGAAGTACGCCGACGAGACAGGCGGCCTGTCGGTCAACACCTTCTACAACCTGCTGTTCAACTTCGGCCCCCTCATGCACATCACCATGAGCATCCTTAAGTGCCTGACCTGCAGCTGTCTGCGCCGACGCACCATCTCACCGAACTGAGACTGAGTCTGAAATGGAACCCTATTCCCTATATTGTGTACTACCAGGGTGAAAGTAGTGCATTATATAGGGATAGCGTGCCATTTTGGACACACCCTGTGAGAAATATACAGTGGTGTAGCTGAATTATTGACACCCAATCCTGGACCACCTGGGGGAAGGAGGGGCCATGTAGTTCTCGGGGAGAGAGGCCGTGAGAGAACCAGGATAAGCTTTGGCCAGGCAACATGCACAATTGCACAAACACAGACAGTGCAGTGTGACCTCATACATGGGGCTAGGAGTTTTTTCTGGTCAGATCATGTGATTGGGAAAAACTCCTGGCCCTCCTCATACATACACATGAATACACACAAACAGCTTTCCTACAAACACAGCCAGGCATTTCCTCCGTCCCGGTCTTTTGAGGTGCTGCTGAGCACTGGCACTGTCTATCTGTCTGTCCATCTATCTGTCTGTCTGTCTATCTGTCTGTCTATCTGTCTGTGGACGGAAAAACAAAGCACACATAACTTAACCAGTTACAAAGAATAACAAGAAACAACAGCATTACAATCACAGTGAAAGCATAACGTAGCACCCAATGAACTCTGGCCTTGCTAAACTCTTAGTACAATGCAGTATTTAGCTCTGAGTTACAAAGAATCTACTAGATTCCTTCATTGTACATTTGATTTGATGTATGTCTTCGTAATAGTATTGTTTTGCTGTTTAATCATATTATTTCTGCATCTTTTTATAAGCTGAATGTGTTGTTTTTAAAAGTTTATGAATGGATAGATTGTTAATATCTTATTTTTGAAAGTAATTCATTGATTTAGAAATAAACTTCTTGGTTTACTCTGAAAGAGACAGCCTTTTTCTTAATGATGCTGTAATGATGAGGCATTTAGCTCAATGTCTTTGGTGGGGTTTCCAGAGAGCATGGTTTCCATTGTGCCTGCAGGACTCTATGTGAACCAGTTGGGGGCACTAGATCATTGTGTGATCTCTCTAGCTGTACCTTCAGCTGGGGTGGCGATTCCACTACAGACGCTACACCACACACAGCTCAATGAGCAGGAGACCTGTTGAGAGTATTACACTGTTGTCTAGGGATGGAGATCATTGTAGCCATATGATAATGGTTGGTTTTCGGGGGGTTATAAGTGTTGATTAAGGTTATTGTCCTTTGAAGTGTATGATCTCTGTGGGTCGGTACTGGATAATGTTTTTCTAGGGTTTAAGTGGATGTTTCCAACCACTGCTGTTGAAAGTTGTTCTGTGTGTGGTTCGGCTGGAGAAGCAGTGAATAATAGTGTGTGAGAGAAAGTTTGTTTGCAAATGACCATGGAAATGTAAACTAATCTGAGATCTATCTCCTTACACTCATAGCCAATAGGCCTAGTCCTACTATTAAGTATCCGTGTGTGTGCGCCTGCGTTCTTTTGCATCTGCTTGTGTGCAGTGTGTGTGTGTGTGTGTGTGGACCAAGCCAGTGATCTGTTGATGGATATAAAGAGGTCATGGCCTGCTCCCCATCCAGCCCTCTAGCCCCCCCCTCACACACACACCCTGCTTTGTGCTATGTGAGAGAATATGACCTGGTTCCCATCCCTGAGGAGGGGTGAGCCCTGTTAATGACGGCCTCCTCCTCAGAAACGTCCCCACTGCACCCAGAGCCTCCCTCACCAGCTGTCTCCCTCACACCCTCAGCCTCGTACCCTCAGCCCTGGACCCCCAGTCCACTGAGAGAGAGAGAGCGAGAGAGAGACAGAGAGAGAGACAGAGAGAGAGACACAGAAACCAAGAGAGGGAGAAAGAGTGAGAGAAAGGGAAAGAGAGAGAGACAGAGAGACCTACAGAGAGGAAGCCCAGGTCTGCCTGTAGAGTCCCTGTCTGTGGAGGTGGTACCCAGAGGATCCTGGCTGTGTAGACCTAATCAGCAGTACGCTACATATTGCAACAGCGGTAGCAGCCAGGTCTTTCTGTGCACTGCGCAGTGAGAGGAGCTACATAGGTCTGTGTGTGTGTGTGTGTGTGTGTGTGTGTGTGTGTGTGTGTGTGTGTGCTTCATCAGAGGCGACAGCTACGCACAATGGAACAAAGACGCTGTCAATCACAATCAAATGGGTGGGGGGTCAGTCCGGGGGGGGGGGGGGGGGTGGAGCCTGTGTTCTGAATGTTGCCGAGGCCCCGATGTGGGACGCTGCAGGGTGGGGGGCAGGGTGGGAGGGAGGGGCGGGGGTGTGTCTGATTTGGGAAAATTAGGGATGGGGTGCCCCAGGCTCAATAGAAGACCTGTTTACTAATTGAATGAACACAGGAGTTACAGCAAGTCTCATTAAACAAAAGGTATTATTCTTATCAAACCATTGTTGGGAACTTTTTGTTTCAGAATCAAGAACATAATTGCGATATAATCAGGGGCAACATGATGTGGCTTGGTCTTGACCCTGTCGCAATTACTAAGCCACTAAATACACACAACTCACACTCATGCACAAGACACAGCCTCCACATGCACACTCCAAATGTGTAGACTTATATAACCTTCACTTATGAAAGAACACTCAAGCCACACACACACACACACACACACACATACACACACAGGGAGTAGCTAAAACATTTTCTTTGGCATTCTCATCGTCAGACACATTCCTAAAGTGTTTAGTCTTGGTTGTCGCCGGGTCAATTCTGGTTCAGTTCAGGCCCCTTCTCTGTTCCATCAGGACCAATACGTCATGCCAGTCCCTATGTCCTCAGAGAGAAGGAGCGAAAGAGAAGGAGACGAGAAAGAGGAGAGCGAGACAGAAGGAAGAGGGAGAGAGAGGATGAGTGGAGTTGACGCCTAGTCGAGTGCTTCACTATGAACTCAGGTCATGATGACAGATAACCACAACGCCAGGCTGCTGTGTAGGCTACTTCCTCATTCTCAATATCACTTAAACGATGCCTGACCAAGGTCTATGTGACTGAAACGTTGCACTATACAAGTAAATGTCCTTTTGGGCGGATACACAGTGTCAGTTTTTGTTACCTACCCACTGTTTTTAATATGTGGGTCCGCTCTCCTTAATGCTCCACTGTAAATCAACCTCTTGTCTTGTTTTGTGCCCAGCTGAATGAGGTCATTTTGAAAACTATTGAAACTTCTACAAAAAAATATCCATTGAGAGAAATAATGAAATGGAAACAGCAAGTATAGTAATAAGCTAAATCTTTATCAAAATCTTTCAAGTGCAAAAATAATAATGGCCCATATTTGCAGCAGGGTGTTCAGTGGTGTCTCCTCTTGGAGAGTCGGCCTCTCTTCTTGTTAGAGCCACTGTTCTTGGAGGTCAACACTGGAGTAGTTGCAGCATCAATACAGGAGTCTGTCTGACCAGCTCCCTTCATCTTGGCCTGGTCAACATCAAGCTCCAAAGCAACCATGGCCTGAAGAATAAAATAAGCATGGCTCTTAAAGCAAGGCGGGTGGAAAGGACAGGCAGAGCAGTGACTGAATGCTAGCAGGATATCTTTGTTGATAGCGATGTTGTGTTTCCGTAAGTGGATAAATTGGTTGAATTTAGCATGTACGGTAAAGCCTCAACTCTTAGCTACCTCTTCCAATTCAAATGAGTTTGAAAATGTTTTAATTAATTATGGTTTTGTGTGACTACCGTGCCAGCGATACAAAAATAAAGACAAGTTCTAGTTAAGCGAGGCATCAAAGCGGACAACCCACCCACCCGGCTTCGGTTGGGTCATTAGAATCGTAAACAATGCATTCTTAAATAAATCACACACGCCTCGCACACTCGCCTTTGATGAGTTTAGGCCATTAGTCTCTGTAGGACAACAGAATCATATTTCAGGTAAAATACAAGTATAACATTGTGGTGTTTCCCAAAGCCTTTCTCAGACCCCCTCCTAGCCCCAGTGTCCCTTCTCATCACTTTACCAGTATAAGGCCTTCAAGCTGATCTTCAGTAGCAGACCCAATCCTTCCAACACCCAACATCACAGAACCTGCTCTCTCCAGCTTTCTGTCTTCAGTCTCATCGAACCAGCCTCCTCCAGACAGACGATCTTGTAATGAGGTGCGTACTTTTGGTCTTGAGCTTTTGGTCTTCAGTCTCATTAATCAATCGAACCAGCCTCCTCCAGGCAATCTCACTCACTCCAGCATTCTCCAAAGTCTGGAGGTCAGCCACACGGGTCCGCAGCAATTCAAAGCTAGGCGTAGCATCATTTTGGGTTGTCTGGGTCAAAGTCTGTCAAGTCTTGGTGGTGGTCGTGTTCTCTTCAGTTGTCAAGTGTCGTTTGAACAGGATATTTAGAATGGTGTAAGTGTCGGTCTGGAGTTGAGGGGTGGCGGCCCACTCCTTAGGGATCATGGGGGGTAACAGGGTGTCCCGAAGCGCCTCGCCATCTGGGAGTCTGTCAGGGAGTCCAGCGTGTAACGCCACCATGTGAAGAGCCAGCAACAAAACAACAGTACTACACTTCAAAGCCATCGCAAGGAGTAAACTCAGCAAAAATGTCAAAATCAACCACTCTCTAGACAGAAAGATGAGTTATGAGGTTCAGAATTGGCATTACTGTAGCAGGTGTCGTAATGATTGGACCAAGGTGCAGCAGGAATGTGTATACTCATCTTCTTTAATTGGTTAAAAGAAGGAAAAATAAACAAAACACGTATACAAACACAACGGCCGACACTAACAGTCCTGTCATGTGCTCAGACACTAAACAAGGAGACAACTACCCACAATTCCCATTACAAACACACCCCTATACATAGGACCTTCAATCAGAGGCAACGAGGAACATATGCCTCCAATTGAAGGCCAATCCCAATTAACTAAACATAGAACTAAACAACCTAGATCTAGCATAGAAATACACTAACCTAGAACATAACCCAAAAACCCCGGAACACTCTAAACAAACACCCCTCTACATAACACATAGCCCAACAAACCCCGAAACACTCTAAACAAACACCCCCCTCTTACATAATAACATAACCCAACAAACCACGAACCACATAAAACACACACCCCCTGCCACGTCCTGACCAAACTACAATAACAAATAACCCCTTTACTGGTCAGAACGTGACAATTACGTTGTCATGGTAGTGTCATACAGTGGATTATGATGTCACAGAAGGCTGCCAACAGGTCCTGCCCCATAGAATCAATAGAATAGAATTCATTTAAATTATATAGTCAACCCTCCTTTCTGACATCACTACTAATATGGTCAGGTTGATGATTGGTTTAGATGTCTATGCGGGATCATTTCTCCATTCACAGTACACAAGTTCTCATCAATATAGTGAGTTCAGCTGAAAGCATGACAGGACGTATCCATTAGCTGTCAACTGATGAGCAAAGATTTTTATATCATAAAAACCTAACAACAAAGATATTATAAATGTGGAAAAAGTCTATTCTTGGCACAGATGTTGAGGTCATCAATGTGAAACTGATAAAGTCATGACTAACATTGACTAGTCTGTCTGGCTAAAGAGAGAGATGCACAGTGTGCAGGTCTCCTTTCAACCTTTCTACTTCCGTGTTTGATTCAACTACACATCTGTGATATGTTATTACTGGTGAAAAAGGTTTCGATTGTTGTTACCTGGGTGATTCTACAGAAGTGGTGTAAATTGCTGTCCCACCCCCAAAAAAACTATTAAAAAAACAGTTGTCTCCAAACTCAGGACATTCATTAACATCATGATATGTACTAATTCAATCCAATGCAATAACAAACATAGTGTTCAATTCATATATACTGAACTAAAATATAAACAAAACATGCAACAATTTCATTGATTTCACTGAGTTACAGTTCATATAAGGAAATCAGTCAATTTAAATAAATTCATTAGGCCCTAGTCTATGGATTTCACATGACTGGAAATACAGATATGCATCTGTTGGTCACAGATACCTTTAAAAAAATGTGCCTTACAATGGACCTCAGGATCTCGTCTTAGTATTTTTGTGCGTTCAAATTGCCATCGATAAAATGCAATTGTGTTCATTGTCCATATGCCTGCTCATACCATAACCCCACCGCCACCATGGGGCACTCTGTTCACAACGTAGACATCAGCAAACTGCTCGCCCACACTACACCATACACGTGGTATGTGGTTGTGAGGCCGGTTGGACGTACTGCCAAATTCTCAAAAATTATGTTGGAGGCGACTTATGGTAGAGAAATTAACATTACATTTTCTGGCAGCAGGTCTGGTGGACATTCCTGCAGTCAGCATGCCAATTTCACACTCCCTCAAAACTTGAGACATCTGTGGCATTGTGTTGTGCGACAAAACTGAACATTTTAGAGTGGCCTTTTATTGTCCCCAGCAAATGCTCACTAACAGGGATGTCAACAAATTTGTGCACAAAATTTGAGAGAAATAAGCTTTTTGTGCATATGGAACATTTCTGTGAACTTTTATTTCAGCTCATGAAACATGAAACACACTTTACATGTTGTGTTTATATTTTTGTTCGGTGTAGTACAAAGTCATTGTTTATACACCTATTTCTATTGTGAGGTGGCTGTCCCAAACCCTGACTCCTAAACATTATGTTTGAAAATAAGGCTATGAAGGATTTTTGTCATTTTTTTAACACTAAAATTTCAATAGAACATATTGAGTTGTTCTATTATTACATTGAAAGATACTGATTGAATTATTAATTTTGTTTATTTTAAAACATCTTTCTCTGAAAAAAGCTGTCTCCACTTTTGCTGTCACTACCGAAACACACACTTTTAGAGACTGTAAAATGAATGTGCCTTAATCCACAACCCTACAAATATCACCAGGTGATTGCACCCTTCTCCACTATGGCCACATGATGAGTAGTCCATCTGCAAACATTTTGGAGAAAATTAGTGAGCAAGTTGGTCAATCTTAATGTATTTTTAAGAAGTGTCACTACCGAACATCTAATATATCAAGAAATATGTAAAGTATCTGTCCAAATGAAAGATAACCAGCAATGTGTTAGCTATGGGGCTTCTTTAAAGTTCAAAATAAGTCAAAATTGTCCAAACCGAAACAGTCACAACCAAAACAATTGAAACCATAAAGATATATCGAGGTCTCATGTTTGTATCTGTGCCATTATGAAGTCTGTCACAGCACGGGCAGCACCATTGGGGCTATCTCCAATTTAAAGTTGCATGTGCCATTCTCTGCCAACTGAGCCACAGAGGACCACCATGTTGGTAGTGGACAAATGCACACTTCAGGAAAAAGTGTAGAGTATTGAGATGCATAGCCAGCAAGGGATCCAACCCTCCAAGAGCCCAAACATTGACATCTATTTGGCCAAAACACTGATGTCTATGATGTGCTATAGTGTACTGTACTCCACTGTACTGTGCTCTACCATACTGTACCCTACTCTACTGTGCTCTACTATACTGTACTGTATCCTACTGTACTGTATGTACTCTACTGAACTGTACTTACTCTACTGTGCTCTACTGTACTGTACTGTATCCTACTGTACTGTATGTACTCTACTGTACTGTACTCTAATGTGCTCTACTGTAGTGTACTCCAGTTTCTTACAATTGAAGAAAGGGCCCATGGACTCTTGATCTAGTGGTCTTGGTCTTGAGACCACATTAATTCAGTCATTAACTCACTGGGTCTGGATCTTGGTACCAATGTCCTGGTATAAATCTTGGCCTTGAATTCTAAATAAATCAGTGTCACCAGCAAAGCACACCCACGCCATAACACCTCCTCCTCCATGCTTTAAGGTGGGAAATACACATGCAGAGATCATCCGTTCACCCACACCGCGTCTCACAAAGACATGGTGGTTGGAACCAAAAATCTCAGATTTGGACTCTAGACCAAAGGACAACCGGTCTAATGTCCATTGCTCGTGTTTCTTGGCCCAAGCAAGTCTCTTCTTCTTATTGGTGCCCTTTAGTAGGGTTTCCTTGCAACAATTTGCCTCATTCACACAGTCTCTGAACAGTTGTGGTGAGATGTGTCTGTTACTTGAACTCTGTGAAGCATTTATTTGGGCTGCAATATGAGGCTTCTAACTCTAATGAACTCGGGTCTTCCATTCCTGTGGCGGTCCTCATGAGAGCCAGTTTCATCATAGCGCTTGATGGTTTTTGCGACTGCACTTTAAGAAACTTCAAAGTTCTTGAATTTTTTCAGATTGACTGACCTTCATATTTTAAAGTAATGATCGACTGCCGTTTCTCTTTGCGCTCTTCTTGCCATAATATGGACTTGGTCTTTTACCAAATAGGGCTATCTTGTGTATACCCCCCCCCCTCCAAATCATGTCCAATCAATTGCATTTTCCACAGGTGGACTCCAATCAAGTTGTAGAAACATCTCTAGGATGACTAATGGAAACAGGATGCACCTGTTTTCGCTTTGTTATTATGAGGTATTGTGTGTAGATTGATGAGGAAAAGTACACAGCCATGCAATGTCCCGTGTGGCTCAGTTGGTAGAGCATGGTGTTTGCAACACCAGGGTTGTGGGTTCGATTCCCATGGGGGACCAGTATGGAGAAAAAATGTATGAAATGTATGCATTCACTATGGTAAGTCACTCTGGATAAGAGTGTCTGCTAAATTACTATAATGTAAATATAACCTCTGTTTTTGGTTTACAAACCATAGGCAACCCAATTTGAAGAAGACAATGCTCTATGTTCATTGGCTGATCACTTCCAACCCATAGGAATCACCACCCAGTTGACTACTTTTACATGTTGGAATCCCTCTCTGGCAATGTCTCTACCAAAACCATTTCCATCTAGTCCTCTATTTATATGTATTTACACTTGGCCATCGAAACGCCTGGAATTCTGCCAAAGTAAAGATACTGTAGGTAAAGTGATACTTAATAGAGGGGCGTGGTTTTGACTTAACTGCATTGGGAAAAAGAAAGAGGCGGTAAGGAATTCACGGAAATATTTCAAATATCCAATATAAACAAAGTGTGTGAGTAGCATATACTGTGTGTCTACCTGACATATGTTGGAAGACGTGTGCTGAAAGTTTGGGAGAACCACCAATTTACACCACTTCTGTAGAACGACCCACCAACCAACTGTTTCTATATTAGGGATCCACTCTCCTTAGCTCGCCACTGTAAAAAAAAAACAGTCATCTTCATTCATTCTAATGTTTCATTCATGTTTTTGTGCCCAGGTTGTTGAATGAGGTCATTGTAAAAACTATTGAAACTTCCCCCAAAAAATACAAATTGAGCCAAATAATGAAATGGAAACAAGTATAGTCATAATCAAAATCTTTCAAGTGCAAAAATAATAATGGCCCATATTTGCAGCAGGGTGTTCAGTGGTGTCTCCTCTTGGAGAGTCGGCCTCTCTTCTTGTTAGAGCCACTGTTCTTGGAGGTCAACACTGGAGTAGTTGCAGCATCAATACAGGAGTCTGTCTGACCAGCTCCCTTCATCTTGGCCTGGTCAACATCAAGCTCCAAAGCAACCATGGCCTGAAGAATAAAATAAGCATGGCTCTTAAAGCAAGGCGGGTGGAAAGGACAAGCAGAGCAGTGACTGAATGCTAGCAGGATATCTTTGTTGATAGCGATGTTGTGTTTCCATAAGTAGATGAATTGGTCTAATTTAGCATATATGGTAAAGCCTCAACTCAACCTCTTCCAATTCAAAAAGTCAAGTATTGTTTTGTGCGACTACAGCGCCAGCGATAAAATTATAATTAAGCGAGGCATCAAAGAGGACAACCCACCTGCCCGGATTCGGTTGGGTCATTATAATTTAAAACAATGCATTCTAAAAGAAATCACACACGCCTCGCATGCATGCCTTTGATGAGTTTAGGCCATTAGTCTCAGAATCATATTTTCATTCAGGTAAAATGCAAGTATAACATTGTGGTGTTTTCCCAAAGCCTTTCTCAGACCCCCTCCTAGCCCCAGTGTCCCTTCTCATCACTTTACCAGAATAAGGCCTTTCAAGCTGATCTTCAGTAGCAGACCCAATCCTTCCAACACCCAACATCACAGATCTGCTCTCTCCAGCTTTCTGTCTTCAGTCTCATCGAACCAGCCTCCTCCAGACAATATTTTGTAATGAGGTGCGTACTGGCGGCAGAGAAGTCAGGCGCAGGAGAGCGAAAACTGATTTACTGATCTACTGCAGTACTACACTTCAAAGCCATCACAGAGTAAACTCAGAGAAAATGTCAAAATCAGCCACTCTCTAGAAAGAAAGATTTACATTTACATTACATTTACATTTAAGTCATTTAGCAGACGCTCTTATCCAGAGCGACTTACAAAATGGTGCATTCACCTTATGATATCCAGTGGAATAACCACTTTACAATAGTGCATCTAAATCTTTTAAGGGGGGGTTAGAAGGATTACTTTATCCTATCCTAGGTATTCCTTAAAGAGGTGGGGTTTCAGGTGTCTCCGGAAGGTGGTGATTGACTCCGCTGTCCTGGCGTCGTGAGGGAGCTTGTTCCACCATTGGGGTGCCAGAGCAGCGAACAGTTTTGACTGGGCTGAGCGGGAACTGTGCTTCCTCAGAGGTAGGGGGGCCAGCAGGCCAGTGGTGGATGAACGCAGTGCCCTTGTTTGGGTGTAGGGCCTGATCAGAGCCTGAAGGTATGGAGGTGCCGTTCCCTTCACAGCTCCGTAGGCAATCACCATGGTCTTGTAGCGGATGCGAGCTTCAACTGGAAGCCAGTGGAGAGAGCGGAGGAGCGGGGTGACGTGAGAGAACTTGGGAAGGTTGAACACCAGACGGGCTGCGGCGTTCTGGATGAGTTGTAGGGGTTTAATGGCACAGGCAGGGAGCCCAGCCAACAGCGAGTTGCAGTAATCCAGACGGGAGATGACAAGTGCCTGGATTAGGACCTGCGCCGCTTCCTGTGTGAGGCAGGGTCGTACTCTGCGAATGTTGTAGAGCATGAACCTACAGGATCGGGTCACCGCCTTGATGTTAGTGGAGAACGACAGGGTGTTGTCCAGGATCACGCCAAGGTTCTTAGCACTCTGGGAGGAGGACACAAGGGAGTTGTCAACCGTGATGGCGAGATCATGGAAGGGGCAGTCCTTCCCCGGGAGGAAGAGCAGCTCCGTCTTGCCGAGGTTCAGCTTGAGCTGGTGATCCGTCATCCACACTGATATGTCTGACAGACATGCAGAGATGCGATTCGCCGCCTGGTTATCAGAAGGGGGAAAGGAGAAGATTAATTGTGTGTCGTCTGCATAGCAATGATAGGAGAGACCATGTGAGGATATGACAGAGCCAAGTGACTTGGTGTATAGCGAGAATAGGAGAGGGCCTAGAACAGAGCCCTGGGGGACACCAGTGGTGAGAGCGCATGGTGCGGAGACAGATTCTCGCCACGCCACCTGGTAGGAGCGACCTGTCAGGTAGGATGCAATCCAAGCGTGGGCCGCGCCGGAGATGCCCAACTCGGAGAGGGTGGAGAGGAGGATCTGATGGTTCACAGTATCAAAGGCAGCAGATAGGTCTAGAAGGATGAGAGCAGAGGAGAGAGAGTTAGCTTTAGCAGTGCGGAGAGCCTCCGTGACACAGAGAAGAGCAGTCTCAGTTGAATGCCCAGTCTTGAAACCTGACTGATTAGGATCAAGAAGGTCATTCTGAGAGAGATAGCAGGAGAGCTGGCCAAGGACGGCACGTTCAAGAGTTAAGATGAGTTATGAAGTTCAGAATGTTTGATGTGATTGTTGGAATTAGGTTGTCATTAGGCCTGGGAATTGCCAGGGACCTCACGATACAATATTATCACGATACTTAGGTGCCGATTCTATATGTATTGCGATTCGATATTCCTAACATATTGCTCACCATACACTGAGTGTTAAAAACATTATGAACAGCTACTCTTACCATGACATAGTGTCACATCTGCTCCTGCAACGCCCTCTACTGCTCATCCTGTGTCTCCTTGACCTGCCGCCACTCCCCCAGTACTCTCTCCCTCTCCCTATCGCTCTGTGTGTGTGTGTGTGTGTGTGTGTGTGTGTGTGTGTGTGTGTGTGTGTGTGTGTGTGTGTGTGTGTGTGTGTGTGTGTGTGTGTGTGTGTGTGTGTGTGTGTGTGTGTGTGTGTGTGATTATGTGGGCGGAGACAGGTGTGCTGGAGTCAGAGCAGATCCCCACCAGCTGCAACCTGTTCCATAATCAAGACCTCTACAAATACACAGCTCTGCCACTTCCACGTTGCCAGAATGGAATCTCTGCTCATTCTGCCCGCTTTGACTCTGGTCCCTGTCTCCAGTCCCACATGTCGTCATCCTGCTACTCTGTCCTGGATTCCCCACACTAGTACTCCCTTGGATTCCCCTCCGGACCTGCTTACCCTGTCTCAACCCCTCTCGCTCCAGCCTCAGCCTCGGCACCTGGTTTCCAGCAACCCGCCCAAGCTTCCCCTGACCTGCACTCCATCTCCCCCCTGTGTTTCAATAAATACATTGGTTACTTCATCCCAGTCTCCTTGTCTGAGTCTGCTCTTGGGTTCCCCTGTTCCACTCTGCGTAACACATAGACTGACCTGAAAGCTATGATCCCTTATTGATGTCACTTGTTAAAACCTCTTGAGCATCTGATCCCGTTAGCGGGATCAAAATCCAGCGAAAAATCATATCGCCAATTAGCATTAAAAAATTATCATAATTTTTTACAAAAATTAAAAATATTTTTTTTTTTTTTTTATAGATACACCTCTCCTGAATCGACCCACGTCGTCCGATTTCAAAAAGGTTTTACAGGAAAAGCAAATCATTAGATTATATTAGATGAGTCCATCGTAAAAAGCAGCTTCATAGCCATTTTCCGACCAACCACTTCCATCACATATTATCAATAAACAGCTAAATGTAGCACTAACCTTTTACAAACTTCATCAGATGGCACCCCTAGGACATCATGTTATACAATGCATGCATTCTTTTGTTCAATAAAGGTCATATTTATATATAAAAACAGCATTTTACATCTCTGTCTGACGTTGACTACCTAATTTCCCCTCAAAAGCGTCCCGGTAAACAATGCTACGTTTCAATAAATTGCTATACTATAACGATTTTTTAAATGTATATTGTCAATCTAACATTTATAGATGAATATCTCTTGAGAACACCCGTCATACCAGATTTTAAATTAACTTTACTGGGTAATCACACTTTGCGATAAAAGGAGATGCGATACTCAGAAAATCAGCTAATATACAGTGCTCGGCGCCATCTTGGATGCAACAGTATGAACCATCTCATCTTCAATAATATTGTCAATAATCGCCTACCTTTAGTTGTCTTCATCAGAAAGCATCCCAGGTCCACAACAGATGTATTTTCGGTCAAAAAGTCCATACTTCACGTTCCATTAGCCTGATGTTGGTAGCGCGTCCTATGGCTCTCTCCAAACGCAGCTCTGCACTTCATACTGAAAGCAATCCTCGCGCATGTAGGTTCGTTCAAACATGTCAAACGTTGTATAAAATAAATGTTCAGGGCCACTAACACCAAGAGAGCCAATAAGATTCGAGGGGGATGATTTCACTGCCTTTAAAACCGTTTCCAAAGGTGGGGGCAGACATGGCCGCCGGCGTCATAATGGTGATGGCCCATCCCCTGTGACCAATTTCAAACTCCTGTCATTCACTGAGTTTTGACTCTATAAGGCTCAAACCACTGTGAAAGGACTGGCGACATCTAGTGGAAGCAATAGGAAGTGCCAAAATATTCCTAAACCCCTGTGTTTTTCAATGGGATAGGTTAGAACTCAATACAACACATCAGGTATCCACTTCCTGTCAGAAAATGTCTCAGGGTTTTGCCTGCCAAATGAGTTCTGTTATACTCACAGACACCATTCAAACAGTTTTAGAAACTTTAGAGTGTTTTCTATCCATATATAATAAGTATATGCATGCCCTATCTTCTGAGTTTGATTAGTAGGCCGTTGAAAATGGGAACGATTTTTTTTCAAAATGCGCTGTGGCGCCCCCTATCCTAGGGTATCCTCAAGAGGTTAAATCCACTTCAATCAGTGTAGATGAAGGGGAGGAGACAGGTTAAAGAAAAATGTTTATACCTTGAGACAATTGAGACATGGATTGTGTATGTGTGCCATTCAGAGGGTGAATGGGAAAGACAAAAGATTTAAGTCCCTTTGAAAGGAGTATGGTAATAGCTGCCAGGCACACCGGTTTGTGTCAAGAACTGCAATGCTGCTGGGTTTTTCATGCTCAACAGTTTCCTGTGTGTATCGAGAATGGTCCACACCCAAAGGACATCCAGCCAACTTGACACAACTGTGGGAAGCATTAGAGTCAACATGGGCCAGTGTCATGAGAATGAAAATGAAAATGAGTTTTGATCAGTCAAGGAAATAAAAGTGCTGAAAACAAATTGGCTCCCTATTTAAAAAAAAAAGGAGAAATACCTATGAAGGAAAAATAGAGTTTTGTTGCTGGTACAGTCAACTAGGGCAAAAATAATATTGCGACACTTTCAAAACGATACAATATATGGTAAAAAATGATATCCCGATATGTAACTATAGATTTTTTGCACTAGTTGTCATGGTAGTCACAGAAGACTGCAAACAAGTTATATTCCATAGAATTAGAATCAATCAGTTCTGATGCTATGATCACCTCTCCTTTATGACATCATGGATTTTCCATGATTATAACAGGTTGATAGATACGGGATCAAGTTTTTTCCCTTCACAAGTACCATCTCACAAGTTCAGCACAAGCATGAGATGTTATAAAATTGTAACAATAAAAATATTACACGTGGAAAAAATCCATTCTTGACACAGATGGGAACTATGAATCCTAACAGTCAGCATAAAACCCAGGAGAGCCCTGTAGTTCTCCCCGGCTGCCTCTGGTCATGGTAGGACAGGAGAGCCCTGTAGTTCTCCCCGGCTGCCTCTGGTCATGGTAGGGCAGGAGAGCCCTGTAGTTCTCCCCGGCTGCCTCTGGTCATGGTAGGACAGGAGAGCCCTGTAGTTCTCCCCGGCTGCCTCTGGTCATGGTAGGACAGGAGAGCTCTGTAGTTCTCCCCGGCTGCCTCTGGTCATGGTAGGACAGGAGAGCCCTGTAGTTGTCCCCGGCTACCTCTGGTCATGGTAGGGCAGGAGAGCCCTGTAGTTCTCCCCGGCTGCCTCTGGTCATGGTAGGGCAGGAGAGCCCTGTAGTTTCACCCCGGCTGCCTCTGGTCATGGTAGGGCAGGAGAGCCCTGTAGTTCTCCCCGGCTGCCTCTGGTCATGGTAGGACAGGAGAGCCCTGTAGTTCTCCCCGGCTGCCTCTGGTCATGGTAGGACAGGAGAGCTCTGTAGTTCTCCCCGGCTGCCTCTGGTCATGGTAGGACAGGAGAGCCCTGTAATTCTCCCCGGCTACCTCTGGTCATGGTAGGGCAGGAGAGCCCTGTAGTTCTCCCCGGCTGCCTCTGGTCATGGTAGGGCAGGAGAGCCCTGTAGTTCTCCCCGGCTGCCTCTGGTCATGGTAGGGCAGGAGAGGCCACTGGGCCATGAGGACAAACACAAAGAGTCGCTCTGAGCCCCACTGTCTATCACACACATGCACGTCAAATCAAATCAAATGTTATTTGTCACATACACGTGATTGTCACATACACTGCGACCTGTATGCTCTAGTCGGCTGGCCCTCGCTACATATTCGTCGCCAGACCCACTGGCTCCAGGTCATCTATAAGTCTATGCTTGGTAAAGCTCTGCCTTATCTCAGCTCACTGGTCACGATAACAACACCCACCCGTAGCACGCGCTCCAGCAGGTGTATCTCACTGGTCATCCCCAAAGCCAACACCTACTTTGGCCGCCTTTCCTTCCAGTTCTCTGCTGCCAATGACTGGAATGAATTGCAAAAATCGCTGAAGCTGGAGACTTATATTTCCCCTCACTAACTTTAAACATCAGCTATCTAAACAGCTAACCGACCACTGCTGCTGTACATAGCCCATCTGTAAATAGCCCATCCAATCTACCTACCTCATCCCCATATTGTTTTTATTTACTTTTCTGCTCCTTTGCACACCAGTATTTCTACTTGCACATCATCATCTGCACGTCTATTCATTTGTTAAATTGTAATTACTGTATATAGACTTTTTTTTCCAATTGCGTTATTGACTGTATGCTTGTTTATTCCATGTGTAACTCTGTGTTGTTGTTTGTGTCGCACTGCTTTGCTTTGTCTTGGCCAGGTCGCAATTGTAAATGAGAACTTGTTCTCAACTAGCCTACCTGGTTAAATAAAGGTAAAATAAAATAAAATAAATAAATAAATAAAACAAATTGTAGATGTCATTGCGGGTGCTTCTAGCTCCGACAGTGCTGTAATATCTAACAAGTAATATCTAACAAATTACACAACATATACCCAATACATACTAATCTAAGTAGGAATGAATTAAGACTATATACAGATGGACGAACGATGTCAGAGCGGAACAGACTAAGATACAGTAGAATAGTATAGAAAACAGTATATACATATGAGATGAGTAATGCAAGATATGTAAACACACACATGCACGTACATGCAGTTCTGTTCATCTACATCACTCCACTGTGCTCTAATCTCATACAAACTCCTGAGGGTCACCCATTCAATGAGACATGGCGAATAGGTCATCCCTCCTTCCCCAAACTGTTGAATGAGCAGGAGGTCTGTTCAGAGCCAGAATCATCAAATTATTCAGGTATGGGAAATACAAAAGGAATTCTGGCCCATTCTGGTCAGCCCGTCCAACATGTGACGACAAACAAAAGTTGTTTAACAGAGACAGAACGGGTATTGTCATTATGACAACATGGTTGTTGTTGTCCTGTCTGCCCCTCTCTCTCCTCACGGGGAAAATAAACAATTTAGTAGGAATTTCCAGACGGAGGACAAACTGAGCCAACCACCATATCGCTCTGTTCCGCTCCTTCCCTTTCTCCAAAGCCCCATGTCCACTACCAGTCACTGTGAAACGTGTGATTGTGATTAGAGGGCCCAGTCTCTGTTCTACAATTATCACTCTGCTCATAGAGATAGAGGCAGATTTCTTATTGTACCAGACTGGGAGGGGGTAACCCGACCTGCTGGCGCCGCCCTACTGGTGACACATGATCCACTTGTTTTTCTTAAGGACACACTGGGGCTAAATTGCAGTGATCCTCCCCCTACTCTGAACTGAAGCATTCCCCATGCTATAGGTTTTTGCTGCTAGACACCGAAACTCAGATATCTGTGAAAAGCAGAGAGCCAACAAGCGGAGACAGGTGTAGATAATCAAACAGGTACACACACACGCATACTACCTGCCTTACTCTCTCTGACTGAGAGCCAAAAACACACCCATTTCACCTGCCAAGTTTCACCCTTCTTAATAATTTCCTAAAGTTCTTTAGAAGTCCTCCACTCCCTAACTCCCACCCATTCAGCTTCGGGGAAGGTTAAGGGGGAAGGTGTGTGTCTCTATGTTAGCTGGTGCCGCAATCTTTAATGTTAAGGAAGTCTAAAGGTTTTGCTCGCCTGAGGTAGAATACTTCATGATTAACTGCAGACCATACTATTTCCCTCACTCAACAAGCTGTATAGGGCCATAAGCAGACAAGAAAATGCACATCCAGTGGCTTTCCTAGTGGCCAGTGACTTTAATGCAGGGAAACTGAAATCTATCTTACCTCAATTTTACCAGCATGTCACCTGTGTAACTACAGGCAAAAAAAGTCTAGACCACCTTTAACGCCACACACAGAGATGCATTCAAAACTCTCCCTCTCCCTCCATTTGGCAAAGCTGACCATAACTCTATCCTCCTGATTCCTGCTTACAAGCAAAAACTCAAACAGGAAGTGGTCAGATGAAGCGAATGGTAGCATACAGGACTGTTTCACTAGCACAGACTGGATTATACTCCGGCATTCATCCGAAAACATTGAGGAGACCACCATAGTCCCTATGCCCAAGAATGCCAAGGTAACTTGTCTAAATGACTATCGCCCCACAGAACTCACATCTGCAGCCATGAAATGCTTTAAAAGGATGGTCATTGGTCACATCAACACCATCATCACAGACACCCTGGACGAACTCCAATTCGCATACCACCCCAACATATCTCCAAATCTCTATTGCACTCCACATTGACCTCTCACACCTAGACAAGAGGAACACCTACATAAAAATGTTGTTCATTGACTATAGCTCAGCACTCAACACCATAAGCTCATCACTAAGGACCCTGGGAGTGAACACCTCCCTCTGCAACTGGATCCTAGACTTCCTGATGGGCCGCCCCTAGATGGTGAGGGTAGGCAACAACACATCCGCCACACTGACCCTCAACACTGGGTCCCCTCAGAGGTGCGTGCTTAGTCCCCTCTTGTACTCCCTGTTCATCCACGACTGCGTGGCCGCGCACGTCTCCAACACCATCATTAAGTTTGCTGACGACACCACGGTGGTAGACCTGATCACCAACGACGATGAGACAACTTATAGGGAGGAGGTCAGTGACTTGGTTGTGTGGTGCCAGGCCAACCACCCCTTTGTCAGCAAGACAAAGGAGCTGATCAGGGACTACAGGAAATGGAGGGTTGTAGTTGAGCAGGTCGAGAGCTTCAATTTCCTCGGTTTCCACATCACTAAGAAATTATTATGGTCCACACACACCAACACAGTCGTGAAGAAGGCACAACAACTCATGGGCCCTTAGATCCTCAAAAAGTTCTACAGCTGCACCATTGAGAGCATCTTGACTGTCTATATCCCCGCTTGATAAGGCATCTGCTTGGCATCTGACCGCAAGGCGCTACAGGGGGTAGTGCGTACAGCCCAGTACATAACTGGGGCCAAGCTCCCTGCCATCCAGGTACTCTATACCAGGAGGTGTCAGAGGAAGGCCCTAAAAATGGTCAAAGACTCTAGCCACTCAAGTTATAGACCATTCTCTCTGCTACCACATGGCAAGCGGTACCGGTGCACTAAGTCTGGAAGAAAAAGGACCCTGAACAGCTTCTCCCCCGAAGCTATAAGACTGCTAAATAATTAACTTAATAGCTACCCGGTGCATTGACTCTTTTTGCACCAACTCTTGACTCATCATATATGCTGCTGCTACTGTTTAATATCTATCCTGTAGCCTAGTCACTTTATCCATACCTATATATACATATCTACCTCAATTACCTCATACCCCTGCACATTGACACGGTAGTGGTACCCCGTGTATATAGCCAAGTTATCATTACTCATTGTGTATTTATTCCTGATGTTAATATTTGTATATTATTTCTCTCTTTTTTCTCTCTGCATTGTCAGGAAGTAAACATTTCACTGTTAGTCTAGACCTGTTGTTTACGAAGCATGTGACTAATAAACATAGATTTGATTCATTCAATTCTAGTGCTATTCAGATTCGCTAGCCTGTACTTGTATCTTTGTAGGCCGCATGTGCTGCACTGGAATTGCATGTCCTCTCCCAACTTTATCATGGTTTGAACGAGGTGTGTAATTCAAATCCATATAATACAGTATAATAAAATACAGTATAGTAATACAGTTCACACTTAAAAAGATTAGCTACTGGAGCTAGTTTCATGTATATACCAAAGAGAGCATATAGCTAGCTACATCTATGGGTTTTATGTATTGTTGTTGTGCGTAATGTGCAGTAGCCTATATCATATATGTTATTGGATAATGGCACAATCATTTGGGCTTTTTTGGACTTGGGCTCATTAAATGTATTTAATGTCTGGCTCATCAGGCTTCAATTTTCGATCAAAGCTCTAATCAAATCCAAACACAGGCCTATTTATATGCTTTATATTCTTTTGAATTACACTTCCGGTTTTGGCGGGAAATACCGGGTTACGCGGGAGAAAAGTGATGGAACATTTGTAAAATACCTGAACATATTCAACCCTAACACCCACCCTATCCCTGTCTAACAGTAATCCACACAGTAACATCCAAATCCAAGATGACGTAGCAGTCAGACGTCTTTTGTCCTCGTCTTGTTGTGTCCCGTGTATATATCTTTTTATATCTTTTTTCTATGCATATATTTTTATATTTTCTTAACCTCAACTTCAACATACTCTCCTGCAATCCGCCTCACCCAATGTGGTATGGATCTGCTATTTTCTTTACTTTTGAACTGGAACCCCCAACAGCAGCTAGCCAGCTAATTAGCTACTAGCTAGTAGTAGCTAATTACAGCGTGACTCAAACCAGAGCAAATCGGACGTATTTTTCTCCATATCTCCAGATTTCTACCGCAAGCGCCGAACCTTTTCACCTGGATCATCGCAGCTAGCTAGCTGCTATCCGAGCGGCCACTCCTGGCTAACGTCTCTGTCCCGAAGCAAGAACCAATTAGCCTGGAGCGAGCGTTTGCTAGGCCCATCTCCCGGCTAGCCAAAGAGGTCCATCAGCCACTCCTTGGGCTACAATACCTATTTTGCCAATTGGCCTTGACCCTTTTTACTGCCGACACGGATCCCCACCGACCCATCACAACTGGACTACCGACATAATTCGTACGAGGGTTTTTTTCAACTGGCTCCTCCGTCGCGACGTCTCCTGAATGCCAATTTGCCATCCTGCTAGCGCAGGCCACTAGCTGTCTAGAGCATATCGGACTGTTAGCTGAAGAGACCCATCGGACAAATTCTTTGGCCACTATACCTATTTTGCCAATTGGTCTGGACCCTTTTACCACACGGAGCCCTGCTGATCCATGACGACTGGTCTGCCGACGTAACAGCACAATGGGGCTACAACAAACTTATTCCGTCGCGACGTCCCTCTAAGGCCCTTCTGCTAGCTTGCTAGCCCCGGCCCACTAGCTGTCTGAATCGCTGTGTCTCCGGCCCGCCGAGCTACTCACTGGACCCCTATGATCACTTGGCTACGCATGCCTCTCCCTAATGTCAATATGCCTTGTCCATTGCTGTTTTGGTTAGTAATTATTGCCTTATTTCACTGTAGAGCCTCTAGCCCTGCTCAATATGCCTTAATTAACCCTTTAGTTCCACCTCCTACACATGCAGTGACCTCACCTGGTTTAAATGATGTTTCTAGAGACAATATCTCTCTCATCGTCACTCAATGCATAGGTTTACCTCCACTGTATTCATATCCTATCATACCTTTGTCTGTACATTATGCCTTGAATCTATTCTACCCTGCCCAGAAACCTGCTCCTTTTACTCTCTGTTCCGAACGTACTAGAAGACCAGTTCTTATAGCCTTTAGCTGTAACCTTATCCTACTCCTCCTCTGTTCCTCTGGTGATGTAGAGGTTAATCCAGGCCCTGCAGTGCCTAGCTCCACTCCCATTCCCCAGGCGCTCTCATTTGTTGACTTCTGTAAACATAAAAGCCTTGGTTTCATGCATGTTAACATTAGAAGCCTCCACCCTACGTTTGTTTTATTCACTGCTTTAGCACACTCTGCCAACCCGGATGTCCTAGCCATGTATGAATCCTGGCTTAGGAAGACCACCAAAAACCCTGAAATTTCCATCCCTAACTATAACATTTTCCGACAAGGTAGAACTTCCAAAGGGGGCAGAGTTGCAATCTACTGCAGAGATTTGAGTTCTGTCTTACTATCCAGGTCTGTACCCAAACAATTCGAGCTTCTACTGTTAAAAATCCACCTTTCCAGTAACAAGTCTCTCACCGTTGCCGTTTGCTATAGACCACCTTCTGCCCCCAGCTGTGCCCTGGACACCATATGTGAATTGATTGCCCCCCATCTATCTTCAGAGCTCGTGCTGTTAGGTGACCTAAACTGGGACATGTTTAACACCCTGGCCATCCTACAATCTAAGCTTGATGCCCTCAATCTCACACAAATTATCAGTGAACCTACCAGGTACAACCTCAAATCCGTAAACACAGGCGCCCTCATAGATATCATCCTAACCAACCTGCCCTCCAAATACACCTCTGCTGTCTTCAACCAGGATCTCAGCAATCACTGCCTCATTGCCTGCGTCCGTAATGGGTCTGCGGTCAAACGACCACCCCTGATCTCTGTCAAACGCTCCCTAAAACACTTCAGCGAGCAGGCCTTTCTAATTGACCTGGCCCGGGTATCCTGGAAGGATATTAACCTCATTCCGTCAGTAGAGCATACCTGGTTATTCCTTAAAAGTGCTTTCCTCACCATCTTAAATAAGCATGCCCTATTCAAAAAATGTAGAACCAGCAACAGATATAGCCCTTGGTTCACTCCGGACCTGACTGCCCTTGACCAGCACAAAAACATGCTGTGGCGTTCTGCATTAGCATCGAATAGCCCCCGCGTTATGCAACTTTTCAGGGAAGTTAGGAACCAATATACACAGGCAGTTAGGAAAGCAAAGGCTAGCTTTTTCAAACAGAAATTTGCATCCTGTAGCACAAACTCCAAAAGTTCTGGGACACTGTAAAGTCCATGGAGAATAAGAGCACCTCCTCCCAGCTGCCCACTGCACTAAGGCTAGGAAACACTGTCACCACCAATAAATCTGCGATAATTGAGAATTTCAATAAGCATTTTTCTACAGCTGGCCATCTTTCCACCTGGCTACCCCTACCCCGGTTAACAGCCCTGCACCCCCCACAGTAACTTGCCCAAGCCTCCCCCATTTCTCCTTCATCCAAATCCAGATAGCTGATGTTCTGAAAGTGCTGCAAAATCTGAACCACTACAAACCAGCCGGGCTAGACAATCTGGACCCTCTCTTTCTAAAATGATCCACCAAAATTGTTGCAACTCCTATTACTAGCCTGTTCAACCTCTCTTTTGTATCGTCTGAGATCCCCAAATATTGGAAAGCTGCAACGGTCATCCCCCTCTTCATAGGGAGAGACACTTTAGATCCAAACAGCTACAGACCTATATCTATCCTACCCTGCCTTTCTAAGGTCTTCGAAAGCCAAGTTAACAAACCGATCACCGACCATTTCGAATCACACCGTACCTTCTCCGCTATGCAATCTGGTTTCCGAGCTGGCCATGGGTGCACCTCAGCCACACTCAAGGTCCTAAATGATATCATAACTCCATCTATAAGAGACATTACTGTGCAGCTGTATTCATCGACCTGGCCAAGGCTTTAGACTCTGTCAATCACCACATTCTTATCGGCAGACTCAACAGCCTTGGTTTCTCAAAAAGACTGCCTCGTCTGGTTCACCAACTACTTCTCAGAGTTCAGTGTGTCAAATCGGAGGGCCTGTTGTCCGGACCTCTGGCAGTCTCTATGGGGGTGCCACAGGGTTAAATTCTCGGGCTGACTCTTTTCTCTGTATACATTAATGATGTCACTCTTGCTGCTGGTGATTCTCTGATCCACCTCTACGCAGACGACACCATTCTGTATACTTCTGGCCCTTTTTTGGACACTGTGTTAACCAACCTCCAGACGAGCTTCAATGCCATACAACTCTCCTTCCGTGGCCTCCAACTGCTCTTAAATGCAAGCAAAACTAAATGCATGCTCTTCAACCGATCACTGCCCACACCTGCCCGCCCGTCCAGCATCACTACTCTGGACAGTTCTGACTTAGAATATGTGGACAACTACAAATACCTAGGTGTCTGGTTAGACTGCAAACTCTCCTTCCAGACTCACATTAAACATCTCCAATCCAAAATTAAATCTAGAATCGGCTTCCTATTTTGCAACAAAGCATCCTTCACTCATGCTGCCAAACATATCCTTGTAAAACTGACTATCCTACCGATCCTTGACGGCAATGTCATCTACAAAAAACCCTCCAACACTCTACTCAGCAAATTGGATGCAGTCTATCACAGTGCCATCCGTTTTGTCACCAAAGCCCCATATACTTCCCACCACTGCGATCTGTATGGTCTCGTTGGCTGGCACTCGCTTCATAGTCATCGCCAAACCCACTGGCTCCAGGTCATCTATAAGTCTTAGCTTGGTAAAGCCCCGCCTTATCTCAGCTCACTGGTCACCATAGCAGCACCCACCCGTAGCACTCGCTCCAGCAGGTATATTTCACTGGTCACCCCCAAAGCCAATTCCTGCTTCGGCCGCCTTTGCTTCCAGTTCTCTGCTGCCAATGACTGGAATGAACTGCAAAAATCTCTGAAGCTGGAGACTCATATCTCCCTCACTAGCTTTAAGCACCAGATGTCAGAGCAGCTCACAGATCACTGCACCTGTACATAGCCCATCTGTAAATAGCCCATCCAACTACCTCATCCCCATACTGTTACTTATTTAATTTATTTTCCTCCTTTGCACCCCAGTATCTCTACTTGCACACTCATCTTCTGCACATCTATCACTCCAGTGTTTAATTGCTATATTGTAATTATTTTGCCTCTATGGCCTATTTATTGCCTTACCTCCCTTATCCTACCTCATTTGCACACACTGTATATAGACTTTTTCTATTGTATTATTGACTGTATGTTTGTTTATTCCATGTGTAACTCTGTGTTGTTGTTTGTGTCACACTGCTTTGCTTTATCTTGGCCAGGTCGCAGTTGTAAATGAGAACTTGTTCTCAACTAGCCTACCTGGTTAAATAAATGTGAAATAAAGTAAATAAAAATCATACTCTCCATCTCATCACTCTGTTTTCACCCCCCCCCCCCCAGTGATGATTATCCTCTTTCATAATTTCCCAGGATTACTCAGTGTTTGTCTTTTATTGAGTCAGCAGATTGTGAATCCCCTGCCAGCGTGTGTGTCATCGTTAAAGGTCATCGTTAAAGACCATTTAAACACCAACTCAGCATGAGCCAGTCTCAATGATGTCACCACTCACAGACACAGGCAGGATGACTCAAGTACCGTGGAGAGAGAGAGGGGAGGCAGGAAGAGGGAGAGCGGGAGGAGGAGGAAGGGAGAAGAGAGGGAGAGCGTAGGAGAGGCAGGAGGGGTGAGGGAGGTGATAGAGGGAGTGGAGAGGGAAGAAGGGGGAGAAAGAGAAAGAAAGACAGACAGATACAGAGACAAAGAGAGAGACTGGCCTTATGTAAGAGACAGAGACCTCATGGCTAAGTCTGTATATCAGTACGAACATTGAGCTCCGTCAATGCCTGGCAACGCTGGCCATGTCCCTGCTCCTCCAATACACTGGATCTGCCATAAGTCTCTGGACAGGACACACACACGACTTCCTGTCTCTCAGTGCTGCATTGCATCTGATCCTATCCCCATAGAGAGGGTGGGGGTGCTGCTCTGGTGATGCCAGCAGAGCCACTCTCAGACCACAGAGCTCACAGCATTGTTTATTCAGCTTGGGTGCAATCACGTCTTGGCTGCCGGATGAAAAGGAATACCATTCACAATGTTATTTCATAAATATATAATCATGACATTGGCATAAATAGAAGCAAACAGACACATGCAAAGACAAACATACACACACACACACACACACACACACACACACACACACACACACACCGCAACACGCAACCCCCCCCCCCCCAAGATAATGCTCAGTATTCATGTATTCACCCAGACATTCTCCACAAAACAAAAAGAATGCCAACATCTATTGACCATGACAAGATGCAAGCAGATTTGGTCCCCAGTGAAGAGAGATGTCTTTGTTGGTTATCTCCGTTGGAGAGACGCCTCCGTTTGGCTCAGCCTAATCAGAACACAAACACGCCTCTGTCATCTGGCTCTCAGCCCTCACCCTCTCTGACACACACACACAGCGAAACATAACGGGAACAGCTTTCTCTCCTCTCGTCACCACATTTTCCTTTCCCCCTCTCCTCCCGTTTATTCTCTCATCTAACTCTTTCTTCTCTTCTCTGTCGGCCTCAGCATTCCCTGTCCTCCATTCATCTCTATTATGTCATAACATTCAGTTGGTAATCTTTTCCTATCCTCTTCTCTTTTCCACATTTCTTCTTCTGTTTCCTTTTCTTCCCTCTGTCCTCTATCTCATCTAGTCTTAGAATGTCTCTGTCTCTCCCCAGGGCAGCAGCATAAGGGCTGGTATACATTAGCTGTGCTTCTCTCTCTCTGTAGTGCACACAGGGCAGGCAGGCAGCAGGCTGATTTCAGTTGCTGGAGAGAATAGCTATAGCTGGGAATAAGCAAAGCCGATCCCTGTGGGACCAGAGTTCCACTGAGTCCTCTCTGAATAAGAGGTGTTCACATCCTGCTCATCAATCCCCTCACTTCTGACAAACAGAGGCACAATACCCAGGGACATTGGTGGAAGGGTGTGTGAGAGAGAGAGAGAGAGAGAGAGAGAGAGAGAGAGAGAGAGAGAGAGAGAGAGAGAGAGAGAGAGAGAGAGAGAGAGGAGAGAAACAGAGAAAGACAAAAACAAACAAGAGACTCAGATTGTGTTGGATAGCCTGTGAGAATAGCCCTAATGTATGTGTGCTGAGGAATCTGCGAGCCAGAGCCACTTGTTGCTGTGTGTCCTGTATTATGAGAGAGCCTAGACATTTCCCCAGTGCCTGGTCTGTTCCCTGGGCTGCAGTAGAAAGACTGGGCTGTGCCCTGAGAGGGAGGTCACCAGTCAGCAGTGCCCTGAGCAGCGGGCAGGACCCCACCACTCATGTGACCAGCCCACTTCCCTTGACATCCGCCAGGGAGAGAATACATCGAGTTGTGTGTTTGGAGTTTTGCTACGATGGGAAAAGCATCCCTCGGAATGTGACTTTGAGAGGGACGTAGGGGGCTGAGGGCTGGTACGGGGGCCTCGACTTTCTCAACAGAAGTGCTCTCCTCTTGAGACTGAAAAAAGGTCAAGGGTCAGAGCTGCAACAGTGCCCACTCTCTATTTTTCTCTATGTCTAACAAAACCCACAGCTGATGGAAGCAGAAAGAGAGGCCTCAGGCCACTACTGGACACAGAAGCTACACATGGCAGGCCGCTACTGAACAAGCCTCTCACAACCCCTTCCCCACCAAAACACTGTTCCTATGCATTCCATCCTGAGCTGTGACAAGGACTCTCCTGTCTGTCTGTCTGTCTGTCTGTCTGTCTGTCTGTCTGTCTGTCTGTCTGTCTGTCTGTCTGTCTGTCTGTCTGTCTGTCTGTCTGTCTGTCTGTCTGTCTGTCTGTCTGTCTGTCTGTCTGTCCATGTGACATCTGTCATCACACTTTTATTGTTCAGACATGTTTTCATTCATCTTGCCTTGAAGTATGACACCTGACGACTAATGGCAATTTCCTGTCACCTGAAACTATTTGTAGGAACATGTAAACAAAACAACGCTGCCTATACTGTGATAATGAATGGCCACAGGATGTGATGTAAGCAGCTGTCATGTGTCTTGTCCTATTATGTATGTTCTCTTTTATGTCCTTTTCTATTGTCTTACAGTTCTGTCTCTTGTTGCCTGAGATTAGTATCTGTTAGTCCAGCGTTTTGAAGCCAAATACCCACTGAACCAGCCAGGGCAGATCAAACAACTCATTTTTGCCTTTATTCCATTTCAAAATCAACATGGACAAGAGTACTTTCCTTTTGTGAGAACCTACAGGATGACTGTTGGAATCAAAGACTAAACACTGTATGTACAGCAATCCAGTCCCCCACAATACCTTGAGCCTCTCATGGTATTGTTTATGAAACCATCTATCTTGACCTCCATACTCCCCTCCCTCCCTCTCCCTCTCCCCTTGCAACACAAGCCCACACAGGAAAATAATAAACAGATGAGGCTGGATGGTATGGGAAAGGCTCCAAGCCCCAGTGTCAGGCAGCAGCAGCAAGGTAGAGAGAGAAAGACCCATCCCTGTTCTGGTTCCCAGGCTCTCTCTCTCTGGAACGGGAAGAGCAGGGAGAGAGGGCAAGCCCTAGCCTGACTCTACACACACTCAGTCAATCCCACAACAGCAGAACCAGAAAAACCTGCCGGCACACACCGTTCGTTACCTGTCATTCATACACACATACAAACACACACCCTATACGCAAGACAAACCCACACATACTCCGCTGTCCCGTTATGATGTACAGTTGTATGCTGTAAATGCAAATAGATATAAGGTTATATATTCGTACACACAGCTTTCATTCAGTTTTGCTGCCTTGTGTAATGTCGCTATGTTTTCTTGTGCAACACGCTCCTCTGTGGGTCAGTACTATAGCTGTTTGTGCTTGGATGCACTCTGGCACAGTTGGGTAATCTTGGAAAGAGCTGGATTCTCCCAGGCTTGTGGGCTCAGACCTGGGCCAGAATAATCTGCAGGGGAGCACAGACAATTAACCACACTTTTACACACATATACATATACACATACACATACACACATACACACGCTCACACACACACATACACTGAGTTGTGGATGTCGATTAAGGCAGCCCTCCGCACCTCTCTGATTCAGAGGGGTTGGGTTAAATGCAGAAAACACATTTCAGTTGAATGCATTCAGTTGTACAACTGACTAGGTATCCCCCTTTCCCTTTCCCTTTATACCAAACGTTAGGAACACCTTCCTAATATTGAGTTGAACCCCCTTTTGCCCTCAGAACAGCCTGAATTCATCGGGGCATGGACTACAAGGTGTCGAAAGTCAACAAGGGATGCTGGCCCATGTTGACTCCAATGCTTTTCACAGTTGTGTCAAGTTGGCTGGATGTCCTTTGGGTGGTGAACCATTCTTGATACACACGGGAAACTGTGGAGCGTGAAAAACCCAGCAGCATTGAAGTTCTTGACACACTCAAACTGGATTGTCTGGCACCACCTATTAGGGCTCCTGAGTGGCACAGCGGTCTAAGGCACTGTATCTCAGTGCTAGAGGCATCACTACAGACACCCTGGTTCAAATCCAGGCTGTATCACAACTGGCTGTTATTGGGAGTCCCATAGGGCGGTGCACAATTGGCCTAGGTTTGGCCGGTGTAGGCTGTCATTGTAAAGAAGAATTTGTTCTTAACTGACTTGCATCGTTTACAAACATTTACTACAATACCCTGTTCAAAGGCACTTCAATATTTTGTCTTGGCCATTCACTCTCTGAATGACACACATACACAATCTATGTCTAAATTGTCTCAAGGCTTAAAAATCGTTCTTTAACCGGTTGTCACGCTGGCATAAATGATTCGGGAGACAGGCGCAGGAATGCGTAATAGGGTTTTTATTAAGCCCAAATTACGGCGTGCCGTAAAACACAGGGTAGAAACCAAAAACAAAAGAGAGAGGAGTACCTCGAATAAATAACACACGCGCACAATGATTATCACACGGGACGAGACCCGTAATCATCTGCGCAATCCACAAGAGCACGAAAGCCCAAACACACAGCACAGGTACTCACACGCACCAATGGACATTGTAACAATAATCGAACAGCCCAATGGAAACCAAAGTGCACACTTATACAAATACAATCAGTGGGATTAGGGGTCAGGTGTGCACAATGAAAGTTCCAGAGGGACCCGTGACATATGTCTCCTCCCCTTCATCTACACTGATTGAAGTGGATTTAACCAGTGACATCAATAAGGGATCATAGCTTTCACCTGGATTCACCTGGTCAGTGTATGTCATGGAAAGAGCAGGTGTACTTAATGTTTTGTATACTCAGCGTATATGCGCTCTCTCACACACACACACACACACACACACACACACACACACACACACACACACACACACACACACACATTCACGAACACTGACGCACACAGCGCACACACACATCCAAACGTGTGAACACATACAGTGCATTCAGAAAGTATTCAGACGCCTTGACTTTTTACATATTTTGTTACAGCCTTACAGCCTCTAAAATGTATTTTTTTTAAAAAACGGTTCTAACCTTTTGCAAATGTATTAATCAAAATAATAATAATAATATCACATTTGCATAAGTATTCAGACCCTTTACTCAGTACTTTGTTGAAGCATCTTTGGCAGCGATTACAGCCTCGAGTCTTCTTGGGTATGACGCTTGGCACACCTGTATTTGGGGAGTTTATCCCATTCTTCTCTGCAGATGCTCCCAAGCTCTGTCAGGTTGGATGGGGAGCGTCGCTGCACAGCTATTTTCAGGTCTCTCCAGAGATGTTCGATCAGGTTCAAATCCGGGCTCTGGCTGGACCACTCAAGGACATTCAGAGACTTGTCCCGAAGCCACTTCTGTGTTGTCTTGGCTGTGTGCTTAGGGTCATTGTTCTGTTGGAAGGAGAACCTTCGCCCCAGTCTGTGGTCCTGAATGCTCTGGAGCAGGTTTTCATCAAGGATCTCTCTGTACTTTCCTCCGTTCATCTTTCCCTTGATGCTGCCACCACCATGCTTCACTGTAGGGATGGTGCCATGTTTTCTCCAGATGTGATGCTTGACATTCAGGCCAAAGAGTTCAATCTTGGTTTCATCAGACCAGAGAATCTTGTTTCTCATGAGTCCTTGAGGTGCCTTTTGGCAAACTCCAAGCGGGCTGTCATGGGCCTTTTACTGAGGAGTGGCTTCTGTCTGGCCACTCTGTCATAAAGGCCTGATTGGTGGAGTGCTGCAGAGATGATTGTCCTTCTGGAAGGTTCTCCCATCTCCACAGAGGAACTCTGGAGCTCAGTCAGAGTGACTTGGTTACCTCCCTGACCAAGGCCCTTCTCCCCTGATTGCTCAGTTTGGCCAGGCGGCCAGCTCTAGGAAGAGTCTTGGTGGTTCCAAACGTCTTCCATTTAAGAATGATGGAGGCTACCATGTTCTTGGGGACCATCAATGCTGCAGAATTGCTTTGGTACTCTTCCCGAGATCTGTGCCTCGACACACTCAGTTGAATTTACCACAGATGGACTCCAATCAAGTTGTGGAAACATCTCAAGTATGATCAATTGAAACAGAATGCACCTGAGCTCATTTTCGAGTCTCATAGCAAAGGGCCTGAATGCTAATATAAATAAGCTATTTCTGTTTTGTATTTGTAATACATTTGCAAAAATTTCTAAAAACCTGTTTTCACTTTGTCATTATGGGGAATTGTCTGTAGATTGATGAGGGGAAAAAATAATTTAATCCATTTTAGAATAAGGCTGTAACGTAACAACATTTTGAAAAAGTCAAGGGGTCTGAATACTCTCCGAATGATCTGTATGTCATCACCCTGTAACGTTTACTAGGCTTCTGGGTGATATAAAATGAGATCTAGATGCACTGTATGCTCGTTCACACACACACACACACACACACACACACACACACACACACACACACACACACACACACACACACACACACACACACACACACACACACACACACACACACACACACACACACACACACACACACACACACACACACACACACGCGCATGCACGCACGCACAGACAGACAGACAGACAGATACACACTCTCTCTCTCTACTGTCACAGTGTTGGCTCACACAGAATCTTTGACACTCTGGAACATCGAGATCTCATGACATCAAAAACAACCTCCTCATTCACACCCAAGGCCAGGAACACAGGCCCCGCTCCGCACTGCTCAAACACACAGACAAAAGTACTGGCTTCAACTCCCTTTCTCTCTTCCTCTTTCTGGTCTGGCAGAGTCGCCTCACGCAAATTAAACACAGATCTCCCATAGATTTGCAGATTGACAGCTGGTGCTACATGCCAGCACTTCCAAACGTCCAGGGGTCCACAAAGCCAGCAACACAAGATTATCCTGCCTGACTCTCTTCAACAGCCAGGGAACTCATTCAGTTGGCGCTCAACACTTTCTCTCTCCGTTGGCTTTCCTTTTCTTCACGTCGTCTCCTGTATCTAGCAGGCTTTGGCAGTGACAAACAAACAGATGAATTAAGCGGGGCTGGTAATGGTTGTGACAGCGCTGACGTCAGACACACAGCCTACTAGGTCTTGAATGAATCACAGAGAGCAGGGCGGGGGACTGGGTGGGCGTTGTCCACACATGTACACACACACACACACAGACACACACTGGGCTAGGCCTGCTGCAGACAGCCTTGTTAGTCTCTGTGTTGTGTCTGTGTGCACTAAAACACTGCTTAATGTTGTTGGGGGTGCTAACCAGACTACAGTGAAGTACATTATGCACTGACTGATGAATGCAAGGCTGTCTGATGCTTGTCCCTGTGTGTGAATGTGTTTTCGTGTCTGTTTCTCTCTTCTGTTTAAAGGGGGTCAGGGAGAAATGTCGGGTGCTGCCTTCCCATTGGCCATTAACCAGTGAGTATGGATGTCATTGTGCTTTACTAAGAGGATAATGCTGTCATCATGCTCCACGTTTCTCTCCAGGGGATAAAATACTACTATACACCTACTATTAAGACAAACTGATTATAATTGTGGGTTATAATCTGTGACTGTCTATCTGTCTGACTGATTGTCTGCCTGTCGGTCTCTGTGTGTCTGTGCCTGTGTCCCTGCGTGCAAGTGTGTGTTAGTCATACGTTGTGAACATGTGGAAGCAGGGCCATGCTCCATCTGATGATCAGACTACCAGGAGCCACTTCATCCACAGAGACCCAGAACAAAGAGCCCAACAAAGCATGATCCCCACACAGTCTCTGCTATGCTACAGCCCTAATGCACTGCACCACAACTCCCTGCCTCTCAGTGTGTGTGTGTGTGTGTGTGTGTGTGTGTGTGTGTGTGTGTGTGTGTGTGTGTGTGTGTGTGTGTGTGTGTGTGTGTGTGTGTGTGTGTGTGTGTGTGGGGGACGTGTTTAATTATTCTTGTGGGGACCAGAAGTCCTATTTTTTTTAATTGGACCAAATGGGGACATGCTTTTAGTCCCCACAAGGTCAAATGCTATTTCTAGGGGGTTTAGGGTTAAGGTTAGAATTAGAATTAGTGTTAGGGTTAGAATTACGTTAAGGGATATGGTTTGGAGCTAGGGTTAGTTTTAGGGTTAGGAACTAAGGTTAGGTTTAGGGTTAAGGTTAGGTTTTTGGGTTAAGATTAGTGTTAGGGTTAGGGGAAGAGTACAGGCTAGGGAAAATATGATTTTGAATCGGACTGAATTGTGTGTTCCCACAAGGTTAGCTGTCCAAGACTGTGTGTGTGACAGAACGGCACTAAGAAGAAACACAAAGGCAAAAAAGAAAATGTCCAGAAGCCACAGTGAAATGGTCCCTTTAGTGGGTGTGGTGTGGTGTGGAGGGGATGGGGGTAGCAGGGACAGGCCTTGTATGGTGAAAGGACAAAGACGTCCCCTCTCATTCCTCTAGCCTTACTGAAGGTTATTTTTGAGGCATTCTGAACTCTCCCACGCAGGCACCAAAATGTTGGGGTTAGTTCATTTATTATCTTTTGATGTTTGCCCGTCTAATGAAGCCCCAGAGGGACTTGTGGAGTTGTTCTTGGCCCTCCAGGCAGATGAGAATAGGAGGGAGGGGTGTGTGTGTGTGTGTGTGTGTGTGTGTGTGTGTGTGTGTGTGTGTGTGTGTGTGTGTGTGTGTGTGTGTGTGTGTGTGTGTGTGTGTGTGTGTGTGTGTGTGTGTGTGTGTGTGTGTGGACGGCAGCCTGAACAGTCAATGCATATGTCAATCACTGCAAGGACCTTTGCTAATGTGATCATCCTGGGTATGACCGCACCCCAGTGGTACCTATGACCCTGTGCCAGGCGAAGGTGTGTCGGTATCGGCCCTACCTCTCTCAGTGAGAGAGCAGGGTGTCTGATGGGAGCATGACCTGTCCCTGCCTGTTCAGACTGGCCCACCCTTCTACCCTGGCTGTGTGATTTATGTCTCTGTTCATGCTTTCAGAGGAATAGCAGGGGAATAACAGGCAGGGGAATGGGAGGCCAGACCCAGTAGCGTGGGAGAGACCCTGGGGAGAGAGACAGCCAGAGCCCTCCCAGCCTCTGGAGCACAGCAGGGCCAACAGAGGGGAAGTGGTCTGACTCTTTATACGTGCACCCTCACATAGAACAGTACGGGCACACACACACACACACACACACACACACACACACACACACAGACACACACACACACACACACAGACACACACACACACACACACACACACACACACACACACACACACACACACATGATGTCTGTTAACATGAAGTAGCTAGGAGGACAACTTTGAACTGGGAGACGGGAGAAAAAGCTCAATGGCTTGATATGCTGTAGCTGATATTTCTCCCCATGAAAATACAATGAAAGCAGTGATTCATTCTGTCATTGGTCTGGTGAAAGCCCGTTTCCGTGTCCTATTTCTTCCAAGCCACGTTTCACAATGCATGATGTTGTATTTATCTGTGGTCCCGAGACGGTTAGTCTTTATACCACGATGGTGCTGCCACTGTTTTCCTAGTCGGCTGTCCTGACTATTGCACAAGTCAACCGACTTATCCAGTGGGGAAACCGAAGGTACTTATGAGTATTAGCTAATCTCGTCTCTTAGATACTGAACTGTACAACAATAAATCAATACGGTTCAATTCCATATTACATGTCAGTCACTTTCACTGCACCTCTCAAAAACAAATGGAACCATGCCCAGAAAGCTCTTCAAAGGAAATACCTCTAAACCACCACAGGCCCACTCACCTCATTTTTATATTTGAATACGCCATCATTTCTCTCCTCGTACGGGCTCAGATGTCATGTTGATGTAGTGTGTGTTATTGTAGCGTGCGTGGACAACTTGGGCGCAGAAAGATGAATGGGTCACGGAGGGCCCGACGAAAATGAGTTACGGACCATGACATACATTATTAAATATTTCTGTTTCAGCACGGCGCTCAACTATTGTGTGTTCTTTTAAGGTCCAGCCGAACGAGACTGGGGCTTTCAGCAGCGCTGGGGTGTGACAGACATCATGGCCGATGCTGGTGACTAGATGGCCTCTCTCTGTGCTTCACTCTGAGGTCTAGCAGTCCAATACTCTAGTGAGTCAGACACACACACTGGGCTTGCAGTGTGGTAAACACACACTGGCCCTAAAATCACTTAGGTTTCCTTGTCAGGAACTCCTTCCCCAAGTCATTAGTCATTTGGGGTACTATTGAGCTACGTTGTTGACTAGGCTAAGTTTGCAGCGGTACATAGCTTTACAGACACACTGAACAGCTGCATACTGCTCTTTGTTGTTGTCAAAAGACCATGGAGCCCTGCTCTTTCAGTGGATCTGTAGTGTCTGAAACCAAACTTTTGGCGTGCAGCTGTGTCGCCTGCTTTCCCTCTGTACATGAAAGTCCAGAGCAGGAGGCAGGGAGCTGCCCACACACCTTCCAGGCCCCTGATGAGGGCCCTGAACACGCTAGTAGAGATAAGAGTCATTAGACTGCAGCAGCATCCTCTCATCTCACTGGTCTAAAGCTTTTATCACACAGGCCTCGGTGAATGGGCCTGCCTGTCTGCCTGCATGGCTTCTGTGGGAGTGAAACAATAACACATCTCACGCCTCGTGCCCGTCTCTGGGCCTGGGATGAGTATGAGGGAGAATCTGTTAGAGTGTCTCACAGAGATCAAGTTCCCCAGAGCACTATTAGATGAGGAAGAGGAGGGAGACATGAGAAAAAAAACTCGTAGCGGCAAGATGGGACACGCACTGTTGATCCATCAAGTAAGGGCACATAGTAAAACTACATGTGATATGTTACATTACAAAACCTAACCACAGCCACACTCCCAGATCAATTACGACTTACACAACTTAGAGTAATAACCCATATTTCGCCAGTCTATCCCCCAGCTACCACTAAATGCAGCATCCAGTTTTACTCAACACACAAAACCGCTCTTTATACAGTAAACTGATTCCACTTCCCTCCATTCTCTGCTGCCTGAACTGTGTTGGGCCACATCGTTCCTGGCGTCCTCACCACTCAGAGCTTCCACAGAAAGTGACCTCACGAAGCAGATCTATTTCATTCTGGGGTTGAAGAGAAGCGCACATGTCCTGAGGGACGAGGCCCTTGAACTCTGTAGTGGAATACGCCAGGACTGCCAGCCAGGACTCTGTCTCCTCTCTGCCTGCCTGTACTGCTCTCCCTCCGTCTGACTGCATCAGACCAGTTCTGCTCTCTCTCTCAACTCTCTTCCTCTCTCTTTCCCCTTTCTCTCTGTATGTCTCTCTCTCTCCCCCCCCCCCCTTTTCTCTCCTCTCTGCCCAGAATGTTTGTTTTCTTACTGAGAACTTCAACTCTGTGCAGGGTCCCATACCCCTCCCCGTTCTCAAACAGAGAAATGTCTGCTCACTCTCCTAGTAATACTGTATGGTTATAAGAGGTAAATGGTAGGTGAACTCTGAAATGAGTAGGAATTTCTCTTTCACAAGAGGGCTCTGAGTTCCAGGGGAAAAGAGGGGGTTGTGGAGGGTTTGTACCAATTCCCAGAGTTTACGGCCCCCATTAGACTTATAAGTGTGTGTGAGTGTGTGTGTGTGTGTGTGTGTGTGTGTGTGTGTGTGTGTGTGTGTGTGTGGGGGGGGTAACAGAAACACGTATGGTTGCAATTTGAAGATGCTTTTTTTAGTCACTCTTATGTGGGAAGTCAAAGTCATTGAGCCAGGGGCATCTGTTGGAAGAGAGGGAAGGGGAAGTTTACATCTCCTAGTGAAATGTTCTTACTTTCAGCGGAGGAGGGGGGGGGGGGGGGCTGCTATGGTTTTGGGGAGGCCATTGGTTTGCTGAAAGTTGGGAGGGAATGCTTATTTACATTACATTGATTCATTCTGTCAGAGTAAAGAAAGAGCCACACAGAGTTAATCTCCAGGAAACGGAACAGGCAAGCCACACCACATGCAGCGGCTCTGTAATGTGGGAATCCAGAACCACATGACGCTGTAAAAGCTGGAGCAAGGCCTGGAACAGAACTACAGATTACAGTTTAACCAGGGGGTAAGAGTTAGTTGGAAGTTTGAGAGATTCAGTGTGTGTTTGTGAGTGTGTGTGTATACACGTGTAAGTGTGTGTGTGTGTGTGCTTGAGGTAGTACATGTGACCGTATGTGTGTGTACTCATGCGTGCATGCGTGTCCATGTGCCTGTGTGTGTGTGTTGGTGCAGAAGTTGAGTCTTGCTCCGTCTCTGGTTCCCAGAGCCCAGGCCAGCTGGATATGGCCTCCTAGCAGCACAGCTGCCCTCCTAACTGATTAGAGCTTGCTGGCACTCTGCACTGGTCAACATCATGTTCTAGTACTCAGTCTGAACATCAAGACATTTTGTGCTATTATCAATTTACATTTACAGTGAAATAATTTAATAGACGAATATCCAGAGCAACTTACAGTTAGTGCATTCATCTTAAGATATTTTTACTCAAAGAACATCTATTATAACTATCTTATTTCTATCTACCAAAGTGTTGAGTAAATGCTGCCTGGAATGTTGGATGACAACCATGGGTTAATAAACCGAACAGAGGTCAAGTATAAAAACCAGAGTGATGCAGTGAGATGACGTTGGGGCCGATTCAGCCGCATTCTTCAAAAGCTTAGACTTCAAAAGCCCATCGTTGCCAGATGTGACAGTTGACCAATGACATCGCTGAAATATATCCTGCAAGCGCACAGCCTTTTGAAAGCCAACTGAAATCCAATCTGCAATCCACCATCTGTACAGGACAGGACCATGCTCTAGGTCCATCCAGTCCAGCTTGGGCTGCTGGCCCAGGCCAGAACATGGCAGATGAAACAGAGTATCAAATCAGCGCGTTAATTCACAGTAAATCCTCTTAGAGGGAGTCTGTTCCTTCATGTCACTCACACGTCCAGGGTCAACGACCTCCAGAGGCCTCAGAGAAACCCGTTAAAAGAGCCAGAACATAGAATGTCACACTGAAGCCTCAAGATGCTACACAGGGAAATTGGATATCCACTCAGTGGACTTGAACCGAATGAAGAAATGGCAGGTGTATTTTTGAGGAAAAAGGCACGTAGTGGAGAATTTTCAGAGGTTTCTTGTTGACTAGGGGCTTTGGGTTGGACTAATGGAATGATGTTGGTCAAGCAGGCTTTGTTGTTCAGAACGGACCTGCTAGGATCTGACCTGCAGGACTGGGCAGCAGCAGGTGGCTGGAGGCTGGAGTTACCTGACAGAGATGAAGAGAGCTTATGATTTCAAAGTCCAGTGGGGTTGAAAATGTCACTTTTACTGCCACACAATGAGCAGGTATAAATTACCATATGATATTGTGTTTGCAGAAGCCACCACCTCCAAACTAACCTAAAATAATGTAATATTGCTTCTCCTTATCCCTGGAGAGGAACATAGCTTCCTTAACCACAGCTAATCAGAACTGTGACTGTATGGGATGCTTACAATGTTTATATGTACATATGATAAGATCCTGATCTAGGTAACACCGTGAGAGCCTCTCCACAGCCATGCCCCATAGCCATCCCATTGTACTATATGAGTGAGTGGTGATTTGGTGCAGGGTAAACAGGAGTGGTCAGGTTGGTCTGCATGCCTGACCTGCCTGGGGTTGACATGGTCCAGTGGTCCTGCTGCCTGTAATGGTGGGAATGCTGAAAGTTTCCATGCAGTCATGGAGCAGAGCTCAGAGGAGCAGGAGGAGTGGTCACGCTGGCCTCCTGGAGAACTGTGGGAAAGCGCAGCTCTCGGCCTCCTGCTTCCTCTGCTTATTTGGACCAATCAGTTTATAAATGGACTTTCACAGCCCTTCGAGGCCTGCAGGCCCCAGAGTACAAGACCGGTCAGATCAGCCTCTTTTATATCCCTGGCTATCTCAAGAGGCCAGAGCTCTGAGGGAGAGGTGCTCGGGGCCACGCATTTTTCCATTCAAGACAGACAGAAAAAACACTGACATGTTTCGAGTCGACATTTAACCCCCGATGTTTACAATAGCAGTTTAGACTGAGAGAAAGTTAGTCTGAAATATTAAATCCTCTGGGACTGTGTGTGTGTCTCTCTCTCTCTCTGTGTGTGTGTGTGTGTGTGTGTGTGTGTGTGTGTGTGTGTGTGTGTGTGTGTGTGTGTGTGTGTGTGTGTGTGTGTGTGTGTGTGTGTGTGTGTGTGTGTGTGTGTGTGCACGCTTTGGACACTGTCAGCTGGCTCTGTTGATTGTCTCCTGTTGATTGTCTCAACGTTCAACGCTTTAGTGTTGAAATTAACCATCGTTACGCAAACTGCATTCCTGGAGCCACTAGATCACCAGCATAATTCTGGATCATAAGATTACACGCCTCCCTATATTCTGGCCCTCACAGTGAAGGTTGTTATCATGGTGTGTCAGATCAGAGGCCAACTGCCCTGTGTGTGCTGCTGACGGCTGTGTTTCAGATCATTCAGCCACAACAGCACAGCTGCATACATACATCCCTACATCCACACTGGATCCAGACCCCTGGGTCCTGGGCCTGAGGTTCTGAGCTGAGCCATGACAGGTGCTGCTAAGACAGCCCCTCCGAACCCCTCTCCCTGGATTAAAGCTGATCTCCACATGCAGACGCCCGGGTAACGGTACTTTTCTAACCCTGGGTACGATGCACGCTGTTCTACCACAGGCCAAAGACCAATGAAGACTAAAGCCTGGAACATCACAACACTGCTGGACCTCTGAAGGGGATTACTGTAGAGGGGGAAGAGGGGGAGAGGACAGAGGGACAGAGAGAGAATGAGAGAGAGAGAGAGAGAGAGAGAGAGAGAGAGAGAGAGAGAGAGAGAGAGAGAGAGAGACGTGAAAAGGCGGGAAATAGTATAGGTCAGGGGGAAAGACAAGGAAGAGGATGGAGGAGGAAAGATGGAGAGAGCAAGAGAGATTGAGAGAGAGAGAGAGAGAGAGAGAGAGAGAGAGAGGCAGAGGGAGAAAGGTTGGAATGAGCAGGAAAAAGATAAGGGTCATAGAGTAGAGGATGGTGGGAAGAGATAGAAAGAGACAGAGAAAGAAGATAACTAAATTTTTTTTGGGGGGGGGGGGGGGTTATAGCCTAGGGGAGAGCTTTGATTTGAGCGTCAATCACCTTTCCCCTGTCTGTCACGCCCTGACCAGGTGAACTCTTCTATTTTGGTCAGGGTGTGGCATTTCTATAGTTTATTTTCTATGTTTTTGGTATAGCCTTGCTTTGGGGCGTATTTCTATGTTGGGTTCTGTCGATTCCCAATCAGAGACAGCTGTCACTAGTTGCCTCTGATTGGGGAATCATATTTAAGTTCCTTTTCCCCCCACGATGTTTGTGGGTTGTTGTCTCTTTTTGTTGGAGCAGTAGCGATACGTTTATTCTCTGTTTTGACCGTGTTATTTCAGTCTGTAATAAATAACATGAGTTCGTTCCCAGCTGCGCCTTGGTCCACTTCTTCCTTCCTGCACGACGATCGTTACACTGTCTCTCCTCTCTCCATGACCTACTCAGACTCTACATCATCTACCTCACTCAAATCACCCACCATCGTCACATCTGACCCCTCAAAAATGTATAACTTACCTATTAATTTTCTATTACCCCCCTCCTGAAACAATAAAGCACAGAGAAAGCTCTGGAAATTGAAAAAGAGATTGACATTTACAATCCTCTGTTTCTCCTCTCTAGTGTTTGTGTGTCACTGGAATCCCTCCAGAAGACATAACAGCGGTTTTCAGTGTCACTGGTCTGGTCCGGTCTGGCCCGGTCTGGCCCGGTCTGGCCTGCTCTGGCCCGGCCTGGCCTGCTCTGGCCCGGCCTGGTCTGGCCGAGGGCAGAGCAGAATTAGTTTCAAGTTTTAGTCACATGCACTAGTACCGTGAAATGCCTTTCTTGCAAGCTCTCCCATCAATGCAGTAATAAATATCAGTAGTAAAACTATTATACTGTAAAGTGAAACAAAAACACACAAAAATGAAAATAATAAGAAAACAAGAAAGTAAGTAGGCTATATACAGGGTCAGTTCCTGGGTCTGTGCCAAAACCATATTTACAACGTGCAGGGATACTGGAGTGTTAGGGTTACACTTTAATGACTGATTAGTGTCAGATATCTGGCCTGTGCTACCTGGGCCTGACTGTGGGAAATAGGCGGTGCTGGTTGCACCTGATCCAGAGCTCAGCTTAGAGTTTCTCCTCAACTGGCCCGTCACATGAGGAATAACAGTGAGACTAAACCTGGCTTAGAATAAAAAGTCAACTAAAATGGCATCTGATTGGGATAATCACAGTTCCCCTGGCAGCTGGAGCTTGGCCAGCCCTCTTCTGTGTGCCAGGAGGCCAAGAACAAAACATTCCCCAGATCAGATCTCCTCCACTCTCAACCGGCCAAATCCTATTACCAACAGGCCAGTCTCTACCAATAGGACATTCTCTAGTCCGGCCTGTGGAAGAGACTGGAGGAGACCTGGTAGTATGTATTAGAGGTTCATATAGGATCTTCGAAATTGCGTTTAGTGGGAAAGAAGAGCCAGGTTGTGTACATGGGACACAGTTGTATAACTTTATAGTTCATACGCTGCTCAAACTGGATTTATGTTATACCTCAACATGAAAGTTATATCTTTTAATGTGGAATCATATTTTTTTCTTTTGGAGCACATCATACACTTACAGGCAAGCCAATGCTCCTAAAATATGCTTGCCTTCCCTTTCCCGTAAGCCTTCAACAAGTTGAGCAGCACTTGGAAAAACAGCCTTCCAATACATCGTTCCTCATTAAGCAGTTTATATACAATTCTCCTTAACTGTGTATGTTGTAAAGACATACTCAAGCAACTCAACAGGTGGGAGCAAATCATTGCCTGTGAACGTAAAAACAACCTTTAATCTGTTCCTACTTATCGACTACATCACTTTTACTGGGTTTGGCTTCATGTTCCCGTTGGACATTTCTGAGTGATTGTGAACTCCATCTTCCAATCTTTCCCAACCAGTCAGCCAGGGAATGATGAGTAGCATGTGGGCTGTCTGGAGGCATCCCTTTTAATCACCTGCAGAGGGAACGCCTCCCAGCTTCATTAGGGAATGTTGTGGCAATGTTAAGGGATGTGGTTTTGGGGGGAGATGATTGGGTAAACAAACAGGGAAAGAAAATAGAGAAGCTAATTTTAGACATGAGGACAGAGTGAGATCATGTTCTAGATTTAATGATCCGTCTATGATTGACATGATTGCTCATTGCCATGTTCTCTTTGCCGTGCCCTGTGTCCCTGCTTCTCACTCTCGTTCCCTGCCCCCTCTCTCTTTCTCTCCCTCTCCCCCTCCTTAGCCATTGACCACCCCAGACTGAATGATGCCCTTCTCAGCAGCTAGCAGTGGGAAGACGAGTGGCTGCGTGACGGCTGTGACTGTGGCTATGGCTGCGCTGTCGGGCCCTAGTTGAGACAAAGACAAAGGGGGAATTTGGCAGGCTGCTGGGGCTGCTGGGGCTGCGGCTGGATCAAACAGACTCTGTTTATTGGACGTCTCCTGCCCTTCTCCCCTCTCATCTAGGAGCTGTGTATCAGACTGCAGTCTGAAGTGTCTGAGAGCGCCACTCTCTCTCTCACACGCACGCACGCACACACACACACACACACACACACACACACACACACACACACACACACACACACACACACACACACACACACACACACACACACACACACACACACACACACACACACTTCGAGCACAAACTCGCACACACACTCGGTGAGACTGGGACCAGAGAGACCACACAGGGTGTTCAACACCACCACAAAGGGGGACTGTCACTCAGCTTATAGGCACACAGTACATATGTTCCCATTCTCCCTTTGCCTGGCCCTCTCTCTCTCTCTCTCTCTCTCTCTCTCTCTTCTTCTAGTATCTCTCTCAACCTCACTCTTAGCATAGGGGTCTTAGCTTTCCTCTCTCTCTCTCTCTCTCACACACACACACACACACACACACACACACACACACACTCTCCCCCTCTCTCTCTCCACATCCCTTACTCTTACTGCTGCAGTAATGCCCTGCGGCCTCTGTTGCCCCTGTGTCTTTGTCCCATGGTGCCGCTATAGGAATGTGTTCTTGTTAAAGGTGATAAATGCATCGTCAGGCAGAGAGAACTTCATTACAGGCGGATACAGATACAGGGAAAACAGAGTTCAGTAAGAAGTCCCAAAAGCATTCTGTCATTACTCAACGGCCTTCTTTCTGGGCACACACCCAGCACACACCCAGCACACACCCAGCACACACACAGCACACACACAGCACACACCCAGCACACACCCAGCACACACCCAGCACATACCCAGCACACACCCAGCACACACCCAGCACACACACAGCACACACACAGCACACACACAGCACACAGAGGAGAGATCTGAGACGCATGTAGCTGATCCTGCACCCAATGATGGTCAATCGTACTACAACATGATAGCAGCAGTCAATGTGTTCTGAGCAAGTGTGTGTGTGTATGTGTGTGTGCACGTGTGCGTGTGTACGTGCGTGCGTGCGTGTGTGTACTCTGATCTGTGTTTGGGAGAGAGTGAGAGTGAAATGTGGGGGGATTATGATGATGGCCGAGGGAGGGAGGGTCAGGTAGAGACAGGTCTCTGTTATCCTCCCATCTCCAGGTTGGTTCCCATCATCAGTTCTGTTGACAGCTCTCTCCTAGCAGACACATGTAGAGTACAGCAGGCTGAGGAGGGGAGAGTTATGACTATAGCTATGCCTACAGGGGCGAGGATGTTCTAGATCCCCAGAGGTGCTTTGTTTTTCTCATCGTACTGCACGGAGCCCCTGTCCCCTGGATGCCCTGTGCACATGACTGATTGACAGTTCTTATTCTCCCATATCCTATCTCTTCCCTTGATTCCCACACTAAAGCTAAAGCAACAGGTCTGATGGGAACATTCCAGAATAGAGGGACACACACCTATTATGTCCCAGAATGCTTGCGGTGTGTACAAAAACTACCCCTGCCCTGTCACACAGACAGAGAAAAAATGAAAAAGAGAATGTGAGAGAGAGAGATTTCTCAGGACGACCTTGCTGCTGTTCCATGTTATGTTGAAAGGATAGCATGTGGAGGATGAAGTTCTCACGGAAAAACGTTTCTAGTCCATGCCCGACCAAGGCCACTCTGCCGGCCCTTATCTCTCCCACATCGATCTCCACTGGGGAGCACACGGTTCCCACACATACTCCCCTTCAGCCGGCAGTGTAAACAAGCAGACGGCTGCCATCTGCGGATCACACTCCCCTGACCGAAGGTCTGGCCTGGGAGAGACCCTGTCTGGGACAGACATACTGCTCAGCACCAGGAGCAGTTCTACTGGGTGGCGGAGTGGCAGGGCACTTCAGGTATCTTTTTTACACTACTGAGTCCAGCCAAGCTGCGCTGGCCAAGGTTCTGCATCCACCGTAGTTGCTGGAGCCCTGCTGGAAAAGGCCCACGTAAAAAAGGAAATATCCACGCAAGAACAGTATGATTCAAGTTAGAAGCAATAGTGTGAAAAGGGCATTAGTGTCTGGTGATGGAGGTGAGGCAGATGGAGTGGCAGGGGAAGGATGAGAGGGCTGGTATCTGGCTGGTATCAGTGGCCATACAGCCGCCTGAGAAGAGAAGAGCAGGGAGGATTTGGAATGGAGGAGCTGGGATATTATTGAGCTTTCGAGACAGAGGCAGCATTGTTTCAGCCAGGGCAGAGCAGGGTGGTGTAATGTATTAGTTGCCAGGCTGGGTTTAGCGTTTAGCCAGGGTAGTAAAGCCAGCCGACCCAGCCGTGTTCACAACAGACCATATGTTTCTGTCATCAGGAGCATCAGATGCCCTGGCAGAGGCTCCCTCTCAGGGTTGGTGGCCACTGGCCAGTTTAAGAGCTCGCTGGTGCCTCTGGAAGGAGGCAGAGAGCGCAGACTGAATGATCCATCAGGCAATAGGGTTGTAGAAAAGGGCGAGCAGGTTTGATGAGTCAAGTTAAAAGGAGAGGAAAGAGTTAATATGTTCACCAAATGTTCCAAGAGAGTTTACAGACCAATGACTGGTCCACACAGACAAAACACCACAAATACCTAAATATCGTGTCACGTTTTGGGCCACAGCGAAAGTTCACCTGCTCTAAAGCTTCACTGAACCTAAAGCCACTCCAACATCCTACTACTCAGCTTTCACCTTTTCAAAAGAGACCTGCCCTTGACTTGAATAGACCAACTTTACCTCACTTTATGGCAATACCAGTTCTACCATCTTCGCTCAGTCATGCATATGGCTACACTTCACCCTTCCACTCTGCACTCCTCTCCAACAAATGACCTGATGGAAATGTGCTGTCTGAGGAAACGGGACTGAGAGGGAAATTCAGTCAGTACATTAATAGTTCCTGAACCAGAGCAGTCTGAAAAAGTCAGTTCTTGACGTGAGGTGAATAAACAACTGCTGGAGACTATAATACTGTTCTTTCCCTCTCCCCTCCCTCTCTCCATTCACGGTGTCAGAACCGGTCATTATTTACACAGAACCCCACATCCGTTTATTAAGCCTTGATTTCACCGACCGTCCGAGCGCCTGTAAGTACTTGTGGTGTGTGAGATGTGTTTTCTGTTTCAAAGTTTCTCCCGAAGAGGATCCGGAGCTCAGGTCACCGTTTCCACTGCGGCCCGCTCCTTCCCTCCAGCTGGGTTTAAACTGTAACTCTTACTGCCTCGGCCAGCCAGTCCACCAACCACTCTTAAAATACTGTGGTGGAGGGATCACCTCTCCCTTCAGAGAGAGGCCTTTAAAGTTTAAGGGAGAAACGTAGTGAGGAGGATTAGGATCCTTAACACAGACTCAGGTTTCAGATGGGGACTTCAAACAGTCTGAGCCAGCCGGGTTTAGGCTGTACTATACCAGCCTTTGTAAAACCATTAATAACCAGAGGACCCCTTGGAAAGAAGAGAAATTCCCCAATATGAGGGCGTAGGGTAGTGGGCTACGCCCCTATCCTGTTCCCATATTTGCGACCCCCTCCCCTCCCTTGCCCCGAGCCCCACTGTGATTGTGTTAACCCTCTTCCTGCTGGCGCCCCTAGGCCAGAGGCTGCTCTTATTGTGGACTTGTTGGACTTCCAAGACTTCCTCCTGTGTTTGTCCAGCGGGAGAAGGGCTAAGGGGAGAGGGAGGAATTGGAACAAGCTGTTGAAACAGCACTTCCATGGGAGAGCAGCGTGGGGAGACCCCCTGGATCTCCTGGTCTGTTCTCATGCATGTGTTGTGTTGACGAACTCAGAGCACTGGGGTCAGGAAGGAGCCTGCGCAATTCACATCGCTTCAACGTAAAGCTTAAGGAAACAACTGCTAGAGAGAGATGCCGGAGTAATGTTACGCAGCAGGAATGAAAGAAAATTGCTAATGAAAAGGCACATTTTTTATAAAACTGCATGCCAGTTTATTTAGTCTTGTATTCTCAGTAAGGACCTATATTGATTGGTTAATTCTGAGTAAGCCAAAAAGTTTGAACTTTCTGCACCTGTGGAGGGCATTGCACTAGTGAGCAATTCTTTGACCTGTGTGTGTTTGAGTAATGTGCGTGTATTGACAGTATGTGTGCACGTATAATATGTATGTATGTATGTGCACAAGAGAGATGAGGAAAAAGGGAGATAAATGAACGGTGCAGCACTTGCCTGAATCCCAGAGCTTTAAATTCCCAGTACTAATTATGTCTCCTAATGGAGCCAATAAGGTAATTAGGGGTTAGAAAGCACACTGGAACAGAAAGCAGACAACATCTTGGATCCCCCAGAGTCTCCCAACATGCAGCTCAGCCGAGTGTGAGAACCGGCCTCCTCGACCTGGGGAGACACCTATCTCCATTGGCAATTGGATCTATGTACCACACACCTACAATATGACATTATAATTACTTTGAATATGAAACTATACATTTAGGTGGGTGTTGAGCATTTAAGTGATAGTTTAGTTTATTTACAACTTATTTTTGACTTCTCTCGGGTGTCGTTGTTTCCAGCAAATGTTTTTGAAATTCCTAAAAACCTTTCATTTCCTCTCATCACTGGTTTGGTCTGTGAGTGTTACTCGCTCCTCCTGTAGGCTGTATATTCTGTTGTAGGCTTTTCTATTAAGGGAATGTGTGCTGTGAGAAGCCTCCATGACTCAGGATCTCAGGTGCTGCTGCTCAAATCACTACCCGCTCTGCAATAACTAATGCTGGATCTGGTGAATGGATAAAGCAACAGGTGATTTCCCTCTTCACTAAGAGAGAGGCTAGCGGGACCACAGTACCCACAGCAGCAGCAGGTGCCATCCTCTGCACAAACAACCCAGCAAGGGCCTTCAGGTCTCAGTGTGAGAACCACAGATAACAGCCCTATCCACCAGAGACCTCCACAGGACCCCTGAGTAACATTACCCATGTAGGCCCTCAAGTGCTGTTCCACTGAGACCAGCCCCTTTGGAGAAGAGAGCGCAGAGAGAGAGAGAGAGAGAGAGAGAGAGAGAGAGAGAGAGAGAGAGAGAGAGAGAAATACTGAACAAAAGTATAAACGCAACATGCAACAATTCCAAAGATTTTACTGAGTTACAGTTCATTGGGGAAATACATTCATTAGGCCCTAATCTATGGACTTCACATGACTGAGAATACAGATATGCATCTGTTGGTCACAGATACCTTAAAAGAAACGGGCCTCACAATGGGCCTCAGGATCTCCTCATGGTATTTCTGTGCATTCAAATTGCCATCCATAAAATGCAATTATGTTCGTTGTTCGTAGCTTACAGTGCATTCGGAAAGTATTCAGACCGCTTGACTTTTTCCACATTTTGTTACGTTACAGCCTTATTCTAAAATTGATTACATATTTTTTTCCCTCATCAATCTACACACAATACTCCTTAATAACAAAGCGCAAAAAAACATAGTTTTGCAAATGTATTAAAAATAAAAAACATAAATAACTTATTTACATAAGTATTCAGACCCTTTGCTATTAGACCAGAAATTGAGCTCAGGTGCATCCCTTTTCCATTGATCATCCTTGAGATATTTCTACAACTTGATTGGATTCCACCTGTGGTAAATTCAATGCACCAACACAGCAGCTCTCTCATAGCTCTCTCCTCCAATCTCCCCATCAACTCCTTCACTGTCTCTGCTTCGCTCCCTTCGCTCACCTCCAACTTCATCCTCGGCTCCGCCGACCGTCCCGTGTGCCCCCCCCCAAAAAAAAAATCTTGGGGCTGCCTCTCCTCCTCTTGCCGTGCCAGCCGATCCTCCCAGAAACGCCGTTCTGCCTTCGCTGCCTCTATCTCCTCCGGCGGGTGGCGGTATTCTCCAGCCTGCCTCCAGGGTCCCTTTCCGTCCAGTATCTCTTCCCAAGTCCAGGAGTCCTGAACCCTCTGCTCCTCCTTACCACGCTGCTTGGTCCGTTGAAGGTGGGTGGTTCTGTAACGGCCGTTGAAAGAGTAGACCAAGGCGCAGCGTGGATAGTGCTCATCATGTATTTATTTCTGGTGAACACTTAAACAAAATAACAAAAACGACAGCCAAACAGTTCTGTCAGGTAATACTCACGAAACAGAAAATAACCACCCACAAAACCCAAAGGAAAACAGGCTACCTAAGTATGGCTCCCAATCAGCGACAACGATGTACAGCTGTCCCTGATTGAGAGCCATACCAGGCCAAAACAAAGAAATACAAAAACATAGAAAAAAGGACATAGAATGCCCACCCTAGTCACACCCTGGCCTAACCAAAATAGAGAATAAAACCCTCTCTATGGCCAGGGCATGACACCATGAGGTCGAAGGAATTGTCTGTAGAGCTCCGAGACAGGACTGTACCTACAGTTGAAGTCGGAAGTTTACATACACCTTAGCCAAATACATTTAAACTCAGTTTTTCACAATTCCTGACATTTAATCCTAGTAAAATTGCCCTGTCTTAGGTCAGTTAGGATCACCACTTTATTTTAAGAATGTGAAATGTCAGAATAATAGTAGAGAGAATTATTTATTTCAGCTTTTATTTCTTTCATCATATTCCCAGTGGGTCAGAAGTTTACATACACTCAATTAGTATTTGGTAGCATTGCCTTCAAATTGTTTAACTTGGGTCAAACGTTCCAGGTAGCCTTCCACAAGCTTCCCACAATAAGTTTGGTGAATTTTGGCCCATTCCTCCTGACAGAGCTGGTGTAACTGAGTCAGGTTTGTAGGCCTCCTTGCTCACACACGCTTTTTCAGTTCCTCCCACAAATTTTCTGTAGGATTGAGGTCAGGGCTTTGTGGTCAGGGCTTTGTGATGGCCACTCCAATACCTTGACTTTGTTGTCCTTAAGCCATTTTGCCACAACTTTGGAAGTACACTTGGGGTCATTGTCCATTTGGAAGACCCATTTGCGACCAAGCTTTAACTTCCTGACTGATGTCTTGAGATGTTGCTTCAATATATCCACATAATTTTCCCGCCTCATGATGCCATCTATTTTGAGAAGCGCACCAGTCCCTCCTGCAGCAAAGCACCCCCACAACATGATGCTGCCACCCCCATGCTTCACGGTTGGGATGGTGTTCTTTGGCTTGCAAGCCTCCCCCGTTTTCCTCCAAACATAACAATGGTCATTATGGCCAAACAGTTCTATTTTTGTTTCATCAGACCAGAAGACGTGACGCTTGGCATTCAGGCAGAAGAGTTTAGTCTTGGTTTCATCAGATCAGAGAATCTTGTTTCTCATGGTCTGAGTTCTTTAGGTGCCTTTTGGCAAACTCCAAGCGGGCTGTCATGTGCCTTTTACTGAGGAGTGGCTTCCGTCTGGCCACTCTACCATAAAGACCTGATTGGTGGAGTGCTGCAGAGATGGTTGCACTTCTGGAAGGTTTTCCCATCTCCACAGAGGAACTCTGGAACTCGCAGAGGAACTCTGGTTCTTGGTCACCTTCTTGACGAAGGCCCTTCTCCCCCGATTGCTCAGTTTGGCCGGGCAGCCAGCTCTAGAAAGTCTTGGTGGATCCAAACTTCTCCCATTAAAGAATAATGGAGGCCACTGTGTTCTTGGCGACCACCAATGCTGCAGACATTTAAAAAATTCTAACATTTCTAAAAAACAGTTTTCACTCTGTCATTATGGGGTACTGTGTGTAGATTGTTGAGAATATATATATATTTTTAATCCATTTTAGAATAAGGCTGTAACGTAACAAAATGTGGAAAAAGTCAAGAGGTCTGAATACTTTCTGAATGCACAGTATAGAGATGGGGGGCAGAGATGGACACTTCAATCAATGGCCATCTGTAAAATAACTGCCCTTTGTGTTTTTACTGCCGGGGCCTCCAGTGACTGTCTATTTCCATCCTGTAATTTATCCTCCCTCTTACCTTTCGCAGGTGTTGTGGTCGGGAGATGATCTGGCACACAGTTAGAAGGAACGTGTGCTGAGTATAGCTCCTCTCCTCTCAGTCCCCTGCTTCTCTACGTGTGCCCCCCTACCCCCACCCTCCTCCCAGGCCAGTCAGGAGCTTTGATGGTTGAGGGTTTGCAGAGCGACAGCTGCTCCCAAATTAGAGAGCAGAAGACAACACGACAGAGCCCTGGAATGCCAGGATTGTCCCAGCAGCCCTCTCTCTCTCCTGCAGAAGCTCCCTGGGAAGACGGCTGCAACTGCAGCAGAAGCTCTACCAGGATGCAGGATAATCCAGCCCATCACGTATGTTCCTATAGGCTAATAATCTTATTCTAAATACACATTGGATTGCCCAGATGGCCTGAATTGAATTAGTGGCTAATAACTGTTAAATGACACACAAAGGCATCATTTTAAGATTGATATATTAATGTTTTTATTTTCTCCAACAGGAAATAGCAGAAGACATTCCCGCAATGCCTAATGTCTAAGACAAGTGACCATGGCATGGCATGTTTGCTGTTGCTATGTGAGGTTAGAGAGCCAGCCACTGTGAGACCCACGGGTCATCCGGTCTGCGAGGAGCTCCTCTCTCTGTCCGAGCTGCATTATCACAGTTCCTTCATTAGTTACCGGGGAAACAGTGACCAGGGTCACCGGGGTCAAAGGGACCAGGAGCATGGTTGTAAAATCAACCAGACAATAACGTCCACCTCAATAACAGTGTAGTGTTCATTCACAAGAGATTAGGCCAACACAGCTCTTTAGGGCCCCACCACCAGCACCCCACCACCCCACCACCAGCACCCCACCACCAGCACCCCACCACCAGCACCACAACCTCCTGAAAGACACAGGACGCCAGGCTAACAGAGGGCAGACAAGCATGGAAGGAGGAGCACCGCGATTCTACTTACACAGAGAATGTGTTTACTACTGCGAACTACTCACATGGGGAGACAGAGAGGCTGCCATGAGAGAGGAAGTGGAGTAGTGAAGGACTGATAAAGGAGGGGGCGAGAAAGAGGGAGTGGGATGTTGAACGGAGGAAGAAGAGAGATTAAAGGAGGAGAGATGGCCGGACAGCTGTTTGGAACCGGACAGAGGGAGAGAGAGATGAAGAGAAAGGGAGAGAATGGGAGAGAGGGAGAGAAAGGGAGAGAGAGGGAGGGCTGAAAAGAAGAAGAAAGGTTCATCGCCAGAGCAGAGGCACAAGCCTCCAGTGAGGGAGGAAAAGAGAGAGAAGGGGGATCTGTCATGTTGATTTCCTCCTCCCCTGCAACAGCGCAGCTTGCTGTTTTTCTTCAATATATTTTAATAAAAGTGGTATTACTCATCCCCCCATCCCCCTCCTCCCCACTGCCTCGGTGGTGGTGTGGAATGTCTGCTCCCGTCGGTCCCCCCCAGCCCCTCAGAGGAAGACAGCACAGCACAGCGTTCAACTCCAATCACACACTTTGACCCACGAGACCCAGATATGGAGAAAGACAGATCATTTGCCATATTTAGCTCTTGGAGTAACCATTCCCACGCTTTCTGATTCAACTGAACTACGACTTAGAAGAAAAGCTCGGAGCCAGAAGTTTGGTCTAAACATAAACAGTCATGTTGTGTCCAGTCCATAGCCAATGACGCAGGCTAGGGAAACCCTTATCTTCACACACTATCTGTACAGAGGTGTTCATGTGGGAGTGATGTGTACTCTGGTGAAAATGTGTGTGTGTGTGTGTGTGTGTGTGTGTGTGTGTGTGTGTGTGTGTGTGTGTGTGTGTGTGTGTGTGTGTGTGTGTGTGTGTGTGTGTGTGTGTGTGGCGTGCGTTCATGCGTGTGTGTGTGTGTGTGTGTGTGTGTGTGTGTGTGTGTGTGTGTGTGTGTGTGTGTGTGTGTGTGTGTGTGTGTGTGTGTGTGTGTGTGTGTGCGTGCGTGCGTGCGTGCGTGCGTGCGTGCGTGCGTGTGTGTGTGTGTGTGTGTGTCTGTAACCCACAGAGGAGCTGGGTCAAAGTTCCTTTCCAAGTTGCCTTTGTCAAAGTGAGTTAGCCTTCGGGCATAAAGTATTCCAACCATGTCAACCAACCCCCCATCATCTTCCTTCCTTCCCCCCTTCTCATTCCATCACTACCCTCTCCCTATGTCCCTCCACTCCAGACCTGCCATGCCTAGTCAGTCTGTCTCAACACCGTGACGTGCAGCGCAGCACGCTGTGGAATCTGGAATCTGAGACCAGCAACAGTAAAGCTCACCACTCCTCAAATTCACCCTCATTTTCTTGACTTGATGATCCTCACTTTCTCTCCCTAAGCCTGACACAGAGCATGTCATGGAATCCTTTGTAATGAACTGGAGCAGCTGCTGCAAAGTGGTGCGTGATAACATCTTTAACGGAGGCTGGCGCTATAGCTGCTCCCTCCACAGCCCTGGCCCGACTGACTGAGGAAGAGGATGAGAGGAAGACTGTGGTAATAACCGGAGATGTCATCTGACACCGCTTCACTGGGCTGGGACAAAAGGCAAGGGGCCCCCGTCACAGATCCTAGCGATCAGAGACGGATTGGTCCTCAGAATAAACAGGCCTGTTGATTTTGGCAGCAGGAGGACAGCCAGAGGATTCACCAGCCTTGGCAGGGTTCACACCAGACCAGTTACTACTGACATGCCGACACAGCCACCACTGCACTGCCTCTACACAGTACAAAGCCATAACGCCATAAAAACTATACTTCAAAAAGCAAACAAAGTGTTTATGAGTCAGTTCAATCAACATGGGACCAAAGGATCAAGGTCTGACTACATCAGAGCAGGAAGTACTAGTGAAACCTTCCAATGCATGACCTCCCTCCACTTCCAGCCTGATGGCTTGGTGCACTGAATGACACTCCCTGTCTTTAAGACTCTCTCTTGCGGTGATGTCTCTGCTATGAGGCACGGAGGTCTATGTGTGTGGGTGTGTCTGTGCCAGCATGTAAGTGTGTGTGTGTAGCCTATGTCTGTGTGTGTGTGGTAACTACTAGGGTAATTATCCTGCTATTGGGTAGTGTTTGTTATAATTATACCTGAGTGGTGTTGTGGCATTGTGTCTCCCTGGCTGGTGTTTTGATTGTAGCATGGCCAGATTGATCCTGTTTTCCCTGTTTCTTTTCTTGGGGAAGAGCAGGGATCTGTGGGGCTCTGCTGGGACAGGCAGGCTACCTGTACAGGTGGGGCTGTGGGCTGGGGGGGCCTCCCTCTCACCTCAGTGTGGAGGTGTGGGAACCACTCAGCCGTCAGTAGTGCATGAGTAATAAGACCCCTGAGGGAGAGTGGCGTAATCTCCTCCAACGCTTTTCTTTTCCCTCTATTTCTCCCAACCGGCTCTCAGAGGAACACACACACAGACCTACACACTCACTCCAATAAACAGGTAACCTCACACAAACACGTTCATCTCAATCGGTGTACATTCGCAAACATTCGTCTGCAAATGAATACACACGCTCGATAATCACATAAACACAATGTATGGTAAGTATGTGATATTGCAAATACAGGTCTATATAATACCAAACACAAGAAAGTCCATTAGTGAATAGATGAGTAATAACCATTTACTGTATGTAAGATACTTCTTGTAAAAATAAATTGCCAAAACAACTAGTGTGCAATTACAACACACCTGGATTTGAAACAGCAAGACATGGCTGGTTGAGCAACAATACAGAGTACGGTTGAGCTGTTTTTACTATGCAATATGTGTGTGGTAGGAAAATTGGCTTTAATATTTTCTAGTCACGTCCATAAACTGCAGCACCACATAGTCTAACCCAGTCTACTGTTGTAACGTTTTATACAAGTGCATTCTTCACATCAGGAGCTAGTGAATAAGGGAATTGTAATACATGGATTAAATCAACTACAGCCAAACCACCCACCGTGTGTAAAACTTGATAATTGCTAGTCAAGTGCCATGACAAAACTGGAATGCTTTCCTCAGTAAATAACATGTACATAATATATATCCACTTTCTCTGTTGTATCAATAGTGACATTGTTCAGCTTTGCATGATGGTGAAATAAAAGATGATCTAACATCCTCCATAACAACGCTGCAGTTATACTCCACAGAGCTCTAGCGCGCGCCCTCCATAACAACGCTGCAGTTATACTCCACAGAGCTCTAGCGCGCGCCCTCCATAACAACGCTGCAGTTATACTCCACAGAGCTCTAGCACGCGCCCTCCATAACAACGCTGCAGTTATACTCCACAGAGCTCTAACACACTGCAGTTATACTCCACAGAGCTCTAGCACGCGCCCTCCATAACAACGCTGCAGTTATACTCCACAGAGCTCTAACACGCGCCCTCCAAAACAACGCTGCAGTTATACTCCACAGAGCTCTAGCGCGCGCCCTCCATAACAACGCTGCAGTTATACTCCACAGAGCTCTAGCGCGCGCCCTCCATAACAACGCTGCAGTTATACTCCACAGAGCTCTAGCAAGCGCCCTCCATAACAACGCTGCAGTTATACTCCACAGAGCTCTAACACACGCCCTCCATAACAACGCTGCAGTTATACTCCACAGAGCTCTAGCGCGCGCCCTCCATAACAACGCTGCAGTTATACTCCACAGAGCTCTAGCGCGCCCTCCATAACAACGCTGCAGTTATACTCCACAGAGCTCTAATGCGCGCCCTCCATAACAACGCTGCAGTTATACTCCACAGAGCTCTAACGCGCCCTCCATAACAACGCTGCAGTTATACTCCACAGAGCTCTAACGCGCGCCCTCCTTAACAACGCTGCATTTATACTCCACAGAGTTCTAGCGCGCGCCCTCCATAACAACGCTGCAGTTATACTCCACAGAGCTCTAACACACTGCAGTTATACTCCACAGAGCTCTAGCACGGGCCCTCCATAACAACGCTGCAGTTATACTCCACAGAGCTCTAGCACGCGCCCTCCATAACAACGCTGCAGTTATACTCCACAGAGCTCTAGCAAGCGCCCTCCATAACAACGCTGCAGTTATACTCCACAGAGCTCTAGCGCGCGCCCTCCATAACAACGCTGCAGTTATACTCCACAGAGCTCTAGCGCGCCCTCCATAACAACGCTGCAGTTATACTCCACAGAGCTCTAACGCGCGCCCTCCATAACAACGCTGCAGTTATACTCCACAGAGCTCTAACGCGCCCTCCATAACAACGCTGCAGTTATACTCCACAGAGCTCTAACGCGCGCCCTCCTTAACAACGCTGCAGTTATACTCCACAGAGCTCTAACGCGCCCTCCATAACAACGCTGCAGTTATACTCCACAGAGCTCTAACGCGCGCCCTCCTTAACAACGCTGCAGTTATACTCCACAGAGTTCTAGCGCGCCCTCCATAACAACGCTGCAGTTATACTCCACAGAGTTCTAGCGCGCGCCCTCCATAACAACGCTGCAGTTATACTCCACAGAGCTCTAGTGCATATACGTGCACACACGGTCACACACCCACCCGCTCTGCCACACACACCTCAATTACATACGCACAAACAGAACCAAGTGTACATAACTAAACGTGTAAGATGTAACAATCAGGACTTCTGCATGGGTGGGGAGGGGCGGGGAACGAAGAGGAGCAACAATATAAAAGCTGTAATACAGACTTTACAGCGGTGGGTCTGTGGAGCTATGGGGCTGGGTGGGGCTGGGCCAGCAGAGAGGAGCAGAGCAGAGCGGAGGTGCAGGGAGGGGCAGTGCAGTGGGCTGGCAGCTGTTGCCGCTGTGCTGTGAGGGGGCCCTCAGGTCTCGGCCTATCCCTAATGGCCAGACCAGCTGTCAGAGTTGTGTCTGTAGGGGCGCTGGGCTGCAGGAGGCGGGGAGGGCATGAGAACCACCACCCCCCTGTCCTGGAGGGCGGGTCCCCGGCCTGTCTGCCCTCCTCTGAAAGGGGGTGATTGATGGCGCAGGGTTGACACCATGCCTCCAGAACAATTGACTCAGGAGGGACAGAGGACCAACAGAGATGGGGTCCCCTCCAACTCTTTTCTCCTCTTTTTTTCAGAGGCAAATGCTGGATCAATTGCAGTTGTAATTCAGTCATTTCTCTTATTTTGACATATTTTGTGGAACGTATGCTTCTCCAAACCGAGGTTCAAAGTTTTAAACAGTGTCCGTGAATAACACATTCCCCAATTGATTTGTTTTGTGATTATTTGTCACGTCTATAAACCCAGCAGGCAGGCAGGCGGGGCAGGGCGGGGCTGGGTGGAGAGATGTGGTGGATCATGGTGGACATGGTGCTCCAGGGCTGCAGTGAGGAGCAGCTCCCTGGCCTTTAGGCGTGTGCTCACTGTGCTGGGTTATCTGTGGGTATCAGGCCATGAGCCTCGGCACCGGGACCCTGCTAACACAGACCTGACCCCACACACTAAACCCCAGGAACCCCTCTGGAGCCCTTTCAACAAGTCGCCAGCACCTCCCGTTCCTCCGCTGAGATTTATAGCCTTGGGGAGAGGGGGAAGGGGAGAGAGGAGGGAGGGGACACTGTCCGGCAGCTGTTCACTGTGGTCTTAAGAAGCTATTTCACACGGAAACAGAGCCATGGCACTCTGGATTCCTCCAGCTGGCTCGTCTCCAGTCCTGATCTGAAACACATTCCCTCACACAGACCATCCACTCTGCTCTGCTGTACTCTGCGGCCTCCTCCTCCTTGCTCTGCTGGGGACGGACTGACTGACTACTGAGGGGCGAGTGGACCACCGGGTTCTCTTACAGGAGCTCTGGGGTGTTCCTCTCATGTGGGGGGTGTAAACCCCCATAGGTGGGGGGGCTACTTCTTACATAGCAGGAATATCAGAGTACAGGTCTGCTTTTTTGGGGGAGTGATTCTGTTTGTGTTCTCCAGGGGACTGGAGGGTGGGAGGACAAAAGGTCCACTGTAGCACAGGTCTACTACAGGGGTTGTCTTTAGGTGCCTCTCCCCTCGGGGAATGTGATCTAACACTCCAACAGAGCCATGGCACATTTCCACACAGAAACACCAGGGGCAACAATCACTAACCGGGAGAAAAGAGTAAATGAGAAAAGGGAGGGTGGAGGGTGGGAAAAGATCCAGAAAAAAAGAATCTAACCGTTCCCCTCTCTTACACACAGACAAACTTCCACCCTGAGGTAGACGTACACACATGAAAGATTTAATAGCCGTTTAGAGGACTTGTGTGAAAGTCAAACACCTTTTCCCACAATCTGTAAAAAGATCCATCACTCACAATTGTTTACTTTAGGTAACAAGCCTAATTTTCTGTGTGTGTGTGGTTGAGAGAGAGAGAGAGAGAGAGAGAGAGAGAGAGAGAGAGAGAGAGAGAGAGAGAGAGAGGGAGATACATACAGAAATATCGAAGGCAGAGAGAGAGAGGGGAGAAAGTGTGAAGGAGACAGGATGGGGGAGATTATGATTAATTAATATGAAAAAAAAGGTACTTTCCACTTTTAAGCCTCCAGCAAACTGATTCAACAGTACAGTTCAAGAATACACACAGCAGAGAAACTACAAGATCAAACCACATGAACACACATTTCACCAACACATTATTTAGCCTTCTAGCCGCTCTGTTGGCTCAGCAGGATTTTCTTGAAAGATTAGGAAACAGGAAATGAACAAACCATACTCAGATAGGAAGAAAGGAAAAATCATATTTTGTTCCTCTCCATTTACTTATCATCCTGGGAAAGGCAGAGGTGTTCCCATTCCCGCCCTCAGAGATGATCCCAACTTTCCATTCAGAGCAGAGCAAGCGAGGTGATGTCTTATCATCCCGGGAAAAGGAGTGTGTGTGTGTGTGTTCGTGTGTGAGTGTGTGTTCTTGTACTACTTGTAGAACAAACTTTATTTAATGATAAGAACACCACAATAATAAGTCAATGTGTCAAAAATAGATATGGTTGGAATAGATCACATTCCCCTCCGAACCCCAAACATTATTTTAACAGTCAAAGTTGTCAATTTTACAAGACCCTTGACCCTTGAGCCTGTAAGCCGCTTATTGTTTCTCCACCCGGACATAACACACACTTAATCAATAGAGGGATCTATCGCATATGTACTTAATTACAATTCCATGGCCGACACGTAAAGCATACAAATGGATTCAACCTACAGAGCCTGATGATAGAGAGATTATAAGATCATAAAGGAACTGGGAGGAGCTAGAAGTAGCTAATAAAGACAGCAGACCTGAATGTTGCGTTTTGATTGGCCGTGACGTCTGTCTGTAGGGGGTCAGAGTTGATGATTGGCCGTGACGGGGTTGTGTGGAGGGGGCTCTAATCCTTTCCACACTCAACAGGCACTCTGAGGGCTTTTCCCACATAAATCAGCCTGGTCTGGGTGGTAAAGTCATCACCTCCCCTCACTCAGTCCAAACAGCCTCACATCACAGAGCAGGATAGGCTATCCTAGATCTCAAAGGCCACTAGACTAGGCTAGAAGAGCACACTCACAGCACAGGGGCTTGCCACAGTACGTTTTAGCATTAGTTCTCTCAGGTCACAGTGCATGTGACAAACTCACCTTCCCTTCCTATCATATGGAGCATGTTAGGTTAGTACAGGGCACAATACTTTGAGCAAATGTTTTGATGACATCCCCAACAGCATTTTTCTCCCTACAGTCTTACTGTGTTGCACCACTGTCTACAGTACATTTACATTTTAGTCATTTAGCAGACACTCTTATCCATAGCAATTTAGGAGCAATTATGGTTGAGTGCCTTGCTCAAGGGCACATTGACAGATTTTTCACCATGTCGGCTTGGGGATTCTAACCAGCAACCTTTGGGTTACTGACACAATGCTCTTAATAGCTAGGCTACCTGCTACCACATAGTAGTGGGCAGAAACAGACTCCAGATTAGGGCTTCAAAACAAAACTGTATCTCGTTAGATATATCTTAGTGGTCAGTGTGTCTGTTATGTTTGTCCAAGTGACCCCTGCAGGGTATCAACGTGCTCCCCTGGGGTCTGGGTGCGAGGTGGGGGGAGGTTATGCAGGCAGCTTTACTCTCTCTTTACACACACACCTACACACACACCAGGGTGGTCCTCCTCACTAAGTGGCTTTAACCTCAAGCTTTCACTCTCCTCTCGGTAAACAGAACATACAGTATCATTCTAATGCGCTGCTGAATGGATAAAAGAAACACCAGGCAGGTGTTGCATCACAATAGTACAGAAACAATAGTACAGAAACACATACTGTAGGTTACTCATGGTAATCCGATTTGGAATAGTATACTGTGGACTAGTTAGTACAGCTGAACATACAACTAACTATACGTAGGGAAATGTCAACAACAAGATCTTACAAAAAGCTACTTTGAATAGCCAAGCCCTTGGATGTATGTCCTTAGTGTAAATATATACTTTTAATAGGGACAGATAGATCTGTATCATCGAAATAATTCCTCAGAGAATTGCTGAATGCCATAGGGGTGAGGGTAATTTGATGTATGTCTTTCATGTCAATGCAGTATGTACTGTATGTAGACTGTTAATAGAGACACAGATCCACATATCTGTAGAATTCCTCAGTGCATTGCTGTCTCCTATAGGAGTGAGGGTTCAAAGGGTAACACAGGGAGTGTTACTGGGTTCCCATCAGTGGCCAGGGGTTATAAATCCTGACTGCTGTCAGGGTTGTTTATCTGATGTGAGATCCCCTCGGAGTCCTGCGAGAACTCTGTCACCAGCCTTTTCCTTTCTCACACTCTCTGCCCCTCACACAAACAAACATTAAGTTCCCTCTCTCTGTTTGCGTTTTTGTGTGCGTGTGCGCACCCACACGCATGTTTATGTATGTGAAACTGCCACCGGGCTGCAAGCAAAGTCGGGAGAAGAGGAATATTGGGACAGGGTCACAGAAAGGTGGATTTCTGAGGAGGAAAGGAAGGGAAAAAGAAGAAGAGGCGGTTGAAGAGAATGAGGAAAGCAGAAGTTGGATTTGAATCTGATGAAGATGAAGATGGAGATAAAAATGGAGATGGGGTGTTGAAGATGATTGGTGTCAAACAGAGTGAGCCATGAGCCAGACTGAGTTCTAGAGGAGAAATTGAAGTGAATGAGGGAGAGTTAAGTGAGGTGGAAGGTGTGGTGAAGAGCTTGACATCGTTGGACAAAATACAAAATAATCTAGTTCAACAGGAGTGACATTTTTGGAGAAAGTGGACCCTTGCCATTTGGCAGATCCATTTGTGGTTTCAGGATGGGTGGGAAAGGAGTTGGGTGCAGTAGAATCCGTGAAGGTAACCTGAAGTGGACTTTTTCTTTTTGTTTATGTTTCTTCTGACCAGAGGGAGCAGGCGCTCCGTGTCACGCAACTTGGGTCAAGATCTGTTTCGTGCTTTGCTCTTCAGAACAGGGCACCATTGAAAGGAGTGATTTCTGGGGAAGCGTTAAGCGTGGAGTTGGAGCAATCGAAGTTGAAGATTCCTGGTGTTTGTGAAGCCCGCCGTTTGGTGCGACACAGACCTGGTGGGGAGCGTGGTGAAACAGAGGAGTCACTGTCAGCCCTTCCGAGTTTTGAGCCTGAGTCTTTAACCAACAAAGTCACGTTAGGATATATCAGTTATCCTGTTTAAGCTTTTGTGGCGAATCCACTGCTCTGTTTCAGGTACAACATTTATGGTCATGTTGCAGCAGTGTGTAGGAGGGAGATTCCAAGATGTGGGAAGTGTGCAGGAGGGCATGATATAGAGGATTGTGTAGTTTCGGTAAAGTTGTATGTGTCGCTAGGGATCAGAAGTGTCCGATGCGAGAGAGGCAGGTTGAGGTGGCTAGAGTCTGAGTAGTGAGTAGTAGATCTGTGCCAGCACACGGATAGGCCAACGAGTGATATATGCTTCAGTAAAGTTGGCTTCTTAGAGTTCATAGCAATGGTTATCAACGGTACCGCAGAAATTAAATGTAAATCACAGAACATATATGTTGTGGTGGCAGCTGCAGAGAAGTATTTGGGTATACAACATCTGACTTCAGAAGAGTTACAGACCGTTGGCATGGTGCAGGAGCAGATAGGGTCAAAGTGGGTTGGTGGGTATTTAATGAGTTGGAAGAGTGTTCATTTTTTCTCCCTTTTTCCTCTTTGTATCACAAAGTATAATGGATTTATATTATGGTCCAGCTGGGGGTGGTGATGAAACATATTGAATGCCAACTGCCGTTAAACTCAAAAGAAGATAAAGAAGAGGAGAGGAGACACGTCATACTCATCGTCAACATCTCGAACGCAAAGATGCTGGGGCAGGTCAAACCCAACCTCAACCAGTCACGGCCAACTCAACACTACATGGCCCATGGGGGATTTAAGATTCCTTCTAACAGCAAAACATATCACATATCACAATACCTGGCAACTGACTCAATGAATAGGAAATATTAGCCAATATTTTTTTCATCTCTGTGACGATACGGGCTCGCGTAATAGCGCTTATTCAGAGTAGGCCCTAGACCTATTTGTATCTTGCACTGTCACGTGATTACAGTTGCCTATTTTGGCCTATCATTTTCAAATGAACGCTCACATTGGTATGTGTTAGTGTTTCTTTACAGTCAAGCTTAGGCCAAGTCATTATGTTGCTTATTTTGCCTAAAAAGCACTGTTTAGAGAGTAACATTTCTACCGCAACTCACCTGTTTGCTTGAAAATCACGTTGGGAAGTCTTATTCTTCAATTACATCATGGCGGTCCGGAAACAAATGTTTAAGTGCATGCTGTCGCCACCTACTGTGCTGGAATGTACGATCAGTCATGATCTACCCAATTCTGTACTACCATGAAAAATAACAGAAAATAACAAATAAATCCCTATTCCCTACTAACTTCTACCACCCCCTCCCCCCAAAAAAACTCCCCAACCCCCTACCCCATTAAACTTGATCTATATCATGCTGAAACATTCCACCCTTAGGATTGTTCAGCACGTCAACAACCATTTCAACAGTAACATCTATTCCTGGGGGGGAATAGGCGTTGTCTTGGTGTGTTTGGACCATGATAGTTTGTTGGTGATGTGGACACCAAGGAACTTGAAGCTCTCAACCTGCTCCACTACAGCCCCGTCGATGAGAATGAGGGCGTGCTTGGTCCTCCTTTTCCTGTAGTCCCTGATCATCTCCTTTGTCTTGATTACATTGAGAGAGAGGTTGTTGTCTTGGCACCATCCTTCCAGGTCTCTGACCTCCTCCCTATAGGCTGTCTCATCGTTGTCGGTAATCAAGCCTACCACCGTTGTGTTGTCGGCAAACTTAATGATGGAGTTTTAGTCGTGCTTGGCCATGCAGACATGGGTGAACAGGGAGTACAGGAGGGGACTAAGCACGCACCCCTGAGGGGCCCCAATGTTGAGGATCAGTGTAGCAGATGTGTTGTTGCCTAACCTAAACACCTGGGGGCGGTCGTCAGGAAGTCCAGGATCCGGTTGCAGAAGGAGATGTTCAGTCCCAGGGTCCTTAGCTTAGTGATGAGCTTTGAGTGCACTATGATGTTGAACGCTGAGCTGCAGTTAATGAATAGCATTCTCACATTGGTGTTCCTTTTGTCCAGGTGTGAAAGGGCAGTGTTGAGCGCAATAGAGATTGCATCATCTGTGGATCTGTTGGGGCAGTATTCAAATTGGAGTGGGTCTAGGGTTTCTGGGATAATGGTGTTAATGTGAGCCATGACCAGCCTTTCAAAGCACTTCATGGCTACAGACGTGAGGGCTATGGGTCGGTAGTCATTTAGGCAGGTTACCTTGGTGTTCTTGGGTACAGGGACTATGGTAGTCTGCTTGAAACATGTAGATATTACAGAGTCGGTCAGGGACAGGTTGAAAATGTCAGTGAAGACACTTGCCAGCTGGTCAGCGCATGCTCGAGTACCCGTCCTGGTAATCCGTCTGTTGACCTGTTTAAAGGTTTTACTCACATCGGCTAGGACGAGGGTGTTCACATGATCTCTCTTCTTACTATGTCTTTCCACTACAGACCATTCAGATCCTTGACCCTCATGCTCCCGCTCCATGTCATCAGAACAGTCATGCATATTGTTCACATTCCAGCACAGCTGTTGCTTCTCCAACCTTCTTTCCATTTCTTCCATTTTGACCACACTACTCGCCGCCATTTCCCCACCCGTTCCTGCCAATATCTGTCTTCATGTTGGGAGTTCTAGAGAGCGTGCATGCCCTTCTCATGCACTACTTTACCTGTGTAGTGCACGCACATAGTTTGGTATAATCCATTCTGAATTGTCAGTGACATAATATTACATTTTGTGCTAATTTAAATGGCTAATACTATTTCCAATTACCACTGTGTGTATTGATGTAAAATACATGTTTATTGAATCTCGTTGAGGTGTTTATTTATTTTAAAAAATCATGAATGGATCCACCTGTCGTTAGGTCATACTATGATCATTTTCGCTTTCATGCTATTTAAGCCATATGCGCTTTTTCACCTGATGTTGGTGGTGTATAGACAACGTGCTGTTGTTACAGTGTTTGGTTGTTACAGTAACTAGGCCTATCCTTCTTTGGATTCTTTAACCTGTCTTTTTTTTTCAACTGAAAACCTACTACTACAACCATTTTTTTTAATGTTCCTGGACTGTACATTTGTAAATATCCTCAACATCACTTTTGCACTGTAGACCTACAACACTGTAAATAACTATGCTTTTGATCACGCTACTCTGTCTGCTGTCCCACTCTGGTCCCACTGTGTGCTCCAAAATCCAACTAACTGGGCTGTGGTCCATTATCCTTAAAGATGCAATATGCAGATATCGCTCCACCATTTCCTGGTTGCTAAAATTCTAATAGTTCACCTAATTTCAGTTCATGTGACAAAACAAGCAAGTATAGTGTAGAGAATCATTGTACCATCTAAACTGCTGTGAAATATCTCTTCCATAACCAAAAATATTGTATTTTCAACTGTTTGAAGCTGGTGTACAAAACCGAAAGTAAAAGACGCAAAAGCGAAACTTAAGAACGGGAAGCATAGAAATAGCGCACATAGAACAGACCTACTGTTTCTAACACTTGCTTTCAATAAGAATGACAGATCTACAACACACTTTTCTATGTAAATTTGGTCAGGTCACCCAAAAAGTTACATAGTGCAGCTTTAATAGGCCAATATTTTTTACACATCAAATAGTGTCAAGGCTCTACACTGGCACGCCTGTGTCTGTGATGCTTATTGGATTACCTTATACACTTACACACCGTAACACTGAACTACAGTGTTGTTATAACAGTGTAATTATTGTTTTACAGTAAGTACAGTGTTACAAGAATATTGTAAATTGTTCCACTGTATTATTACACTGTCATTTACTGCAGTAAAAAAAATTATAGTGAGAGTTTACAGGTTTCCAATCCTGTGCCACAATTACCCTGTCACATTTAGTGATGTGACTGATCGGTAACACCTCTGTTGTCAAAGCACTGTCAGAGTAGAACAACCTCTATGGAACAGAGCCAAACAGCCTGCTAGCTGTAAGCACAGGGAAACACACACACACACACTGACACACTTTTTCACTCAGTGATATGACAGAGATATAGGTGCAGGGCGTGCCGGGCCAGTGCCGTGCATAAATCGGAAATACCAGAACACACACACAAACAAAAGTGTCCCCAAACGACTTTGTGGTGCTGGGGAATGCCCCTCTCAGTGGTCCATTACCCCCAAATATAACATCTCCAACAGCAATTTCTACTGAGATATATGAGCGTATGACAAGGTTGCAGCTGGGATTGGTCAACTGCCCATTTTGACCTCTATTGTGAAAGTCATCAGGGAAAGATGAGGGATAATAAGGCGGTCACAGTCAGACATGGAGTTCCTGGGTGATTATAGACTCCCCTAACAGACTCTCTGTCTTACAGCACACAGGGAGAAAACCCTCTCTGGGAAGTCCTCCAGCTGGAAAGGACTCTCAACACAGATGGGAGCCTGCCATGACCCATATGGAGAGGTTATACCACAAGCCCTGTGGCTGCAAGACAAAACTGTAGCCAGCCAGGTGAGATACACAAACACACCCGATCACACACACTCGCAACCTCTCTTCTTCTCTACATCTGTCTTTCGTTAACATATGGAGACACTCACACATAGTCAGAGAGTCTTGGTCGAGAGTGAGTTTGCATCCAGTGGCTATATCAGTGTGAGAACATCAAAATGATTTGGTGGTGCTGGTGAAGAAATGAACTCATCCACCCACCATGTGTACATCATCAACCATTGTATACGCTGCTGAATCCGGCTATTGACTGGGATGGTTACAGCAGAACACAAGTTTTAGAGGGCCGGTGCCAAAAGAGGCAGGTGTCTGGTGGGCCCTAACAAGCTCTTTTCAATTACCCCTATAGAGTGACGTTACTGGCTGAAACGAACTCCACTCCAAACGAGCTACATTCACACCCCCTATCTAGACCTTGTTCATTTATTCCAGGCCAGGAGCAGAATGTCAGTGTGCTACTACCCCCCTTCACCTCAGTCCCCCGCGGAGAGAAACTGTGTCATAATGCCGGACTCCTTTTCTCATTCAAATCACGCTTATTGTCTCTGTAAGCGACCGGCTCCGCTCTGAGCACACAGAACAACCGAGGCACTATACATCGGCTGTAGAAAATGAGTCCACTGACATAGGGCTGTGGACACTGGAGAGGCAGGCTGAGAGAAAGAGAGGCCTGTAGTCCTGACAGTAGTGGTATAAAGGGTGGTAACAGGGATGTCTGCTCTCATTTCCATCATGTAAACATGATTCACAGTCTTATCTGCAAAGCTTCAAGTGTAAACACACAAACAAACAAACAAGTAGCACCCAGACACACTCCTGTCAGGATAACAAGAGGCGCATTGTCAGGAAAACAATAGTCCATCACACTCTACTGTAAACATGTTGTTATTCTACAAAGAGTGTTATCTGTTATTATCAAGTTAATAACAACAGATCATATCAAGTAGTAATGGCAAAGATGTTTTATGGTAAGTCTACTCTAGATTGGCTATTGCAGATCGATTACAATGCTGATAAAACTCTATATGAAGTGCCAGTATAAACTGACTGTCTACATATATGGCTTAACGTGCTGTCATATTAATTTGATAATTTACTGTTTCTTTGAAATGATTTTCAAATGAGAGATAAGATACCTCAATGGTACCGTTATATGTCATACTCTTGAAAGACAACAAGACTGGTCTCTCCCTAAATGTTGCTAATGACATACAAAAAAAACACTTTACCCTGTCCATTGAGGGGTGGCTTGCGGACTATTTGTCTTGAGCGGAGTGTAACCCGTTACTGCGAGCGGAAAGGGGAGGAAAGGAGGGCGGAGTGATACCAAGTTGTTTCCCAGCGCAGACTTCAAGCTGAGAAGAAAAAAATCGTTTTTCAAAAGTTGCAGGAGGAGACGCACAGCAGCAGTGTCCGAGCTGCCAACGCTGATCCGGGATAGGACCTGTACGATTTATACGCCGTTTTTACTTTTAGTTGATTAATGAACTTTTTGAAGATCCCAGACACTGCCTCTTGGAACTTTTATCTCTCGGTGAACTCAAAGGATGTATTACTGCTAAGTTAACACTTCAAAGAGAAGTTGGGACAAATTTCCACCGAGATGGGGGGGAATTATAAAGTTTGGATATTTTTAGCAATTTTATTCTTGGTCCATAATTGCGAAGGTAAGGACAATTAATTTATTTGACAGTCACATAAATTACAATCAATGTGTATGTGAGCTTTCTAAATTTGGCTAGCAGACAAGTCTGGACAAATTCTAGCTTTTTCCGTTTTTCACAAATTGTTAAGGTTACATTTTGTCACCTGTGCGCTGCGCAATTTAAATGGCATCAGATTGAAGCCAACATGCTAGCTGATCTCTAGTCTAGGCTACAAAGATTTGTTTTAAGCGTTTCATTTACAAAAACTTGGTTGGTTGTTAGTGGCGTTCAAAGTTCGATTTCTGACAGGTTAATATAACACCTACGAAGGCTCTCATAACGGGTTAATAACTAGATAACAAGCATTCGTTTTTGTATAGCCTACAGTAATAGGCTACGAAACTTTTTATTTGCATAATGTTCTTTGTAGACTGGTAGTGAACAGGGAGGATTCTATCCTGGAATATTTGCCCCCTGAAGTTATTCTATCTTCTAGCAGTGTTGAGTGACAAAGCCCAATGTATTCAATGGAATGAAGTTGGGAGGTGTTTTGTGGAGGTTGATACAAATGTTGTATCTTCTATTGTATGGGTGAGATTTTTGTTTACAGATTGCACCCGATAACAGCAAAGAATCCGCTTGTCTCTGCGGGCGGGATGGTGGGATTGGTATGCGTCTCTGTGGGTAATTTTGCGAGGCTGATCGCCACGGTGAGAACATAATGACAAGCGGTGGTGTGGAGCGCCGCTGGCAGCGCGGTGCAAGCCGCAACAACTGAACGCGGAATGGAACAGTTTAAAGAAAGTTACTTCGGGCATTCGTCCACAAGTTGTAGGCTAGAAGCACGGTTTACTCACTTAACAACGGAATTCGATATTTATGTCTTGTAGTGGATAAATATTTTCCCTATTTCATTCAAGTCTATTATCTTCGTTCGTGGGGGTATATGGTGAGACTTTTTTGTGAGTGAAGGGGGTGATGAGCCAACTTTACCCCCTCCTTATCTGAACAAAGAGCTTTTAACAATTGAACTGTGTTGCTGTGGGGGATGGGATGAGTGCTAGAATATAATAACATGATTTAAAAAAGGTCATGTATCTGTTTATGCTGTGTAACAAACTCCCACACATGGCTGACAAACCGTTTGGATGGATGTTTGATAGGGTTGTGAGTTCCAGATCTGTTTGTTCGCGACAATCTTTTGATAGGCCTACTGTTGAGAAAGTAACTCATGGGTCTATTTTGTTGACATCCAGTAAAATGGTAGTTTATGGTAGCAACATTTGATTGGTTGTATACAGGGAAGCTGAACTCTGAATTAATGAATTATCTTGCAATAACCCTGAACATTAATCAACTTGAGTCGGCTACATTACACTGTAATTAAACAAATTATGGAAACCATTCATTGGCTTATAGGCTATGCCTATAACGAAACGGGTTGGCAGATATTCTTATACTTATCCCATATAGTCAATAATTACCATATCAAACCTATTATTACTAAAACGATTTTGAATCTATGTAAAAGAAATGGAATCCTATCTCGTTTCCCTGTCTACACCGATCTCAGCATGCATCTGCATTCAGTCGCAGATAACGCTATCAGCTCTTGCCAAGAAAGTCAACATAACGTACCCATGTAAGCGGGTGTGTCCATAAAGTGTCATTTTAACGAGTGGGAAAATGGAACTGTCTAGCCAAGAGCAACATGTTTGAAATCCAGCACATGGCTTACCGGTATGTTGGAATGATTGATTCTGAATGGCAGAAAAGTGTAACTTGATTATATATATATTTTTTTGAAATGCCCACTTCTCCTCCCACAAATTATATAGGATGCTCTATAAAATGTTTGGATTAAATTCATATTTCAAACCTGCCCTGAGAAAAGGGCCTGATCACCATGGGCAGGACTCCCTTCATCTCTCCTTCCTCTCCACAGGATTCCGCTGCCTGGATAAATACAGACCTTGTGACAATGGAGGAACGTGCATAGACTCACCCTCGCAATGCATGTAAGTGCAACATCATGTTTTATGGATCACACATGTACGAATTCACTGCAGGCCTGCATTGTTCCAAATGGTGACATGATGAGGAGGAAGTCTGAAAACAGTACAGGCCCAGGCCTATGAGTAGGCTGTCAGGATTAGTTGAGGAGTTATGGTGTAGAAACGGTTCAAGTAGGCATAGTTTAGTCATTTGTATCAGTATGCAGAACTTGTGTTATTTAGCGTTGGTTAGTAAATCATTGCATTGCAAACTACTGGAGCTGCACCACGCTCACAATGGACTGGAACTCAGCCAAGTGCTGGGTGGTTATCGATACAATGGTGAACATTTTACACGTTTAATGAAATGTTTCAATCTGCAGTCAAACCACCACCTGGGGTGTAATGTGTATAATGAACAATGCATGGATACACACGAGACAGGTTGAATGGAGTGTTCCAGCCTGGACTTGTTTGGCTTGTGGCACACCGTTCACTTGCAGTTACACCTGTTGAAGATGAAGAGCTTTGTGAAACATAAATTACACTATTAAACTGGTCATAGCATGACTAAGGTGTTCTTTATACGCAATTCGATGGATTGTTTCGTAACCAGCAGAATTGATTCTGAGAGTTTCCCACGGTTTTTACATCGGTGAGGTCGTGCTTCCAGTCCTTCAGAGAGAGAGCAACATGATTGTTATCATGAGAGAGCCAGGGGCTGCTGTTTTTACTTTCCCGCCTGATTTGGACATTTTCTGTGTGAGCTCTCACCGGCGTTCACAGTGATTAGGGGTCTTTGTTTTTCCAGTAGGCGAGGGGGTACGTGGGAAACAATCGCAGTAGTTAGGATAAATACAGTGTGATGATGGCGCGGGGGGCGTTAGGGTTTTTACCATTGGGAAAACCAAAGCCTATAATACATTAGGGTTTGAAGTTGGACCAGAGCTGAGAATTGGATGGAACAATAATGCTTGGTTCCTTTGGTTTTTACTTTTGTCTGATGAGATTGGCTGACAGGCAGCTTCCCTCCACTACAGTCGTTTGTAGGACTTGGTTGGTGACAAGACCCTCACCTTCATGCTACAGTTGGGCTAAAGGCTATTTGACGTCACCAATCATCATTCCAATGCTCAGTAGAGTTTCTAGGGATGGACCACTGATTCCACTAGAGTAGTCTATACTATAGTTGCTGCTTGCTTGGAACTTTCCACACTGCCACCTCATTTCATTACTTACATCCCAGTTCTGACCTGTCTGAAAACATGGCCACTGTAAAAGATCAGTCACAGACACCGCATAAAGGTATAAAAGTGGCAGCCGGTAAACAACAAGCGACAATATAGTTCTCAAATCATTACCTAAAGCAGGGAAAGCGCTGGGTAAATGTATAATTGTGTTAATAGCTCCTCAAACTGTTCTTTGTGAGATGAGCTCTCTTCTGTTTTCAAACTGGTTAGACTTTCTGGAGCAAAAGACTTCTCAGTGTCTTCACATAACTCTGCTACCAGCTAGCCTATGCTTCTACCTTCTACTGGTCATTACTGTATTATTGTACATGGTTAAACCCTTGAACTTGGTCCTAGCGTATTCATTCATCTCCCAACTTTAATGGCGTCACGTCACTGGGTTAGTGTTTGCTTTCCAGAGATTGTGTAGTGTGTTCATGCTTTGTGTTCCTCAGCTTTTTGGTGCTGTGTGTCTATATGTATGGGGCGTGGAGGACTATCCATTCATGCGTAATCACCCCTCTGGGTCAGTGTCAACAGCGATACATAGAAGAGATTCCCAATAGGAAATTTAAATGCCGTACCACACAAAATGGTAACACGCCCACAGCGGGGCCATGACCGGGCCAGGCAGCGTAGCCTCAGCCCGGCCAACGGGGGAGCGGAGCGGAGTGGTCAAACCAGTCCTAGTCCTAGACAGAGGCGACTGGAGGACCCACCTCACCCCAGCCCCATCCCCTGGGATCCCAGTGTAACTGGAGATCCACAACAGCAGAAAAGAGCCTTTCTTCTCCCAGATACCTGACTGTAACCGGGCACCATCAGGAGAGCTGAGAGCTGGGGAGAGGGTGAGAACAGGAAAGGGCACAGGAGAGTGAGGGAGGAATGGAGAGAGAGAGAGAGAAATAGCAGATAGAGATAAAAGTGGTAGCTTTAGGAAGAAATTGTAGAGAGCTGGTGAGACACGTGAGATTTTGCCTGAAAATCACTGAGGACAAACTAGCCATTAGCTCTCTGTTTGAAATCAACCTGTGGATTTTCCTACCTGATGTTTCAGAAACTAGCCATTAGCGCTCTGTTTGAAATCAACCTGTGGATTTTCCTACCTGATGTTTCAGAAACTAGCCATTAGCGCTCTGTTTGAAATCAACCTGTGGATTTTCCTACCTGATGTTTCAGAAACTAGCCATTAGCGCTCTGTTTGAAATCAACCTGTGGATTTTCCTACCTGATGTTTCAGAGCAGAAGCTGTTGATCAGGTCCTTCTCTGAAGTTGTGCAACATGAGTATTATTTTCCTCTGTTCTCAGGTGACAATAGTATTCTATCTTTTTTTATTGTCATTGTTACTGTCCCAGATACCAATGTATCCTCTGTCTGGTTGGCAAACATAAAGACATGATACTAAACTCCAACACCCTACTCAATAAATTGGATGCAGTCTATCACAGTGCCATCCGTTTTGTCACCAAAGCCCCATATACTACCCACCACTGGGACCTGTACGCTCTCGTTGGATGGCCCTCGCTACATACTCGTTGCCAAACCCACTGGCTCCAGGTCATCTACAAGTCTCTGCTAGGTAAAGTCCCCCCTTATCTCCGCTCGCTGGTCACCATAGCAGCACCCACCTGTAGTATGCGCTCCAGCAGGTATATCTCACTGGTCACCCCCAAAGCCAATTCCTCCTTCGGCCGCCTCTCCTTCCAGTTCTCTGCTGCCAACGACTGGAACGAACTGCAAAAATCACTGAAACTGGAAACACTTATCTCCCTCACTAGCTTTAAGCACCAGCTGTCAGAGCAGCTCACAGATTACTGCACCTGTACATAGCCCATCTATAATATAGCCCAAACAACTACCTCTTCCCCTACTGTATTTATTTATTTATTTTGCTCCTTTGCACTCCATTATTTATATTTCTACTTTGCACTTTCTTCCACTACAAATCTACCATTCCAGTGTTTTACTTGCTATACTTTATTTACTTTGCCACCATGGCCTTTTTTGCCTTTACCTCCCTTATCTCACCTCATTTGCTCACATTGTATATAGACTTATTTTTGTCTACTGTATCATTGATTGTATGTTGTTTTACTCCATGTGTAACTCTGTGTTGATGTATGTGTCGAACTGCTTTGCTTTATCTTGGCCAGGTCGCAATTGTAAATGAGAACTTGTTCTCAACTTGCCTACCTGGTTAAATAAATAAAATAAATACATAAAAAAAAACTCTGCTCTAAGCATGCCAGAACCATGAAGCTTTGTTCCCTCCCTGTTAGCCCTGTTTGTCTGGCCCCCTCATGGTTCACTGCTGTGGCCCTGTCTGTCTGGCCCCCTCATGGTTCACTGCTGTGGCCCTGTCTGTCTGGCCCCCTCATGGTTCACTGCTGTGGCCCTGTTTGTCTGGCCCCCTCATGGTTCACTGCTGTGGCCCTGTCTGTCTGGCCCCCTCATGGTTCACTGCTGTGGCCCTGTCTGTCTGGCCCCCTCATGGTTCACTGCTGTGGCCCTGTCTGTCTGGCCCCCTCATGGTTCACTGCTGTGGCCCTGTCTGTCTGGCCCCCTCATGGTTCACTGCTGTGGCCCTGTCTGTCTGGCCCCCTCATGGTTCACTGCTGTGGCCCTGTCTCTCTGGCCCCCTCATGGTTCACTGCTGTGGCCCTGTCTGTCTGGCCCCCTCATGGTTCACTGCTGTGGCCCTGTCTGTCTGGCCCCCTCATGGTTCACTGCTGTGGCCCTGTCTGTCTGGCCCCCTCATGGTTCACTGCTGTGGCCCTGTCTGTCTGGCCCCCTCATGGTTCACTGCTGTGGCCCTGTCTGTCTGGCCCCCTCATGGTTCACTGCTGTGGCCCTGTCTCTCTGGCCCCCTCATGGTTCACTGCTGTGGCCCTGTCTGTCTGGCCCCCTCATGGTTCACTGCTGTGGCCCTGTCTGTCTGGACCCCTCATGGTTCACTGCTGTGGCCCTGTCTGTCTGGCCCCCTCATGGTTCACTGCTGTGGCCCTGTCTGTCTGGCCCCCTCATGGTTCACTGCTGTGGCCCTGTCTGTCTGGCCCCCTCATGGTTCACTGCTGTGGCCCTGTCTGTCTGGCCCCCTCATGGTTCACTGCTGTGGCCCTGTCTGTCTGGCCCCCTCATGGTTCACTGCTGTGGCCCTGTCTAAGGTGAACGAGCAGGGTCTCAGACGTGTAGTGGAAAGCAGATTACAGGAGTAATCCTTCTAGAACCTGTTCTACCGTCTCACTGAGCCTGCATGACGGGTCACTTCTGATAGGTGTAGGGGTTGGCTGGCCTGGCCTGGGAGGGACTACTATGCTGATGCACCTGTAACACACACCACAGCGATCCAAGTGATTTGTTCTTCTTCTCTGAATCATGATAACAGTATATTGGATCTAGTACTTTGGCTTCAGGGCATGATACTCCCTGTTGTGTCATAATATGAGTCTTAGCTATTCTTTTCTCTTCTCTTGATGCACCTGCTTACATCAACATCCTGGATGGTTGGGAAAGTACAAAACATACACAAATCATTGGACAGAACGTTGTTGTTCTCTCTGTCCCTCATTCTCTCTCTGAATCCCATAATTGAACACAAGGCCAAGGGAGCACAAAGCCCAGAGACAGACAGACAGACAGACGTGTGGTGCACTTGATGGTGAAGAGGTTGAGTATCACAGAGAGTGGCCCTCTAGGTGAGCAGTCAGTTGAAGGGCCACGGGCCCCCTCTGCTCCGCCCTGCCCTGCCCCGTATGTCTGTGTGTAGATGGAATGTGCAACGGAGGGGCCGTTGGAGTGCTGGAGATAATTAGGCAGATTGAGGGGGGGGGGGGGGGGGGGGGGTTGTAGGGGACAGCTGGTGGATGTTGTGATGGTAATCCAGTGAAGTCAGATCTTTGACAAAGGGGGAGCAAGCGGAGGGCCAGGTGCTGCCATTGAGCGGCCTGCTGGCTGCATGCTGGGAGAGACGGGCTCGTGCGTGGAGGAGTGGAGGCCTCCTCTTCTCTGAACATGCTCCCTTTCTCTCTCACTGCTATTGGGGATGAACGCTCTTTGTCTCTGTGTGTTTTTTCCCCAGCTCCTCCAACGGTTTATCTATCCTCTGTGTGTTGTGTCTCTCAAAGCCCACAGTGGTGGACCCCACCACAGATTGCACAATGGCTACAGATCCTCTGGCAGGGATGGATGGATCTGAAAGATATGTTCTTCTCTCTCTCTCTCTCTCTCTCTCTCTCTCTCTCTCTCTCTCTCTCTCTCTCTCTCTCTGTCTCTCTCTCTCTCTCTCTCTCTCTCTCTCTCTCTCTCTCTCTCTCTCTCTCTCTCTCTGTCTGTCTGTCTGTCTGTCTGTCTGTCTGTCTGTCTGTCTGTCTGTCTGTCTGTCTGTCTCTCTGTCTCTCTGTCTGTCTGTCTCTCTGTCTGTCTGTCTGTCTGTGAGGCCAGGCCGATGGAGGGATGGAAACAGTGGCTCTGTGTGTTATTAATAGCTGTGATGTGACCTCAGTAGCAGAGTGAGGTCTATAAATTCTAAGTGTTGTGTTATAATGACCTCCATGGAAGCTCCCGGCCTCTTAGGACATGATGAACGACGGACAGTTTTTCAGTTTGATAGGGAACAGCCACTCCAGCCTGTGTGTGTGTGTGTGTGTGTGTGTGTGTGTGTGTGTGTGTGTGTGTGTGTGTGTGTGTGTGTGTGTGTGTGTGTGTGTGTGTGTGTGTGTGTGGAGTCTCTGTGTAGTAGGGTCTCTGTGTAGTAGGGTCTCTGTGTAGTAAGAGCTCTGTGTCCTAGCAGCTCTGTGTAGAAGGGACTCTGTGTCCTAGGAGCTGTGTAGTAGGGTCTCTGTGTCCTAGGGTCTCTGTGTAGTAGGAGCTCTGTGTAGTAGGGTCTCTGTGTCCTAGGGTCTCTGTGTCCTAGGGTCTCTGTGTAGTAGGGTCTGTGTCCTAGGGTCTCTGTGTCCTAGGGTCTCTGTGTAGTAGGGTCTGTGTCCTAGGGTCTCTGTGTAGTAGGGTCTGTGTCCTAGGGTCTCTTTGTACTGGGATCTCTGTGTAGTAGGGTCTCTGTGTCGTACGGTCTCTGTGTCCTGGGGTCTCTGTGTAGTAGGAGCTCTGTGTAGTAGGGTCTCTGTGTCCTAGGATCTCTGTGTCCTAGGGTCTCTGTGTAGTAGGGTCTGTGTCCTAGGGTCTCTTTGTCCTGGGGTCTCTGTGTCCTAGGGTCTCTGTGTCCTAGGGTCTCTGTGTCCTAGGGTCTCTGTGTAGTAGGGTCTCTGTGTCGTACGGTCTCTGTGTCCTGGGGTCTCTGTGTAGTAGGAGCTCTGTGTAGTAGGGTCTCTGTGTCCTAGGGTCTCTGTGTCCTAGGGTCTCTGTGTCCTAGGGTCTCTGTGTCCTAGGGTCTCTGTGTAGTAGGGTCTCTGTGTAGTAGGAGCTCTGTGTAGTAGGGTCTCTGTGTCCTAGGGTCTCTGTGTCCTAGGGTCTCTTTGTCCTGGGGTCTCTGTGTAGTAGGGTCTCTGTGTAGTAGGAGCTCTGTGTAGTAGGGTCTCTGTGTCCTGGGGTCTCTGTGTAGTAGGAGCTCTGTGTAGTAGGGTCTCTGTGTAGTAGGGTCTCTGTGTAGTAGGGTCTCTGTGTAGTAGGGTCTATGTCCTAGGGTCTCTGTGTAGTAGGAGCTCTGTGTCGTAGGGTCTCTTTGTCCTGGGATCTCTGTGTAGTAGGGTCTCTGTGTCGTAGGGTCTCTGTGTCATGGGGTCTCTGTGTCCTAGGGTCTCTGTGTCCTGGAGTCTCTGTGTAGTAGGGTCTCTGTGTAGTAGGAGCTCTGTGTAGTAGGAGCTCTGTGTAGTAAGGTTTTATGTGTTAATGTTTGCTTTATTTTCAGTTGCCACGAGGAAAGAAAGACCTGAGCAGAATTCAGAATTTCCTAATGAAAAATGCATCAGGTTCTGTTGATTGTGATTATTGTCATTTGGATCCAAACCAGATAGACCAGGGATTTGATTTGGATGGGTCACTGGCGGTCACTCAATTAGCCCTGATCAGCAAACATTTTTTAGATTGTAAGTTAGTTTTGCGGCCAGCTATCTAAACTTGTAGTATTCATGGTGAATTACTGACCGGACGGCCCCAATTTATTTTGTTAGACAATCTCAGTCAGATATCATATTAAAAACTGCAAACATTTCTATCCGCCCCATGGCAAAATGAGTAGAATTGCAGGAAATGAACCCTAAAACTTCAAATTTCGCTTTGGGCCCCCAAAAGGTTGCATATGTGGGTATGGAAATGGGTATGCAGACCCCCCCCCCCCCCATGACGTTTTCAGCTTTTTGTGACCCCCACCCCCATTAAAGTTGCCCATCCCTGAGATGTAGTCCTGTACACTACCCCTGAACAGAGCCAATTCACCTTAAAAGAGAGATGGACACAGATCCCCCATCCACTGGGTACAGATGTCATTTCAACAACAATTCTGATGTACATTTGGTTGAGTTGTCAACTAACATGAATTCAACATGAAATCAACACAAAATGGCACCATGTCATTGGATTTAGGTACGTTAAAAGATCATGAATTCTCTTACGTTGATGACTTTATGCAAATCCAATCAGTTAAACATCATCACATTGATTTTGTTTTGCTGCAGTGATGTGGAAACAATATTGATTCATCAACAACAGTAAAATCCAGGTGGGCAGTCACACGGTGACAGGCAGAGCGAAGCAGGCGGACAACACAGTTAGTTAGTACTGTTGGCTTGGCCCGGAGCACCTTGGGGCTAGTAGTGTTTTCTCTGGCGTCGTCATGCTGGATTAGAGAGGAATGCCTAGTAAGATCCCTCCTTTCCTCTCCCCCTCTGCTGCTCCTCTCGGTGCATTGTCCTGCTCACCTCCAGCCCGTCCACCCTGCAGGCTTCTCAGGAATGCTTCAAACACCCTGACCACAGGCTCTCATTTAAAACGGCATGTTTGGAATGACTGGTGGGATAGATAGACAATTAGGTTCTCTCACGCCAACATGCAGCGGGAGGGAACCACAGATCTCTCGTGTCTGGTTGACAGGCAGATTGAGCCATCCCCAATCCGTCATGTCAGGAGACCGCTGACTCCATGGGGTGAATCTCAATTGTGTTTCTTGATTCCTTGCATCCTCTTCCCTCGCCTCCTCAAAATGCATCTATGAGAGAGGATCCATGGAATCGCGTAAACACAATTGAGATTCACTCCCAAGGAGTCAGTGGTCTCTTCCTGACTTGAAGGAACCTGTGGATTCAGCTTGTTGGACCTGTAGATAGGATTTGAGAAGGGGAGATGAAGCGTATTTATCTGAGACAGTGGTGGTTGGGTCTGAGCAGAGAGAGGAGGTCGCGGGTAGAAGGGGGTTTGTCCCCACTGCTCCTGGGTCATGGGGGCTGGAGGAGAACTGGGGGGCTGTGGTTCCCAGGCCCTATCAGAGGAAGTGGTGCCTTCTGACCCGCTCTCATACGCACATCCTGTCTGTGCAGCTTACAGCAGCTTACTCACTGCTCTCTGCCCTCCTCCTTGACCCCTCCATCCACACTGACCACAACACCACCAACAGCGTCCCCTACGCAATCATGTTACTGCCACAACTCATCATCAGGGATTGTGGTACAACTTGCCTGCTTGTTTTTCTCATGTGAACCCTTCATGTTTTCTGTTTGGAATTTCTACTAAGAACAAACACTGACTCACACGCACACAGCACTCAGACACAGAGACACAGACACACAGACACAGATACACAGACACAGAGACACAGACACAGACACACAGACACAGAGACACAGACACAGAGACACAGATACAGAGACACAGATACAGAGACACAGATACAGAGACACAGATACAGAGACACAGATACAGAGACACAGATACAGAGACACAGATACAGAGACACAGATACAGAGACACAGATACAGAGACACAGATACAGAGACACAGACACAGAGACACACAGCACTCAGACACAGGGACACAGACACAGAGACACAGACACAGAGCACTCAGACACAGAGACACAGACACAGAGACACAGATACAGATACACAGACACAGAGACACAGAGACACAGAGACACAGACACACAGACACAGACACAGAGACACAGAGACACAGATACAGAGACACAGACACCAAGACACAGACACAGAGACACACAGCACTCAGACACAGAGACACAGACACCAAGACACAGACACAGAGATACAGACACAGAGACACACAGCACTCAGACACAGAGACACACAGACACAGAGACACAGAGACACACAGACACAGACACTCAACTGAGCTAGATAATCATTGTCAGACTGTCCATTATTGTGTTGCCCAAAGAGGAAGAAAATATGCGATGAAGTCCTATATTATTACTATATTATGCTTCAGTCCCTATATGTCTAAATCTCGTGCTTAGATAGGGATAGTCCTTCCTCTGATGTCTCATCCCCTGCTTGTTTCTCTTTCCGCTGGGAGACTACGGCTTCTAAAGAGACATGTCATTGGAATAACTGAGGTTGAGCCCAACAGATTGAGATTCCTCCCCATGTTCCCTTCCCTCTCCTCTCAGACCCAGACTAGCTGAGGAGAGGAAGGAATGGGTCCTTCCCACAGACGACCAGAGGAAAGGCAAGCACACTTTTCCACAACACAGAAATGTGTTAATGTAGCCGCCGAGCAGCAGGGTGCATTAAAGCTGCAATATCAAACTTGTTGGGCGAGCTGACCAAATTCACATAGAAATCTGAGTTAAAGATCTGTCATTCTCATTGAAAGTAAGTCAAAGAAGCAGTAGATCTGTTCTATGTGTCCTCTTTCTATGCTTCCCACTCTTAAATTTAGTTTTACTTTTGATTTTGCACACCAGCTTCAAACAGCTGAAAACACAATATTTTTGGTTATATAAAATATATTAGACAGTGGTTTAGATGGTACAATGATTCTCTACACTATATTTGCTTGTTTTTTCACATAAACTGACATTTTGGAAACTATTCTAATTTTAGCAACCAGGAAATGGTGGAGCGATTTCTGCATAGTCCATCTTTAAAGTAGAAAGAAACCAGGCACGGTTACAGAAAGGCACAAGTCAAATCCCACGTTGTCGAGTGCTTGTTTTGGTGTTTATGAGATGTTAGAGGAGATAGAAGTGAGGACCTCACCCTTCATCTTAAAGTTCTCCAGCGGTTTGTTGGTGAGAGTGCTTGAGATAATGGACATTCTTTGGCCCTTTTCCTAGCATTCTCCCCCAGGTTTCTTATCACTGTGGAAGATAGTCCCTGTCTTGTAAACATACCTCCAATGACTCTGATTATCACACAGCCTTTCTCCTGTAAAACGGTCCGCTCTGCGCTGGTCTGTTTGGTTTGGACTACACATTCTAATCCATCAGCCTGTCTTCATAAAAGCTTTTGTTTGAATATATTGGAATCCATTCATTGCTCTCTCCCAAAGTCATTGTGAAATAAATGTTCACTGAGCAGTAGGATAGCCAACTATGATAAATGAACTTGGTCTTTGGATTGGAACAAATGCTGTCTCATCATCATTAGTCACATTTAGGCCTGGCTATACATTATTCCTGAATGAACTTGGAACCATCACAGTGAGAAACAGGCCAGATATTGAAAGGGAAGTTCTGTCATTTCATGACGGGGAATCATTTGTTGAGAAACTCTGTGAGGAAGTAGATTTTTGAAGTTGCCTTTTGTGCTGGAAAAATTGCCTTTTATTTTCTCAGGCTTTGCAGCAGTCTGGTTCAGTTTAGGTGGTGGGGTGGGGTTCTGTGGTGGAGCAAATTGAAGAATGCTTTGGAAGACCTCGACCCTGGGATGCATGCGATGTGGTTATGGACGTCTGCTTTGCTATTCAAACTATTTCAGGGAGTTCTTTTATCCCAAAGAAAAGATGTTGGCATTTGAGGTATTTCTTAACTTTAGTGTTGCATTGTCTCCTAAAGAATCAGTGTCTTCGTTTCAGTTTAATGTGAGGTAAATGTGTGTGTTTACTGCATTACTGAGCCCTTATTTACACAATTGCAGACATGTGTCACGCCAAGGTACAGAAATGCACCATGTCCATGCAGTCTTCTGATCAGAGAAAACTAGGACTTACAAAGAGCATTGAGACGAGCAAAGCCACAGGAGTTTGAAATTCACTGATGGGCGTATGTGTTCTTGTCCCCTCGAGGGTTAAGAGGGTTTAGTGACAGCTTTTTACTCCTCAGATTCATATTTGCTTTTCTCTAAGAGGAGGTTAATTGTCTTAATGTTCACATGGTTAATATTCATGCCATGGGGGTGCTCCTCAAACCTCCCTCTGCTCATTTCAATACCTCCATTGTCTGTCGCCAAGCACCATTGTTCAATAAAACGTTGGACTTTAAACTGGGAAACTCTCGTACACACATCCATTTATAGTTGATCATGGTCATTCTGTTTGATCTTGTCACTAACTGAACTCTAAGTTACCTGTATATACTGTATGCTCTCCAGAACTTTACAAACTGTCTCCACGGAACCCTGTGTCTCTCCCAAACACCCCCCTCACCTCTCACCCTCTCCCCAACCATGGGTTACTGTTGCCAGGCTACAGCTGAGATCTGTTGGTCCGTGTAAGCTCAGGCCTGAAAGACTGTCTGTTTGGGTCACTGCCCCTCCTCCCTCCACTCCGCTCCAACCCCTCCTCACACAATGCAGTTCTGACTACTTTAGGTCTTTTATTTGGCCCACAAAACTCTCTCCTTCCCCCAACCTGTTGGCTCCTCTCTGAGAAAGAGGAGAGCAGGGAGAGAGAGAGAGAGGAGAGCAGGGAGAGAGAGAGAGCAGGGAGAGAGAGAGAGAGGAGAGCAAGGAGAGAGAGAGGAGAGCAGGGAGAGAGAGAGGAGAGCAGGGAGAGAGAGAGGAGAGCAGGGAGAGAGAGAGAGGAGTAGGGAGAGAGAGAGGAGAGCAGGGAGAGAGAGAGAGAGGAGAGTAGGGAGAGAGAGAGGAGAGCAGGGAGAGAGAGAGAGAGAGGGGGAGTAGGGAGAGAGAGAGGAGAGCAGGGAGAGAGAGAGAGAGAGGAGAGCAGGGAGAGAGAGAGAGAGAGGAGAGCAGGGAGAGAGAGAGGAGAGCAGGGAGAGAGAGAGGAGAGCAGGGAGAGAGAGAGGGGAGTAGGGAGAGAGAGAGGAGAGCAGGGAGAGAGAGAGAGAGGGGAGTAGGGAGAGAGAGAGGAGAGCAGGGAGAGAGAGAGAGAGAGGAGAGCAGGGAGAGAGAGAGAGAGAGGAGAGCAGGGAGAGAGAGAGAGAGAGGAGAGCAGGGAGAGAGAGAGAGAGAGGAGAGCAGGGAGAGAGAGAGGAGAGCAGGGAGAGAGAGAGGAGAGTAGGGAGAGAGGAGAGCAGGGAGAGAGAGAGAGGAGAGCAGGGAGAGAGAGAGAGAGAGAGAGAGAGGAGAGCAGGGAGAGAGAGAGAGAGAGGAGAGCAGGGAGAGAGAGAGGAGAGCAGAGAGAGAGAGAGGAGAGCAGGGAGAGAGAGAGAGAGGAGAGCAGGGAGAGAGAGAGGAGAGTAGGGAGAGAGAGAGGAGAGCAGGGAGAGAGAGGGGAGAGCAGGGAGAGAGAGAGGAGAGCAGGGAGAGAGAGAGAGAGAGAGGAGAGCAGGGAGAGAGAGAGGGGAGTAGGGAGAGAGAGAGAGCAGGGAGAGAGAGAGGAGAGCAGAGAGAGAGAGAGGAGAGCAGGGAGAGAGAGAGAGAGGAGAGCAGGGAGAGAGAGAGGAGAGCAGGGAGAGAGAGAGAGAGGAGAGCAGGGAGAGAGAGAGAGAGAGAGCAGGGAGAGAGAGAGAGAGGAGAGCAAGGAGAGAGAGAGGAGAGCGGGGAGAGAGAGAGGAGAGCGGGGAGAGAGAGAGGAGAGCGGGGAGAGAGAGAGGAGAGCGGGGAGAGAGAGAGGAGAGCGGGGAGAGAGAGAGGAGAGCAGGGAGAGAGAGAGGAGAGCAGGGAGAGAGAGAGAGGAGAGCAGGGAGAGAGAGAGGAGAGCAGGGAGAGAGAGAGAGAGGAGAGTAGGGAGAGAGAGAGAGAGAGAGGAGAGCAGGGAGAGAGAGAGAGAGAGGAGAGCAGGGAGAGAGAGAGGAGAGCAGGGAGAGAGAGAGAGAGAGGAGAGCAGGGAGAGAGAGAGGGGAGTAGGGAGAGAGAGAGGAGAGCAGGGAGAGAGAGAGAGAGAGAGGAGAGCAGGGAGAGAGAGAGGGGAGTAGGGAGAGAGAGAGGAGAGCAGGGAGAGAGAGAGAGAGAGGAGAGCAGGGAGAGAGAGAGGAGAGCAGAGAGAGAGAGAGGAGAGCAGGGAGAGAGAGAGAGAGGAGAGCAGGGAGAGAGAGAGGAGAGCAGGGAGAGAGAGAGGAGAGTAGGGAGAGAGAGAGGAGAGCAGGGAGAGAGAGAGGAGAGCAGGGAGAGAGAGAGAGAGAGAGAGAGAGAGAGAGGGGAGTAGGGAGAGAGAGAGAGGAGAGCAGGGAGAGAGAGAGAGAGAGGAGAGCAGGGAGAGAGAGAGGAGAGCAGGGAGAGAGAGAGAGGAGAGCAGGGAGAGAGAGAGAGAGCGAGAGAGAGAGAGAGAGAGAGAGAGAGAGGAGAGCAGAGAGAGAGAGAGAGAGAGAGAGGAGGAGAGCAGGGAGAGAGAGAGGAGAGCAGAGAGAGAGAGAGGAGAGCAGGAGAGCAGGGAGAGAGAGAGGAGAGCAGGGAGAGAGAGAGGAGAGCAGGGAGAGAGAGAGGAGAGCAGGGAGAGAGAGAGGAGAGCAGGGAGAGAGAGAGAGAGAGAGGAGAGCAGGGAGAGAGAGAGGAGAGCAGGGAGAGAGAGAGAGGAGAGCAGGGAGAGAGAGAGAGAGAGCAGGGAGAGAGAGAGAGAGCAGGGAGAGAGGAGAGCAGGGAGAGAGAGGAGAGGAGAGCAGAGAGAGAGAGAGAGAGAGAGGAGAGCAGGAAGAGAGAGGAGAGTAGGGAGAGAGAGAGGAGAGCAGAGAGAGAGAGAGAGAGAGAGGAGAGCAGGGAGAGAGAGAGAGAGGAGAGCAGGGAGAGAGAGAGGAGAGCAGGGAGAGAGAGAGGAGAGCAGGGAGAGAGAGAGGAGAGCAGGGAGAGAGAGAGAGAGAGAGAGAGAGAGAGAGAGAGAGAGAGAGAGAGAGAGAGAGAGAGGAGAGCAGGGAGAGAGAGAGGAGAGGGGGTGTGGGGGAGGAGGATCTCTTCTTGTTGGCAGTGTGGTGTCAGTATGGACTCTCACAAAGAAATAAGAAATGGAGCTGCTGGTTCCTGGTGGTGATGGTAGTGGTGATGGTGGTGATGGTGGTGGGGGGGTGGTGGTGGTGGTGGGGGGGGGGTGTGGTGGTGGGGGGGTGATGGTGATGATGGTGGTGGTGATGATGGTGGTGGTGGGGTGGTGGTGTTGGTGATGGGGGTGATGGTGATGATGCTGGTGATGGTGGTGGTGTTGATGGGGGTGATGGTGATGATGGTGGGGGTGATGGTGGTGGTGGTGATGGTGGGGGTGGTGGTGGTGGGGGTGGTGGTGGTGATGGTGATGATGGTGGGGGTGATGGTGGTGATGGTGGGGGTGGTGGTGGGGGTGGTGGTGGTGATGGTGATGATGGTGGGGGTGATGGTGGTGGGGGTGATGGTGATGATGGTGGGGGGTGATGGTGGTGGTGGTGATGGTGGGGGTGGTGGTGGTGATGGTGATGATGGTGGGGGTGATGGTGGTGATGGTGGGGGTGGTGGTGGTGGGGGTGGTGGTGGTGATGGTGATGATGGTGGGGGTGATGGTGGTGGGGGTGATGGTGGGGGTGGTGGTGGTGGTGATGATGGTGGTGGTGAGGGTGGGAGTTTGGCTGACGGGGGCTGTGCTTTGCTGTGGGCAGAACACTGCCTCAGAGAGACTTTTATTGGAGGTTACCAAATTCCCATACCTTTATAAATTCCTCCCAACGCAAAAGCTCGCAAACAAGGGAAGGAAAAACTTCCATGACAGTTCTGAGAAGTGTAGAGGTTGGAGATTCCTTCCTTCCTGCTGAAGGGGATGACAAGATGGTGGCCCTGCTGTGCTTTCTGTCCTGTTATTGTTATTGTCCATTTGTCTTGTATGGGCTTTTGGTTGGTTCACAATACCTGTGGAATAGGTCACTCTCTGAGTGGGGATCAGGCCATTCATCCATACTTGTTGCTCTGTAGTCCGTGACCGTGGCGTGTCGAACCGTGTCACAGATTACTGCGTGACGTCCACAGGTGAGCTAGCCTACGACCCCTGTGTCAGGCTGGGTGATGTATTGTGTCTGAGAGGGTGGGCTCAGGTTACCTGCACAATGACCCACAGAGCAGAAAAAGTGTCTCTGAATTACTGTCACTCACACTGGCTGAACGGAGGTGTCCTGATTCACACGCACAAATCACGTCTCCTTTCTCTGGAGAGGAACACACGCTCAGCCTGAACACAGGGTCTGCTTTTCAACATGGAAAACATAGGAGTTACGGGTCTTTGCGGTAGGTCTGTCTGGGTCCCTTCATGTTGTTCAGAAGTGTAGAACGTCGGAGTAGCTCAATCTCATTGTCACCTGTTTTGTCATTTCCCAGTGGATCCCCGGCCCTGTGATGGGCTCACCGTACTGCCTCCCTCCTCTTCCAGCAACTATAGTGTTTGTAAGTTCCTGCCTGTGTTTGGGTGTGTTCTGTGGTGTTTCTTTGCATGTGTGCGCACATTATACCATGTGGCACATTATACCATGTGGCACATTATACCATGTGGCACATTATACCATGTGGCACATTATATCATGTGGCACATTATACCATGTGGCACATTATACCATGTGAATATTTGCATTGTTTTTGTTGCCGTTGGTGCCCTTTTGGTTGAAGGTGTAAAAAGTCACTCCATTGCATGTGAGTGTTTGTGAGGTAATGTCGTGTGTGTGTGTGTGTGTTGGTGTTCGTGCCTCGTCCACCAGCCAGGCAGAATAGCTCCATTGTTCTAGCAAGAGTAAAGTAAAGCCCTGGCAGAGCGGACCAACACCAGGCAGCCTGAGTCTCTCTGACAGATGTGGACAGATGCATGGTGCTGGCTGGGGCTGAGTGGGGCTGCAGCTGGTGTTAACCCTCAGGTCTGTTGTGACGTGAGGAGATTACCCTGGCTTTTCTGGCCCCGGCCCCGCTGCACCCCACGGACCTCCCCCTCGTCTGGCTCTGGCACACTCTCTTCCTCAAAGGTCAGGAGCCAGCCCTCAGTAAATCTTGACAGAGGTTGCGCAACATCCCCCACCCACCCCCCCCACACACACACCTGCTCTCTCCACATCCTACCACTAAACACTTAACACTTCCTGGCTCTGGTCGAAGGTCCAACAGTTACTGCTCTGCTAGGCTACACTACAGCAGTCTCAGTGGACAAGGACTTTCACAACAGTGGTGGAATCCAGATGGCTGTAAAAGTCTGAACTGAACTCCCAGATTCTGATAAGGCTGCCTGACTGAACCACAGGTGCAGGACAAAATAGCGTCCTCCACAGCTACGAGACTGACAGAACCCTGGTCTAGTTATGTGTTCCGGGAGTAGCATGTTGACAATGGCCAAGGCCCTGACAAAAGAATGTGTGTTTTGGCTGCTGGACTCTGTGTTTTTAAAGGAAAGCAAACAATCTCTCCACTGCATTCCCTCCTGCTCTACCGCTGCTGCTGCTCAATCACAGACACACACACACACACTCTCACACACACACACACACACACACACACACACTCTCTCACACACACACACACACACACACTCACACACACACACACACACACACACACACACACACACACACACACACACACACACACACTCACACACACACTCACACACACACCACACACACACACCACACACACACACACACACACACACACACACCCACACACACACACACACACTCACACTCACACTCACACACACACACACACACACACACACACACACACCACACACCCACACCCACACACACACACACACACACACACCTGATTTATTCTCACAATCCAGTCATACTCTTTTACCCTTACTTCCTGAATTGTAACATCTCTCAGTCAGTATTAGTCACATTATGCAGCTCTGTCCACAAGTCGTCGGGTTGAGATTCTCCTCTCTCCCTTAAACTTTTAACTGCCGTATCAACAGAATAGAAGTCAAAAAGATTTGAGTGTGACTGCCCGGGTCTCATTCACTGTGCCTCAGACAAACACACACACATACATTCTCACATCCGCTAGTTTCTAGAAGTAGCTGTAAGTTATTCCCTGTCTGTCTGTCTGTCCAGGAGAGTTGTGAAGGCCTTTAGAACAGAACAACAGGCCATAAAAGATGGCTGTTCTGCGGTTCTTTCTTCAGCGTTTTAAATGGCCACAGCACAGAATGGCCTCAGAAGAGTTTGAGTGTCAGTCTGTGTTGTTAGTTTTTAAACCTCCAAGCGGTTCCCCTTCCCCTCCTCAGTCCGTCCAAACCTCTCTTTGTGGCGACGCAGCGCTGTCCTCGTTTCTTCCTGGGTGACACCCTAAATTCCAGACATAGTTAATTTGCTTCTAAATAAACCCAGCCAAGCCATGACAAATAGCTAAGGGGACGAAGGCTTGGGAGGGAGGGGGTGGGGGGGTGAGGCGGGTGATTGGTCGGGTGTCAGGGCTTGCTCGTTCGTCTGTGAGGTTGCCAGGGCAACAGGGATATGCGATTCAGATAGTGTTTTCAGAGCAGGGGACGAGGGATTACAGGAAATATGACATGACATTCTCTCTGGACCAGACCCCCCTCTATACCCCACCCATACCCTCCCAAAGACATTCTCTCTGGACCAGACCCCCCTCTATACCCCACCCATACCCTCCCAAATACATTCTCTCTGGACCAGACCCCCCTCTATACCCCACCCATACCCTCCCAAAGACATTCTCTCTGGACCAGACCCCCCTCTATACCCCACCCATACCCTCCCAAAGACATTCTCTCTGGACCAGACCCCCCTCTATACCCCACCCATACCCTCCCAAAGACATTCTTTCTGGACCAGACCCCCCTCTATACCCCACCCATACCCTCCCAAATACATTCTCTCTGGACACGACCCCCCTCTATACCCCACCCATACCCTCCCAAAGACATTCTCTCTGGACCAGACCCCCCTCTATACCCCACCCATACCCTCCCAAAGACATTCTTTCTGGACCAGACCCCCTCTATACCCCACCCATACCCTCCCAAAGACATTCTCTCTGGACCAGACCCCCTCTATACCCCACCCATACCCTCCCAAAGACATTCTCTCTGGACACGACCCCCCTCTATACCCCACCCATACCCTCCCAAAGACATTCTCTCTGGACCAGACCCCCCTCTATACCCCACCCATACCCTCCCAAAGACATTCTCTCTGGACCAGATCCCCCTCTATACCCCACCCATACCCTCCCAAAGACATTCTCTCTGGACCAGACCCCCCTCTATACTAGAGGTTGACCGATTATGATTTTTAAATAATTTTTCAATACCGATTATTGGAGGGCCAAAAAACCCGGTGCCGATTAATCGACCGATTTTTTTATTTATTTGTAATCATGACAATTACAACAATACTGAATGAACACTTATTTTAACTTAATATAATACATAAATAAAATCAATTTAGCCTCAAATAAATAATGAAACATGTTCAATTTGGTTTAAATCATGCAAAAACAAAGTGTTGGAGAAGAAAGTAAAAGTGCATTATGTGCCATGTAAGAAAGCTAACGTTTAAGTGCCTTGCTCAGAATATGAGAACATATGAAAGCTGGTGGTTCCTTTTAACATGAGTCTTCAATATTCTCAGGTAAGAAGTTTTAGGTTGTAGTTATTATAGGAATTATAGGACTATTTCTCTCTTTTCGATTTGTATTTCATATACCTTTGACTATTGGATGTTCTTATAGGCACTTTAGTATTGCCAGTGTAACAGTATAGCTTCCGTCCCTCTCCTCACTTCTACCTGGGCTCGAACCAGGAACACATCGACAACAGCCACCCTCGAAGCAGCGTTACCCATGTAGAGCAAGGGGAACAACGACTCCATGTCTCAGAGCGAGTGACGTTTGAAACCCTATTAGCGCGCACCCCGCTAACTAGCTAGCCATTTCACATCGGTTACACCAGCCTAATCTTGGGAGTTGATAGGCTTGAAGTCATAAACAGCGCAATGCTTGAAGCATTGTGAAGAGCTGCTGGCAAAACACACGAAAGTGCTGTTTGAATGAATGCTTACGAGCCTGCTGGTGCCTACCACTGCTCAGTCAGACTGCTCTATCAAATCATAGACTTAATTATAATATAATAAACACACAGAAATACGAGCCTTAGGTCATTAATATGGTCCAATCCGGAAACTAGCATCTCGAAAACAAAGCGTTTTTTCTTTCAGTGAAATACGGAACCGTTCCGTATTTTATCTAACGGGTGGCATCCCAAAGTCTAAATATTCCTGTTACATTGCACAACCTTCAATGTTATATCATAATTACGTAAAATTCTGGCAAATTAGTTCGCAACGAGCCAGGCGGCCCAACCTGTTGCATATACCCTGACTCTGCATGCAATGAACGCAAGAGAAGTGACACAATTTCACCTGGTTAATATTGCCTGCTAACCTGGATTTATTTGAGCTAAATATGCAGGTTTAAAAATATATACTTGTGTATTGATTTTAAGAAAGACATTGATGTTTATGGTTAGGTACACGTTGGAGCAATGACAGTCCTTTTTTGCGACTGCGCACCGCATCGATTATATGCAACGCAGGACAGGCTAGCTAAACTAGTAATATCATCAACCATGTGTAGTTAACTAGTGATTATGATTGCGTGATTGTTTTTTATAAGATAAGTTTAATGCTAGCTAGCAACTTACCTTGGCTTCTTACTGCATTCGCGTAACAGGCAGGCTCCTCGTGGAGTGCAATGTAAAGCAGGTGGTTAGAGCGTTGGACTAGTTAACCGTAAGGTTAAAAGATTGAATCCCCGAGCTGACAAGGTAAAAATCTGTCGTTCTGCCCTTGAACAAGGCAGTTAACCCACCGTTCCTAGGCCATCATTGAAAATAAGAATGTGTTCTTAACTGACTTGCCTAGTTAAATAAAGGTGTAAAAATCTTTTTTTCAAAATCGGCAAATCGGTGTCCAAAAATACCGATTACCGATTCTTATGAAAACTTGAAATCGGCCCTAATTAATCGGCCATTCCGATTGATCGGTCGATCTCTACTCTATACCCCACCCATACCCTCCCAAAGACATTCTCTCTGGACCAGACCCCCCTCTATACCCCACCCATACCCTCCCAAAGACATTCTCTCTGGACCAGACCCCCCTCTATACCCCACCCATACCCTCCCAAATACATTCTCTCTGGACACGACCCCCCTCTATACCCCACCCATACCCTCCCAAAGACATTCTCTCTGGACCAGACCCCCCTCTATACCCCACCCATACCCTCCCAAAGACATTCTCTCTGGACCAGACCCCCCTCTATACCCCACCCATACCCTCCCAAAGACATTCTCTCTGGACCAGACCCCCCTCTATACCCCACCCATACCCTCCCAAAGACATTCTCTCTGGACCAGACCCCCCTCTATACCCCACCCATACCCTCCCAAAGACATTCTCTCTGGACCAGACCCCCCTCTATACCCCACCCATACTCTCCCAAAGACATTCTCTCTCCAACAGAATCCCCCCAACCCCCGCCTTCCCTTCCCACAACCACCCACATCCCCCAGCCAGCTCTGCCCCCTCCTTTCCACAGCCTGACTGACATTATCATTACAATCAGACTGGTGACCTTTGACATCTGACCTCCCAGCGTGTGAGTGGGTTCATAGGGAAAGCCAGGCCTATGCTACAGGAGCTTTGGGACACGGGAGGAGTAGCCGTGGAAACTAAGCGAGCCAGCAGGACCTTTCCCCCTCTCTCTCTCTCTCGCTCTCTCTGTCTCTCCATATTGCTGCTCAAGCTCTTCTTCCATGTAGAGGAGCATAACTCTCTCAGGCCCCAACACTGTCCCAACTGCCAAGAACCACTAGGTTTTTACTGTGATGGCAGTTCTGTTCAAAATGACCGGTTGTCTAATTAATCAGAGCGGCGTACTTGAATAATCTTGTAATTCTTCAGCATATCGTTGAAAGTTTAGAGGGGAAACAAATTGTCTGAGGAGGACTTTCCTGTGTTTCTCTGGATTTTAGGTCCGGTGTGTGTGTGTGTGTGTGTGTGTGTGTGTGTGTGTGTGTGTGTGTGTGTGTGTGTGTGTGTGTGTGTGTGTGTGTGTGTGTGTGTGTGTGTGTGTGTGTGTGTGTGTGTCTACGGATGAAACATTCATGTGGGTGTGCCTGCCTCTCCATGCTGAGCCCTGTGGCTTCTCGGTCTCGCCATTGTCATGGCAGGTAGAAAGAAAGGCCACAGAACACTGAGCAGTCTTGTTTTTAGGAAGCGGAGCAGAGCAGCCAGTGGAACACAGTGTATTAGAGAGACAGAGAGCAGGCCGGCTCAGTATTCAGCACACAGGACCTGGTAACCCACAAGAAGAGTGGCCCCTACGGGTAGAAACTGCACCTCATCTCCCTGCACTAGCCTCAGGCCCCCCAGTCAGAGAGCAGAGTCATAAAAGCAGATTGAGGGAGGAGAGAGAGAGAGAGAGAGTAGGTCACAAAAGAAGCACAAAAAGTAACAGAGATGATCTACCCCCTCCTGCAAACAAGAAGAGGAAAAGCCATTGTTGTTTTCTGCCCGGGGGTTATTTTACAGTGAAAGAGGAGAGCGGGCCCCGAGGGAGGGCCAGGGCCCAGCCATCACTGCCCTGTCATCAGCTTCAAACGACCTGTTTGAAGTGGGAGACAATTCCCGTCCCTATCCCTTGGCCGGACCGGGGCTCCCTGTCCCTGGGCGGATGTAGGGTTATCTACCTATCACACTGGCCTCCCTCTCAAACAGACCCCAATAGGTGCTGCTTCGCCGAGCTCTCCCACCCCTGGGGCCCCTGGAGTGGGCCACAGGAAACCTGTTGTTTACCTCACCCTACCTGCACACTTTTAGTTCAGGCTTTAGTCGTCCATCAACATGGTGTGATGCGTTACTGGAAAACAACAACTAGGAAGAGGTCCAGGAAGCAGAGACATTTATTTCTCACCTAGTCTTTACAATCGTTCGAAAGCAGCTCTCAGAGTCAGTGAAATGTTGTGTTAGTGGAATCCTGGTTCCTAATGTCTGCATCTCTCATTGGTCAGCTATGTCACAGGTGGTCTGACATTGTTGACATGCTGCTGGTTTTGGGCGTGCTTGTTTTAACGGACGAGGGGAAAAGTGAGAGCTGAAGTGCGGAAAAGGAGTAAGGGTGGAAGAATGTGAACTGGCATGGAGAGAGTGATGCTTTCCAGCTGGGAACAACAGAGGGAGAGGGAAATGGAGAGAGTGCATGTCTTGTCTTTTACAGACAAGAGAGAAAGACAATGACCGATGGTTTACATCTGTTTCCGAATTAGAAATAGTGTGTGTAATGTGTGTGTGTGTGGCCTTGCAGTATAAATATTCTGACTGAATGGAACCCACCCAGTACAGGGCCAAGGGGACTGACTCCTTCCAGGCTCTGAGACAGAGTCAGGGGCGCCTGCCCAGGTGTCTGTCAGGGGGTGGAGCAGGAGCATGATGGGAGCTGGGAACGGGGTTGTCTGTCAGTCTAACCTAGGGTCTAACATGCTGTGTTCCGTATTTCTGTCCAGATGTCGGCCGGGGTACATCGGGCCTCTGTGCCAAAGCCTGGACCCCTGTCACCGGTCGCCATGCCTCAACGGAGCCGCCTGCAAGAGCCAGGTGGCCAACGGAATGCCACAGTTCACCTGTGTGTGCCAGAGAGGGTTCAGAGGTTCGTCTGTCTGTCTGTCTGTCCGTGTGGATCAGTGTTTACTGACAGAGTGGAGTTACAGTATGCAAGTACAATGATGAGAGGCAGTTGAAGGCTCATGCATGCTTATAGCAAGTTTTAAAGCATATATTAGGTTTAGGTGTTAACTAAAATGTTCATAATGAGACATTGCATCCCTTATCTATCTACAGGTCAAGACTGCTCCCTCATAGACGCCTGTGCCACCAGCCCCTGTGCCAATGGCGCCCGCTGTGCCAGTTGGAATAACCACTATAACTGTTCCTGCCCGCCCGGGTTCCAGGGGAAGAACTGCCGCAACGATATCGACGAGTGCCGCAAGTCTGGCGTCTGTCTCAACGCAGGCCTCTGCATGAACACCCATGGTTCCTTCCGCTGCCAGTGCCCACCTGGGTACAGCGGGCGCACCTGCGAGGTGTCCTCCCTGCCCTGCGCCCCCTCCCAGTGCATCAACGGGGGCACCTGCCGCCCGACCGGAGATCACACCTACGACTGTGCCTGCCTGCCAGGTAAACTGATTGGCTCATAAACTGGCCCACACACACACACACACACACAGCCTCAACACAGACCCCAGAGCCCCGCCAGTCACTATAAACCCCAGGTCTTTCTCAGGGTTCCCCAGGCAGGCTGTCTGACGTAGCTGCTAGTGCTGTCTGGTGGGATGTGGATCTACTCCCCTGTCTTTCTCAGGTTCCCATGCCTTTCTCTCTCTCTCTCTCTCTCTCTCTCTCTCTCTCTCTCTCTCTCTCTCTGGCTGCTATTAATAGTTTGTTGACGGGATGGGGGGGACAAACGGGGGTTGGGAGAGGAGAGTGGGCCGCTGCTCTGCTCCAAACTGCCTCCCTTCAGGAGGAATTTACTTCATGGCCCTTCTGGCTTCCCTCCTGGGAGCTGACAGGAAATGTCTCTGGGCCGGAGAGGAAGTCATTGAAACTGTGAGAGATTGTAAAACAAGCAAACATGGCAGGGAGTAGTGGACCTCTGTAGCACAGCACAGCGCTGTGTGTCAGCCCGGTGGTGTCAGGGCTCTCGCTGGTGCTCTGCTGCTGCCTACTGTGGGAAACACCACGCCATGAGAACATGTAAACACTTTTACTGCCCCTCTCTGCCCTTCACCTCCACGGATGTGGGAAGCAGAGGGGAATGTTTAGGAAGACCATATGAATGGAAGTGGGGGGCATTGGATGTGTTAGTGAACACTTAACTCAAATGGGAGTGCCTGTTATCCCTGAGACCTAGCTTCTTGGCTCACCTCTCCCTCTCTCTCTCTCTCTCTCTCTCCCTCTCTCTCTCTCTCTCTCTCTCTCTCTCTCTCTCTCTCTCTCTCTCTCTCTCTCTCTCTCTCTCTCTGTCAGGGTTCGAGGGACACAACTGTGAGACGAACGTGGACGACTGCCCAGGGCATAGGTGTATGAATGGGGGCCTGTGTGTGGATGGAGTCAACACCTATAATTGCCAGTGCCCACCTGAGTGGACAGGTCAGTACTGTGCAGAGGATGTCAATGAGTGCCTTATGCAGCCCAACGCCTGCCATAACGGAGGCACCTGCTTCAACACCATCGGGGGGCACACCTGCGTGTGCGTCAACGGCTGGACGGGAGACGACTGCAGCGAGAACATCGACGACTGTGCCACCGCCGTGTGCTTCAACGGCGCCACCTGCCACGACCGCGTGGCGTCCTTCTTCTGCGAATGCCCCGTGGGGAAAACCGGTGAGTCCGCTGGTCCACTTGTTTCTCTGTGACCTAGTTAGGGTTGTGAAATTCCGGGAACTTTCCCCAAATTACCTGGTTTTCCTGAAATCCCGGTCTGGAAAACCATGGAAGTTTCCAGAATTTTGCAGTCCTAGTCCCAGTCAGCTATATGTAAGTTAGGACAGTGTTCCTGACATGGCTCTGTTTGTCCCTGTGTCCCCTCCCTCAGGTCTGCTGTGTCACCTGGACGACGCGTGCGTCAGCAACCCTTGTAACGAGGGCGCCGTGTGTGACACCAACCCCCTGAACGGGCGCGCCATCTGCACCTGTCCCGCCGGCTTCGTGGGCGGAGCCTGCAACCAGGACATGGACGAGTGTTCCATTGGTAAGATGGCATATTATTTAGCACCGCCCTCTGCTTTGTGTTGGTCCTATCTCACCTGGCCCCGCCCTATATGTACTGTGTGTGAGCGGGTGCACTGACCCCTGTTCCCTCTGCCTGCAGGTGCCAACCCCTGTGAACACTTTGGGAAGTGTGTGAACACGGAGGGGTCCTTCCAGTGCCAGTGTGGTCGAGGCTACGCCGGCCCCCGCTGTGAGATCGACATCAACGAGTGTCTGTCCATGCCCTGCCAGAACGATGCCACCTGTCTGGACCGCATCGGAGAGTTCACCTGCATCTGCATGCCAGGTAGGACCACACCTCGACCACCTAGAGACACCTCACAGCACAGAACTACAGCCAGGGAACTACAGCTACTGAACTACAGCCAGAGAAATACAGCTAGGGAACTACAGGGAACTACAGCTACTGAACTACAGCCAGAGAAATACAGCTAGGGAACTACAGGGAACTACAGCTACTGAACTACAGCCAGAGAAATACAGCTAGGGAACTACAGGGAACTACAGCTACTGAACTACAGCTAGGGAACTACAGCTACTGAACTACAGCCAGAGAAATACAGGGAACTACAGCTACTGAACTACAGCCAGAGAAATACAGCTAGGGAACTACAGCTACTGAACTACAGCCAGAGAAATACAGGGAACTACAGCTACTGAACTACAGCCAGAGAAATACAGCTAGGGAACTACAGCTACTGAACTACAGCCAGGGAAATACAGCTAGGGAACTACAGGGAACTACAGCTACTGAACTACAGCCAGAGAACTACAGCTAGGGAACTACAGGGAACTACAGCTACTGAACTACAGCCAGAGAAATACAGGGAACTACAGCTACTGAACTACAGCCAGAGAACTACAGCTAGGGAACTACAGGGAACTACAGCTACTGAACTACAGCCAGAGAAATACAGCTAGGGAACTACAGGGAACTACAGTTACTGAACTACAGCCAGAGAAATACAGCTAGGGAACTACAGGGAACTACAGCTACTGAACTACAGCCAGAGAAATACAGCTAGGGAACTACAGGGAACTACAGCTACTGAACTACAGCCAGAGAAATACAGGGAAATACAGCTACTGAACTACAGCCAGAGAAATACAGAGAAGTACTGCTAGGGAACTACAGGGAATTATAGCTACTGAACTACAGCCAGAGAACTACAGAGAAATACAGCTACTGAACTACAACCAGAGAACTACAGAGAAGTACAGCTAGGGAACTACAGGGAATTATAGCTACTGAACTACAGCCAGAGAAATACAGCTACGGAACTACAGGGAACTACAGCTACTGAACTACAGCAAGAGAAATACAGCTAGGGAACTACAGGGAACTACAGCTACTGAACTACAGACAGAGAAATACAGCTAGGGAACTACAGCTACTGAACTACAGCCAGAGAAATACAGGGAACTACAGCTACTGAACTACAGCCAGAGAAATACAGAGAAGTACAGCTAGGGAACTACAGGGAATTATAGCTACTGAACTACAGCCAGAGAACTACAGAGAAATACAGCTAGGGAACTACAGCTACTGAACTACAGCCAGAGAACTACAGAGAAGTACAGCTAGGGAACTACAGGGAATTATAGCTACTGAACTACAGCCAGAGAACTACAGAGAACTACAGCTAGGGAACTACAGGGAATTATAGCTACTGAACTACAGCCAGAGAACTACAGAGAAGTACAGCTAGGGAACTACAGGGAACTACAGCTACTGAACTACAGCCAGAGAACTACAAAGAAGTACAGCTAGGGAACTACAGGAAACTACAGGGAATTACAGCCAGAGAACTACAGAGAAATACAGCTACTGAACTACAACCAGAGAACTACAGAGAAGTACAGCTAGGGAACTACAGGGAATTATAGCTACTGAACTACAGCCAGAGAACTACAGAGAAGTACAGCTAGGGAACTACAGGGAACTACAGCTACTGAACTACAGCCAGAGAACTACAGAGAAGTACAGCTAGGGAACTACAGGGAACAACAGCTGCTGAACTACAGCCAGAGAACTACAGAGAAGTACAGCTAGGGAACTACAGGAAACTACAGGGAACTAAAGCTACGGAACTACAGCCAGAGAACTACAGCCAAGGAACTAAAGCCAGGGAACTACAGCCAGGGAACTACACCCAGGGAACTACAGCTACGGAACTACAGCCAGGGAACTTCAGCTACGGAACTACAGCCAGAGAATTACAGCCAGGGAACTACAGCTAGGGAACTAAAGCTACGGAACTACAGCCAGAGAACTACAGCCAAGGAACTACAGCCAGGGAACTACAGCCAAGGAACTACAGCCAGGGAACTACAGCTACGGAACTACAGCCAGGGAACTACAGCCAGGGAACTACAGCTACGGAACTACAGCCAGGGAACTACAGCCAGGGAACTACAGCTACGGAACTACAGCCAGGGAACTACAGCTACGGAACTACAGCCAGGGAACTACAGCCAAGGAACTACAGCCAGGGAACTACAGCCAAGGAATTACAGTCAGGGAACTACAGCCAGGGAACTACAGCCAGGGAACTACAGCCAGGGAACTACAGCCAAGGAATTACAGTCAGGGAACTACAGCTACGGAATTACAGTCAGGGAACTACAGCCAGGGAACTACAGCCAGGGAACTACAGCCAAGGAACTACAGCCAGGGAACTACAGCCAGGGAACTACAGCCAAGGAATTACAGTCAGGGAACTACAGCCAGGGAACTACAGCCAGGGAACTACAGCCAAGGAACTACAGTCAGGGAACTACAGCTACGGAATTACAGTCAGGGAACTACAGCCCAGTCCTGTCTCATCTCATCTCTCACTGCTCTCCCATCCCTCTTGTTTACAATAGACCCTCTGAGCCCCAGACACTCTGGAGATGATGGCTTTATACTTGACTTTCCCAGAGCAGCATTAGCCACAGCTCTAACCCTCCACCAACCCTCAGCACTAGATCTTATTATGTAACTCGTTCTCACTGCTGCTGCTGGTGGTGGTGGGCTAGAGAGGTGCTCATAACCTTGCCACCCACCGGTGGTCCCAGTAAGACAGCCAGCCAGTGTGTTAGTTAGAACGGTACAGAGTCAAGGCTCCCGACCCTCCTTCACAAACACATTGAAACTCTCACGCACGGCACTGTCCTCAGTCCATGCATCCTGGCTGGGGGTTTGGTTTGGGGGACTATGCAAATTAGAGATGGGAGTCGTGGTCTATAGGACTGGATGGTGAGAGAGAGAGGGAGAGAGAGAAGCGAGGCGAGGGGGTGGAGTGTGCTGTGAATAATAATGAGCGGTGGTGTGGTGGGAATGGAGCAGAACAATAGGGCCCCTCTGTGCTCCACTTTGCACCCCTCATACACACACAGAGAAGAGAAGGGAGAGAGGCTTTTTCCCAGAGCTTCTACCCTCCCCCTTCCCCTCCACCTCCCCGTTCATTTTCCACAGACAGCCGCCTTCCTCTCTCTCCACCCTCCTCATCATCGGCTAGCCTGCTGGAGCGCCATGTGGAGTGGGCCGATTCTTCCTGATTCCACGCCGCCTCTGTCTCTTCAGAGCCAGTCCACACTCAGCTTCACCTCAATGGAGGGGACACTGCAACACTATAGCACAATTCCACTGAATATAGGACAGTTGTTAAGGGGAAAGATGACCCGGGGACAGGGAGGGGTAATACGGTGGGGTTTGGTGATCCAGGTCACAGCCTTAGCCCAGGCAGCAGTTCAATTAGGTGTATTTGTGATGGTTTCCCATCCAGGGAGTGAAAGCTAACGTTCCCCTGTGGTTTGGGACTCTGACAAGAGCCGTGTTGATTGAAAACCTTCCGTGGCCCCCCGAGACTGAGACTGTGAGAACTCTTTCCACTGCTAGAACTCCTCTAGATAGACAGGGAAACGATATAGTCATGTCTCCTGGACATAGAAGGCCCACATTAATCGTTTTTTTCACTTCACAGTTTTGTATTTTATGAATAAATATGATCTTTGGTATTTGTGTTAATAATGTATATGCAGGGGCTGTTCTATAATAATTATGTTGATTGTCCGGTTTGAAAATCCAATAATATATATGTTAAAATATATATATATGCGTATTTACTTTCCAGGCTACATGGGGACCTACTGTGAGGTGGATGTGGATGAGTGTGAGAGCAACCCTTGTGTGAACGACGGAATCTGCCGGGACATGGTCAATGGCTTCACATGCACCTGCCAGCCAGGTAAGACCCGATTCATGTCTGTTGAGATACAGCAAAGAGCCTCTCCAGCCTGTCATGAATGAAAATAGCTGACCTGTGCCGGTGTCGGTCGGTGTGAGATGTAGAGTTAAATGTCCCTGTGAATCAGTGCTCCTCTTGCTAGTTTTGTCTGATGGGAGTTTAGAGCAACCGAGCCCAGTCATAAAAGCCATGCAGGCCCCAGAGGCAGCCTGCCTATCCTTTCCACTGAACAAAGACACTATTGTGACCCCCCCTCCACAACCCCTCCCCCTTCCTCTCCCCATCTATGGTGGAATGTGGAAGGGACAGCAGTCTTACTAATGAGATTCTTATTCAGGTTGGCAATTTACATCTGGGGCAGACATCCCCCCTCACCCCCCATCTAGCTATTGAGCCTGTGTAGTTGATGCAGGCATGGGGGGGGGGGGGTCCCTGAGAGAGAAAACAATCCCACTGTCTCTCCCCCTCTAACCTGCTGCCCCAAGCAGAAACACAGACACACAGAGACACAGACCAGGTCCATCCTCCTCACACTGTTAATCACCACTAGGTATTCCTGAACCTCCTGCACCAAGCAGAAACACAGACACACAGAGACACAGACCAGGTCCATCCTCCTCACACTGTTAATCACCACTAGGTATTCCTGAACCTCCTGCACCAAGCAGAAACACAGACACACAGAGACACAGACCAGGTCCATCCTCCTCACACTGTTAATCACCACTAGGTATTCCTGAACCTCCTGCACCAAGCAGAAACACAGACACACAGAGACACAGACCAGGTCCATCCTCCTCACACTGTTAATCACCACTAGGTATTCCTGAACCTCCTGCACCAAGCAGAAACACAGACACACAGAGACACAGACCAGGTCCATCCTCCTCACACTGTTAATCACCACTAGGTATTCCTGAACCTCCTGCACCAAGCAGAAACACAGACACACAGAGACACAGACCAGGTCCATCCTCCTCACACTGTTAATCACCACTAGGTATTCCTGAACCTCCTGCACCAATTGACTCCTCCAAGGGCCCCTTCCTCATTGATTTCTGTTGCTTTGTCAGCCAAACCTTTTCTCAGACATGGAATACAAGTTCATTTAAAGCCTACTGTGGTGCTGCCATCTGAACAAGTTGAGAACGAGCTGTTTCAGACATTAGAAGAACGTGTACAAGATGAAATGGCTCAGCTAGCTGACCAAGGCATCAACCATACTCACTATTCTGGTTTGACATGTACGTTAATGTCGGGGCAAGAAATCCATTTAAATGGTAAGCATGTGGGAGATAAAATCTTGCTGGGTTAAGCGATTGGTAGACATGTTGGAAGTTGGAACCATGATTTGACATTAGCAGACATTCCAGAACACAACATAGCCCTTTAGAGTCCAGACATTCCAGAACACAACATAGCCCTTTAGAGTCCAGACATTCCAGAACACAACATAGCCCTTTAGAGTCCAGACATTCCAGAACACAACATAGCCCTTTAGAGTCCAGACATTCCAGAACACAACATAGCCCTTTAGAGTCCAGACATTCCAGAACACAACATAGCCCTTTAGAGTCCAGACATTCCAGAACACAACATAGCCCTTTAGAGTCCAGACATTCCAGAACACAACATAGGCCTTTAGAGTCCAGACATTCTCAAATTCACCAGACATCCCAGAATGCATCAAAGTCCAGGCATTACAGAACACTGCAGATTGTAGACATTGCAGAACCTAACCCTCTCCAGAACCATGTTTAGGTCGTACACTGTGGATCACAGTAGACATTTCAAGTCCATGGATCACCCTGTCCAGACATTTCAGAACCTTACCATCCCACCTAGCCTAACCTGGAGACCTCTGGCTGACCTCACCGTGGACCCGTCTACTGGAGCTTTTCTCTGACCCCTCACCTCTGTATTTGCCTGTCCCAGGGTTTACTGGCACCATGTGTCAGATCGACATTGATGAGTGCGCCAGCACGCCCTGCCAGAACGGAGCCAAGTGTTACGACCGGCCCAACGGATACGAGTGCCGCTGTGCTGAAGGTAAGGAGCAATAATAATGTCCATTTCTTTATGTCCAGGTGTGTGTTCTGTGTTTGTGTGTGTCAGTGTGTACATACATGAGTGGTCCTAGACTGACAGTCAGCCCCTACAGCAGGCAAGTCTGTCCCCTCACCTCTATAGGGGTTATAGATGGTGATGGTCTCAGTGAGAGTGAGTCTGTCCCCTCACCTCTATAGGGGTTATAGATGGTGATGGTCTCAGTGAGAGTGAGTCTGTCCCCTCACCTCTATAGGGGTTATAGATGGTGATGGTCTCAGTGAGAGTGAGTCTGTCTCCTCACCTCTATAGGGGTTATAGATGGTGATGGTCTCAGTGAGAGTGAGTCTGTCTCCTCACCTCTATAGGGGTTATAGATGGTGATGGTCTCAGTGAGAGTGAGTCTGTCCCCTCACCTCTATAGGGGTTATAGATGGTGATGGTCTCAGTGAGAGTGAGTCTGTCTCCTCACCTCTATAGGGGTTATAGATGGTGATGGTCTCAGTGAGAGTGAGTCTGTCTCCTCACCTCTATAGGGGTTATAGATGGTGATGGTCTCAGTGAGAGTGAGTCTGTCTCCTCACCTCTATAGGGGTTATAGATGGTGATGGTCTCAGTGAGAGTGAGTCTGTCTCCTCACCTCTATAGGGGTTATAGATGGTGATGGTCTCAGTGAGAGTGAGTCTGTCCCCTCACCTCTATAGGGGTTATAGATGGTGATGGTCTCAGTGAGAGTGAGTCTGTCTCCTCACCTCTATAGGGGTTATAGATGGTGATGGTCTCAGTGAGAGTGAGTCTGTCTCCTCACCTCTATAGGGGTTATAGATGGTGATGGTCTCAGTGAGAGTGAGTCTGTCTCCTCACCTCTATAGGGGTTATAGATGGTGATGGTCTCAGTGAGAGTGAGTCTGTCCCCTCACCTCTATAGGGGTTATAGATGGTGATGGTCTCAGTGAGAGTGAGTCTGTCTCCTCACCTCTATAGGGGTTATAGATGGTGATGGTCTCAGTGAGAGTGAGTCTGTCTCCTCACCTCTATAGGGGTTATAGATGGTGATGGTCTCAGTGAGAGTGAGTCTGTCTCCTCACCTCTATAGGGGTTATAGATGGTGATGGTCTCAGTGAGAGTGAGTCTGTCTCCTCACCTCTATAGGGGTTATAGATGGTGATGGTCTCAGTGAGAGTGAGTCTGTCCCCTCACCTCTATAGGGGTTATAGATGGTGATGGTCTCAGTGAGAGTGAGTCTGTCTCCTCACCTCTATAGGGGTTATAGATGGTGATGGTCTCAGTGAGAGTGAGTCTGTCTCCTCACCTCTATAGGGGTTATAGATGGTGATGGTCTCAGTGAGAGTGAGTCTGTCTCCTCACCTCTATAGGGGTTATAGATGGTGATGGTCTCAGTGAGAGTGAGTCTGTCTCCTCACCTCTATAGGGGTTATAGATGGTGATGGTCTCAGTGAGAGTGAGTCTGTCTCCTCACCTCTATAGGGGTTATAGATGGTGATGGTCTCAGTGAGAGTGAGTCTGTCTCCTCACCTCTATAGGGGTTATAGATGGTGATGGTCTCAGTGAGAGTGAGTCTGTCCCCTCACCTCTATAGGGGTTATAGATGGTGATGGTCTCAGTGAGAGTGAGTCTGTCTCCTCACCTCTATAGGGGTTATAGATGGTGATGGTCTCAGTGAGAGTGAGTCTGTCCCCTCACCTCTATAGGGGTTATAGATGGTGATGGTCTCAGTGAGAGTGAGTCTGTCTCCTCACCTCTATAGGGGTTATAGATGGTGATGGTCTCAGTGAGAGTGAGTCTGTCTCCTCACCTCTATAGGGGTTATAGATGGTGATGGTCTCAGTGAGAGTGAGTCTGTCCCCTCACCTCTATAGGGGTTATAGATGGTGATGGTCTCAGTGAGAGTGAGTCTGTCTCCTCACCTCTATAGGGGTTATAGATGGTGATGGTCTCAGTGAGAGTGAGTCTGTCTCCTCACCTCTATAGGGGTTATAGATGGTGATGGTCTCAGTGAGAGTGAGTCTGTCCCCTCACCTCTATAGGGGTTATAGATGGTGATGGTCTCAGTGAGAGTGAGTCTGTCCCCTCACCTCTATAGGGGTTATAGATGGTGATGGTCTCAGTGAGAGTGAGTCTGTCTCCTCACCTCTATAGGGGTTATAGATGGTGATGGTCTCAGTGAGAGTGCGTCTGTCCCCTCACCTCTATAGGGGTTATAGATGGTGATGGTCTCAGTGAGAGTGCGTCTGTCCCCTCACCTCTATAGGGGTTATAGATGGTGATGGTCTCAGTGAGAGTGAGTCTGTCCCCTCACCTCTATAGGGGTTATAGATGGTGATGGTCTCAGTGAGAGTGAGTCTGTCCCCTCACCTCTATAGGGGTTATAGATGGTGATGGTCTCAGTGAGAGTGAGTCTGTCCCCTCACCTCTATAGGGGTTATAGATGGTGATGGTCTCAGTGAGAGTGAGTGTGATGGTCAGGTCAGACGACTCCCTGGTTGTGTGTCTGTTGCGGCCTCAGACTGCTGCTTGGACTGGACCTGGGAGACTGTTGCTGGAGATGAACTGGGACTGAGGCTGAGTTTAGGTTGAGACTGGGCTGGGGTTGAGACTGGGCTGGGGTTGAGACTGGGCTGGGGTTGAGGCTGGGCCGGGGTTGAGACTGGGCCGGGGTTGAGACGGGTTGAGACTGGGCCGGGGTTGAGACTGGGCCGGGGTTGAGACTGGGCTGAGGCCCCTAATCCCCCTCTTCTCCCCAGCCGGTCCCTCGGACCCCAGGATCACACACAGGGTCACCCAGGGCCAGCAGCTGCTGGGGGGGCGGGGGGTTAGGGCTGGTCATCCCCCCGACATCTGTTCCTCTGTACCCCACAAAACATACCCCCACACACCCCAACACGCTGCACTGGCCTTCTGGTATATCTTAGCTCACTCAAGGTCATTCCCATTCATATTAACATCTATGTGTAAGACTGTGAACAGCTCAGCTGTTTTTAGCTTGTTTCTTGAGCAGGTGTGTTTGTGTTAGTTGGTCTAGTGTGTGTGTGTGTGTGTGTGTGTGTGTGTGTGTGTGTGTGTGTGTGTGTGTGTGTGTGTGTGTGTGTGTGTGTGTGTGTGTGTGTGTGTGTGTGTGTGTGTGTGTGTGTGTGTGTGTGTGTGTGTGTTTGTCGGAGGCTGTGTGTATGTATGGGGGAGCCTGTTGCATTGTTTAGCGGTGACCAGCTGCTTGGTATTCCCTGCCCCCCCCCCCCCCGTTGTTGAGTGAAGTGGCCCTGTTAGACGTTGCGCGGCCCATTGTCCCCGGTGGGAACAAAGCCAGGCCTGTGAGCCTTGTCAAGGGCCCTACTCCTTCTACACCGCAAGGCCCTGGCCCACAGCACCACGGGGCCTACCAAACACCCGGCACAGCAGCGCTCAACTCTCTCTGCACCACCACACCACACGGCTCTGCTCTGCACACTAACGAACCAACTAACACTGCTCAGTCTCACACACACACACACCACCGTCGGCATGGAAACCACGGGGCCCAGAACTCCAAACTGTAGAAGCTTTCATAGAGAGAGAAAGAGTGGGAAATAGGGGGAGGAAATAGAAAGGGATAAAGAGGGAAGTGGAGATGGAGAGAAGTGAATGGGAGAGGGGAAATGGTAGGAGGGGTTTGGATGAGGAGAGGTGGCTGGGTGGCAGGCAGATTTAAAGACAAAAAACTGTGTAAAAGATGAAGAGTGAGACGTAAAGAAACCCCAAGAGGCCTGTCCTAATTCCTGTTGTCTCTTCCCCAAGGGTACGAGGGCACACTGTGCGAGAGCAACACCAACAACTGCCAGCCCGACCCGTGCCACCACGGCACCTGCGTGGACGGCATCGCCAGCTACACGTGTAACTGCGAGGCGGGCTACACGGGCTACCGCTGCGAGAACCAGCTGAACGAGTGCCACAGTAACCCCTGTCAGAATGGGGGCAAGTGTGTGGACCTGGTCAACAAGTACATCTGCCAGTGTCAGCACGGCACCTCAGGTGAGAGAGCAGTACCAACAGAGATTCAGAACACTAAATATCTTCTACTTTATTCTGGTTATGGACACAGAATATCTGCTGGGGCCTCTGTCTTAGTACTGCTGTTTGATTGGTGTTCTCTCTCTTGCACACGCAGGTACCAACTGTGAGATTAACTTTGATGACTGCGCCAGCAAACCATGCGACTATGGCATCTGCAAGGATGGCATCAACCGCTACGACTGCGTGTGCAAACCAGGCTTTACCGGCCCTCTGTGCAACGTGGAGATGGACGAGTGCTCGTCCGGACCCTGCAGGAACGGGGGGACGTGTGTGGACGAGGAGAACGGCTTCCACTGCCAGTGTCCCGAGGGCTTCCAGCCTCCCTACTGTTACTCCCAGGTGGACGAGTGTGGCAGCAACCCCTGTGTGCACGGCGCCTGCAGAGACGACATCAACGGCTACCGCTGTGACTGTGAGCCCGGCTGGGTGGGGAAGAACTGTGACCTAGACCGTAATGACTGTCTGCCCAGCCCGTGTCAGAACGCTGGCACCTGCATCGATCAGCTGAACGGATTCACCTGCAAGTGTCGCCACGGCTTCAGAGGTCAGCCTGCTGTCATACCCCAAACCCTATCTCTATCCCTATCTCTATCCCTAACCCTATCTCTATTCCTAACCCTATCTCTATCCCTATCTCTATCCCTAACCCTATCTCTATCCCTAACCCTATCTCTATCCCTAACCCTATCTCTATCCCTAACCCTGACTCTACCCCAAACCCTATCTCTATCCCTAACCCTGACTCTACCCCAAACCCTGACTCTACCCCAAACCCTATCTCTATCCCTAACCCTGACTCTACCCCAAACCCTGACTCTATCCCAAACCCTATCTCTATCCCTAACCCGGACTCTACCCCTAACCCTGACTCTATCCCAGACCCTGACTCTATCCCTAACCCTATCTCTATCCCTAACCCGGACTCTACCCCTAACCCTGACTCTATCCCAGACCCTGACTCTATCCCTAACCCTATCTCTATCCCTAACCCTGACTCTATCCCTAACCCTATCTCTATCCCAGACCCTGACTCTATCCCAAACTCTATCTCTATCCCTAACCCGGACTCTATCCCTAACCCTGACTCTATCCCTAACCCTAACCCTGACTCTATCACTAACCCTGACTCTACCCCAAACCCTGACTCTATCCCTAACCCTGACTCTAACCCTGACTCTATCCCAAACCCTGACTCTAACCTTGACTCTATCCCTAACCCTGACTCTACCCCAAACCCTGACTCTATCCCTAACCCTGACTCTAACCCTGACTCTATCCCTAACCCTGACTCTAACCTTGACTCTATCCATAACCCTGACTCTAACCCTGACTCTATCCCTAACCCTGACTCTAACCCTGACTCTATCCCTAACCCTGACTCTAACCTTGACTCTATCCCTAACCCTGACTCTAACCTTGACTCTATCCCTAACCCTGACTCTAACCCTGACTCTATCCCTAACCCTGACTCGAACCTTGACTCTGTCCCTAACCCTGACTCTAACCTTGACTCTATCCCTAACCCTGACTCTAACCCTGACTCTATCCCTAACCCTGACTCTATCCCTAACCCTGACTCTAACCCTGACTCTATCCCTAACCCTGACTCTAGACACACAGAGGCACTACAAACATACACCAGGCACCCGTGATCTATACACTCTCACAGTATACAAACACATGGTAGATAAACACCAATCGCGGTTTTAAAATAAACTTGGAGATCCATGTGTTCACCAAAACATTTGAACATCTACAGACCGTGTAAACTTCTGTACGTTGTTCTCATGCCAGCTGTTCTCATGATTGCTTCACACAACTCAAGAGGCCTTGTTTGGTTTCCAGATCATCCATAAAGGGTCCCATCGAATATACTGGCTCATAACGCCCCCTAGTGTATATCTAAAAGAACTGCAGCAGGTGACAGACAGTTTACTAGTTTACTTAGTAAGGTTTATCCCCATGTTAAATTAACCTACTCAATGACTCTACTCTGTATCGTAATCTAACACATCTCCCTTGTGTCGCTCTGTCCTGCGTTGCCTAGGTAACCTGTGCCAGGTAAACATCAACGAGTGTTCGTCCAGTCCGTGTCTGAACCAGGGCACGTGTGTGGACGGCGTGGCCAGTTTCACCTGTCTGTGTGAGCTGCCCTACAGCGGGCCCACCTGTGCCGACGTGCTCACCCCCTGCTCCCCCAACCCCTGCGCCAACCATGCCCTGTGCACCAACACACCTGACTACCTGGGCTACCAGTGCAACTGCCAGCAAGGATGGCAAGGTCAGCTGTGCAACATTGACGTGAACGAGTGCATCGCCAACCCGTGTAAGAACCGTGGTACCTGCACCAACACGCTGGGAGGGTTCGTGTGCTCCTGCGGCGGCGGCTTCACCGGGCCCAACTGTGAGACGGACATCAACGACTGTGCCCCTAGTGAGTGACCAATGAGAGACTAGCAATATTATATCACTGTACTTCATTATCCACAGGACCACAGGCTCTGCTGCTGCTGTACAATACTGGCCTCCAATTCTGCTTCTACTTCCTCCAACTCCAGTTTATCACATTATCCATAGAACTATAGTACTGTATAGACATATCATCTTCCTCTTCCTTCATCCCTAACCCCTCTCTCTCTCTGTCTTCCTGCAGACCCGTGTCTGAGTGGGGGTTCCTGTACGGACGGTGTGAACTCGTTCCGATGCAGCTGTCTGCCAGGCTTCACGGGGCCTCGCTGTGCCGTGGAGGTGAACGAGTGTCAGAGCGCCCCCTGTAAGAACGGAGGCACCTGCACAGACTACGTCAACAGCTACACCTGCACCTGCAGACCTGGCTTCACTGGCATTAACTGTGAGACCAACATCCCAGACTGCACTGAAAGGTGAGTCTCATAGTCCGCTGTGTTTGTGTGCGTGCACGTGTGCCCTTTGTGACCTTTGAAACAGTGCGTGTTCTGATGTGTGCAGAATGGATCAGCAGTGATGATTTAACTATCGTTTACCCTACACCCACAGCTCGTGCTTCAACGGAGGTACCTGTACAGACAAGATCAACGGCTACTCCTGTACCTGTCGCTCAGGCTTCACAGGCTCCCACTGCCAGTATGAGGTGAATGAGTGTGACTCCCAGCCCTGCCTCAATGGAGGGGTCTGCCAGGACGCTCTGGAGTCCTTCCGCTGTTCCTGCCCCAAGGGATACACAGGCAACCGCTGCCAGGTACACACACAGAGCGTATATTATACTATACTATACTATACTATTCTATACTATTCTGTTCTATACTATACTATTCTATGCTATTTTTTTGCTATACTATACTATTATATTCTATACTATTATATTCTATACTATATTATACTGTTATATTCTAAACTATTATATTCTATACTATTCTATACTATTATATTATATACTATTCTATACTATAATTTTCTATACTATACTATTATATTCTATACTATTATATTCTATACTATTATATTCTATACTATTCTATACTATTTTTTGCTATACTATACTATTATATTCTATACTATTATATTCTATACTATATTATACTATTATATTCTAAACTATTATATTCTATACTATTCTATACTATTATATTATATACTATTCTATATGATTCTTTTCTATACTATACTATTATATTCTATACTATACTATTATATTCTATACTATTCTATACTATTATATGCTATACTATTCTATACTATTATATTCTATACTATACTATTATATTCTATACTATACTATACTATTATATTCTATACTATTCTATACTATTCTTTTCTATACTATTCTATTCTATACTAATCCAGAAAGCATTAACACAAACACATGTTCAGATACTGTGGTGTTAAGCTGGTTTTCTTCCCTGTCTCTCCAGATGTCAGTGGACTGGTGCAGACGCTCGTCTCCCTGTCAGAACGGAGGGCGCTGTCGTCAGAAGGACGCCTCCTTCTCCTGCGAGTGTCTGGGAGGCTGGTCTGGACGCTACTGTGACATCCCTGGGGTTTCCTGTGAGGTTGCCGCGCTCAAGAGAGGTACGGAGGAATGCTCTGTTCTTGTTATTTGTGTGTGCGTGAGTGTGTTTACTGTAAGTGTTTAGCGCAGCGGTGTAAAACTCATTTTGCCCCAGGGGGCCGCATTCGGTCTTCAACGAGGTCCAGAGGGTCGCGCACAAAAATCGTTATATTTCCTCCACATCAAAGTTAGCAAAGAATTGTCCTCTATCCATAGTTGTGGGATTTTCCGATGCTTCCTGACTGTCTAGCTTCATTTAGGTGATTATTAGAGAGCTGGAAACAGTCAACAAACTGTATGAATATAGGCCCATTATCATTACTACACTGTTTTGATTTGGTTTTAGTCTTTTTAAAGTATATTGAGTTCGTACATATATATTTCGTTTTACTCAAACCACCCACAGGCCGTATGTTTGACACCCCTGGTTTAGTGCATGTATGCAGTATGTGTTTGTATTTATACCGTGGTATAACTGTCCCCGGCCTCTTGTCTGCTCCCAGGCCTCCAGACAGACGAGCTGTGTCATCACGGAGGTCACTGTGTCAACACAGGCAACACCCACTACTGTAAGTGTCCCACAGACTACACAGACAGCTACTGTGAGAGCCAGGTGGACCACTGTGAGGACAAACACTGTCGCAACGGCGCCACCTGCAGGGGCTACGTGGGAGGATACCAGTGTGACGTGAGTCGGATTTGTCAAGTCAGAATTCTGTATAAACTGCAGTTTGTCTAATAACTCTGAAGGGAATGTCTTAATGTTGCTGTAATATGGTTCTAGATATGATGTTAATGGTATGTGTCTATGGCCCTACAGTGTATGCCGGGCTACACCGGAGAGAACTGTGAGATGGAGGTCAACGAGTGCCAGTCTCACCCATGTCAGAACGGTGGCACTTGCATTGACCTGGTGGGACACTACATCTGCTCCTGCCCACCTGGCACCTTGGGTATGTCCTCCCCATGTCCTCTTCTGTACTCACAACGTGTCCTCTTCTGTCCTCACCCATGTCCTCTTCTGTACTCACAACGTGTCCTCTTCTGTCCTCACCCATGTCCTCTTCTGTACTCACAACGTGTCCTCTTCTGTCCTCACCCATGTCCTCTTCCATACTCACAACGTGTCCTCTTCTGTACTCACCCATGTCCTCTTCTGTACTCACAACGTGTCCTCTTCTGTACTCACAACGTGTCCTCTTCTGTACTCACCCATGTCCTCTTCTGTACTCACCCATGTCCTCTTCCATACTCACAACATGTCCTCTTCTGTACTCACAACGTGTCCTCTTCTGTACTCACCCATGTCCTCTTCTGTACTCACAACGTGTCCTCTTCTGTACTCACAACGTGTCCTCTTCTGTACTCACCCATGTCCTCTTCTGTACTCACCCATGTCCTCTTCCGTACTCACAACATGTCCTCTTCTGTACTCACAACGTGTCCTCTTCTGTACTCACCCATGTCCTCTTCTGTACTCACCCATGTCCTCTTCCATACTCACAACATGTCCTCTTCCATACTCACAACATGTCCTCTTCCATACTCACAACATGTCCTCTTCCATACTCACAACATGTCCTCTTCCATACTTACATGTCCTCTTCCATACTCACAACATGTCCTCTTCCATACTCACAACATGTCCTCTTCCATACTCACAACATGTCCTCTTCCATACTCACAACATGTCCTCTTCAATACTCACAACATGTCCTCTTCCATACTCACAACATGTCCTCTTCCATACTCACAACATGTCCTCTTCCATACTCACAACATGTCCTCTTCCATACTCACAACATGTCCTCTTCAATACTAACAACATGTCCTCTTCCATACTCACAACATGTCCTCTTCCATACTCACAACATGTCCTCTTCCATACTCACAACATGTCCTCTTCCATACTCACAACATGTCCTCTTCCATACTCACAACATGTCCTCTTCCATACTCACAACATGATGAATGCAGAAAATTGCCAATCAAAATAAACTGTCTACCACAGCGGCCATGTTATTTTTGGGAAGCCTATCTGAGTTTGGACATGTAAAGTTTGTATGTGAAAGCTACTTCTGAGATGCATACTTTCAGTTTTTCCCAACTCCCTTCACTCGCGCGTTATGGAGGCTGGGCTGCTGGTGCTGCCTGGTACATGTACAGATCAAATACACCGCTGGTGCTGCCTGGTACATGTTCAGATCAAATACACCGCTGGAAGTCAGATTAAGCCATTAACATGTCCTAATAATTAGAAAAGATTGCTCAGAAACCCAGGTGTTTTAATCGCCGTATGCTTACTACCATTATAACCTTACGCTGATTAAGATAAGCAGAGTAAGGTGTTTACATGACTAATGCCATACTCTGTTTGATATTTCATGACTAGTGTCCATGTAAACATACTCAATATTGATAGCTGTCCATCTCTCCTACAGGTGTTCTGTGTGAGATCAACGAGGATGACTGTGCTCTTCCTCTGAGGCTGCGCGGGACTCCTCCTAAGTGTCTGAACAATGGTACCTGTGTGGACAGGGTGGGGGGCTACCGCTGCAACTGTCCCCCTGGCTTCACTGGAGAGAGGTGTGAGGGGGACATCAACGAGTGTCACTCCAACCCCTGCAGCCCCGCCAACAGTCTGGACTGCATCCAGCTCCCCAACGACTACCAGTGTGTCTGCAAGCCCGGCTTCACAGGTAAGGAGGGTGCGCGTGTGTGTATAATCATATTGTTGTGCATGTAAATGTGTGTTTGTATCTGTTTGCGCCACTCTAACGCGTTTGTGTTATCGTGTGCAGGTCGGCGGTGCCAGAGCAGGTTCAGTGTGTGCGAGTCTCAGCCCTGTCAGAACGGAGGGGCCTGTTCTGTCTCCAGCAGCTCAGCCCTTGGATACGCCTGTACCTGTCAGCTGGTAAGTATCAACATGTCACTGTCGCACACCTTTACCCAGTGTCTAGTCCTCCTGTGGAAACAGCTGGTATTTCTACAACCATCTCTATCTCCCTGAACTTCCCTGCTCACATAGCATAACCTAGAACCATATGTCAAAGAGCCCTGGATTTATTACAACGCTAACTTCCTGTAGTGGACCACATCTGTTTGTTACCCACACTGACGTTGTATGTGATTGTTCTCCCTCCTCAGGGCTATGCTGGGAACAACTGTGAGAGGAGCATGTCATGTCGGGAGTTGTCTTGCTATAATGGAGGTAGTTGTGCTCTGACCACGCGGGGCGCCCACTGTACCTGCCTGACAGGCTACGCCGGGCCCCAGTGCCAGCACCGTAGTAACGAGGGCTGCTCCTCCCAGTCGTGCCGCAACGGAGGCCTCTGCACCGAGGAGACCAGCTTCCCCTTCTTCCTCTGCCAGTGTGCCCAAGGCTGGGCGGGCAAGCGCTGCGAGCAGGGCAGCACCAGGCTGATAGAGGTCCCTCTGCCGCCCTCCTGCCCCCTGGCCGACTGCCACGGCAAGGCCAACGATGGTGTCTGCGACAAGGAGTGCAACACATTCCCCTGCCGCTGGGACGGGGGCGACTGCTCGCTGGCGGTGAACCCGTGGGCGCGCTGCACCGACCCGCGCTGCTGGCGTGTCTTCAACAACAGCCAGTGTGACGAGTCGTGCAACAACGCCGACTGCCTCTACGACAACTTTGACTGCAAGAACAAGGAGAAAATCTGCAAGTAAGTACTCCACCGCCAGCATTCTGTTCTCTCATTCTTTCACCTTACCCTCTATATGAAACCCTCTAAACTGATCTCTGTAACTCTCTCGGTCTCCACCAGTCCCATCTACGAGGCGTACTGCATCGACCACTACGCTGACGGCCGCTGTGACCAGGGCTGTAACTCAGAGGAGTGTGGCTGGGACGGTCTGGACTGTGCAGGGAAGGTTCCAGAGAACCTGGCTGACGGGGTGCTGGTCCTGGTGGTCCTGCTACCCCCGGACGAACTCGTGAATACGGCCCCTGCCTTCCTGCAGAAGCTCAGCGCCATCCTGAGAACCACCCTGCGCTTCCGCCTGGACCACAACGGAGAGCCCATGATCCGACCCTACACCCGCCGAGAGGCGCGCCTCAAACGAGAGCTGCAGCCCCACCAGGAGGTCATTGGGTCCATAGTGTACCTGGAGATAGACAACCGTCTGTGTTCCCAGCGGTCTGACTGTTTCCCGTCGGCAGACAGCGCAGCAGACTACCTGGGAGCCCTGTCAGCCGTGGAGATGCTCCGCTTCCCCTACCCCATCAAAGAAGTCCGCAGTGAGTAGAATCCCACTGACACTATACCAGGATACAGCATCTAAACATAACAGGAGATAACGTTACAAACATTTATATATATATATATATATATATGTCATTTCTCCATCAAATACTGTAACCACAGCTTGTATAGTAAAGTCCTTGTTATATCATGTAGGTGAGAAGATCCAAGACCCTTTGGACATGCCAGAGTGGGGCAAGCTGATGCTGGCGGGCGTGGCAGCCCTGTTCCTATTGGTCATCCTGGTGGTGGGCGTGCTGATTGGCCGCAGGAAGAGAGAACACAGCACCCTGTGGTTCCCCGAGGGCTTCTTCCCCAAGAAGGAACCCAGCAGCAACAAGAACCGCAGGGAACCCTTAGGCCAGGACGCACTGGGCATGAAGTGAGTAGTCACTCTGTTGTCTCCTCAGTACACTTCCAGCACTCCTATGGTGATTCCAAATCAATGTATTTGCTCCACTATGGTATTGTGACTGTGTGTTACCTGTCTCTCTCCAGATACATGCCCAAGACGGTGGAGGAGTCTCTGCTTGGCGACCACAGTGACTCGTGGATGGACACAGACTGCCCCGAGGCCAAGAGACTGAAGGTGGAGGAGCCCAGCATCCTGTCAGAAAGTGAAGACACTGTAGACTGTAGACAGTGGACCCAGCACCACCTAGCGGCTGCAGACATCCGCATGCCCCCCTCCATGGCCCTCACCCCGCCCCAGGGAGAGTTCGACCAGGACTGCATGGACGTCAACGTCCGAGGACCTGGTCAGTATTGAAATGAATCACATGGGAGCGTTGTTGTGTCATGTGCAGTGTTGTATGTGTCTGGACTGGAATCCTTAAGGCTGTAGTTTATCCTTTAAAACCGCTCCTCCTGATTTGTATTCCCAGTGTTTATTGATAGTTGCTACGTTTGATCTCTTTGACTTGTTCCCGTCCGTTGTGTTTTGATTGACACATTGACTGACCCTTCGCCTCTCGCGTCCTTCTCCCTTCCAGACGGTTTCACCCCTCTGATGCTGGCGTCGTTCTGCGGAGGCGGTCTGGAGCCCGAGCTCCCCGAGGAGGAGGAGTCAGAGGAGTGTTCCGCCAACATCATCTCTGACCTCATCTACCAGGGCGCCACATTGGTCGCCCAGACGGACCGCACCGGAGAGACCGCCCTTCACCTGGCTGCCCGCTACGCCCGCGCTGACGCCGCCAAGCGGCTGTTGGACGCTGGGGCCGACGCCAACGCGCAGGACAACACAGGGCGCACGCCGCTACACGCCGCCGTGGCCGCCGACGCCCAGGGGGTCTTCCAGGTAAACACACACTTTTCAGATGCTTAATGTTTAAGTTATATCTTCATATTTACTCAATGTATTCCTCAGTCTTTCTATACAGTATTACACATGTAGGACTTGACTTTGCTACTTCTTACGGTTGCCCACTTGCTGAGTAGACTGCTGGGTCATCTTCCAGACTGACATGTTATTTCTCCCTGTCTGACCTGGTTAGATTCTGATCCGAACCCGGGCTACAGACCTGGACTCTCGTATGTACGACGGCTCCACCGCCCTGATCCTGGCTGCCCGCCTGGCCGTAGAGGGCATGGTGGAGGAACTCATCACCTGCCACGCAGACATCAACGCTGTCGACGAACTGGGTACGTGATTGGCTAAACTAGTGTGTGAGTGTGTGTGTGTTGAAGAGAGAGTTGATGCAGTTGAATGGTGATGCTGTGTTTCGTGGTAAGAGGCAGGATGAGTAACAACAGGGTGTGTTCCTCCCATCCCAGGTAAATCTGCTCTGCACTGGGCAGCTGCTGTCAACAACGTGGAGGCCACCATGGCCCTGCTGAAGAACGGAGCCAACAAAGACATGCAGGACCTCAAGGTACACACGGCCCTCCACCTATATCTACAACTGTCAGCCACCTACAGTCATACAGCCTTGAATATATAGAGATATTGAGGAGCCAACATGTCTAATTCTCTCTCTCTTTCTCTCTCTCTCTCTCTCTGTATATTAGGAGGAGACACCTCTCTTCCTGGCGGCGCGTGAGGGTAGTTGTGAGGCGGTCAAGGTCCTCCTGGCCCACTTCGCTAACAGGGAGATAACCGACCATATGGACCGTCTGCCTCGGGACATCGCCCAGGAGAGAATGCACCATGACATCGTTCAGCTGCTGGATGAGTACAACACAGTGAGGAGCCCCCAGGGCCACGGAGGGGCCCCACACCACCTGGCCGGGGGACACACCCTGTCCCCCCTCATGTGCCCCCCCAGCGCCTTCATGCCCGGCCTGAAGAACACCCCCCAGGGGAAGAAGAGTCGCCGCCCCGGGGCAAAGGGTTCAGGTCTGGGAGGGCAGCATGCCCAGAACCTCAAGGATTCAGCTAAGGCCCGCAACAAGAAGCTGACCCTGGACATGCAGAGCGCCCTGCTGGAGAGCTCTGTCACCCTGTCCCCCGTCGACTCCCTGGACTCCCCCCGCGGAGGGGCCAACAACGCCGGCTACATCACCAACCCCTGCTCCCCGGTCGCCATGCCCTCCTCGGGGCTCTTCCACTCCTCCATGTCGGTGCCCAGCACTCCCATGGTGCACAGCAGCATGATGGACGGCTCTGGCCCCTTCACTGTGTCTCTGGCCCAGCTCAACGACCTGGGAGATGGAGGCATGTCCATGCAGGGCCGCGTGTCCATGGCCAGCCAGGTCAACCAGGGCCCCCACGGCTACGTGCTCAACGCCGGCCAGCTGGGGCTCAACATGGGCCTGGTGAGCCCTGTCAGCGTGCCCTTCGACTGGCACAGCCGCATGCCCTCCTCCTCCCAGTGCGGGGGACAGGTGGTGAACCTGGTCCACAGCAGCCAGGCGGGCATGCACCCTCAGAGCCCCATGCAGCAGCAGCAGAACAGCCTCATGATGCAGCAGCACCAGCAGCACCAGCAGAACCTGTACCGCAGCGCCCAGCAGGCCATGCTGCAGCCCACGCCTGTCATCGCCAGCACGCCCATCTCCCACAGCCCCGTCAAGCTGCCCTCCATCGCAGAGCAGCAGCAGCAGCTTCACAACCACTCCATGGCCAGCCAGCAGAGCCTCCGCATGGGCACCTCCTCCCCACCCACCCCCCAGACGACACAGCCCCCTCCAGCCTTCTTCCAGCAGCAGCAGCAGCCTCCTCAGCCCCAGCCAGCCCCTCAGCCCACCTCTCCACAGGCCTCCCAGGCCCCTCCTCCCCAGGCCAGTGGCAGCACTGCAGGCTTGGAGGACTACCCCACCCCGCCCTCCCAGCACAGCTACTCCGCCCTGGATGCCACTCCCAAGCATTACCTCCGCCTGTCCAGCGAGCATCCCTACCTGACCCCCTCCCCAGAGTCGCCCGAGCCCTGGTCCAGCCCCTCCCCCCACTGTGTGTCTGATTGGTCAGACTCCACCCCCAGCCCGGCGGTGGCCGGTCCTGCCCAAACCCAGATCCCCCATGTCCAGGAGTCCAACGGCAAGATGCAGGTGTTTGCATGAACCCCCAAGGCACCTGGTTAACACCTGGTTAACACCTGGTTAACACCTGGTTAACACCTGGTTAACAGAGACCTGCCTGGGGGAGAGGAGAGAGGAGACGACTGGCTGTAAAGGCCTGTGTGTCTGGAGTTTATGCGTCAGCCTGGATCCAGGTTTTCCATTGGATTTGGATTGACTGTGTTTTATCACGAGGACCGTCTGCTAGTGTTGTTTGCAGAGAAAGAGTAAAGGGAAATGTGTGTTGTCTGGATATAAAAGAACAGACAATTTAATGAAGTAAGACTTATTCTGTCACAGATGGACTTGTTTTTTTATTATTATAAAAAGTATATGAAGAAAACGAAGTCTTTCATTTCAAAGACTTAGGGATGCTCTCCTGAAAAACTAACAAACTTTTAAAAAAGTAGATAAAAGAAAGAAAAAAGCAACAATGTTGAAGGGAATTCCTTTATTTTTATTTATTGTTTTTTTTGTGTTTCTCAGAACTGCCTTTTCAGGTGTTTTCTCAGCCTCATTCTGTCCTGTCCTCTCACACAGTGTTTCACACTCACCTGTTACATGGAACACGTCCTGGGCTCACCTGAGACCAGTGGTGTTACAAGGAAGACGACTAGTGATTCAGTCACTCTCCACCCAGCCCACCACCACCACCAGTGTCTAACACTCTGTAGGCAGATCGACGTGGGCTTCAGACAGGAAGAGGAAGAGGTCTCGCCTCTCTTGACTGATGTTATTTATTTAGGCCAACAGGTAAAACGATCAGATTGGCTTGGGAACAAATATGTACTCTTTTAAGTTGGCTGTCATTAGTGATATTATGTTCTGATTTGATGAACTAGGAAAAAAAGGAACTGATTACATTCCGTAGAAGTATTATGTGTAAGAATGTAGAATGATGGGCGTCTCTGAAGCACTTGACGGGACAGAGCGTTGGGAGGGGAGGGTGATCGTGAGGTGGGGTTCTGACACTGCAACGAGGCACTCTGCTTATCCACACACAGAGCCCGGAAGGCTCTAAACATTCATTACAGTACGTTCATTGGCCAGTGTTCAGTCAGACAGACAACTCAACAAAAACATTGATGTGTTAAAGTTTCAACTTCCCATTGACTTAAGCCACGTTCTCCCCCGGGCCGTCTGCGTGTCAGTCCCAGGCATGGCTCGAGTCATCCTAGTCATTAGTCTCATTGGTCCTGGTATAAAGGGTTTGCCCCCCCCAGTCTGCCATCACTACTTCAGTCATGCAGCTTGTTTTCACTCATTCTGAACATTCATTCAGATGAAGGCATTATTATGCCAATTCTAAAATCAGCCTTTCACTGCCCTTTAGTTTTGGTTTTAACTCAGTTATGTGTGTTTTTTTATATACTGTATATGTGTTGACACCATGGTTACCTTTTGGAACATCTCCTCGGTGTACTAAGCTATGTTTATCAGCTGCTATTCTTTTACCACTAACCTGCAAACATTCCTGCATGTTGCCTGGCAGTGTGATAGCATGTTTTTGACTGCTTCTATTCTATTCTTTGACCCCTGGTCCTGTTTTTGTGTAGCCTGAGTCCCACATCTGCTTGTGCTCTCTTGCCGACTCCATTGCTGCCATTGTTATTCGTGCAAGAACGCACACATAGATCTGGGACTCAGGCTAGCTGTCGTGTTGGCCAATAGAAGCACATTCTCTTGCGGTTCCATTGGTAATTGAGGTGTTGGTATGTTCTCCTGCGGTTCAGTTACGGATCAGTCTGTGGACTGATTCCAACTCTGGTGCGCTCCAGTCGTGGTCAGTCAGTCAGTCGTCAGTCAGTCGGTCAGTGTGAGGGCGTGGCTGGTGGGTTGGGACTGTTAGTGCTCTGTCTCTCCTCAGGGAGGTGCTGTTCTACAGCATGGAGAGGAGCGTTCCCCTGCGTCGTTCCTCTGCGTCGTTAGCAGCTTGCACCCCACTAGCCACAGAGAGGACATTTACATAGGACTTGTTAGAAGACGTGGAAGGAGAGAACACTACTATGTAGTGCTGCACCCCCCTACTGTAGCCCTTTACTATGGAGGTCACTCCCCAGAGATCCAACTAGCCCTCACAACCAGACCACTGCTGCTCCCTGGATAGGATACTTACTACTGGGAGAGCCAATCAGATCCTCCCCTGTTCGATTTCATTACTGGTCCAAGCCTGTTCACTATAACCAGCTACTACAGTACAGTCAGACCTGGGAGGTTTCTGGGTTGGACTGATACTAGGTTCAGATTCCAGTTCAGGGTTCATTTAGTGAAGTGTTTATTTGTTGTCCTTTGATTTCCTTTCCTGGCGACACTACTATGCTCTGTCTGTACATTTCAGATATCCCAACTTCTGTCTGTAAATAATGTTTGTCCTGGGTAGATTTACTTGTTTAAGATGCATCTTATGTTTCTAAAAATGATTATGTACTAAAAAGGACAAAAATAAAATGTACTTCCTTTTAGGATTATTGTGAAAATTGAGGATGTGACTGATATTTTATTGGTCTTGTATTATTAGAAGTCATAGATATTTTCTATCATTATTATTAATTCCTATACTTGTTTAAAAGTAGTTTAAAAATCATTGTACATAAAAAACCGTTCCACAATGTTTCTTTCTACAGACAAAAGTTGTAAAGTAAGTCACTTCTAATAAAAACTGTAGGGAACTACATTTCTGTGTATCTTATTTTCACACATTTATATTTGACTTATAATAATGTACTACTTATTAAGTATTGCATGTGAATAGAGCAAATCGTTTCAAATGTAGAATATGGTGTTGATTGCCGTTTTAGTGGATGGTTAAAAGGCATCGCTATGGCCTTCCTGAGTTTCCCTGGATTTAGAAAAGCCTTAGCATTTCTGGGTCAGTGGTATTGACAGTGCTTCTTGAGTACGTTGTTACGGCGCTGAGAGTTGTGAGTTCGTGCCCATGTCGGGTGGAATTTCCACTCTGTTGTAATTGCAGTGGATTTCCACTCTGTCACAATTGCACAAAAGTAAACCAGCCTACAAGGAGGGACAGGCATGTTCTTTAAATGGTATAAAACTGAACTTCCAAAGACCTTGCTATTCACCAGTTTCCTCCAGTTCAACGTTACTCTCAGAGCGAGGAAGGATCATAATGAAGGTGAGATTGGTTACCTTGAATAGGGGGTGGGGGATTACTATTCTATAATAATGTCTTTAAGTTAAAGTTGACATTTATTGCAGGCTTTGGATGTGCTCATTCTACTACTCCCAGTGGCAGTCAATACTCTACCATATGATATCACGCCAGTGGATTGTGCTGATGTCTATAGAAGGGGCTTTGGACACAGTGGAGTGTACACCATCTACCCTGCAGGAACAACCTCCCCCATCCAGGTCTACTGTGACATGGGCTGTGAGGACCAACCTGAGGGGGGGAAATGGACAGTGTGTACAGTGACTAGACCTTGTGTTTATAGTCTTTTGAGATTCATCAAAGTTTGTTTCACGATCACTACCTCAGGGCTCAATCCATGTTGTTGTTTGCGCAATTAACATTTGAAGTAGAGAATGTTATCAACCCGGAGAGATGGATAAAAATTCCCCTTGTGTGGAACATGTCATATTTCTGTGGAAAATCTCAAAATGCCCCTCTATTCCAGGTGATCCAGAAGAGAAAGGATGGGACAGTGAACTTTTACCGTGGATGGGACCAATACAGGAGTGGGTTTGGGCAGGCATCTGGAGAGTACTGGTTAGGTAAGAGCACGACGCACTGGACACATTTGAAATGTCTATGCTGAGATACAAAAATATATGAAATGTCTGTTAATGTGTATTATTACTATCTTTAGTACTCACCTCTTGTTATGTTCTCCACCAACACCTTGTGCTCTCCCTCAGGTCTAGAAAACATCCATCTCCTCACTCAGAGGAAGAAGTATGAGTTGAGAGTGGACCTGGAGGACTTTGAAGGGGCTAAAGTCCACGTCCAGTACTCCTCGTTCTCTGTCGACTCTGAGCATGAAGGATACAAGCTGCATTTAAGTGGCTTCAAAGATGGAGGTGCCGGTGAGTCTAAAGAACACTTCAATTTCTCCTCCTTTCCCGTGAAATAACAGTATTACAAATCTGAAAGGACTACTTGGTCGATACAGTATGAAGAAAGTTATACTGTAAATGGAAATGTGGAACAATCCCTTCTGCATTTCAGGAAAATCTATGGATGAACACAATGGGCTGAAGTTCTCCACCTTCGACAAAGACCAGGACACTCACGTTACAAACTGTGCTAAATCCTATCTAGGAGGATGGTGGTATGGAGAATGCCACAGTGTCAATCCCAACGGGGTATATCTGTGGGGCGACTCAATCTATGGCATTGGTATCAACTGGGTGTATTGGAAAGGTTATAAATACTCTTTAAAAGCCATTGAAATGAAGATAAGGCCTGTGGAATAAGTTCAGAACCAAGCATACTCATACTTTGCACTCAAATATTACCTTCCAAATTATGAAAATATTTGGAAAGCCACTGAAGTTTAAACATTTTAAAGCTAATAAATTGAAGGGAAAAAAGTTTTGCCTGGTTTTATTGAAGTGTTGCCAGTCTTACCATAAACCTTCATTACACTGTTAAAATACAGTAGTAACGCACCAATATCCTCTAAAAGCTGAAGGAACAGAAGGAGTCCAGATTGGTCTGAGACACACTTTTGTTTTTTGCTCTAAACCTTATAAAAACTGTCACATATTGAGACCTGCATGCAATAAATCAATTGTGTTGGTAAGAAAAATAATATAAGTACTTTCTTACAAAACAATTTAAATCACAACAATAAAACAAAGAGCTCTTTCACAACAACTGCTCTTCCCCGTCATAAAACTATTCATAATCACAATGAAATTTTTGTCCGTATGGCTAGGTTACTGGGTTTGATTAGAGGCCCACAAACATCAACCCTTAACTTGTCTCATCTTTGTTGAGCACAGTCATTGATAGTTTAAGGAGTGGTTATGAATGTTCATAAGGAAGGGTTCTGGTCTGCGGCGTGGGCCTTTTACTAACGATCTATCAGGAAGGCCTCAACAGTACTCTTTTGTTGTTTCTATACACAAACATGACTAGCAGAGAAGAGAAGGGGGCTTGTCCACTGCAGAGTGGCTCACGCCTTCTGCTCTCTCTATCCTCCTATCTCTCCTCACTAGGATATTAACTCGGTCTCTCCAACCTTCTGCTCTCTCTATCCTCCTATCTCTCCTCACTAGGATATTAACTCTGTCTCTCCAACCTTCTGCTCTCTCTATCCTCCTATCTCTCCTCACTAGGATATTAACTCGGTCTCTCCAACCTTCTGCTCTCTCTATCCTCCTATCTCTCCTCACTAGGATATTAACTCTGTCTCTCCAACCTTCTGCTTTCTCTATCCTCCTATCTCTACTCACTAGGATATTAACTCTGTCTCTTCAACCTTCTGCTCTCTCTATCCTCCTATCTCTACTCACTAGGATATTAACTCTGTCTCTCCAACCTTCTGCTCTCTCTATCCTCCTATCTCTACTCACTAGGATATTAACTCTGTCTCTTCAACCTTCTGCTCTCTCTATCCTCCTATCTCTACTCACTAGGATATTAACTCTGTCTCTTCAACCTTCTGCTCTCTCTATCCTCCTATCTCTCCTCACTAGGATATTAACTCTGTCTCTCCAACCTTCTGCTCTCTCTATCCTCCTGTCTCTCCTCACCAGGATATTAACTCTGTCTCTCCAACCTTCTGCTCAATTGGAGCTCTTCCCCATCCTCTTTTGCAACATGCGCAGCAGCCCCAGACTGGCAGTGAATAGACTGTCATGCTTGAATAGCAGCTTATAAAAGGTGTCCAGGGGTAGACGACCGGTAGGGTCTGCGTGCTTCAGGGCAGTCATGGGCATGTACACCCGGTTGGTCTGGTGGCGAAACGGAGGCTCCTTCGCTGTGATCAGTTGAAGTGTTTGCTGCAAGAGAGTAGAGTAGAGCGATTAGTATATTCTGTTCAACATTTAGCCACCAAAGGATGAGATGTTGACACTGCATACCAAATAATACTAGGATAGTAGTCACAAAATATAAGATAGTGACATAACAGAGTGTTACCTCTGCTATTTCCTCGGGTGTCTGTGCGAGAGAGTTGAACACCTTCCTAGAGCAGGGCAGGTAGATCTCACGGAAGATCCTAGCAGTCTCCTCGTCTGCCCCCGCGAGGTCCATCTTCTCAGCGTCATCGTACACCTTCCTCTCAAACTCTGTCCCCACCGGACCTTCCTCAGAGTGGAAGGACAGATGGACAGAGCAGGGAGAGGGACAGATGGACAGAGCAGGGAGAAGGACAGAGCAGGGAGAGGGACAGATGAACAGAGCAGGGAGAAACCCGGCAGGGAGAAGGACAGATGGACAGAGCAGGGAGAAGGACAGATGGACAGAGCAGGGAGAAGGACAGAGCAGGGAGAAAGACAGATGGACTGAGCAGGGAGAAGGACAGAGCAGGGAGAGGGACAGATGGACAGAGCAGGGAGAAGGACAGCAGGGAGAAGGACAGATGGACAGAGCAGGGAGAAGGACAGATGGACAGAGCAGGGAGAAGGACAGAGCAGGGAGAAACCCGGCAGGGAGAAGGACAGATGGACAGAGCAGGGAGAAGGACAGATGGACAGAGCAGGGAGAAGGACAGAGCAGGGAGAAAGACAGATGGACTGAGCAGGGAGAAGGACAGAGCAAGGAGAGGGACAGATGGACAGAGCAGGGAGAAGGACAGCAGGGAGAAGGACAGATGGACAGAGCAGGGAGAAGGACAGAGCAGGGAGAGGGACAGATGGACAGAGCAGGGAGAAGGACAGCAGGGAGAAGGACAGATGGACAGAGCAGGGAGAAGGACAGAGCAGGGAGAAGGACAGATGGACTGAGCAGGGAGAAGGACAGAGCAGGGAGAAGGACAGCAGGGAGAAGGACAGATGAACAGAGCAGAGAGAAGGACAGAGCAGGGAGAAGGACAGATAGACAGAGCAGGGAGAAGGACAGATGGACAGAGCAGGGAGAAGGACAGAGCAGGGAGAAGGACAGATGGACAGAGCAGGGAGAAGGACAGAGCAGGGAGAAGGACAGATGGACAGAGCAGGGAGAAGGACAGAGCAGGGAGAAGGACAGATGGACAGAGCAGGGAGAAGGACAGAGCAGGGAGAAGGACAGATGGACTGAGCAGGGAGAAGGACAGAGCAGGGAGAGGGACAGATGGACAGAGCAGGGAGAAGGACAGATGGACAGAGCAGGGAGAAGGACAGAGCAGGGAGAGGGACAGATAAACAGAGCAGGGAGAAGGACAGCAGGGAGAGGGACAGATGGACAGAGCATGGAGAAGGACAGAGCAGGGAGAGGGACAGATGGACAGAGCAGGGAGAAGGACAGAGCAGGGAGAGGGACAGATGGACAGAGCAGGGAGAAGGACAGAGCAGGGAGAGGGACAGATGGACAGAGCAGGGAGAAGGACAGAGCAGGGAGAGGGACAGATGGACAGAGCAGGGAGAAGGACAGAGCAGGGAGAGGGACAGATGGACAGAGCAGGGAGAAGGACAGATGGACAGAGCAGGGAGAAGGACAGAGCAGGGAGAGGGACAGATGGACAGAGCAGGGAGAAGGACAGAGCAGGGAGAGGGACAGATGGACAAAGCAGGGAGAGATAAAGGACCACTGTTTAACTGAGGGGATCCTCCTGCTTGCAAGGGCATGTACAATCCGCTATTCCCTATCTCAGGCTAATCATCTACATGAAAACATTACCTGCGGGTTCACTGTCGTGGCATTAGGGCAAAGTCTTATTACTGCCGAGTGTTGGTTTAGCTACTGCTGCATGACTCATGTGAAGGGATGTGGATGGATCTCCTTTAATGTAGACTCACTTCACACTGAACTTCATGGCTTGTACTGCTAGACTCTCACAGAACCCCTCCACAGCAAACTTTGAAGCAGAGTAGACATCATTGAAGAGTAGCCCTACCAATACAAATACAATCCATTCATTTGTTTTAATGTACGATTCTACAGGGATAAGTTTAGGAAGTAAACATCTTATTTACTTCTGAAGCTGCATTTATGTACTGACTACTCACCCTGAATGCCCATGATGCTGCTCATCACCACAATATGTCCGCTTCGACGTCGCTTCATATCTGGCAGGACCTCCTTCACCAGCAGCACCAAGCCAAAGAAGTTGGTGTCGAAGAGCCCCTGCCCGTCAGACACACTATGGCACTCCAACGGCCCAATCATGTCTACACCTGCGTTACTCACTGAGGGTGACAGATAACGCCATGTCACACCCTGTTCCCTCATTATGGATGACAACGTGTTATCACTCATGGTGTACTGTGTACACTACAAGTCAGTTTATATTGGAGTGTGGTTCAAGTTTTTATCATGCCGCGTGCACTAGTACAGTGAAATGCCAAAAATGCAGTAAATGCCAACAATGCGGTAATCAATATCAGAAGTACTTTAAAACCTGTTAGGGCTAGGGGGCAGCATTGACACGGCTGGATAAAAAACATACCCGATTTAATCTGGTTACCACTCCTACTCAGTAACTAGAATATGCATATACTTATTACATATGGATAGAAAACACCCTAAATTTTCTAAAACTGTTTGAATGGTGTCTGTGAGTATAACAGAACTCAAATGGCAGGTCAAAACCTGAGAGATTCCTTTACAGGAAGTGGCCTGTCTGACCATTTCTGGAACTTCTTTGCCATCTCTATCATTTACTAAGGATCTCTGCTCTAACGTGACACTTCCCACGTCGTCCATAGGCTCTCATAGCCCGGGAAAAAACAGAATGTCGTCATTCCAGCCCCAGGCTGAAACACATTATCGCCTTTCTCAAGTGGCCCATCAAGAGACACTAGCTTATGCGCGTGACCCCGACCGCCCCCGCCTTTGGGATTTTTTCCTCTGTTTGCCGAAAAGGAGATTCCCTGTCGGAATTTTACCGCTTTTCTACGAGAAAAATGACGTAAAAATTGATTTTAAACAGCGGTTGACATGCTTCGACGTACGGCAATTGAATACTTTGAATTTTATTGTCAGGAATTGCGCCAAGCGCGCGACACTTCTTTACTATTTCGGATAGTGTCTGGAACGCACGAACAAAACGCCGCTATTCGGATATAACGATGGATTATTTTGGACCAAACCAACATTTGTTATTGAAGTAGACGTCCTGGGTGTGCATTCTGACGAAGACAACAAAAGGTAATGACATTTTTATAATAGTAAATATGATTATGGTGAGTGCTAAACTTGCCGGGTGTCTAAATAGCGAGCCCGTGATGCCTGGGCTATATACTTAGAATATTGCAAAATGTGCTTTCACCAAAAAGCTATTTTAAAATCGGACATATCGAGTGCATAGAGGAGGTCTGTATCTATAATTCTTAAAATAATTGTTATGCTTTTTGTGAACGTTTATCGTGAGTAATTTAGTAAAATGTTAGCGAATTCCCCGTAAGTTTGCGGGGGGTATGCTAGTTCTGAACGTCACATGCTAATGTAAAAAGCTGGTTTTTGATATAAATATGAACTTGATTGAACAAAACATGCATGTATTGTATAACATAATGTCCTAGGGTTGTCATCTGATGAAGATCATCAAAGGTGAGTGCTGCATTTAGCTGTCTTCTGGGTTTTGGTGACATTATATGCTGGCTTGAAAAATGGGTGTCTGATTATTTCTGGCTTGGTACTCTGCTGACATAATCTAATGTTTTGCTTTCGTTGTAAAGCCTTTTTGAAATCGGACAGTGTGGTTAGATTAACGAGAGTCTTATCTTTAAATGGCTGTAAAATAGTCATATGTTTGAGAAATTGAAGTAATAGGATTTTGAAGATTTTGAAAATCGCGCCACAGGCTGGCAGTGGATGTTACGTAGGTGGGACGAATTCGTCCCGCCGGTCACATAGAGGATAACATTAAAAGAAAAAGTCAAGTAGAACAAAAATGCACAAAAAATAGAAATAAGAAGAACACAAAAAAGTAAGTAGGCTGTATACAGGGTCAGTTCCAGGGTCAGTAGGCTATATACAGGGTCAGTTCCAGGGTCAGTAGACTGTATACAGGGTAAGTTCCAGGGTCAGTAGACTGTATACAGGGTCAGTTCCAGGGTCAGTAGACTGTATACAGGGTAAGTTCCAGGGTCAGTAGGCTGTATACAGGGTCAGTTCCAGGGTCAGTAGACTGTATACAGGGTCAGTTCCAGGGTCAGTAGGCTGTATACAGGGTAAGTTCCAGGGTCAGTAGGCTGTATACAGGGTCAGTTCCAGGGTCAGTAGACTGTATACAGGGTCAGTTCCAGGGTCAGTAGACTGTATACAGGGTAAGTTCCAGGGTCAGTAGGCTGTATACAGGGTCAGTTCCAGGGTCAGTAGACTGTATACAGGGTCAGTTCCAGGGTCAGTAGACTGTATACAGGGTCAGTTCCAGGGTCAGTAGGCTGTATACAGGGTCAGTTCCAGGGTCAGTAGGCTGTATACAGGGTCAGTTCCAGGGTCAGTAGGCTATATACAGGGTCAGTTCCAGGGTCAGTAGGCTGTATACAGGGTCAGTTCCAGGGTCAGTAGGCTGTATACAGGGTCAGTTCCAGGGTCAGTAGGCTGTATACAGGGTCAGTTCCAGGGTCAGTAGGCTGTATACAGGGTCAGTTCCAGGGTAAGTAGGCTGTATACAGGGTCAGTTCCAGGGTCAGTAGGTTGTAATAAGGGTAAGTTCCAGGGTCAGTAGGCTGTATACAGGGTCAGTTCCAGGGTCAGTAGGCTATATACAGGGTTAGTTCCAGGGTCAGTAGGCTGTATACAGGGTCAGTTCCAGGGTCAGTAGGCTGTATACACGGTCAGTTCCAGGGTCAGTAGGCTGTATACAGGGTCTGTTCCAGGGTCAGTAGGCTGTATACAGGGTCAGTTCCAGGGTCAGTAGGTTGTATACAGGGTCAGTTCCAGGGTCAGTAGGCTGTATACAGGGTCAGTTCCAGGGTCAGTAGGCTGTATACAGGGTCAGTTCCAGGGTCAGTAGGCTGTATACAGGGTCAGTTCCAGGGTCAGTAGGCTGTATACAGGGTCAGTTCCAGGGTCAGTAGGCTATATACAGGGTCAGTTCCAGGGTCAGTAGGCTGTATACAGGGTCAGTTCCAGGGTCAGTAGGCTGTATACAGGGTCAGTTCCAGGGTCAGTAGGCTGTATACAGGGTCAGTTCCAGGGTCAGTAGGCTGTATACAGGGTCAGTTCCAGGGTCAGTAGGCTGTATACAGGGTCAGTTCCAGGGTCAGTAGACTGTATACAGGGTCAGTTCCAGGGTCAGTAGACTGTATACAGGGTCAGTTCCAGGGTCAGTAGACTGTATACAGGGTCAGTTCCAGGGTCAGTAGGTTGTATACAGGGTCAGTTCCAGGGTCAGTATGCTGTATACAGGGTCAGTAGGCTATATACAGGGTCAGTTCCAGGGTCAGTAGGCTGTATACAGGGTCAGTTCCAGGGTCAGTAGGCTGTATACAGGGTAAGTTCCAGGGTCAGTAGGCTATATACAGGGTCAGTTCCAGGGTCAGTAGGCTGTATACAGGGTCAGTTCCAGGGTCAGTAGGCTGTATACAGGGTCAGTTCCAGGGTCAGTAGGCTGTATACAGGGTAAATTCCAGGGTCAGTAGGCTATATACAGGGTCAGTTCCAGGGTCAGTAGGCTGTATACAGGGTCAGTTCCAGGGTCAGTAGGCTGGAAACAGGGTACGTTCCAGGGTCAGTAGGCTGTATACAGGGTAAGTTCCAGGGTCAGTAGGCTGTATACAGGGTCAGTTCCAGGGTCAGTAGGCTGTATACAGGGTCAGTTCCAGGGTCAGTAGGTTGTATACAGGGTAAGTTCCAGGGTCAGTAGGCTGTATACAGGGTCAGTTCCAGGGTCAGTAGGCTGGAAACAGGGTCAGTTCCAGGGTCAGTAGGCTGTATACAGGGTCAGTTCCAGGGTCAGTAGGCTGTATACAGGGTCAGTAGGCTGTTTACAGGGTCAGTTCCAGGGTCAGTAGGCTGTATACAGGGTCAGTTCCAGGGTCAGTAGGCTGTATACAGGGTCAGTTCCTGGCTCAGTGCCAAAACCATATTTACAAATTGCAGGGATATTGGAGTGGTAGGGTTAGATATGTATAGGGGTAAGGTGACTAGAGGTAAGGTATCAGGACATTTGATAAACAGAGTAGCAGCAGCATATATGATTATTGCATGTGAGTGTGTGTGCGTGTAGAGTCAGTATGAATGTGTGTGTGTTATGTGCATGTAGAGTCAGTATGAATGTGTGTGTTATGTGCGTGTAGAGTCAGTATGAATGTGTGTGTGTTATGTGCGTGTAGAGTCAGTATGAATGTGTGTGTGTTTATGTGCGTGTAGAGTCAGTATGAATGTGTGTGTGTTATGTGCGTGTAGAGTCAGTATGAATGTGTGTGTGTTTATGTGCGTGTAGAGTCAGTATGAATGTGTGTTATGTGCGTGCGAGCGCACATGAGCGGAAGCCTAATATTGACCGAGTACATCCACCCGTTGGTCTTGCAGGCTGTCCACACACTCTCTGATGGAGTCTTCACAGCAGGCATCCAGCTGTCTGATCTCCAGGGATCTGTTCAGGGTGTCCCCAGCCACTCTCTCCAGGCGTTCCCGCTTCTCTAGGTCCCTCATGGTGGCAACCACTGCCTCACACAGACACACTGCAACTTAACAACCCTTGCATTGCATCTCAACTGATGGGGTTGAGCGTGTCAAACTGTCAATTTCATTTATGAAAACCACAATGTTTTACAATTAAGGGTTCAGTGCCTCTCTGACCTTTGAATCCCTTCTCCTTGGCCAGTCGTACAGCCACAGCCACCCAGATCCCAGAGGAACAGCCTGTCACCAGCACCCTCCTGGTCCCCATCGATACCTCACAGCAGCTACAGTTGCTCCTGATTGAAACTGTGTTCTCTGCAACTCTCCCAGAGTCCTTTGCAGTTGGAATGCATGGACCTTAGTGACCAGTCAACCTTGCGGTCACGGCCAGTGTGTGAAGCAGGTGCCTTGATCAAAGATCAGAAGGCTAATCCTATGTGTCTATCCTGGGAACGCATTGGCTCCATAGACGGTTTGGCTATTTAGCAACAAAACCGAAACGTGCGCAACTATGGGGCAAAACTGACGTGGTTGGCTTTTGTTGACAACATGTAAACTATATTTCGTTTACAATATTTGTTGAAAACATAAATCAATTTGCAGTTGTCTCTCAAATACATCGTTACAGTTGGTGGTTAGCTAGCTAGCGAATTTTAGCCCTATTAGCATTGACATGAAATCAATCAAAACACCTCAAAACAAGAGATGGTATAAAGAACAAGATGAAAAGAGCCACTTCCGATTCCCCACATGGCAGTTTCTTGTCAGTTTTGCTAGCAATCTGGCCATCCAGAATCACAACAACACGCAACATGGAAGCGCGCACATCGTTTTCGTGACGTTGTCAGCTAACCCATCTATGCTGTACAGCCTTACCGAAGTGGGGTCGCTGCTTGCCCCACTTCATTCAAATGTCAGTAGCCTGCTGATTACTTAATTTCACTCTAAAGGGTCAAGTTCATTATATAGATGGCTGTGTGGATTTCAGTAACAAAGCCTCCCCTCAGGCCCCTAAATTAATTTCAATCACTTAAGTATTTTTGCTGGGCTTTACAAATGCAAATTATTTAATGACAACGGTCTGCAACTCTTTACAAATCTAAATACATTTCTAATATAAATATTTAACTACATAGCATACACACATGCTACCCATGATGAAACATTACATCATATTATAAACTGGGTGGTTCGAGCCCTGAACGCTGATTGGCTGACAGCCGTGGTATATAAGACATATACCATGGGTATGACAAAACATTTGTTTTTACCTCTCTAATTATGTTCGTAACCAGATTGTAATAACAATAAGGCACCTCGGGGGTTGTGGTATATTGCCAATTTATCACTGCTAATGGACGTGTCCAGGCACTCCGTGTTGCGTCGCAAGTAATAAGAACAGCCATATACCACACCCCCTCTAGCCTTATTGCTTAATTATAATGTAATAGTGAAAGTTATGCAAGTTCTGGTCAGCCTAAAAGGCTGCAACACAAAGTTGAAGAAGTTGCCAGCTGCGTTGCTTACAATGACTAAAAAAAAAGGTTGCTTGGTGCTGCTATCTGAAGTGCCCCATGTGCCGGTTAACACGACACCAATCCCGAGTTTGACAATAGCCAGTGAAAAATCAGAGCGCCAAATTCAAAACCACAAATCTAATTATTTCAATTTCTCAAACATAGGACTATTTTACACCATTTTATAGATACACTTCTCCTGAATCGAACCACGTTGTCCGATTTCAAAAAGGCTTCACATCGAAAGCAAAACATTAGATTATGTTAGGAGAGTACATAGACACAAATAACCACACAGCCATTTTCCAAGCAACTAGATGCATCACAAATACCCACAACACAGCTAAATGAAGCACTAACCTTTGACAATCTTCATCAGATGACACTCCTAGGACATCATGTTACACAATACATGCATTTTTTGTTCGATAAAGTTCATATTTATATCTAAAAACAGCATTTTACATTGGCGCGTGACATTCAGAAAATATTATCCCTCAAATACTGCCGGTGAATCAGCACAACAATTTACAAAAATACTCGTCATAAACGTTGATAAAATATCAAACTGTCATTCAAAGAATTATAGATGAACATCTCCTTTATGCAAACGCTGTGAAAGATTTCAAAAAAGCTTCATGAGGAAAGCACACTTTGCAATAATCTGAGTACTGCGCTCAGGAAAATACACTAGGCAATACAGATACCCGCCATTTTGGAGTCATCTAAAATCATAAATAGCATTAGAAATATTCACTTACCTTTCACGATCTTCATCAGAAGGCACTTCCAGGAATCCCAGGTCCACAATAAATGATGTTTTGTTCGATAAACTCCATAATTTATGACCAAATAGCTCCTTGTTGTTAGCGCGTTCAGTTAGCTACTCCAAATGTAGGAAGCGGCGGAAAATGTCACGACGAAAAGTAAAAAAAAGTTATATTTACGTTCATTCAAACATGTCAAACGTTGTATAGCATCAATCTTTAGGGACTTTATCACTTAGAACTTCAATAATATTACAACCGGACGATTCCATTGTCTTGAAAAACGTTTTGGAACACAGCTACCTCTCACGTGAATGCGCGCCAATGAACTGAAGTCCTTCCCTGAGTCACCAACTTCCCCACCTTCTTGTTCGCTCTCTGTTCATCATAGAAGCCTCAAACAACTTTCTAAAGACTGTTGACATCTAGTGGAAGCCTTAGGAAGTGCAAAATGAATCCTGAGTCACTGTGTGTTCGATAGGCAATGACTTGGAAAGATTCCACGCATCAGATTTCCACTTCCTGGTAGGATTTTTCCTCAGGTTTTTGCCTGCCATATGAGTTCTGTTATACTCACAGACATCATTCAAACAGTTTTAGAAACTTCAGAGTGTTTTCTATCCAAATCTACTAATAATATGCATATCCTAGCTTCTGAGTTTGAGTAGGAGGCAGTTTAATATGGGCATGTATTTCATCCGAAAGTGACAATACTGCCCCCTATGCGATTGGTGTCGTAATTAATACAGCTACAGCAGGCTATAGTTACAGCCGTTATAAATGGCTATAGTCTAGCGGTATACTAACCTGTAGTGTGGGAAATAGCGCGCAGTTGCGACGGTGCAGGTATATGTCCCACGTATATGTGTAATCTAATACAGATATATCTAGGTAAAGATTGCCAATTTAGAGCAACGTCTAAACATGTAGGTTATTCTAACCAACACTAAAGCAAAGTGAACAGTCACATAACAACGACCGAGCAGCGGCTAGCCCGATGACCTAACTGGGTCATGTCATTTTGCAAACTGTGGCTGCTCTACTGGGAGTTGTAGTTCTTTGTCGGCAATTTACATTAGGTTTTAAATCGTTGGTTTAGGAGAAGGGGCTGGTGATTCCGTGATTCAGTTCGCTTAGATGTGACAGAGTGGAGGGGACGGGTGGGGTGGGGGTTGTGCTACATTCGTTAAAGAGGGGATGGCATACAGAGTATTGGAGATACAGGAATTGGAATGTGTAGGAGGAATAGAAATACAGTTGAAGTAGGAAGTTTACATACACTTTGGTTGGAGTCATTAAAACTCGTTTTTTAACTACTCCACAATTTTTTTTTAACAAACTATAGTTTTGGAAGTCGCTTAGGACATCTACTTTATGCATGAGACAAGTAATTTTTCCAACAATTGTTTACAGACAGATTATTTCACTTTCACAATTCCAGTGGATCAGAAGTTTACATACACTAAGTTGACTGTGCTTTTAAACAGCTTGGAAAATTCCAGAAAAATTATGTCATGGCTTTAGAAGCTTCTGATAGACTAATTGACATCATTTGAGTCAATTGGAGGTGTACCTGTGGATATATTTCAAGGCCTACCTTCAAACTTAGTGCCTCTTTGCTTGACATCATGGGAAAATCAAAAGAAATCAGCCAAGACTTCAGAAAAATTGTAGACCTCCACAAGTCTGGTTCATCCTTGGGAGCAATTTCCAAATGCCTGAAGGTACCACTTTCATCTGTACAATCAATAGTACGCAAGTATAAACACCATGGGACCACGCTGCCGTCATACCGCTCAGGAAGGAGACGCGTTCTGTCTCTTAGAGATGAACGTACTTTGGTGCAAAAGTGCAGATCAATCCCAGAACAACAGCAATGGACCTTGTGGAGATGCTGGAGGAAACAGGTACAAAAGTATCTATATCCACAGTAAAACGAGTCCTATATTGATATAACCTGAAAGGCCACTCAGCAAGGAAGAAGCCACTGCTCCAAAAACGGCATAAAAAAGCCAGACTACGGTTTGCAACTGCACATGGGGACAAAGATCGTACTTTTTGGAGAAATGTCCTCTGGTCTGATGAAACAAAAATAGAACTGTTTGGCCATAATGACCATCGTTATGTTTCGAGGAAAAAGGGGGAGGCTTGCAAGCCGAAGATCGCCATCCCAACCGTGAAGCACGGGGGTGGCAGCATCATGTTGTGGGGTGCTTTGCTGCAGGAGGGACTGGTGCACTTCACAAAATAGATGGCATCATGTGGAAGGAAAATGAAAAGGATATATTGAAGCAACATCTCAAGACATCAGTCAAGAAGTTAAAGCTTGGTCGCAAATGGATCTTCCAAATGGACAATGACCCCAAGCATACTTCCAAAGTTGTGGCAAATGGCTTAAGGAAAATAAAGTCAAGGTATTGGAGTGGCCATCACAAAGCCATAGAAAATGTGTGGGCAGAACTGAAAAAGTGTGTGTGAGCAAGGAGGCCTACAAACCTGATTCAGTTACACCAGCTCTGTCAGTAGTAATGGGCCAAAATTCACCCAATTTATTGTGGGAAGCTTGTGGAAGGCTACCCAAAACGTTTGACCAAAGTTAAACCATTTAAAGGCAATGCTACCAAATACTAATTGAGTGTGTGTAAACTTCTGACCCACTGGGAATGTGATGAAAGAAATACAATTTGAAATAAATCATTCTCTCTACTATTATTCGGACATTTCACATTCTTAAAATAAAGTGGTGATCCTTACTGACCTAAGACAGGGAATTTTTACTAGGATTAAATGTCAGGAATTGTGAAAAACTGAGTATAAATGTATTTGGCTAAGGTGTATGTAAACTTCCGACTTCAACTGTATGTAGGAATAGGGGTAACGTAATAGTTAACTTCTATAACCCCTGCAAACCTCTCTTGTTAGCAAAGTTAAAGGGATTGATAGGATGTGTAGGGGTAGAAAGCTAATACGGTGTGATTTTTATACTCTTAATGAAGACCACAATGGGAGTACAGTTGAATAATGTATGGATATCAGGGGATTAGTGTGTGTTAATGATGGGAGGGGGATGAGAATCAATGTGGTGAGTGGTAGAGAGTCATGCTCTGACTTGGCATTGGTATCTGCAGCGGTGGCAGGGAGGTGTGTATGAATGGGAAGTGATGAGGAGTGATCATTTTCCAGTTAGATGTAAGGTGTGTGCTTGTGTGCTCGTGTGTGTGTGTGTGTGTGTGTGTGCGTCGTGTGTGTGTGTGTGTGTGTGTGTGTGTGTGTGTGTGTGTGTGTGTGTGTGTGTGTGTGTGTGTGTGTGTGTGTGTGTGTGTGTATGTGTATGTGTAGTGTGTGTGTGTGTGTGTATGTGTGTGTGTGTGTGTGTGTGTGTGTGTGTGTGTGTGTGCTGGAAACGGTGTTGGAGGGCCAGTAGGAGGCACCCTTTCCTCTGGTCTAAAAAAATATCCCAATGCCCCAGGGCCATTGTCCTGTGTAGGGTGCTGTCTTTCGGATGGGATGTTAAACGGGTGTCCTGACTCTCTGTGGTGACTAAAAGATCCCATGGCACTTATCGTAAGAGTAGGGGTGTTAACGCTGGTGTATTGGCTAAATTCCCAATCTGGCCATCATGGTCACCTAATCATCCCCAGTTTACAATTCATCCCCCTCCTCTCCCTTGTAACTATTCCCCAGGTTGTTGCTGTAAATGAGATTGTATTCTCAGTCAACTTACTGGGTAAAATAAAAAAAGAACATAAGGTGGTGCTTTGAGAAAGCTAACTGGAAGATATTAGTACCTGTGTGAGCGTGTGGGACAAAAGTGATCAATGGAGGGGTCTGTGAAGGAGTGCACCGAGGCAGTAATGTCTGTAATTATATCAGCTGCCGATGTGACTGTTCCAGTGTGTATCATGAAGTATCAAAGGAAGAAAGCGATGGCCAGAAGAATGATTAAGACAGTGAAAGGGGAGGCATGGTGTGAATTTTGCTCCACTATTGGTTTAGGGGCCAAAATTGGTGAGGGTTAGATTTTTTTTTTTAAATGATTGGGAAGGGTTAAACTGCTGAAATTCCAGTGTTGGTAGAAGGAAACGTCACAGCTGTATCAAGTGAAGAAAAGGCAAATGTCCTAGGAGGTGTTTGCAGCGGTTCATAGATGTGAGCACCTGTATGATGAGAGTAAGAGGAGACGTAGGGAAAAGTTAAAGGAGCATGGAAATGTCTTAGAGAGAAAAGGAGAGTCAGGAGAAGCTATGGATGTTTGAGATGCCAAGGGTGTTGGGAGGGCTGCGGGCAGACTGCTCCTGAAGATAGGGTGTGTTATGTGATGTTTAAGCATGCACCAGACAGTGTGTTGGAAGCAGTGTTGGGGTTGTATAATAAGGTGTGGAGGACTGGGACATCTGTATAACTGGATCATGGACTTCCTGTTCGATTGAGTCATACGGGTGAGGGTGGGGTCTGAATTGTCAATGTGGTTTGAAGTGGACAATGGTAATCCTCAGAGAAGTGTGGTTAGTCCGGTGTTGTTCACCCTAATGATAGATTACATATTTAAGGAGCTGAGACAGGGAGTGGGTGTGGCCTTGTATGCCGATGATTGGGCTGTGTGGAAGAGAGGTGGGAATGTGAAATATGTGATGAGGAAGTTGCAAGAAGTTGCGGGAGTAGTGGAAGATTGTTCTCTAACATGAGGGTTTAGAATGTCTGTGGCCAAGCCCTGGTTTATGGTGTATTCTAGGAGGAAGGCTAAAAACGTAAGACTGAAAATATATGGTCAGGATATAGGTACACTCTTGGAAAAAAGGGTTCCAAAAGGGTTATTCGGCTGTTCCCATAGGATAACCCTTTTTGGTTCCAGGTAGAAATATTTTGGGTGCCATGTAGAACCCTCTGTGTATTGGGTTCTATAGTGCATTTGGAAAGTATTCAGACCCCTTGACTTTTTCCACATTTTGTTACGTTACAGCCTTATTCTAAAATTGATTATATTGTTTTTTTCCCACTCAACAATCTACACACAATACTCCATAATGAAAAAGTGGAAACAGGTTTTTAGAAGTAATTGCAAATTTAAAAAACAGAAATAACTTATTTACATAAGTATTCAGACCCTTTGCCATGAGACTCGAAATTGAGCTCAGGTGCATCCTGTTTCCATTGATCATCCTTGAGATGTTTCTACAACTTGATTGGAGTCCACCTGTGGTAAATTCAATTGATTGGACACGATATTGAAAGGCACACACCTGTCTATATAAGGTCCCACAGTTGAAAGTGCATGTCAGAGCAAAAACCATCAATGAGGTTGAAGGAAATGTCCATAGAGCTCTGAGACAGGATTGTGTCGAGGCACAGATCTGGGGAAGGGTACCAAAATGTCTGCAGCATTGAAGGTCCCCAAGAACACAGTGGCATCCATCATTCTTAAATGGAAGAAGTTTGGAATCACTAAAACTCTTCCTAGAGCTGGCCACCCGACAAACTGAGCAATCGGGGGAGAAGGGCCTTGGTCAGGGAGGTGATTAAGAAACTGATGGTCACTCTGACAGAGCTCCAGATTTCTTCTGTGGAGATCGGGAGAACCTTCCAGAAGGACAACCATCTCTGCAGCACTCCACCAATCAGACCTTTATGGTAGTGGCCAGACGGAAGCCACTCCTCAGTAAAAGGCGCATGACAGCCCGCTTGGAGTTTGCCAAAAGGCCTCTAAAAGACTCTCAGACCATGAGAAACAAGATTCTCTGGTCTGATGAAACCAAGATTGAGCACTTTGTCCTGAATACGAAGCATCACGTCTGGAAGAAACCTGGTACCATCCCTACGGTGAAGCATGGTGGTGGTGGCAGCATCATGCTGTGGGATGTTTTTCAGCGGCAGGGACTAGGAGACTAGTCAGGATCGAAGGGAAAGATGATTGGAGCAAAGTACAGAGAGATCCTTGATGAAAATCTGCTCCAGAGTGCTCAGGACCTCAGAGACTGGGGAGAAGGTTCACCTTCTAACAGGATAACGACCCTAAGCACACACCCAAGACAATGCAGGAGTGGCTTCGGGTCAAGTCTCTGAATGTCCTTGAGTGGCACAGCCAGATCCAGGGGAGAGAGGGAGAGGGGGGAGAGAGGGAGAGGGCCGGCCATTGCATTGGGGAACGTTCCTCCATGGCTGTTTCCTAAACCAAGTGTAGATGTGGACATGATTGAGGGCAGGAGAGAATTGGGTGACGTGAGACGGTGTGTAGAGTTTTTAATGATATATGCAGATAGTTCAAAGGATCCAGTCAGTGGTAGGGAGGGGGCAGGGGTGTATATCCCAGATTTCAATGTTAGTGTATGTGAGCGGTTAACTGATTATGTATCAGTGTATGCGGCCAAGTTGATGACCATGATTATAGGTTTGAGATGGGTGGAGGAGGTGAAACCACTCAGAGTGGTGATCTGCTCTGATTCGGCTGCAGTGTTGGGCAGTGTGAAGATGGGCAGGTCGGATAGGTTAGACTTGTTTAGTGGAGATGATGGTGCTGTTAATGGGATTGGAGAGGATGGGAGTGGTGGTGAGCTTTAGCTGGGTTCCCGCCCATGTGGGTGTGGAGGGTAATGAGAAGGCCGATGTGGTGGCTAAGAGTGCTGTGAGGAGAGAGAGGGGTAGATATTCAGGTCCCGCTAGGCCATAGGGAAGTCAAGTCCTTGATCCAGGCAAAAGCGTTCGATCTTTGGCAAAGGCAGTGGGATGCTAGTTTTAAGGGGAGGAAAATGGTTTACGTGCACCGGTCAGTAAATAAAGAAGTGGGGAGTATGGGATGTAGGAGAAAGGAAGCTGTGTAGAGTAGACTACGGTTTGGGCACACAGGTTTGAATGCCACGTTGTGGATGATAGGGAGACATGAAACAGGACTGTGTGATGAGTGTTTAGTGGACGAAACAGTGGATCATGTGTTGATATTTTGTGAACTGTATGACGTACAGTACCAGTCAAAAGTTTGGACACACCTACTCATTCCAGGGTTTTTCTTACATTGTAGAATAATAGACATCAAAACTATGAAATAACACTTATGGAATCATGTAGTAACCAAAAAAGTGTTAAATTCTAAATAAATCACAGACAGTGTCACCAGCAAAGCACCCCCACACCATCACGCCACCTCCTCCATGGTTCACGATGGAAACCACACATGCAGAGATCATCCGTTCACCTACTCTGCATCTCAGAAAGACACGGCGGTTGTAACCAAAAATCTCACATTTGGGCTCATCAGACCAAAGGACAGATTTCCACTGGTCTAATGTCCATTGCTCGTGTTTCTTGGCCCAAGCAAGTCTCTTCTTATTATTGGTGTCCTTTAGTAGTGGTTTCTTTGCAGCAAATCAACCATGAAGGTCTGATTCATGCCGTTTCCTCTGAACAGTTGATGTTGAGATGTGTCTGTTACTTGAACTCTGTGAAGCATTTATTTTGGCTGCAATTTCTGAGGCTGGTAACTCTAATGAACTTATCCTCTACAGCAGAGGTAACTCTGGGTCTTCCTTTCCTGTGGCGGTCCACATGAGAGCCAGTTTCATCATAGCGCTTGACGGTTTTTGCAACTGCACTTGAAGAAACTTTTCCAGATTGACTGACATTCATGTCTTAAAGTAATGATGAACTGTCATTTCTCTTTGCTTATTTGAGTTGTTCTTGCCATAGTATGGACTTGGTGTTTTACCAAATAGTATACCACCCTTATCTTGCAAAACACAACTGATTGGCTCAAACACATTAAGAAGGAAAGACATTTTACAAATGAACTTTTAACAAGGCACACCTTTTAATTAAAATGCATTCCAGTTGACTACATCATGAAGCTGGTTGAGAGAATGCCAAGTGTGCAAAGCTGTCATCAAGGCAAAGGGTGGCTACTTTGAAGAATATAAAATATATTTTGATTTGTTTAACACTGTTTTGGTTACTACATGATTCCATGTGTGTTATTTAATAGTTTTGATGTCTCCACTATTATTCTACAATGTAGAAAATAGTAAAAAAAATAAAGAAAAACCCTTGACTGAGTAGGTTTGTCTAAACTTTTGACTGGTAATGTAGATAGGGAGAGAGTGTGAAACTGTTAGAGAGGCTGGACGGGGTTGGAGTTTGGGTGGTGTAGTGTAGTGGGGGGAGTAAATGGGAGGGAAGTGATATTTCACTTTCTTAGACGAACAGGACTAATGAAGATAATGACATTTTGGTAGGCTGTGACTGGCCTTACACTCCAGTACAGTAGGTGGTGGTGTATGCACCTTAAAAGTTGGATGCGATCCGCCAATCCAATCCCAAAGAAGAAGAAGCAGAGGGGGCTGGTTGGAACAGTTCACTTGAAAGGGGTTCTGAAGAGGAATCATGGAACAAGAACAGGAATATTGGGACAGGGACACAGAAATGTGGATTTCTGAGGAGGAATGGAGGTGGAAAAAGAGGAAGAGGTGGTTGAAGAGAATGAGGAAAGCAGAAGTTGGATTTGAATCTGAGGAAGGCAATAAAAATGATGGGGTGTTGAAGATGATTGGTGTCAAACAGAGTGAGCCATGAGCCAGACTGAGTTCTAGAGGAGAAATTTAAGTGAATGAGAGTGAGTTAAGTGAGGTGGAAGGTGTGGTGAAGAGCTTGACATTGTTGAACATGATAAAAATAATCTACTGTAGTTAAATAGGAGTGACATTTTTGGAGAAAGTGGACCCTTGCCATTTGGCAGATCCATTTGTGGTTTCAGGATGGGTGGGAAAGGAGTTGGGTGCAGTAGAATCCGTGAAGGTAACCTGAAGTGGACTTTTTCTTTTTGTTTATGTTTCTTCTGACCAGAGGGAGCAGGCGCTCCGTGTCACGCAACTTGGGTCAAGATCTGTTTCGTGCTTTGCTCTTCAGAACAGGGCACCATTGAAAGGAGTGATTTCTGAGATAGCGTTAAGTGTGGCGGTGGGGCAATTGAAGTTGAAGATTCCTGCTGTTTGTGAAGCCCGCCGTTTGGTGCGACACAGACCTGGTGGGGAGCGTGGTGAAACAGAGGAGTCACTGTCAGTCCTTTTGAGTTTTGAGTCAGAGTCTATACCCGACGTGGTCATGTTAGGATATATCAGTTATCCTGTTTGAGCTTTTGTGGCAAATCCGCTGCGCTGTTTCAGGTACAATGTTTATGGTCATGTCACAGCAGTGTGTAGGAGGGAGATTCCAAGATGTGAGAAGTGTGCAGGAAGGCATTGGACAGAGGATTGTGTAGTTTTGGTAAAGTTGTGTGTGTCAACTGTAGTGGTGCCCATGTTGCTGGGGATCGGAAGTGTCCGGTACGAGAGAGGCAGGTTGAGGTGGTCAGAGACTAGTGCAGAAGGTGTTGTATGCTGAGGCAGTGAAGAAAGCAGAGGCGGATGGGTCAAAGGTGAGGAATCCTGAGAGGATCCCAGTGAGTAGTAGATCTGTGTCAGCACAGAGGGAGAGGCCATAGTGTTTTGAGCTTCTTTGAGGCTGCCTTCTTAGCGTTCACAGCAATGGTTATCAACTGTACCGCAGAAATGAAATGTAAATCACAGAAAATAGATGTTGTGGTGGCTGCCTCAGAGAAGTATTTGGTTATATGAGATTTGAATTCAGAAGAGTTACAGGGTGTGTTGAGTGGGGTTGTCCCGTCCTCCCAGGCCGTTGGCATGGTGTAGGAGCAGATAGGGTCAAAGTAGTGGAATGGGGTTGTGGGTTTTTTAATGAGTGTAGCTGGCAGCTGGCTATATGAGATTTTTTTTTAAAAATGAAATGAAATAGTGCTATATAGTTGTAGGGTTGATTGGTGGTGAATGTGTGTGTGTATATATATATGTTATTTTTGTGTATATATTGTGAATATATATGTTATTTTTTATATATATTTTTTTTTACCCGTTTTTATTTTTGTTTAACGTGATTGAACATACACTACCGCACAGTAGGTGGCGAAATGCACAAACAAAATGTGCAAACGCCATGATACCAAATAATAAGAAGAAGAAGAAGTAGCGGGAGCTGGTAGTGTGCTCATTGGTTGGTGTGTGTTGGTTTTTACTGTGTGTGGCGTGCGTGGGCGTCTGTGGACGCGTGGTACGTATGACCAGTCTAATGATACGTTCAAAACAACTCGGAACTGGGAACCCCGAAATCCGACTTGAGCGCGTTCAAAACAAATGGGAACTCGCACAAAAAAAACGAGGTCCGGCTGGGAAAATTTGATTTGAACGGTCATCCAACTCGGAATATCAACTCGGGAACTCGGGCCTCTTTCGCGAGCTCCGACTTTTCGCCCTAATGATCCCTGACGTAATGACCTGACATCGTATTATTCAAAGTTCCCAGTGGTTTTGAACGCTGCATTGTATCAAAGTGAAAGTTGTTAACGTTAGTCAACACACTGCAACTACAGCGCTACAAGGAAATAGATCGATTGTTGCAACATATGTTACCATAGAACGACATATACAAGGATAGAAAAGGCCTAGACGACAATAAAATGAGCTGTCTGCAAGATGAATTTGAGGTAGGCTACGGTAAACTTAGTTTTCATTTGGCCAATAACACTGTTTTATATGGTCAATTTGAATGCGCCTTTCTTGTTTGTATTGTAGTCCTACGGATCCAAAGTTCAATTTGTGTTTTGGTCGATGTGAAACTTTTAACGTTGGATAACAATTATGTTTTTTATTACATTTCTCATACGTTTAGCCTAAACCTAAATAACGTCATCAAACACTATGGCGTTATTACACTTTGTAAGTAGGCCTATGTTGTTAGCGAGGACAGTCAAGAGCAGTGTGTTTCATTGTGCGTTGTGTTGTGATCTGTTTTTGAATAAACCATGCCCTTAGGCTGCATTTGCTGCAATGTTCTGTCGATCTTCCTGTTGAATGTGCCCGATCTTCTATTTTATTTACAACATGATTGAGACCAGTCTGTTTTTGTTTTTTTTAGATTCTTATTGTCCTTTTTTATTTGTCTGTTAACTCAGCTGGAGAAAAGTGTCAGGCGGTTCAGGGAGACATTCCATGGAAAGATAGCGGTGGAAAAGGCAACCTTACTGATGAGACGCTATGCCAACAACCACCAAATGGTCACCTGGGCAGTTATACTGAAGAAAGGCAACGGTAAAGAAATGGTTTACAGTAAATGCAAACCCCAGTCATACCACCATAGGAAACCCTATGGAGTGTTTTCCAAGACAATGGGTCCGGTACTAAAAAGCTTGTTCAATGGTTATTGTCCATTAAATGTGCCCCTTAGTCAGAACTAAGATTCATCTGTCCTGGAAACTATCCCTTAAAGTGGCAATCTGCAGATGCTACATCCATTTGTTGGACTTATGCATTTATGATATGTATTCATTGATTCTTGTACCCCCTCAGAACCCAAAATATAAGCTAGTTTTACTCCATTGTTTGTGAACAAAGTAAATGTAAACAAACACTATATAGCGTCAAAACACGGTTAAAACTATCATTTTTATATCATGGATGGTCAGTCCTTGCATCCACAGCTCTGTGTATACATTTAAAAGTGGCTACATTTCTCCAGCCCCATCTCTACATTTTTTACAGAAACAGGGGCGGGGTAGACTCTTTGTTATTGTTTCAGCTGCTGATTTCCTCTTTAACCTCTCTATTCAGACATGGTCTTTGGTGGTTTAACAACCATACCTTTTTTATTTGCGTTAAAGGGTTGGCCATGTTGACAATCTAATCTCTGATTCTTCCTCTTTCTCTACTCTTGCCGTGCAGAGCTGGATGATGAGGACAGAAAATGCTTACAGACGGATCAGGCTGTCAAGGTTACATTAATACATTCCATACTATTCTCTGTCGCATTGTGTGTGTCTCTTTGGCTTAGGGGTGTATCCAGGCTGGTCTGTATTTCTTTGAACATGTGGTCTTTGTGCTCATAAACATGATAGTTCAGTTGTACCCTGACCCTTGACCCACCTCTCTATCTCTCTTTCAGAATGTGGTGCAGAGACTCACAGCTGAGGACAGGGAACCTCAGGTCCCTCCTGCACAGCAGGTACAACGCAGTCACAGTGTTAGTTAGTCCCTCTTTCGTTAGGTTAAAGAGTCAATGTTCATCAGAAGACATCTGGATTTCAGCATAATGCAAAAACCTCTGTTGATTTTGAAGTTCCATATTCCATAACCATATTGGTAATGGTTAATAACACATTGGGAATAGATTTGTGAGCTATTATAACAACACTGTTCAAGGGCTGAAAGAGGGAATAAAACTCCTATCATATTACATTGGTCCTATATCCAATCTGATGATCAGGTTGGTAAATTGGTTGCCTTGACTATTTCATATTCTATGACTTACATTTGTCTTCCCTACAGCCCCGAGGTAGCAGACAGCCTGAACACGATAACGATATCAAGGTCAGTCATCAACAGGCTTTTTACCCGACTTTACTGGTGGGGAAAGAGATTAAGGGTTAAGTGGATGGCTAAGTGAAAGGTGTGTGTGCGCATGAGTGCGTCCCTGCCTTTATGTGTGTGGCTCGTGTGTGTTGCGTCTTCAGGAGCTGGGAGAGCGTCTGCGGGTCCTGCCTCTCACTGAGAAGAACAAGAGAATGTTTGATAATGCCCAGCGCCATATCACCCCCTCTGTCCTGCACCAGTTTGCCTGCCAGACCTGTGACAAGGACTGGTGGCGTCGGGTACCCCAGAGGAAGAGGGTAATGCTCTTTCATACATACCCACCTGGTATCCACCGTGGTCTTCACACATTGGTACACTCTGTTTGATATGCATGCAAAACCCATGCACAATAGTTCAAACGTATTTCTCCCTGCCTGTGTCTGTAACGGTGTTCCTGTTACCTTGTTACTTTGTCTTAGGATGTGTATTTCACATGGCCAGTTCATCTACTAACTGGGGCCTCCGCTGACTGTCATCTCTCCTAGGTATCTCGCTGTCACCTGTGCAAGAAGAAATATGACCCTGTCCCTTTAGACAAAATGTGGGGTATTGGAGAGTTCTGCTGCACCAAATGCACACGCTCCTTCAGGTAAACGCTGGAGCTGTCCTGTACATGTGTGATTATGAGAAATGATACAGGTTATTTAATCTCTATGCACTTGGTTTGATTTGTCCATCAGGGGCTTTGGGAGGATGGATTTGGGCTCTCCCTGCTACTCCTGCCGAACTCTGGTAATCCCAACAGAGATTCTCCCTCCACGCAAGGGAGGGGTAGGAGTAGGTGGACCCAGAAAACCTATCCCACACAGCTGCCTCGCTGAGGACTGTTACAACAGACAAGGTTAAACTGCGCACACACATACACACACACACACACACACACAGGATTGCTGTACAGTGCAATGTACTGTGGTTTGTAGAGTGTGTTACTACAAACAAGCACCACCAGATGGCGTCCTTTTACATGTCTGTCTGGCTGCTGGCTCCAGCCAACTAACTGGCCTTGTACTTCCATTCCAGAGCCCCATGTTGCTGGGACAGAGTGTGTCCACCCCCGCAGTCGCCAGAGGAACAGGAAGCCTCGCGTGGTCAATCCCAGCTCCATCCACATCAGCTCCGGCTCCACCGTCAACACCTGCCTGAGCCAAGGAAGCCTGGAGAACCTGTACGACCTCATCATGGATGACATCAGAGAGGAGAGTGAAGATGACAACAGTAGTGGTAGCAGCAGCAGCTAGAGCAGCACTGATGTTACCAGTGACCAACAGTCGTGAGCAGCTTCCATGCTTCCCCAATGGTGCTTCCAACGATCAGGATATATCGCTTATCTTAGGTTCACATTCAGTGTAAGGATGGCATCTCATAGGGCTACTGACATAGTATTGGTTCTACTTTCCTTTCATTTTAAAAACCATGAAAATACCGCTCGACATTCACAACAGTCAGATGATATAAGTGAGATGATATAACTAGTTTCATGTTTTGCTTTTGGCTTTGTTTATGCTTATTGAAGTGTTGCCACGTGTTGTTGCTGCTGCTTTGTTAATGTCTGAATGACAAGGGGAGATTGACCGCACTGGCTACTGCCCAAAATTCTGACTTTACTTTTGGTTACCTATTCAGGAGTTAGCCTTCCAGTAATGTGTGTGTTCAAATAGATTTGTCATATCAACTTGAACAAGAATATATTATAAAACACAAATAATGCATTTTGGTCCCCCCCCCCAAAAAAACCCCCCACAAATAATGCATTATGAAATCTTACTATTATTAATTTTCAATACGACTCGGGTTCAAATCAAATTGTATTTGTCACATGCACCGAATACAACAAGTGTAGACCTTACCGTGAAATGCTTACTTACAAGCCCTTAACCAGCAATGCAGAGTTTTTAAAAAAATAAGAAAATATTCAAAAACGTAACACAATAAAATAACAATAACGAGGCTATATATAGGGGTTCCCGGTACCAAGTCAATGTGCGGGGGTACAGGTTAATTGAGGTAATATGTACATGTAGATAGGGGTAAAGTGACTATGCATAGATAATAAACAGCAAGTAGAAGCAGGGTAAAAAAGGGGGTCAATGCAAATAGTCCGGGTATTTGATTAACTGTTCAGGAGGGCTTATGGCTTGGGAATAGAAGCTATTAAGGAGCCTTTTGGACCTAGACTTGGCGCTCTGGTACCGCTTGCCGTGCAGTAGCAGAGAGAACAGTCTATGATTTTTAGGAGGAAAAATCACAGACATGCCACTGGATTTTAATATATCACTGTAAATAATTTAGAAGATACTTGTACACCAATAAAGCACAATTTATTCTGTTTGTTTAAGAATAACCTGAGAAAAACATTTACAGTGGGGTTCAAAGTTATTGATAAAGATTGACAAAGATAAGCAATATTGACTTTATAAACTAAAGAATTAAAAAACTGAGCTATATTGTATGCGGGGGAAAAAATGAGGAAATTATTATTTTATACTAATAATACAATTCCTCAGAGAAAGAGATGTTGTTTAACAAGTAATATTTTTTTTCCTCTCAAAAAGGTAGTGGTCAAAATTATTGACACCCCTAAAGATTCTTATAAATAAAATAGTCAAAAGTTTTGTATTTGGTCCCATGTTCGTAGCACACAATGACTACATCAAGCTTGTTACTACAAACTTTTTGGATGCATTTGCAGTTCGTTTAAGTTGTGTTTCAGATCATTTTGTGCCCAATAGAAATGAATGGTAAATAATGTATTGTGTCTTTTTGGAATCACTTTTATTGTAAATAAGAATAGAATATGTTTCTAAACACTTCTACATTCATGTGGGTGCTACCTCGATTGCGGATAATCCTTAATGAATCGTAAATAATGATGAGGGAGAGAGTTACAGAGGGACTAAACTTGTAGGTATAACATTGGATGGTCTACATGTACATACTACCTCAATCAGCCTGACTAACCGGTGTCTGTATGTAGCCTCGCTACTGTATATAGCCTGTCTTTTTACTGTTGTTTTATTTCTTTACCTACCTATTGTTCACCTAATACCTTTTTTGCACTATTGGTTAGAGCCTGTAAGTAAGCATTTCACCTGTTGGATTCAGCGCACGTGACAAATAAACTTTGATTTGAATTATCATTGGATGGTCAATTATCATATTGACTACGTTTTTGTGAAGATGGGGAGGGGTATGTCCCATCTTGATTACTGTCCGGTAATATGGTCAAATGAAGCATAGAAAAACCTAGCAAATCTGCAGCTGTTTAATAACAGCAGCACGCCTTGCCCTTACCGTGCATTCGGAAAGTATTCAGACACCTTGACTTTTTCCACATTTTGTTACGTTACAGACTTTTTCTAAAATTGATTCAATTGTTTTTTTCTCATCGATCTACATACAGTACCCCATAATGACAAAGCAAAAACAGGTTTTTAGAATTTTTTTCTCATTTATAAAAAATACAAAACTGAAATATCACATGTACATAAGTATTCAGACCCTTTACTCAGTACTTTGTTGAAGCACCTTTTGGCAGCAATTACAGCCTCGATTCTTCTTGGGTATGACACTACAAGCTTGGCACACCTGTATTTGGGGTGTTTCTCCCATTCTTCTCTGCAGATCCTCTCAAGCTCTGTCAGGTTGGATGGGGAATGTCGCTGCACAGCTATTTTCAGGTCTCTCCAGAGATGTTCGATCTGGTTCAAGTCCGGGCTCTGGCTAGGCCACTCAAGGACATTCAGAGACTTGTCCTGAAGCCACTCCTGCATTGTCTTGGCTGTGTGCTTAGGGTCGTTATCCTGTTTGAAGGTGAATCTTCGCCCCAGTCTGAGGTCCTGAGTGCTCTAGAGCAGGTTTTCATCAAGGATCTCTCTGTGCTTTGCTCCATTCATCTTTCCCTCAAACCTGACTAGTCTCTCAGTCCCTGCTGCTGAAAAACATCCCACAGCATGATGCTGCCACCACCATGCTTCACCGTAGAGATGGTGCTAGGTTTCCTCCAGACGTGACGCTTGGCATTCAGGCCAAAAAGTTCAATCTTGGTTTCATCAGACCAGAGAATCTTGTTTCTCATGGTCTGAGAATCTTTTAGGTGCTTTTTGGAAAACTCCAAGCGGGCTGTCATGTGCCTTTTACTGAGGAGTGGCTTCCCCCTGGCCACTCTACCATAAAAGCCTGATTGGTGAAGTGCTGCAGAGATGGTTGACCTTCTGGAAGCTTCCCCGATCTCCACAGACGAACTCTGGAGCTCTGTCAGAATGACCATCGGGTTGTAGGTCACCTCCCTGACCAAGGCCCTTTTCCCCCGTTTGCTCAGTTTGGCCAGGTGGCCAGCTCTGAGAAGAGTCTTGGAGGTTCCAAACTTCTTCCATTTAAGAATGATGGAGGCCACTGTGTTCTTAGGGACCTTCAATGCTGCAGAAATGTTTTGGTACCCTTCCCCAGATCTGTGCCTCGGCACAATCCTGTCTTGGAGCTCCTTGGACAATTCCTTCGAACTCATGGCTTGGTTTTGCTCAGACATGCACTGTTAACTGTGGTACCAAATCATGTCCAATCAATTGAATTTACCACAGGTGGACTCCAATCAAGTTGTCGAAACATCTCAAGGATGATCAATGGGAACAGGATGCACCTGAGCCCAATTTCGTGTCTCATAGCAAAGGGTCTGAATACTTATGTAAATAAGGTGTTTCTGTTTTTTATTTCAACAATTTCTAAAAACCTGTTTTCGCTTTGTCATTATGGGGTATTGTGTGCAGATTGATAAGGATTTTGTTAAATCAATTTTAGAATGAGGCTATAACTTAACAAAATGTGGAAAAGGGGTCTGAATACTTTCCGAATGCACAGTAACTGCATAACATCAACAACATGCATGCCAATCTTTCCTTGTTGAGGGTTAAAGAGAGATTAAAGTATTCTCTTGTAGGTTTTATGAGAAATATTACAGATTGTCTGCATAATCAAATAACATACAGCTCAGACACCCAAACGTACCCCACAAGACAGGGGACTCGTCACAGTATTATACAGAGCCATGATCGCATGGAACTTCCTTCTATCTCCAATTAGTCAAGCAAACATCAAAATGACCTAAAAATGTTTTATAAAACAACATCTCATGTCACAATAGGGACTGTGAAATGACGCACACTGACACACTCTAACACAGTCTAAGGCACTGTGTTTCAGTGCTAGAGGCGTCACTACAGGCAGTGTGGTTAGATTCCATGCTGTATCACAACCGGACTTGATTGGGAGCCCCATTTGGAGGCGCACAATTGGCCCAGTGTTGTTCGGGTTTGGCCGGTGTAGGCCGTCATTGTAAATAACAATTTGTTCTTAACTGACTTGCCTAGTTAAATAAAGGTAAAATAAAAAAACAACACACATTCTTTAGTTGTATTGTTTGTATATCGTTGTATTTTACATTTGTGTGACCGTTCTTGTCTATCAGTGTATCAGTGATTTGTTCCTTGTCGTGTTCTATGTTTTTGTGTGGACCCCAGGAAGAGTAGCTGCTGCTTCAGCAAAAGCTAATGGGGATTCTAATAAACCAATAAAACCAGTAGTCACTCAGGATTTTCTGACACAATACATTAATTACCATTCATTTCTATTGGCCACAAAATAATCTGAAACACAACCAAAACAAACTGCAAATGCATCCAACAAGTTTGTAGAGTCACAAGCTTGATGTATTCATTGTTTGCTAGGAATATGGGACCAAATACTAAACTTTTGATTACTTTATTTTTACGAATCGTTAGGGGTGTCAATAATTTGGACCCCTACCTTTTTGAGAAAAAAGGTGTTACTTGTTAAGCAAAATCTAATTTTTTTTAGCAATTGTATTACTATATTATATAATTTCCCACTTTTTTTGAGCATACAATATAGCTCAGTATTTGAATTATTTATTTTATACAGTCATTACTGCTCATCTTTATCAAGGGTGTCAATAATTTCAGACCCGGTGTTCACAGTCTTTGCCCTTGGGAAATAATATTTGTTTGCCAAATTGAAGCATATGGAAAGCAGTTAGGAGCTTGGAAATGCCTCAGGGATTAATCTATTTACAAGGTTATCTTTTCCCTGAAGAAGGAGTAAAAGTTTATTGCTGATTTATAAATGATCTATAAAATAACATAGTTATATCGTTATTACTTTAATTTAAATGGCACCACAGTATGTGTTACCCTGATATCTTCATATAATAAACAGAAGGTTGGACTAAATAGCAAGATCCTGCTGAGCATTGAATACACAACTCATTCATTGACTCAATACAGTGGCATGCCATCCCATGTGTGATTTAACACTGCTTATCTTCCAATGTGACAGTTATAGTTTAGTGAAAAGGGGTTGACTTGATTATAAAGCCCACAGTGCGTCAGTAGTTTACCACACAGTAGCTAGTGGTGTGGAGAGGAGATTAAGGCGGGTGCCTCTCAGTGACTCGCTCTGTGTACCTCACAGCTCAGTCTGGCAGGTAGTGAGATCTAGCCCATCTGTGACACACACACGTTGCAGTGGAGAGCGAGTGTGTACCATACGGCAACACACCAACTAACTGACTGATGCTTGATTTGAGTTTAACTGCTTTCCAATCAGTCGAGGACTTTAGAGGAAACATGCCTCAAAGACACATGCTGGTCTCTCAGGCAAATGATTGAGTCAATCCATCATTGAGGGAAATGCCCAGTCATATTAATGACGTACTCATTGGAGTAAGCTCTCGTACTACATGATTCCATATTTGTTATTGCATAGTTTTGATGTCTTCAATATTATTTTACATTAAAAATAAAGCCTAACCCTTGAATGAGTAGGCGTGTCCAAACTTTTTGGACTGGTACTGTATGTGCATAAATATGATGTAGCACCAGGACTATACCCGGAAGAAGACAGCTTGTCTGTGGAAACGGTGGTTATTAGGTTATTAAATGATTGCGTCTAGAGTGTGCGGCTCTCCTTTTCTTTTTCAAGTGTTCTGCTCTGCCAGCCATCACCTAAACAGGTGTGCGTTTCTTTCGCCTCCAGATAGCACCAGTATTACCCTTGCTAGACAAGGAATTACAGAATATTTGTAGACACATTTCTGTGGAGGCGGTTATGAGCAGTGACATGATGGTATTGTCGTTTCTTTTTGTCTAGAATTCATATGGACAGTAGCAGGCTAATTTATGCCCTGTCCGTTTGGAGAGTGGTGACAGTGTTTCTCATCAGGACACTCAGATCATCTGAGGACCCTCCTTAGATCACATCCTCAATCAGCCTTGGTCTAGTCTGGTCTAACTCATCTCATCTCTCTGCATCCTCTGACCCTTCCCTCATCACTCCACGCCTAAACATGGCCAGAGATGTCTGACTACTTTCAATCACCACAAAGTGTCAGAGAGAAATGTCTTAGCTCAACTAAATGTTCCTTTCTGTAGATGTGTGCCTTGATGAAATGTTGGCATCTGGGAGAGTTATGCTAAAAGCACAAACAAAGATGATTACCAATCAAATTGAATGTTTTATTAACATAAAATGAATACCTTGATAGTTGATGGTGGACCGTTTAACTGTATTATTGACATTGACCAGGAGAGTTATGTGAAAGCCATTGGTCCAGTTATAAATTGGTTTCGGACTGATTTAACCGGTCGAGACATTTTTGTCACCCTTGGTGAACATAACTCATAAAACATAAAATACAAATCACATGTGGCGTTCCACAAAGTTCGATTTTGGGTCCGGTACTGTTCAGTTTATATATGTTACCCCTTGGCAGCGTTATCAGAAAGCAAAGCATTGATTTTCACTGCTACACAGACGATATACAACTTTAAATTTCTGTGTCACCAGAGGGTTTTAGCTCCACAGATAAGTCATTAGACTGTGTTAGTGATTGAAATACTTAGATGGCTCACAACTTCCTCCAGCTGGGGTGCTTATTGTTGGAGCCAAAGCACAGAAAGAGAATCTAGTTGCACATTTTAATTCAAGGTCAGTAAAGTTAAAACGAAAGGTAAAAAACCTAGGTTTTATTTTAGATTCTGAACAAAATATCAAATCACACATTAGGAATGTGACCAAAATAGCTTTTTAACCACATAAGGAACATTGCCAAGGTGCGGCCGTTTCTCTCTCAGGCTGATACAGAGAGAATCATCCATGCTTTTATTACAAGCAGGCTTGACTACTGTAATGCTCTCCTGTCTGGTCTACCCCAAAAAAAACATTGGTCAACTGCAAAGCATACAGAACGCTGCAGCATGGGTACTGACCAAGACCAGGTCGAGAGCACACATTACACCAGTTTAAGGTCTCTGCACTGGCTGCCTGTGAGTTTTATAATTAATTTTAAGATTATTCTATTGGTTTTTAAATCAATCCACGATTGTTCATCCCAATACATGTCAGACATGCTTTTAAGTTATGTGCCCAGTAGGTCCCTCAGGTCCTCTGGCACTGTCCTTTTAACTATCCCAAAGCCTAGGACCAAGAGGCATGTAGAGGCAGCCTGTAACGGGTGTCGTATGAAGTAGACCAAGGTGCAGCGGGAAAATGTATATTCACCTTCTTATTTATTATAAAAGAAGGAAAAACCAAAAGAAACACGTATGGAAAAACAAACGCCACTAAACAGTCCCGGCCGGTGCTCCACAATTCCCATTACCAAAACACCCCTATACATAGGACCTTCAATCAGAGACAACGAGGAACAGCTGCCTCCAATTGAAGGCCAAATAAATAAACTAAACATAGAACTAGAAAGACTAGACTAGAACATAGAAATAAACTAACATAGAACATAAACCAAAACCCCAGAACACTCTAATCAAACACCCCTCTACAAAACACATAGCCCAACAAACCCCGAAACACTCTAAACAAATACCCCCTGCCACGTCCTGACCAAACTAATATAACAAATAACCCCTTTACTGGTCAGGACATGACACAGCCTTTAGTTATTATGCCCCCAGCCTCTGGAACAGCCTCCCATAGAACCTGAGGGGGGCCAAAACTAAGGACATATTTAAAAGAGATGTTAAAACGTCTTTAAGCTTTGCTTTTCCTTAGGGTGCTTTTTAGTTGTTCAGTTTGTGTCATTCTTTAGTTTGTTTATCTGACGTTTATTGTGTAGTAAATATTTCAGCTTTTATTTCCGTAGGTTATTAATTTTTTTCTTCCTGTAAAGCACATTGCGTTGCATTCCATGTCTGAAATGCTTGATTTGATTTGATTTGATTGGTGGAACAGGAGAGATAACACTAGGGACTAATCATGCTCTCCCTCAGGAGCGTTTTAGTTGGCAGTGTGACACTCCAGACTGAAGGCAGAAGTGTTGAGAAGGAACTGACATAAATTCTCATCCTAAGTGGCTTGAAGTCAATCTAACCTATGCATTCCTCGGTACCTGTAATAGAAATGACTGACATGTATCGCCCAGGTGGGATGACTTTTCAATGAGGTCCAATTCTAGGAACACTTTTTTACTCATGAATACCCTCAGTTATAAGATGTGGGTAGGGTTGCGTAACAATCCAAATTAGCAGGCTAATTTCCGATTTAATTACAATAACTAATAAAGAAGCTTTCAAGTTGACGCCAGATGTTGAAAACATGAAGACTGACATTCTTTATTGCTATTTATTGCTCTTTGTAGATGGGTTGCCTGACAATGTCACAAAATTATGTGCGCGCATCGATGGGCAGAATGCTGTGTGTTTTATGGTTCTGAAAGGTCAGATAGCTGGGGAAAAAACGACTAAACAACGTGGCTGCTATGTCTCCATCTAATTTGGCTGATCTCTTGAGCTGTGATAGATATGATAAACACAACACAGCTATGTTACAAAAATGTTGTTTCAGTTATACGGCTGAAACCGAACTGTAAAACAAAAAATAAAGATGACTAGACTAAACATTTATTTCAGTTTTTTTATCTTCCAGAAATATGTAATTATCTCCTGATGACATCAACAATGTCCATTGATACTGACCCTTATGACTTCAATGGAGAATGATTTTCAAATGGGTCTGATTTTCAAAGCAGCTTGATTACAGACATTTGAGCTTCTATCATGTAATTCTGTCAGGTTCTATATAACCTCTCACCTGTATCAACCGTTCTCCTTCAATGATACATTCATTTTATTACATACACTTTCTTTGTTTTTATCAATCATATTAAAAAAGTAAATCCTGTCAAAGACGCTAAGTTAACTTAACTTCCCAGCCAGCCTGATCTTCCTGGCACATATTCACACCTCTAGACATGAGGCAGCAACATGCCTGAGATTGACTGGCTACTCAGTGAGACCTGCCATTTCATTGAAACTACCTCGGTGGCCTGGGTAGGATTGAGCTGGATAGAGCAGCAATCTAATTTTACAGATTCATCCCTAGAGTTGACCCCAATGTCCAAAAAGACAATGAGGATATTAGGGACCTTTGTGACTGGCTGGGATATTGAATGCAAAACACATGGCTATGTGCTGATTGAACCGCTCTTGTCACGCACATCCAATAGCACCTGTACTTCAGCCTGGAATTGGTATATCTGTCATTAGAGGGATGATATAACCAACATGTGTGTAGCATGTTATTTTGTTCTTTCTTGTGGTGTATATCCAGCCAGTATTTTAATGTATGTATTGTATGTGTGTATTAACATAGACCTTAGCCTATGCCTGCTATGTGACACATGCCATAAAACACATGGAAGATGTAGGCCTACATGCTACATGCAGATCTGCCACCAGAGGTGTCATGCCCATAAGGGGCACAGGGGAACGTGCCCCCTCAGATGTGTCCTGGGAAAAAAATTAAAGAACATTACATGTTTTTGTTTAATTTGTTGTTATTGTTTCTCTGTAATACTACTAGACACCTACATATGTAGGATGTTAATTTGAGGCAGTTTGCTACAGCAGGAAAATAATCCTGCAGCAATAGGAAATAGGAATTATTATGTGGATTATAATTAATGCAATTTTTGTAAGGGATGAGACATTTTTCGAAAGGGAAAATCAAGTCTGTTATTTCAAAGTGGAAATGACAGACTTCAGAAACCTTTTTAAACCTCAAATACACTACAAGTTTTACATTTCCTGCATTGCAGAAAAGTTATGCTGCAACAGGGTGATCAAATTACGTTTTTGGAAGCAAACCACTCGATTTCATCCATACTTTATATCGGCATCGAACATGTCACCCTCCCTAGGAGAGGGGGTGACCTCGACAATTTATTGTTAAAACGTGAGGCTGCCTGGATCTTTAATTTAAATACACTTGCTCCCTTCGGTCTTAACGTAGACTTTTATCTGAAGCCATTCTTGTGATTATTGTGATTTTGCTATTGTAAATGTTTTTAGGCCTATGTAGCCAAATTGTATCTATGATCGTATGCTACCCATTCATGTTTTTGGTATGTTATTTTTATATCTGAGAATTAACCAATGATATCAGGCCAGACACCTTTGTGTGTCCTTTGACACGATGTGAAGACAGCTTGTCTGTCAAAACGTTGGTTATTTGGTTATTAAATTATTGCATCTGAGCTCCTAGAATGTGCGGCTCTCCTTTAATTTTTCAAGTAATCAAATTAAGATCCTACATCTGTAGCTATTTTATGAAGTTGGCTTTAGCTAGCCCAGATATGTTCCCAATTTCTCAACCTCAAAACTAGCTACCAAGAAGACATTTCAGGCTATCAAGTTAGAGTAGCTTGTCTAACTATCTCAGCTGGCATGCCTGCTGGCAAGGTTGGTAGACTAGAAAAGCAAGCAATTACTAAGTGTACTGAATAAGACTCATTCATTTCAATATTTTACTGAGATTTTAGTAGAAATGCAAAGTAGCATATTTAGTTTCTTTTAAAAAAAACACACCAGTCAGTAGGATACAGACAGCTCAAGAGGTATGATTAAATATGCAGAAAAATAACCATGTTGTCTTTACATAGAATTAAGCATAACGCTTATGGCTCTAGATTGCAGAAAAAAAGCTGTTTCAGATGGTTGAAAAATGCTAAATTCTCCAAATTGGCAAATATCGGAATTATTGCTGATAATGAACAAAGCAATGTTATACATTCCTAATTAATGACATAATTGCGTTCTGGGTTTATTTTGTAAATTAGCTTTTATGATTTTATATTTATAGCCCTTCTCTGGCCCACCCACCAGCCATCCTTACATACTTTGTGCCCCCTCAGGTTTTTGGGTTGCATGACGCCCCTGTCTGACACAGAGATAGAAAGAGGGAAATTACCAAATAAGAACTGTTAAGATCTAAGAAACTTTTTTTAATACATATATTCATTAGAGAGGGTTTGATTTGTCCAACATTGATTCCATTAGCATTTTTTCACCAAGTCAACTGCAACTGCAATATATATTTCTTCAATAAGTCATTGATTATTGTGCTAACCCAATAGTACTCACCTCTGAGTGTTCTGCCCTCATTGGATGATCATTTATCCAGAGGTAAACAATTCGAACACACCATGTAAAACAAATGGGTTGAAAAAAACTACACATGCATCATGAGAAAAAGGTCAGATGGCTTTAGACAATCGTGAGTTTGCTCACCAGTTGCGCACAAAGCTATGTCAAAAACAATATTTATTCTCATAAAAATGCACATATGATGCTATATGGAGAGAGGGGCGGAGCAAAACAATGGAATATATATTGACCACAGCGCTACGGATTGACAGGCACACGAGAGAGACCACACTATAAAGCCCGTTACAACTTTGGCTTTGCTTAATAGATATCTGTTTGTTTCAAACAGAAGAAACACCTGCAGCCTATCATCTATTCCCTAAAATTGACCGACATGGACGTTTTAAAGTTTGTGGTTTTGATTGTTGCAGTGTTTGCGCAGGTATACGGTGCCCTGGGAACTCCAACCAGCGACGATGGAGATATTTGGTCGATTGAAAACTGGCAGGTAAAACGCACGTCCCTCTTCTGAAGTGCATAGCTAGTTGGTTAGCAGCGAATGTTGTAGCGTCCTGCTGCGTTCAAGCTATTATTTTAAGGTTTCACGTTTAGGACATCTTATATGGCAATGGTTGATAGAAGGCTTCTGTTACTTATTCACTGTTACAATTATTGTTACAGAGGGATCCGTTGGAGAGTGGCTTGGTCTTCCGCGTGGCTGACCTCATCAAGAGGTCCAACTCGCAGCAGTTTCACAGACTCATTGGGCGAAGCTCAGGTCAATTAAACTTTCATTTCTTTTGATTTGGTCTGTTTTTTTTTTGGGGGGGGGGGGCATAGTAAAATGAGCTTGTAAGCTATAATTTATAGAAATGATTGAAATTTGAATGAATAAACACATTTCATTTCCCAATTGTAGGAGTCCCTCAACCGATTCCACTGGAGCAGAGGAAAAGTAGGTGTTTCAAATTTGAAAGCATTATTAATTAAATGATTAATTGGCCTGCTTTGGGCTATAGCCTATATTATGTACTTCTCAAAAAAAATATGTGTGTGTGTGTGTTTCATCAGGATATAAAGGAGACATCTTTGTTGGACTCATGGGTAGAAGGTCCTCAAGTGGAGGTAGTCAAGCACCTTACCAGATGATAAATATGTTAGCTATGATTCTTCAGAACAATTTCAATCTAATGTATTTATTCCATATTTGTTTTTTCCAGAGTCACAAGAGGAATGGAACAAGCCCCAGTATCACTAGAGATGAAGATATAACTTGACTGTTCAAAGTTACTGTAATAATCAATGTTGCTCAAATTATTAATCAAGGTCAAAGCAATCCAATACATGCAACAAAGCTTAATTGATGTAGCATAAGTAAGGAATGTGTAATAAGGGTAAATAATTATTTGACCCATGTGTGTAAAAACTGGGTCAGGGATTTGCTGCAATTGACATTTTATGCCTTCCTTAACTGTATCATTCTGTACTTTCCTTTGCAATACAAGCCGCTTGTCATGTTCAGTCAAGTATTTTTTTTGTGTTGCATATTAGATGGATTGTTGTGCATACAAACAGGTATATTTTGTCTAATTTAAGATAATTCACACATGTCCCATCACTGAGAGAATTACTGAACTTCAAGATTCATTAATTTTGAAAAACAATTTGCTTTTCTGTGCTTCATATCAAATGCTGATAATTTGTCAGTGAACCCCTACACATCTGTTGCAAAGGCTCAATGCTGTTCACATTTCTTTAATAAAAACAATTTGTTCAATCAAGTGCACTTCTTGTAGTGTTCATTTGCTTTCAATTGTCTAGATCTACCCGATTGGTGCAGGTCATGGAGTGGAGATGAGACCACTAGACTGATCCATGCACCCAAAACAAAAACACATTGCAGTGTGTAGTGGCAACTGGTTGGGGAAACAGAGGATGCTGCCCAAGAAAGTTCAGAAAGAACACCTTGCACACATGATCAACACATTTTGGAGTTTAGATTTATTGGAGAGGAAGCAAGTACAAAAGCAGGTGCACCCAACTTATCTACATATTAATGCTGTACAGAGGTACTGCTGACTGCTGTGTAGAGACAGTGGTCTACTGCTCTTTTGATAGCTTATTGAAGAACAAACGCTTGTATGAAGGTAAACATTATGACCACACACACTGGTTTCAGGAAAACTGAGCTGTTCTGGAGTTGCGTTCTATAGCTGCCATGACTGGCACAGGAGGAAGCATCAAGACCACACAGACCACAGCAACAGGTTGGGAGGCAAAATATGAAAGGCAGAGGTAAAGGAGAACTGTTTGGGGGAAATTAACAGTTGACCTGTTGTAGCAGTGTTTTCTCAGGTTCCAATAAAATATACAGTGAAATTAGCTGCAAGTTGACCTGCTATAATACCCCCTTTGTGTGATGTTAGGCCAAGTTAGCATCTATTCATGCCAAATATGCTGATATTATACAGACTCTTGATGAACCATGAACTTTGCAACTAAATCAAAATCATACCCCAAAATATAGAGGACAGTGTACAATCTAGTTTTTAAAGTCAAAATAAGCAAGTAAACAATCTGATGGGCAGGTATATTTCAAGGCCTTTTACTTAACATTCAAAAGCAGAAGGAATGAATAAAGCCTGACTGGCCCAAAACTATTTTAACATGCAATTTAAATGGGACATCGAACACTTCAACACCAGTGCTTATATTCTGAAAATAATCATAACGCCATATTATTGGAGTATTACTTTCTTAGTTCAACCTGGATCCATTGAAATATGGTGGTGAAATATACAGTATATTTGGCAGCCTTGAAGAAATACCTCCTCTCAGATTCTGAGCTTGTTTTGTTTCTCCCCTATGACATACAAATACACGGATCAAATAGCTTATTTTTAAAACACACAAGAAAGAACCCAGAAACACAACTGAATAAAAACTCAAAACTCTACACAAGGATTAACAATACTTCAGAATGACTGTGAAGTTTGTCAATCCTTTATGTTAGTAAAGAGTTAACTTTTGACATATGGTCAGTAAAGGCCATTTCTTCTGCAACTATAAAGATGTGCACTTTATATATTTATTGCCCTATTGTGGCTATAAATTCTTGAGATGAGGCCCATACGTTGCTGTCGAACTAAATCTTTATATATACACAGAGCAGATGGAGGTAATTTCTGGTTTCATCCAATGTATTTGCACAATCAGTCTAGCAGTCAGTAACATTTGCAGCAATTCAAAATGTTGGTGAAAAACATCCATTATTTTATCCTTATACACATAAACAGACAAAATGGGTTGACCACAACGCAAAACAAATTGTCTCTTTTGCTGTGTACTACATGCATTTGCTTGTTCCTCTGCAACATGTTACAGAAAATCTCTTCTAATGACACGTTCAAATCTAGTTCTCAGTACGGCTAGGAAACCAGTCCTGCACATTTTAAAAACTTTCTTCAAATATACTTTGTCTTGCCAAACCTGTACTATAAAATCTTCTCTCTATCATTTAAATATATTGACAGCATGACTTGAACTTGACATCAAATTCGCACTTCGGCCTCAGACAGAGCCTGACTGAGAATTCCAGGTCTTTTCCTCCTCCTTCTCTCCCAAAGTGTTTACTTGTGCACTCTTCCTCGTGGATTTGAAAGGAATGGATTGGGGTAAGGAACTTCCTCCAGCCAACGTTTTCACCGGTCTATGCTTTTAAATACTTGAAAGAGTGCACACTGTGGAGAGAAGGGTAAGAAAGGGAATTGGCAATCTTTCAGGAAGCCAAATTTAAAATAGCTTAAAAAAGGACATTAGCCAAAACAGCTTAAAACAGTGGTAAAACCAAACAGAAGTAAAAAAATAAAAATAAAGTAGTAAAATAAAGGCCAAACCAAACAGAAACACTAAAGACAATCAAGACGCATTGTTGTGTTACCTCGACCCCTCCCCAGAAAGACAGCTATATTCCCCATACGAACTAACTGACTGGCTCACTAGGTTAATACGGTTCTACTGAGAAGTTGTGTGAGGAAAGCTAGGGTCTGGATTCAAGCAACCCACCATCAGTATTCTTCTTGATATTATGATCTACTACTTAAGCTTGGTTAGGACTCCCAATAATAATGATCAATAATTCTGCGCTAACACAGTGTACTGATCAAAAGTTGTTTGAAGTAAACTATTCTGATAGTGAGCTTTGAACCCAGGTCCGTGGGTTGGAGAGTTGGTGTGGTATGGTGTAGGGGGAAGGGGGAGGGGTGTCCTATGTTCCTTTAGGTGGGGTCCACTTTAAGGCGGTGGGTTCAATAGTCTTGCTGCTGCCACGCTTGGTCTCCTTGGCTTTCCAGTCGTCGATTAGGTCCTGGAGGAGATAGTAGCATGTTAGCCTCAGAAGCCAAGGTTTGTCACGCTCCGTTCCAAAACCTGTGGAAGTTCTCCTCAGGAAGACAATAAAAAAGGACAAACAGTGGTATAGACGGAAACTAGACATGTTGGCACTTTTCAAACCCATTCAATATTTAGCATGTTTTAGCTTATTTTATTTATTTATTCATACACAACTAACACAGCATAGGCAAACTGTCTGACACGGTAGAAAGAGAAACAAAGCAAATTTTAAAAAAAAGCAACGTCACTTCTACTCAAAATCCAATACCAAAGTTCTCCAGACTTTCAATAGTAAAATCATCGTAACGAGATTTGGAAGGATGGCTCCGTGAGGTTAGTAAGCACGTTAGCACTGCTAGGCTTAATGATAAGTGGATGTCCAAGACAATATCGAGACTGAACTGACGTCTAATGGAATAACCCAAACCCCAACTAATTGCACAGTTAGTTGGAGAAATTTCCTGGCCGTCATACTAAATCAGAACTTGTTCTTGGCTGATTAAAGAATAAATATATTAAGAAATGGTAGGTGACATACCTGTCTCTTCAAGACCAGGTGCTTCCCTTTCCAGTACTTGAGCATCTGGAGGGACTGCAGGGTGCTGACGATATCCACTGGGTTGACAGCTGTCTCCTGGCTGATCTCCTTGATGGAGATCTCCTTCCCCTGGAACTGGTTGAGGTAGCGCAGCAGCACCTCCTTCCAGTAGGACCTGTAGCTGATTAGGCCCAGGTCTGAGAGGGGCCGCTCTGGAGAGCCCACCTTCTCCTCCACCTTGGACAGTAGGTAACCTGGGAGAGGGCAGACCACACACAGGGTTACAGAGAGGTCAGGGTTAGAGAGAAACCAGGACCAGACACAGGGTTACAGAGAGGTCAGGGTTAGAGAGAAACCAGGACCAGACACAGGGTTACAGAGAGACCAGGGTTAGAGAGAAACCAGGACCAGACACAGGGTTAGAGAGAAACCAGACACAGGGTTACAGAGAGGTCAGGTAGAGTTACAGAGAGACCACAAGGTAGTGGCTGTACTCACTGAAGTCAATCAGCATCTTTCCGTAGCCCTGCCTCATGTACTGTGGCATGGTGAGGATACAGGAGACATTGTAGTTCAGGAACGAGTTCTTCTCCTAAAATGGGAGGGCATTGACATTTTGAGTTTGAGAAAAGAAGTTTATAAATAAAACGTAGCATTATAACTACGACTGACTGGTTACCTTTGAGAAGTAGCCAACAAGATGGCAGCCGGTGTTGTCAGCCTCTGTCATGACGTAGAAGAGGAAGGGCTCCACGTCGTAGTATAGGGTCTTGTGGTCCAGGAAGAGCTTAGCCAGAAGGCACAGGTTTTGGCAGTAGATCTGTGGACGATAGGGTCATGTAGCAGGGCTATGGTCAGAGCCTGGTAGTCATAACATTTGCAAGGCATGATAACATAACATTCCGGGGACCACAGAAATCTCTCACCTTGTTCTTTTTACCGTCCACCTCAAAGACGGAGATGTTTCCCTTTCGATAGATCTCATCCCCTGGTGGGTGTTTCCAGACACACTTGGCCTGTACAGGGGGAGGGACAGCACCAATCATCATACAAAAATCTATTCAGAACTGAGATCCACACTGAAACGTCTGAATCCATCCATAAAGAACAAATCAGAAAACACCGGAGAAACGAATTGACATGCACCAACGTTCTCACCATGTGCCGGCGCAGGATGGTCAGACTCTTCATGTACTTGAGGCAGAATTCACACATGTAGAGGCGTCCCAGGCGGGCGTACTCCTCTGGGTAGGGCGAGTGGTACCAGGTGTCCAGCTCGTAGCGGCCAAACACGATGGTCTTGATCATGTTGCTGCCCTCCGCCACCTGGCCCTGCAGCTTCTCCTGCACCAGGCGGAGGACAGTGAGAGGGGACAGAAAAGAGAGGAGGAAGAGAGAGGTTTGACCAACGCAGCAAGGGAGAGGGGCAGGCAAAACGCCACGGGAGGAGAACTCATTACTCTCCGTGGAAGCGACCACGGAGAATGCGCTTTAATTTGGGGGAAAAAGGTTAGAAATGTGTGTGGAAAGGATAAGAGAGAGCTTTGATTTGGAAGACTGAAAGGGGAGCCTCTTAAAGATATCGGCTAGAGTAAATCTAACTCAAAGAGAGTGAAGAAGAACTTCTCCATAAACTACCCGGTCTTGTAACTGACAACACCAGACAGTGTAAGTAGCCAGATTACCCAGAATGCTCCCCGTCTGGCACTGCCCACCATAAACGGTGAGAGCTGGGCGTCGACTGGGCCCAGTCCAGACAGTCACTAGTACAGGCTCAGGAAAAGAAAGAGGAAAATGGGAGGAAGGGCGATGAGTTCTCTCTCTTACAAGATCCTCCGAAGCACGTGCCTGGGCTTTTCGAAAGAGCTCCAGGTCGTAATCACTTGTGATGTTCTCCAGGAGGGGCTCTCGGTTGTTGCCGTGGGACTGCCGGTGATCCTGGGACATCAGAGAGGGAGAAGAAGCCTTTAACCTCAGTAACAATCAGCACATCTCTTCAACCGGACACATTATTTACCTTCAACATATCTGTTGTCCGAACAGTTGTCAAACTGTGCTTGCGAGACACTTTTTAATATTGCAAGTATTATATTTGTTTACGTTTCGTATGGGATAAGAGTGTATTACAACGCGTAGGCTACAAGGAAGCTTTTTCTTCTGGTACTAATGGAAAAGGGTCGTTTTTTCTTTCCTAGATTTTAGATTAGAGGTCAGATCCTCACACTCACCATGTACTGGTCTTTCTGCTCTTTTAGCAGACCCGAGTTCCTCTTCTTCCTCATTTCCGTCACCTTCTCCTTGTACCTCATCTGTCTCTCCGTTGGGGCCTAATCCATTATGCAATGTTATGATACTGCCTTTAAATCCAAATCCTAAACTAATTTGCACCCTATTGCCTTTCTTGAAACATTTACTGCAAGGAGGGACAAATCCAAACCAAAAACAGCAGCGTAGTGATAAAATGAGATGGTTGACCAAATGAAAGGCCCAGGATCATAGTACCTGGTGACGGGTAGTGTGTCTGTTCTCATCCTGCCGGTGGGACAACGTCCGCTCCTCCACCTGTTTGTCACGAGAGGAGGCCCTCGTCTGTGAAGAGAAAAACCATTTGGTAAGCGATCCCTACTAAAGATATGCCTACAGTATGTTATTTTATTAAGTAGTAGGCAGACAGATTTCAGACACGGTCCAAGAATCCCACACCTCAACACTAAAGCCAACTTCCAAGGTCTTGTAGATTTACCTTGCATTCATCTACAGAGAGGTTGTGGAAGAGAGGGCAGCCAGATATTGAGAAGTGCCTCTCATGTTTCCCTGTCAAATGGCCTGAAAAACAAATAAAACAGAGAACATCAAGTGAAACAAATGCAGAACATAAGTTGTTATGTTGTTAACAGTGTGTGTTTTGAATGTGTAGCGCTCTGAGGTCCACATTGCACAAAAAGTCAACTATGTAAATAAAATGTCCTGCCCTCATTGACAGTGGAGCTGACAGTTAAGAATGAGATCATTTACCCAGGGAGTTGCAGCCTGGTGTGGGGCACTTCATGTTGAAGTTGTAGCTCTCGTGGAAACGGCGGCGCTTGGGCCTGTGGGAGAGGTCGCTGCCAGAGTCTTTGAGTGACAGCTCCTTGGCCAGGCTCTCGTCATGAGAGGCGTTAGGGCTGGACACGTCAATGTCCGACTCCGATGAGAGGGCGTTCCCTGTTGGGGTGCGGGGCGGAGACTCGTCCTGGTCTGCTGCTCGCTTCAGGTCTGGAAAAGCCAACGAGGAGAAGAACACATGTAAAGGAATTGTTATGTGAATTTAAAGTATGCTCTCTCTAATTCTCTCTCTCTTTCTCTCTCTAGGAGGACCTGAGCCCTAGGACCATGCCTCAGGACTACCTGGCCTGATGACTCCTTGCTGTCCCCAGTCCACCTGGCTGTGCTGCTGCTCCAGTTTCAAACTGTTCTGCCTGCGGCTATGGAATCCTGACCTGTTCACCAGACGTGCTACCTGTCCCAGACCTGCTGTTTTCAACTCTCTAGAGACAGCATGAGCGGTAGAGATACTCTGAATAATGGGCTATAAAAAGCCAACTGACATTTACTCCTGAGGTGCTGACCTGTTGCACCCTCGACATCCACTGTGATTATTATTATTTGACCCTGCGGCGCATCTATGAACATTTTAACATCTTGGCCATATACTGTTATAATCTCCACCCGGCACAGCCAGAAGAGGACTGGCCACCCCTCATAGCCTGGTTCCTCTCTAGGTTTCTTCCTAGGTTCTGGCCTTACTAGGGAGTTTTTCTTAGCCGCCGAGCTTCTACACCTGCATTGCTTGCTGTTTGGGGTTTTAGACTAGGTTTCTGTACAGCACTTTGAGATATCAGCTGATGTAAGAAGGGCTTTATAAATACATTTGATGTTATACTCACAAGCCCGACTGACAACTCACATTTTTTTATTTTACCTTTATTTAACTAGGCAAGTCAGTTAAGAACAAATTCTTATTGACGGCCTACCCCGGCCAAACCCGGACAAAGCTGGGCCAATTGTGCGCTGCCCTATAGGACTCCCAATCACGGCCAGTTGTGATACAGCCTGGAATCGAACCAGGGTCTGTAGTGACACCTCTAGCACTGAGATGCAGTGCCTTAGACCACTGCGCCACTCGGGAGCCCACATGGGGCTTAGTTCATATTTCAAGTGCCTGGCTTGTATCTAGAATTATGAATGAGGAGATTCCAACTATCTCACAGTACCATGTTTATACAGTTTCAGGATACAAGATTCCATTTAGTTGTGATGCTGTTACACACACACACACACACACACACACACACACACACACACACACACAATGCTATATATTTTTTGTCAATGTTGGTGATGCATTTGTTTTTCACAGAATTCGTGCACGCCTCCTTCAGGTTTTCCCATGATCGCATACAACGACCCCACCACACCAGCAACGGAAACCCAAAGGAATGAATAGGGATGGTAGCTACAAGCAAAGGCTGCAATTTTCAACAGAACTGTCTGGGTAACCAGCAGAAACATAACAAATGAGTGGAATAACATGTGGAGGACAACACAAGCTCAAATCATCTATGTTTGAGGACACAAGCCCAAAACAAACTTAAAGAGTAGAAAAGCACTGGTTGAGCATCACTGCCTCTTCGAAAACTTAAAATGATACAATGAAAATATAACATAAATAACGCAGTGGGTGGCCAGCTCTCGGGTGTGGACAATGGAGCGGGGGGAAACTGTGAGAGAAAGTGACCATGCTGCATCGTCCTCCTACCCTCCACATGCTGCTCCGTGTCCGACCCCGAAGAGCGACTCTGGCGCAGAGGGTATTTCTTGGGGGTGACCGGCGGCCCTTGCTGAAGACTACGGCTACGGGTCACTCGCCGGGCAGAGAAGGTCACCACCTCTGCTGGGCTGATCTGGACAGGGCTGGAATCTAAAAACACATTTTTTTAACAGACGTCTTCAGGGGTCTCCGGCCCTCAGCAGTAATGTAGCAGGCTAGGAGCTACAATTCTTTTGTCTCGTCAATGGACAAATCCCTTTCAAGCAGAGACACTTACACTCCCTTATCAAACAGATTCGTTTCCACAACAAAACTGACCAGTAGAGTACAGGCAACAAACAAAACATATACACAACAAGCAGCCTACTGATTGGGCCTAACAACTTAATAACAATATCAGTTCAGACATGCCAAACTTTTTAAAAACCACATAGAGTGCATCCAGTTTTTTTTCAATAACAAAAGGGAGTGGAAACTATATCATCCTCTACTCAAACCATGACCGCCAGACCGAATAGGGATCAGGGGGGATGACTGCTGTCTAAATCCATTCACAGTTTATGAGCTTGAATGCTGATATACAATGGCTATTGTACAGCAACAGATAACAACCCACGAGCACATCTATGGGTGTAGCTACAGACAGACAAAAGAGAACCCCAGCATTACATTCAGTATCTTCATTTTGAATCTTCTGACTAAGATTATTGTCACAACATTTGGTTCAATGATCTAGACTGAAAACTCATAGGGCTGGAATCCAAGGGATTCATATAGGATTCATAGTTATTCAGCAGATTCTTGATGCAGAAACATAACAATATAAATATCTTGGCCATCTCATGACAGTTCCATATCAAAACTGCATTGTTGGTTAAGGGCTTGTAAGTAAGCCACTGTAAGGTCTACACCTGTTGTATTTGGCGCATGTGACAAATACAATTTGATTTGAAAGAGGCATATTTACCTTGTGAACTTTGGCTGAGTCGCAGCGATGCCCGGGTGAGGCGCGTGTTCCTCCGTGTTCTCCCATAGGTCTCGATTCTGTCTGTGTGCTCATGGTCAGCAGAGAAGTCTGAATCCTCAGTGCCGTCGGAGCTGCTTCCAGCATTCTTCTTTCATAGAACGAAAGGGAAGATCGATCGTCAGTTATGCACATCAGTAACATAAACATGACGATTCTTTGGTTTGGTTCCTGTTAGCTTGTATGAACACAATGCTATCATTGAATCCATTTATGATTATCATGAAGCATCACTTGTGTGCCCCAAACTTCCTATTACTTTCGTTGTCGTCTTCCAACAACATGTGGGAGGAAACAGCGCAATAGCCGCTCTAACTGCGACGTGAATAGGCTATATTCAGTAGCTTACAGTGCATTCGGAAAGTATTCAGACCCCTAGAGACTTTTTCCACATTTTGTTACGTTATGTATGAAATCGTTTTTTCCCCCTCAATCTACACGCAATACCCCATAATGACAAGGCAACATTTTTTATTTTAGCAAATGTATAAAAATATATATCATATTTACATACGTATTCAGACTGTTTACTCAGTACTTTGTTGAAGCACCTTTTACCCATTACCTATCCATTAGCCATTCTTCTCTGCAGATCCTCTAAAGCTCTGTCAGGTTGGATGGGGAGCATCGCTGCAAAGCTATTTTCAGGTCTCTCCAGAAATGTTTGATCGGGTTCAGGTCCGGACTCTGGCTGGGCCACTCAAGGACATTCAGAGACTTGTCCCAAAGCCACTCCTGCATTGTCTTGGCTGTGTGCTTAGGGTCGTTGTCCTGTTGGTAGGTGAACCTTCACCCCAGTCTGAGGTCCTGAGGGCTCTGGAGCAGGTTTTCATCAAGGATCTCTCTGTACTTTGCTCCGTTCATCTTTGCCTCGATCCTGACTAGTCTGCCAGTCCTTGCCGCTGAAAAACAACCCCACAACATGATGCTGCCTCCACCATGCTTCACCGTAGGGATGATGCCAAGTTTACTCCAGACTTGGTTTCATCAGACCAGAGAATCTTGTTTCTCATGGTCTGAGAGTTCTTTAGGTGCCTTTTGGCAAACTCAAAGAGGGCTGTCATGTGCCATTTACTAAAAAGTGGCTTCCGTCTGGCCACTCTACCATAAAGGCCTGATTGGTGGAGTGCTGCAGAGATGGTTGACCTTCTGGAAGGTTCTCCCATCTCCACAGAGGAACTCTGGAGCTCTGTCAGAGTGACCATTGGGTTCTTTTCCAATTTTTTTATTCTTGGTCACCTCACTGACCAAGGCTCCGATTGCTCAGTTTGTCCGGGCGGCCAGCTCTAGGAAGAGTATTGGTGGTTCCAAACGTCTTCCATTTAAGAATGATGGAGGCCACTGTGCTCTTGGGAACCTTCAATGCTGCAGACATTTTTTGATACCCTTCCCCAGATCTGTGCCTCGACACAATCCTGTCTCGGAGCTCCACGGACAATTCCTTCGACCTCATGGCTTGGTTTTTCCTCTGTTATGCATTGTCATCTGTGGGACCTTGTATAGATAGGTGTGTGCCATTCCAAATCAATTGAATTTACCACAGGGGGACTGCAATCAAGTTGTAGAAACATCTCAAGGATGATCAATGGAAACAGGAAACACCTGAGCTCAATTTCGATTCTCATAGCAAAGGGTCTGAACACTTATGTAAATAAGGTGTTTTTTTGTTTGTTTAATACATTTTCAAGAATTTATAAAAATCTGCTTTTGCTTTGTCATTATGGGGTAATGTGTGTAGATTGATGAGAAAAAAAAATATTGAATACATTTTAGAATAAGGCTGTAACGTAACAGAAGGTGGAAAAAGAGAAGGGGTCTGAATACTTTCCGAATGCACTGTATATCCCCAATATAGCTCCGGTCTCCCCTAATCTGCATCGGATGCGCTCATAAATTCTCTGCAGAGATCTCAAGTTATGATGTTGCGTGCATTTCATCAAATACACGCAGTCAAACAACAAATAACAATTACAGACCTATATCCATCCTGCCTGCCTTATTAAAAAGTCTTTGAAAGCCAAGTTAATAAACAGATCACTGACCATTTCGAATCCCACCGTACCTTCTCCGCTGTGCAATCCGGTTTCCAAGCTGGTCATGGGTGCACCTCAGCCACACTCAAGGTATTAAACGCTATCATAACCGCCATCGATAAAAGACAATACTGTGCAGCCGTCTTCATCGACCTGGCCAAGGCCTCCAACTCTGTCAATCACCGCATTCTTATCGGCAGACTCAACTGCCTTGGTTTCTCAAATGACTGCCTCACCTGGTTCACCAACTACTTCTCAGAAAGAGTTCAGTGTGTCAAATCGGAGGGCCTGTTGTCCAGACCTCTGGCAGTCTCTATGGGGGTACCACAAGGTTAAATTCTCGGGCCGACTCTTTTCTCTGTATATACCAATGATGTCGCTCTTGCTGCGGGTGACTCCCTGATCCACCTCTACGCAGACGACACCATCCTGTATACATCTGGCCCTTCTTTGGACACTGTGTTAACAAACCTCCAAACAAGCTTCAATGCCATACAACACTCTTTCCGTGGCCTCCAACTGTTCTTAAACGCTAGTAAAACTAAATGCACTACTACAGCATCACTACTCTGGACGGTTCTGACTTAGGTATTTGTAGTTGTCCACACATTCTAGGTGTCTGGCTAGACTGTAAACTTTCCTTCCAGACTCCAATTAAACATCTCCAATCCAAAATTAAATCTAGAATCGGCTTCCTATTTTGCAACAAAGCCTCCTTCACTCACGCCGCCAAACATAGTCAGTTTTACGAGGGTATCCTACCGATCCTCGACGATGTAATTTACAAAATAGCCTCCAACACTCTACTCAGCAAACTGGATGCAGTCTATCACAGTGACATCCGTTTTGTCACCAAAGCCCCATATACGATCCACCACTGCGACCTGTATGCTCGTCGGCTGGCCCTCGCATCATATTCGTCGCCGAGACCCACTGGCTCCAGGTGATATGTCTTTGCTAGGTAAAGCTCCGCCTTATCTCAGCTCACTGGTCACAATAACAACACCCACCCGTAGCACGCGCTCCAGCAGGTATATCTCACTGGTCATCCCCAAAGCCAACACTTCCTTTGGCCGCCTTTCCTTCCAGTTCTTTGCAGCCAATGACTGGAACGAATTGCAAAAAAAATCTAATTGAAATAAATTACAAATAAATAAAATCGCTGAAGTTGGAGACTCATATCTCCCTCCCTAACTTTAAACATCAGCTATCTGAGCAGCTTACCGATCGCTGCACACAGCCCATCTATAAATAGCCCATCCAATCTACCTACCTCATCCCCATATTGTTTTTATTTACTTTTTTGCACACCAGTACTTCTACTTGCACATCATCATCTGCACATCTATCACTCCAGTGTTAATTTGCTCAATTGTAATTACTTCGCCACTATGGCCTATTTATTGCCTTACCTCCTCACGCCATTTGCACACACTGTATATAGACTTTTTTTCTATTGTGTTATTCACTGTATGTTTGTTTAGTCCATGTGTAACTCTGTGTTGTTGTTTGTGTCACACTGCTTTGCTTTATCTTGGCCAGGTCGCAGTTGTAAATGAGAACTTGTTCTCAACTGGCCAACCTGGTTAAATAAAGGTGACAGATTATTTTCCTGTGTTTAGTGCGGACTGCATTCTCACCTGCAGTGAACCGCACCACGGTATGAATAGAATCGGACCGAGTACACCCTTTTTGAGCAAATCACAGTGCGTTGTTTAGTGTGCTTCCGAGTGCACATAGTAATCACACCAGTCCAAATGAGCCAAACTAAGGGGATAAACGCACCAGATGTCGGAAAAAACGCACCAAACCAATTGTGTGAAAGCCCCCTACAACTGCAAAAACATGTGGCAAAGAAATGTACTTTATGTCCTGAATAGAAAGCGTTATATTTGGGGCAAATCCCAACACGTCACTGAGTACCACTCTTCATATTTTCAAGCATGGTGGTAGCTGCATCATGTTATGGGTATGCTTGTCATCAGCAAGGACAAGGGAGTTTTTTAGGATATAAGAAATGGAATAGAGCTAAGCACAGGCACAATCCTAGAGGAAAACCTAGACACTGGGAGACAAATTCACCTTTCAGCAGGACAATAACCTAAAACACAAGGCAAAATATACACAAGAGTTGCTTATCAAGACGACATTGAATGTTCCTGAGTGGCCTAGTTACAGTTTTGACTTAAATCGTCTTGAAAGTCTATGGCAAGACTTGAAAATGGAATGCTCAACAACCAACTTGACAGAGGTTGAAGAATGTAAAAAATAATAATGTGAAAATATTGCACAATCCAGGTGTGCAAAGTTTGAGACCCAGAAAGACAGCTGTAATTGCTGAAAAATGTGATTCTAACATGCATTGACTCACGGGTTTGAATACTTCTGATTTCAATTTCAATAAATTTGCTAACATTTCTAAACTAGATGTTTTCACTTTGTCATTATAATTATGGGGTATTGTGTGTAGACGGGTGAGAAAAAACATTTAATCAATTTTGAATTCAGGCTGTCACACAACAACATGTGGAATAAGTCAAGGGTAAGTGAATACTTTCTGAAGGCATTGTGTGTTTTGAAGCAAACTGGACTGGAATACTAGCTAGTACTCTACACAGGAAAAAAATCCTAATCCAAAAGCACAAGCACATAAAATACAAGAATCCCCGAAAATATTGTTTACAAGCGTCAACGGTTTACATCTTCATTCATGTGGAGGAGGAGCATGTGTACAAGCAACACTTCCGTAGTACTTTTCCCACAATGCACCTTGTCAAAACATTTACCAACGGCCAGAACTGAAATCCACTCGAAAAATGTTCCAAAACAAACATGAACATGCAACGGACCATGCAAATGTATATTACCATACTGTTACGTTAACAACTAGCGTAGCGAAAATACATTCGAGATGAAAATGGTTCAACAATCGTTAGGGCACTATGTGTCTTTAACCAATTGCAAGCGAGGAAAGGCGGGACAGGAGAAAATTAAACCAATTGACACTATGTTATTCCTGAATCAATCCAATGAAATCATTGTTTTGAGGAAGACAAGTATTTCCCTCACCACCAGCAGGATTCAACTAGCTACAGCCAGAGAGGTTTGAACCTAGATAACACCTTTTCCGTACACCCTGCGGGCCTGTTCCACCAAGCTTTTGGTTCTATCACTGCTAGCTGGTGCTTCATCTGTTAGCTAGATAACTATGTCAGCTAGCTAAAGCGATTGTTAAATGATGTTCAAATGCGCCCCATCACTATAGCCATGAATGAACATACTCATGGATAGCTAGTTAGCATTAACTACACCAGTATCGCATCAGCTTGCCATGGCATTTGTGCTATTCTAAATGTTACACAAAATTGATTGTGCTATGCTTTAACGCAAACCAGGGCTCAATTAGCTCCTATCTGTCACGTTATAGTGACATTTCGACATGATAGCAAGTTAGCTAAACAAATTGACATTAGATATAGCTAGCATGAGTCAGTCACCTGTATTTTACCACTACGTATCTAAATAAACCAAGTTCTTACCTTTCTCCGAGGCATATTTCACTTTAACGGTGTCTGTTTTAAGACGTTAGCTATCCCTTAGCAGTAAAAATAAACACCGCGTTTTAAAATGAAAATGCTCACTAATGAAACTGATTGACTGGAGATGCCGCTCAACGTTTGTCTCACACTTCCGTGGTATGTTCAAGCAAGTCGACACGTTTTGGAATGTTTTGAAACGGTTCTACTGTTATTCAATTGGCCACTAGATGGCAGTGTTGTAACGTGTACATGATGGTCCCTTGTGTAAAGGCCCCTTGCTATTCGGAATCCTTGGGAAGTCCCTACCCCACTACAGGTTGAGAGGTAGGGACATCCCAAGGACCCCAGATAATGTACAGTGAAATACACTGACAATACACTGACTCATACAGTTTACATAAAAATTGACTGTGTATTAGGGGCGTGTATCAGAAAACCAGTCAGTATCTGGTGTGACCACCATTTGCCTCATGCAGTGTGACACATCTCCTTCGCATAGAGTTGATCAGGCTATTGATTGTGGCCAGTTCTTCAATGGCTGTGCGAAGTTCCTGGATGTTGGCGGGAACTGGAACAGGCTGTCTTACACGTAAATCCAGAGCATCCCAAACATGCTCAATGGGTGACATGTCTGGTGAGTATGCAGGCCATGGAAGAACTGGGAAATTATCAGCTTCTAGGAATTGTGTACAGATCCTTGCGACATGGGGCCGTGCATTATTATGCTGAAACATGAGGTGATGGCGGCGGATGAATGGCACGACAATGGGCCTCAGGATCTCGTCACGTTATCTCTGTGCATTCAAATTGCCATTGATCAAAATGCAATTGTTTTCATTGTCTGTAGCTTATGACTGCCCATACCATAACCCCACCACCACTCTGTTCACAAAACATGGGACCAACACTTTGTTGCGTTTATATTTTTGTTCAGTATGTATGTAATTCTATGCTCACCCTCCTTCTCTCCCAATAACAATATTTCATGAAGACAAGAAACCGATTGGGAGTGCTTCTTGATTTTACAATCTAAAGACTGAATCCTCCACAGGCTTTTCTGGCTGAGAGCGATAACAAATAAATTAACTGTGGTCTATCAACAGTAAGTGATTATTAATTATTCTATTTGATAGTCAAATAAAATGTGCCATTGGGTATTACAAATCACAGGGCATTTACAGGAAAAGTGTCTGTTTCATAGAACATGATTAATGTGGATTGTACACAATAAAAAAAAATATATATTTAATTTTAAAAGAATTGTCTCTCATATCATATAAAAAGAAAACCAAGTAGTGAGCTAATAATGGATTTATATTGCTGTCTAATTTCTCAGGGCAAGCCCTGTCCATGACCACTGCACTGCGTGAGGTTACCAGCCCTTCTCCATTGGAAAAAACGACAGCTGATCCCTCTATGGACATTTTATCCCCCCCAATGGACAATTACCCTGCCCACACCCAATGAACATTTATATTTATCATTGTCATGTTGTAAACATGTATACATAATAATAATAATTGTTATTGTATTTTTTTATTGTTTCATTCACACCTGCACTGCTGGAGCTCGGAGCTTAAGAATTTCACTGTACACTGCAACTACATCTGTGCATGTGACATGAAAAAAGAGAAAGAAAATCGAATATAAAACATCCACCTCATGCAGCAACAAGTGTCTACTGACCGACCTTCAAGCCCTTTCAACTGGGGTGAACATTCCTGCTTCTCCTATGACAGTCCGTCTCTGTCTGTCCCTTCAGGGCATTTCTCACAGAATTACAATAAGTTTGAATTAGTTCAAAACTGGTGTTTCTTTCCGTTCCGTCCCCCTGCCCCGGCCAAGCAGTAGGGCACTATGCCCACAGTGGCCAGGGGCACAGTGGCACTCTTACAGAAGGACAGCAGGTAGAACAGAGCCCTGGTGTGGGCTGGTGGCCTGACTGAGTCCAGTAGGTGGAGCAGCAGCAGTGTGGCGCCCACGCATGCCAGCCTGTAGGTGGCGCCACCGCCTACTCTCCGGGCCTCGGCGTAGAGGGGCGAGTGCAAGCCCAAGCCCAGGCCTAACAGAGTGCCGGTGTTGCGCAGGAGGCTGGCGAAGGGTGTAGTGTCTATGTGGACCCATTGGGGCCGCTGGCACCAGCGCTGGGCCTTGTCCAGGGTCCAGAGCAGGTCCACCCCCAGGCCCCTGAGGCCCAGGTAAAGGCCCACAGCGAAGGAGAGCAGGGAGAGGGTGGTGTAGATGTAGCGCCTCAGGCTAGCCCTGTAGATCCAGTGGACCCGGTCAAAGGTCTCCGCCACTAGGATGCCTAGGAAAATGGACAGGCTTGTCAAAGAGAAGTTCTTTCCCAGCTTTCACTTGCATGTTCTCAATTGGGAAAACACCTAACAAAGGCGCCAGGGACCTAGTACCATACCTCGTTCAAAGACACCTAAATCTTTTGTCTTGCCCATTCACCCTCTGAATGGCACACATACACAACAGGGTAGGGTGTAGGATTTGATTTAGAATTCGGTATAAGAGTTGGGGCTCTCCACTGACCTGTGACGACCCCAGCGACAACCTGGTGAGGGAAGTGGGCAGCGATGAAAACCCTGGAGAGGCAGACACACACCTGCACACACCAGAAGACAGCCCACAGGGTCCCGCGGACACACCTGACACAAACACACACACACACATACACACACACACACACACACACACACGGGGAAGGACACACAGTCACCTACTTAGCAGAGTTGGATCATTCAATCTAGATAATTGTGTCTAGCGGATAAACTCTGATAAACAACATAAACAACAGAATTTGTCCTCTTACCAGTTCTTGATGTGACCCCCATGTTCCTTGAGGAGGATGGCAAGGAGTGATGAGATCATAGCGTAGTAAACCCCTGCAGCACTCATGGCATGACCCGACGGACTTCCTGTGAGAGGAGAACTGCAGTCAAGTACAGTTTTGCTTGAAAAGAAATTGCGAACTGAATGGAATCCAACTGAATCGAACTGCACTCTCTACTCCTCTGTAAACTGGTCATATGTGTATACCTGTTGCTAGACCCACTGGTTGATGCTTATTTATAAAACCCTCTTAGGCCTCACTCCCTCCTATCTGAGATATCTACTGCAGCCCTCATCCTCCACATACAGCACCCGTTCTGCCAGTCACATTCTGTTAAAGGTCCCCAAAGTACACACATCCCTGGGTCACTCGTCTTTTCAGTTCGCTGCAGCTAGCGACTGGAACGAGCTGCAACAAACACTCAAACTGGACAGTTTTATCTCAATCTCTTCATTCAAAGAGTCAATAATGTTCGCTCTTACTGACAGCTGTGGCTGCTTTGCGTGATGTATTGTTGTCTCTACCTTCTTGCCCTTTGTGCTGTTGTCTGTGCCCAAAAATGTTTGTACCCTGTTTTGTGCTGCTACCATGTTGTGCTGCTGCCATGTTGTGTTGCTACCATGCTGTGTTGTCATGTGTTGCTTCCATGCTATGTTGTTGTCTTAGGTCTCTCTTTATGTAGTGTTGTCTCTCTTGTCGTGATGTGTGTTTTGTCCTATAGTTTTATTTAATTGATTTTTATTTGTAATCCCAGCCCCCGTCCCCGCAGGAGGCCTTTTGCCTTTTGGTAGGCCGTCATAATAAAGATGTCATTTTTTTTTTTTTGAATAATAAAATAATGGAATTTAATTCATTTGAGTTGAAAATACTGCATGGATTCTCCAGAAGGGAAAGTGGTTTTGCCAGCAGCAGACAAACAGGCACTCACCTGGACTAGTCTCACAGGTCATAGGGAACTGCTCAATTTGTGGCGCTGATGAGTTGGCATAGTAAGGAGTCTCTTGAACCCACCAATAGGGACGCTCGCCAAACAGGATCCTGTGTAGACATGAGAGAGTAATACATCATGTATCACATATTAAATCCTCCTCTGTCTGGCAACATACGCCCTGGAGGGATCATCTGTTGGATCGTTCTCATAGCATTGTTAAAACATTCGGAACCTGCAGTATTTTCATCCTGGAAATATACTTATTATATTGTTATTCTTTATCTTAGCATCTGAGCACTGTGATTAGTATTAGTCACCTACCATTTGAAGATAAGGTTGAGCCAGTCTCCCACTACAGCCACCCAGACCAGCTTGACCCCTACTGATTCCCGCAGATGGAAACACACAGGGAAGAAGACAAAGAAGGTGTTCCGCAGGTCAGCTGCCATGGAAACAAACAGGAACCAGCTCTGAGTGTCCCTGTAGTGAGTCTGGAGGTATCGTGTGGTGCTAACCCCATAGGCGTGGACGGTGTCCATGGCTGCTCTCTAGTTCACTGTATCTGACAGTCACACTAACGTTAAGAACAGTCTTCGACAACTATAGCTGCTGCTGTGTCTGATATCCTATGTCAGAATAGCAGAGGTGTCTCCTGAGATGCCCGCTGGCAGTACCATAGTTCTGTGTATTGCCCGATAAAGTCAAGAGGTAGTGGTGTGAGGTCTCTGTGCAGCCCTTGTAGTGTGTGCTGCTTGTCTGTCCAGTGCCCGCCTGTCACCGCTGCTATCCCTTTTATACCCTTGTGAACACCTGGTCACTCCACCATGCCTGATCTTTGAACTGGAGAGAGTGAGGAGGGAAAAGAACTGGACAAACATTACATCATGACTGACTGCACTGCAGCCAGCTGGTCAGTGCATCACCATGGGGACTACCTGTGGTGTGGTATTGCTGGAAGACCCCCTTTCCCCCCCCCCCCACATGCACGCACGTACACACGCACCTGTGGTGGCAGGTGGGAGGAGCTATAGGAGGACGGGCTCATTGTAATGGCTGGAACGGAATCAATGGAACGGTACCAAACACATCAAACATATGGAAACCACATGCTTGACTCCGTTTCATTAATTCCATTCCAGCCATTACAATGAGCCCGTCCTCCTATTGCTCCTCCCTCCAGCCTCCACTGAAAGACATATGCATGCACACATACTCATCACCACCGTCACGTGTCATGCATGTGCAGGGGCTGCTCCTCCAGTTATCGCTCCCTGCCCTGTTGAGAGCTCAGAGTGAGTAGATACCAGATGAAGTAAATGTGAGGTGTTCTTTTTCCCCCGGTGCCTGATTGCCCTCTTATGGGGCTGGTGGAGTTGAACAATAACAAGAGTATGGGTTCAATATAAGCGCCAATGAATCGCTGACGGATTTCTCCTTTCAAGAGTTCAATATCCCTCAATGTCTCATTGATCCATCATTCTTATTTCATTCAATGACTGCTTTAAACTACATGTACTCTCTAAGGGTTCCAAAAGGGTTCTTTGGCTGTCCCCATAGGAGAACCCTTTTTGGTTCCACGTAGAACACTTTTGGGTTCCATGTAGAATCCTCTGTGGAAAGGGTCCTACTTGGAACCCAAAAGGGTTCTACCTGGAACCAAAAAGGGTTCTCCTATGGGGACAGCAGAATAACTCTTTTAGGTTCTAGATAGCTCCTTTTTTTCTAAGAGTGTATGGTTAACCATGTTAAGAAAGAGGACTTTTCCAGGACATACTACTTAGCATGTGTTACTGAAGGCCAAATGAGAAGGGGAAAAAAGAGGACAATATGGAAAAACCCACGCTGGACAGGCACGTCGAGCTAGTGATGGAAAAGAGTGTAGCCTCGTTTAGTGAGGGTAGGCATGGAGGGGAGTGAAGGAGGGAAGAGGAGGGGAGTGAAGGAGGGAAGAGGGGGGGAGGAGGAGAGGGTCTGTGTTTACTTCTAGCTGAGTGTTACCAACCTCCAACCAGCACAAGTTTCCAAGGTGATATGTTATCTGGCCGTGGCCGGCTGACAGACATTAGGCCTGTTCCTTGCCTGCTGCTGCTGTTTGCTCCACAAACCATAATCTTCCCCAGGGAGCTAAAAATAACACTAGCATGGTTCCACTGTGCAGCCCACCACACGTACACACACATCCTACAATTCCCATTTCATGTCCGTCCCCCACCCCTCCAACTGCACTAATGGAGCGGATGGCTTTCCCTTGAGAAACACGTTCAGGGAGGGGGGAGACAAGTGAACGTGTGTGTGGGGTGGGGAGGGAAACCAAGTGAGAGATGCATGATCTAAGTGTGTTTTGTTGAACTCTTCCCTGATGGTATAATAGGATACATTTTTGTGATATTTATTCATGTAACATTTGTAAATCCATTAAAAACCTATTGATATTTTCTAGCCAGCCAAGGGACTGCTACTGGTGTGAGAGGGGAGAAAGTTGTTATTTGCAACTCAAGGAGGCCTTTAACTGTGGTTGATCTCTGCTATGCAACATGTCACTGTGAAGATGTTTACTCAGTCAAGAGCCTCTTGTTTATGTCTACACATATACGTCTGTGATTAACAAGGCAATTGTCTTAATTGTGCCATGTTGATTACCAGAGTGCTATAACCAGGCTTAATAAACAGAGTTAAAACAGAGGTTAAACCGGGCACTCCATCACCAATAATACCCTTGCCATAGACCACATCACCAACACCACTGCCCTGCACACCAAAGTACCATCTGTCCCAGTGGACTGTGCTGATAAACTAGAGAAAAACACACAGTTGTCCAAATATTGAATGTTCAGCCAATGGTTGTCTGCTTTGTATGGAGATCAGGCCTCTGAGCTGTGGCTGTTTGGGACTGTGAGTTATGACCAAACCAGGTCTATTAGTTAATGATTACAGACATCCCCAACACATTCATCACAAGTGTGAGGATGCATAATGCATTAGAGAGGAAACCTGTGCAGTTCACCATGCGTCCATTACATTGTCTAGTGTTGCTGTTGTTCACCACGTTATAAAAGGAGGATAATGGTCTACTGGAGACTTTTAGCACCAGGGAATCACAAGGTTCAGACTTTTGCGGAAATAATGCATTGACGTCAATGGGAGATTTTTGTGAAAGTTATCCTTGCAGATCACATGGCAGGATTCCTCCCTGAGTTTCTGGACTCTGTCAGCATCCTCTTTCTGTCACAGGGGTCGTTGAAAGGGGACCAAGGCGCAGCGTGTAAAGTGCTCATATTTCTTTTTATTAATGATAACACTTCAACAAAATAACAAAACGACAGCCAACAGTTCCGTCAGGTACGTAGACAAAACGGAAAACAACTACCCACAAACCTCAAAGGAAAACAGGCTGCCTAAGTATGGCTTCTAATCAGAGACAACGAAAGACACCTGCCTCTGATTGGAAACCATACCCGGCCAAAACCTGGAAAACAAAACATAGAAATAGAATACTAGAAAAAAACCACATATAAACAGAAAACCCAAAACCACCCAACACAACCACCTGTCATGCCCTGACCGCTCTACTATGGCAAATGACCTCTTACAAGGGTCAGGATGTGACACTTTCATCAGTTGGAGAGGCTTACCTTCGAGGAAGTTCCAAAGGGAAGTCAAATACTGGGGTCTCACACCATGCATAGGCCTAGATTTAATTTCATTTATGGTTCATTTTAAGAGGGACGGGTACAAGCACATTGAAATATTGAATAAACAATCATCTGATGTGCTGCATCAGATAGATTAGCGTATTAAAATAGCATCACTGTGTTTACACAATACAATTTAGCCATAAAGTTGAGGTTTTGTTTATAAAGTCATCTGGTCTGTTCAGCATTTATACATCTGTTATAGAAGTTGTTGTTGAAAGAGAAACTAGACTAATTAATGACTACAGGATCAAAGGAAGTGTTGTACTATACTATCATGAACCTCAACTTGTAGGCAACTTTCCATCTATTGCCCTTGAGAATAGACAGATGAAGCCATAGCATGTGACACCCATGTTGCTCTCGATGTCTCGCCAGGCAGTCTGCCAAGAGAATCCAAATGATAAACAGTCTTGTTATGACAGTAAAGTTCTTTATAGAAACTTCCAACATACTTTCCCAAGTCAGTTCAGACTCCTCACAGTATGCCCTGAACCAAGAGACCCTGAAATTGAGTATTTTTTGCTAGATTTTCTTGCTGCCATAAAGAAAAAAAATTCCCATGGTTGAAGTTACCTAATAGTTGTGCATGGGTCTTTCATTATGAAATGAAACTCAAACTCAAGTGAACTCAGGTAAATCGCTAAAGATGCGTGGTTTTATCTGGCCAGCATTTGATCTAATGTTGTATAGAAATATGTTATCTTTCTATGTAGGCTATAGGCTATCCTGTATATAGTCCTCTATTCAAGTCTTCTTACTGCTTAGTCTAAGTCTAGTAATCTTGGTGCAGACTTTTCAACTCCAAGGGAGTGACTCTCCGAATGATGGTGCCTCTGGAGAGACTGACAACCAGTCTTTGGTCTACCTCTGAGATCAGTGTGTGGGGGTTCTTACCAGTAACTGGAGCAGTCTACTGGTCATGACTCATGACCGTTATATGGTTAGTGGAGCAGGAAGGTCACAGGGCGAGGACGTTGGGGTGACCAGCACAAGGCAGCTGAGAGTTTGAATCCAGTGGAAAATGTCCCTGACATTAACACAGATGCAGTTATCTCCTCTTTATTTAGGGGGGATGTGGTTGCTGTGTCAGGATTCAAGTTAGGAATTTGACAAATGAAGTTCCATCGCTTTCTACTGAGTGTTTATTTTCTTGTTTTAACCAAGCTAGCCTGCAGGCATTAATTAGAATGGAGGACAAACCAAAGTTTCCCTAGTGTCTGACTGAAATCATGCGAACCCAGATGTGGTAATCTCTATAGGAACGTTTTCTCTGACATCACAAACTCCAGTGTTGATTCAATGTGTCCATTCCCCTCACAGTTCTAACACTTTAACATCTGGTCTGTAACTGAATGTCTACACAGTCTGAGTGGAATTTATTGAAAGTGGGAGTAGACGTGTGTGTGTGTGTGTGTGTGTGTGTGTGTGTGTGTGTGTGTGTGTGTGTGTGTGTGTGTGTGTGTGTGTGTGTGTGTGTGTGTGTGTGTGTGTATTTACGATGGCCAGGGAGGGCAGGTCATTTTCAGGTCACCTTTTGTAAGGATTGGACGCTGCGCCAAGATATGTTACAAAATCTGTGGGTTATCCAAGGGAGGAAATTACAGCCTCGCAATGGCCTTAAAAAATGCCAAAATCTTGTGTAACAAACCCCCCAGAAATGCATGTTTACAGGAAATAAATTGCAGTGCTGTTTAAATTTGTTACCCTATTGTACTATGAAAAAAAATTCTAAGTTAATTCTTATCCAGGCTGTATCACAACTGGCCGTGATTATCCTATAGGGAGGTGCACAGTTGGCCCAGCGTCGTCCGAGTTTGGCCAGTGTAGGCCGTCATTGTAAATAAGAATTTGTTCTTAACTGACTTGCCTAGTTGAATAAAGGTTTAAAAAATATTTTCTATGTATTAAAATGCATTACAACAAGAACTTCCGTTCCCATGAGGTGAGGAGGGGTGGGGAGTTCATTCACCCACTGATCTGGTCTCTGCAGACACCATGGGGAGTAGAAAGACTGAAAAAACAGGAAACAGCTGAGGTCCAGCCCATTTTAAACAAATATTTTAATTTTTATTGGGAGAGACAACTAGACAGATTCTTTCTTATGTGTAAGGTAAAAACATAAACAAAACAATCAACGGAGAGTTCCAGCTTCCTCCTCATACAGAGAGTGGTCAGACGAAAGTGAATTGAAAAGCCTCAGTGCAGTGATAAAGTATTCAAATGAGCAGATATAAACCTATACTGTATTGAGTTGAATATATACAGTGAGTGTACCATTCAGAGGGTGAATGGGCAAGACAAAAGATTTAAGTGCTGTTGAACAGGGTATGATAGCAGGTGCCAGGCACACTGGCGCGAGTGTGTCAAGAACGGCAGCGCCGCTGGATTTTTCCACGCTCAACAGTTTCCCGTGTGTATCAAGAATGGTCCACCACCCAAAAGACATCCAGCCAACTTGACACAACTTTGGGAAGTATTGGAGTCAATTTCAGACAACATCCCTGTGGAACACTTTTGACAACTTGTAGAGTCCATGCCAAGTTAGAAATCCAATGTTGTTTGTTAATTATTTAAAATGTTGTCTTGGGAAAGTTTCACATTTTCATAAGTGTTTAAGTGTTTAGCGCAGAGCACACTCAGGATTGGGACTGGGGATTTTTTTTTCACTCTTCAAACTTCATGGTCCCTTCAAACCCACTGTAGGTGAAGGGTTCAATGACTGGGCTGCATGCGTCTTCAGTAAAGCAGGCCATCTTGTTATTTTCACAGTTTCCCTCTGACCCTGGGCTGATGTACACCCCGTCTGGAGAGTGAATAGACGGGTCCTCATCAAAGTAGTTATGTGGTCTCAGGATCACTCCGCCTCCATTTCCAACGGTAACTGTGTTGGGGATGTCCTCAGCGTGAGGAATGTGGAGGAAGCCGGTGGTTACCCAGGCAACCAGGTCCTAGACGAAAAAGCACTAATTTGGTGACTACCAAACCTTCATTTATCAATGACCTGAAAATGTGCAAGTCTCAAGAGAGGGGTAAAATATATGTAAGGACAATGGCACATTAGATCAAAAACACACCTGGTTCTCAATGCTCTCGTCATCCTCAATGTACTTGCTGAAGTCCACGGCTGGTGTCCACATGTTGTTCTGACTGTACAGGCTACTGCTGGTCTGCTCTGAGTCTTTGTGCTTAGTGATGGCCACTTTATACCTGTCAAATAAAATAACAAAAGTTGGTCAAACTGCTTTGCCTTTGGTCTACCTGTAACCTGTGTTTTAGGAATTAGGACCTTAGGAGGAGAGAGGAGGGAGCCTCACCTAGCCCAAGACATGGACTTCTCCTCTGGCTCCGTCTCTGGAAGGCTGTCACCGGTGAAGCTGACCACCTGGAGGCGGTAGGAGCGTTGGTGGCCCCAGCGGTTGGTGCGGTTGCTGGCGATGTGAAGGTAGCGTGGCGTCTTGGTGTCGTAGCGGAGAGCAGCCTCCTTCTCAGTCTTTAGCTGGGCCTCCACCAGCTGAGGAACCATGGCATAGCGCTCCGGCATCCAGGGTAAAGAAACGTTCATAAACTTCATGTCCTTGGTCTGGAATACATTCTCAACCCCTGTGGTACAGAAACCCAATTCAAAATTCTAATTATTGGATCATGCTATAATCCTATCATTGAAATGAAAGATAACTCGCAGAGACAACTCGCAGAGACACATCCAGCACCAATGTAACCAACTGGGGTTAAAACCAGGTCTTCAGTGGCCACAAGGCATTTAAAACATTTATAGCTGTGCTTGACCTTTCATCGGTTCATACAAGGCCAAAGGCATTGTTCACACTTACCCAACACGTCTAGGTCAACTTTGAAGTTGATGAAATGAGTGTGGATGTTCCCAATAGTATTTTCTGCCACCTGGTGTCCGTATTTGAGATTGCCATCAACATTGAAAGATGACGATATGTATCCAGTGGCATGCACTTTGGTCTCAACAGAGCCGCTCTGGTAAAAAATGAAGTCCCACAGGTAGTCATAGTTACCTATGGCCGTAATGGTCCTAAAAACTAAGGCACTGTTAACCATGCCTCCATAACTATTGCTGAAAAAGTCAGAGAAGTGTCTTCTGAGAGGACGGCCTGTATTGTGCTCAAAAAGGCAAATTGAATTCCTGAATCTATGAGGTGCACTGACGTCAATGTATCGGAAAGTGTCGATGTAGGTTGCAGCGTACGGACAATCCACGCCTCGAACGAGCTCGTGCGCAAAGCGCCCTATTCCGATACTAGAGTCCAAAAACTTAGTCAGAATCATGCCGGGTGTGATGGAACCATAAACTGACATTGCCTCTTGAACACTAACCTCATAAGCTATCCTCTCCCCCTTAAAACGAATGTCAAAAACTCTCATACCGGTGAGGGAACTCAGACCAAACGCAAAACTCCATTCGAGATACATAACATGATTATTCTTGACACTGAAGCGTTTACCTTGCGCGTAAAACTGCTGAGGGCTTAAACCGGTGGGTTTACTTTTAGGTTTGAGTGATGCATAGTTCTGGACAGGTTTATACACAATTTTAGTCACTGTCCCGGCATCATATTGTTTCATAAGATCCTCCACACTGTCGAAGTACTGTCCGTTATAAAGTAATCTCTTCACACTCCAAAGAGACGCGTTGGTGCTTTCGTGATTGATTAAAACTTCCAAACCTACAGGGTGGATGTACATCCCACTCAAATCCCGAAAGAAAGATATCCATGTCTGTCTCTCTCCCGATTTGACACCCCGAGGCATGCCTTCGAAACCATTCAGGGTTTTCTCTTTACTGACATCAAAACTTTCTTTCACAATTTTACCAAGTTTTGTAAATACCTCCTCATTAATAAACTTGAAAATAAGTACATATTCACCAATGGTGACCGTACGCGCATTGATGGGCAACTCTTCTTTATACCTCTCAACGGTGACATCGCGGTGGTAAGTCGGGTTGGGGAGAGGTCCCACCACATATTCCTTAATGTGCCCAAGGGTGCCATAGAAAACCACCGCAGTCGCCTCTCTCACCGGCTTGGGTTTATTGTTATCTAGGTAGCCAAGCGCATCTGCTTTCCTTGGCAACAACACTTCAATTAAGAAGAGAAAATTCCCTGAAGGCTTTGTAAGCGCATTGACAGAAATATCCAAGTCTTTCTGATTACTCATATAGTCGCGGACTTGGAGATATTCCTCGGCGGACAGGTCAGCAAACACCACGCTGCGTTCATTGTGTTTGCCCTTGAAAGCATGATGCGGCTTCAAGGAGCATTTGGGCAGCCTACCTGAGTAAAGACATACGATGACAATATTCGCTATTACTGAGATCAGGCCAAAGAGTATCAATATCCATTTAACTAATGAAGTCATTCTCAAAACCACCAGCTAAACACCATGGGGTGTTCTGGATAGAGAAGGCGATTGCGAGGAGCATAGAATAAGATTAGGCGCGCAAGTGAATTTGGGATGAGCCACACCCGTCCGTCCCTCGTCCCACCCCCATGCAGCACCCTCAAGAAATTCAAAGTTCTCCCATACTTTGAATAAAGTTATGCAATTGCCGGGATTTAATCCAATAGTTTTTGGATAAACGCCAACATTCCCTTTGCGTAAAGTGTATTTTACGCACATACAGTGGAAAGGGTTGTGCGTTCCTGTCAAATAAATACTTGTTCAAGGGACTTCGTTAAGTTGATATATTTTTGACAGATATTTTTATTTGTACATGTAGGCCTAGATTAAATTAAATGTGTAACTATTTTTACACAAAATGTGGTTTGCAAGAGCATCGTCTTCTTGAAGTTGAAATACACTATAATGGTTATTTTAGTTGGGAAGCCTCTATAAACCAGGCATCATACGCAGACAAAACAACTGATGGTGTTGCTTTTGTTGTTTTTCACTAGCCTGGGTCTCACTGCACTGTCGAAGTAAAAAAACACCGTCTTGATTTGTCTGTTGTCTCCCGCCGTGTTTCCTGGACCCTGGTGGGAAGAGTTTTCCGTTTCGGAACGAAGCCAACATTCTCTTCCCAACATTTGATGTAAGTGGAAAGCCACAAGTCTTGGCAGCCTTCCGAAAGTCCTCAGTTTGAAGTAGGTTTATAGTGTATTGCGCTCCTCACTTTTTCTTTCTGAGGCAAGCCGTAAAAGGAGCTCTCTTATTCTAACCAACACAGCTATAACTCTTAGTTGCAACATCAATTTTTGGATATAGGCTATACATGAATGATATAGCCTATACCCATTGATTCTTGAAGAATAGGCTAAGTTATAAATGCCTCATGAGCTAGTTCAACTGTCGTAGACCTACCCCATCAGAACCCAAAATATAAGCTTGTTTTACACCAATGTTTGTAAACAATGTAGGCCTAAATGTAAACGAACAATGTATACCCTCAAAACATGGCTAGCAGAGACAACTTTGTATTAGCAACTGATAATTATGTGCTTATATGGTATTAATGTTAAGGGACATCACCCTGGGCAGTGTGAACCATAGTAGGGGATAACAACGGCAAACAACATCTTGACAACTGAGTGTGTTACTTGCAAATGACTGTAAGTGTATACTCCAGGTTGCAATCCTTATTAAACAAACTAACCTCTGATCAAAGAAGTTTCCTGTGGTCTCTTGTATGAACATAGGGTAGAAATCCCTTACAACTGTTTGCATCTGAGTGATTGAAGCAGGGAGGACAGGGCATGGCTGGGGTCCCTGATGATCATCTTGGCCTTCCTGCGACACCTGGTGTTGTAGGTGTCCTGTAGGGCAGGTGGTGTGCACCCAATGGTGAATTTGACTGCACGTATCACCCTCTGAAGCGCCTTACGGTCCGTGGCGGGGGAGTTGCCGTAAGTGATGCAGCCTGACCATGCAGTCAGAGTGCCTTCCTCCTACCTGTAAACTGTCTCGTCGTTGTTAGTAATCAGGCCTACTACTGTCGTGTTGTCAGCAAACTTGATGATGAAGTTGGAACTGTGTGAGGCCACGCAGTCGTGTGTATACAGGGAATACAGAAGGGGACTGAGGACGCACCCTTGTGGGGCCCCTGTGTTGAGAATCAGTGTTGACAAGGTAATGTTGCCTACCTTCACCACCTGGGGGTGTCCCGTCAGGAGGCCAAGGACCCAGTTGCATATGGAGGAGGTCAGACCCAGGGCTGTGAGCTTTGTAATGAGCTTATAGGGCACTATGGTATTGAAGACCGAGCTGTAGTCGATGAACAGCATCCTCACATATGCATTCCTTTTGTCCAGGTGGCTAAGGGCAGTGTGCAGTGCAATGGCGATTGAGTTGTCTGTGGATCTGTCAGGGCGGTAGGCGAATTGAAGAGAGTCGAGTGTGTCAGGGAGGGAGGTGATATGGTCTTTGACTAGCATCTTTAAGTACTTCATGATATCAGAAGTGAGTGCTACTGGTCGGTAGTCATTCAGTTCAGTTACTTTCTCTTTCTTGGGCACAGGGATGATAGTGGACATCTTGAAGGTGGGTATAGCGGCCTGACCTATATGACCTAGGGAGAGAAAATGTCAGAGAAGACAACAGCCAGCTGGTCTGCACATGCTCTGCGGGCAGGGCTAGCAATGCCGTCTGAGCCGGCAGCCGTGTGAGGGTTAACACATTTGAATGAGTTACATATGTCCTCAGTGGAGACTGGGTGTGTAGCCCATGTTGTCATCGGGGCTCTCCTTGGCAGCTTGGGGTCATTGTGCTCGAATCATGAGAAAAAGGTGTTTAGCTCGTCCGGTAGTGAGGCGTTGGTGACCGCTATATGGATGGCTTTCCTTTTTTATGCTTCAGTTAAGGAATCTATCTTTAATTTCAGGATTAACTGGTATATTTGGATACATTTTATTCCCCATATTCTATTGATCCAATACAACAACACAATTCATAATTATAAAAATATATATATGTTTTGCTTAGGGCCCCCAAAACGCTAGGCTGGATGTGTGGGTATCGATGTGGGTATGGAGACCTGTGAGCCACTGGGGCTTCTCGTGATGATTTCAGATTTTTTGTTGTGGCTCCCACCCCCATCAAAGTTGCCCGTCCCTGACCTATACATTTTCCAGCCTTTGACCTTCCTGCCATTCGACTTAGATTTACTGAGATATGTTTCTATAATTCACTCATTTATTCCTGGCCAGTGCAAGAGCTGCTTGGCCCACTCATTTTCATTCTCCTATGAGTCCTCTCTCTCCCTTGTGACAACTTTCAGATGTTGAATTCCAGGGAAACACAACAATTTGCTTCTCAGGAGGAACTCCGATAAGTTGTAGCAAATTCAATGTCTGTTTATACAAGAAAACCAAGAATTGTAGATCACTTTGAGTATACCGGCCTATCTGCAGAACTATGTGGATATTTGATTTGTTAAATACACATTCATATATCTAGCTATATTATCTATATTATAATATGCTAAGCATTCTAAGCTGCAGGAGGATCCCCTTCTACAATTTCGCGCCAATTTTCTTAATTTTAGGCTCAAAAGAAGTCGATTTAGAAATGGATATGAAAAAAGCTTCACTTGAACCTGATTGGTCAACTCCCCTAGCCCTCCTGCATCAGTAGTGGCACTTACTTTGACCACTCAGAGGTCTGTAAGAAAACTCAATCAGTCACCAAAGACATGGGATAAAAGGCAGACACTCAGTTGGTGAGGCATAAATATTGCACCATTCCTGTTAGTAGAGACCATGAAGAGCAGGGATATGAAAATAAATAGTTGAAATGTAAAAAGGCTAAAAAGCACAAACTTTGAAAAATGTGCTCCGCCAGGTGGTTTGATACACTATATATAAGTATGTGGACACATTTACATACACCTCCTCAAATTAGTGAATTTGGCTATTTCAGCCACACCCGTTGCTGACAGGTGTAGAAAATCGAGCACACAGCCATTCAATCTCCATAGACAAACATTGGCAGTAGAATGGCCTTATTGAAGAGCTCTGTGACTTTCAACGTGCCGCCATCATAGGATGCCACCTTTCCAACAAGTCAGTTTGTCAAATTTATGCCCTGCTAAAGCTGCCCCGGTCAACTGTAAGTGCCGTTATTGTGAAGTAGAAACATCTAGGAGCAACAACAGCTCAGGTGCGAAGTGTTAGGCTACACAAGTTTACAGAACAGGACTGCCGAGTGCTGAAGTGCATAGCACATAAACATTTCTGTCCTCGGTTGCAACACTCACTACTGAGTTCCAAACTGCCTCTGGAAGCAACGTCAGCACAAGAACTGTTCGTAGGGAGCTTCATGAAATTTGTTTCCATGGTCATGCAGCCACACCAAGATTATGATCACCATGCGCAATGCCAAGCATTGGCTGGAGTGGCGTAAAGCTTGCCACCATTGGACTCTGGAGCAGTGGAAACGCGTTCTCTGGAGTGATGAATCACGATTCACCATCTGGCAGTCTGACGGATGAATCCGGGTTTGACGGAGGCCAGGAGAACGCTACGTGCCGAATGTATAGTGCCGACTGTAAAGTTTGGCGGAGGAGGAATAATGGTCTGAGGCTATTTTTCATGGTTCGTGCTAGTTCCCTTAGTTCCAGTCTAGGGAAATCTAAACACGACAGCGTACAATGACATTCTAGACGATTCTGTGCTTCCAACTTTGTGGCAACAGTTTGGGAAAGGTCTTTTTCTGTTTCAGCATGACAATGCCCCTGTGCACAAAGCGAAGTCCATACAGAAATGGTTTGTTGAGATCAGTGTGGAAGAACTTGACTGGTCTGCACAGAGCCCTGACCTCAACCCCATCTCACTAATGCTCTGAATGGAAGAAAGTCCCTGCAGCAATGTTCCAACATCTAGTGGAAAGCCTTCCCAGAAGAGTGTAGGCTGTTATAGCAGCAAAGGGGGACCAACTCCATATTAATACCCATGATTTTGGAATGAGATGTTCGATGAGCAGGTGTCCACATACTTTGTCATGTAGTGTATATGACATTATTCTTTTTGACACTGAGGCGTTTATCTTGAACATAATATAGTTGGGAGCCTGTCCCAGCGTCATATTGCTGTTTAAGATCCAGCACGCTATTGAAGTACCGGCCGTTATGAAGCAACTTCATCACACGCCTTTGAAACGGATTTGTGCTCTCGTGATTGAGTTGAAATTCAAATCCTATAGGGTGAACATACAACCCCTCATAATTACGACGGAACCCTCTGTCCTTGACTTGACTCCAGGAGGCATACTCTCGTAAGAGACAAGGGGCTCAACACCAAAATTCTAATTTAGCAATTTACCAAACCCTGAAAATAACTAAATAAACAACAGATTAAAAGTGTGTACTCCCCAGTGTAAATTGGCGGGCGGTAAAGTGTAACTCGGTTTTATACCTCTCAAACGTGACATCTCGATGTTAAGTAGAGTTGGGAAGAGGTTCCACCAAATATTATTTAATCAGTGTTGTAAAGTACTTCAGTAAAAATACGTTAAAGTACTACTTAAGTAGTTTTTTTTGGTGTGTATATGACAACTTTTACTTCACTACGTTCCTAAAGAAAATCATGTAGTTTTTACTCTATACATTTCCCCTGACATCCAAACGTACTCGTTACATTGGGAATGCTAAGCAGAACAGAAAAGTGGTCCAATTCACGCACTTCTCAAGAGAACATCCCTGGCAGGCTCACTAAACACAGACGCTCCAGGGGCACACAGTTTCGAGTGTGTCCCTGGCTATCCTTTCATTTAAAAAACAAAAAAATGGTGCAGTCTGGTTTGCTTAATATAAGGAATGTGATATTATTTATGATTGTACTTTTACATTTGATACTTACGTATATTTTAACAATTACATTTACTTTCGATACTTAATTATATTTAAAACCAAATGATTTTAGACTTTGACTCAAGTAGTATTTTACTGGGTGACTTTCACTTTTCCTTGAGTAATTTTCTATTAAGGTACAGTATCTTTACTTTTACTCAAGTATGACAATTGGGTACTTTGCCACCACTGTCTTTAATGTACCCAAGGGTGCCAATGGACCCAAGCCGGTTCTCTCACCGGCTTGGGTCCATTGTCATCCAGGTAGAGCCGCGTATCCACTTTCTTTGGCAGAGAAAGGTCGATTAAAGTAATCATCAAAAGGCATAGTTTGTGGATAGTACGAAATGTTTATGTCTGGAATTGTGCCCATGTAGTCGCGTACTTGACGATATTCCTCAGCTGATAGGTCAGCAAAAACAACGCTGCGCTCGTTGTGTTCACCCGTTATAGGGTGGAGCGGTTAAGCAAGGAATTGTTGCCCTGCTGTCACATCTCTCGTATTAAGCCATATTAGAACAATGTTGTACCATTACTAAGACAATGCCAAGGAATATCAATATCCATTTGACTAACGGATATATTCATTGATGCGACCATTTTGCAGGAGAGGTCAAAAGAAAGCGGTAAAGGAACGATTGTCAGTTTTATATATTGTGAGAGGTGCACATCTTATCTGAGATGACCAGCCCACACCAACCATTCCCTTTAAGAGTTCATTAACAACATTCACATTACAGGATTGCATTTACAGCTGTATGGGATGTATTGGAACATTGTTCAGGTCAGGATCAGATGTAGCCCCTGACAAGGCTTACCTTTAAGAACCAACTGTATCAAATATAAGAGCACAATAAATCTTAGCAGGCACTAATGCTACTTTAAACAACCACTGTTCTGTATACAGTAAAGTCATGTGCCGATGACTCACCGTCTCTCTAAACTCTCACTATATACGAACATTTCATATCACACCCGTGACCAGAGTTGGGGAGTTATTACAAAAAAACGGATTATAAAAAAGCTACGCAATCAGTTATTTTACCAGCAAAAATATTGTAAACAGATTAGATACTTAAAAAAAATAGATTATAATTTAAAATCTAATTTTATTGGTCACATACACGTGTTTAGCAGATGTTATTGTGGGTGTAGTGAAATGCTTGTGCTTCTAGCTCCGACAGTGCAGCAATATCTAACAGTTTCACAACATATACCCAAAATACAGGTAAATCTAAGTAAGGAATGGATTAAGAATATATATATATATATATATATATATATATATATATATACATACACACATATGTCAGAGCAGCTTTGGACTAAAATAGTGTGGCATAGTATAGAGCACAGTATATACATATGAGATGGGTGATGCAATATTTACAAACAATTAAAGTGACTAAGATACATAGAATAGTATAGAGTACAGTTTACACATATGAGAGGAGTAATGCAAGATATAGAGACATTATTAAAGTGGCCAGTGATTCCTAATCTATGTCTATGGGCAGCAGCCTCTGGTGTGCTGGAGATTGCTGTTTAACAGTCAGTGGTGTAGTATAGAATACAATACAGTATATACATATGAAATAGGTGATGCAATATGTAAACAATTTAAAAGTGACTAAGATACTGTAGAATAGTGTGGAGTGCAGTTTATACACATGAGATGAGTAATGCTAGATATGGAACATTGTTGAAGTGGCCAGTGATTCCTCATCTATAGGTAGCCACCTCTGATGTGCTAGTGATAGCTGTTTAGCAGTCTGATGGCCTTGAGATAGCTGTTTTTCAGTCTCTCGGTCCCAGCTTTGATGCGCCTGTACTGACCTCACCTTCTGGATGATATTGGGGTGAACAGGCAGTGGCTCAGGTGGTTGGTGTCCTTGATGATCTTTTTGGCCTTCCTGTGACATCGGGTGCTGTAGGTGTCCAGGAGGGCGGGAAGTTTGCCCCCGGTAATGCGTTGGGCAGACCACACCACCCTCTGGAGAGCTTTGTGGTTCTGGGCAGTGCAGTTGCTGTACCAGGCGGTGATACAGCCCGACAGGATGCTCTCAGTTGTGTATCTATAAAAGGTTGTGAGGGTTTTGTGTTAAGCCAAATTTCGTTAGCCTCCTGAGGTTGAAGATGCCCTGTTGTGCCTTCTTCACCACGCTGTCTGTGGGGGTGGACAATTTCCATTTGTCAGTGACGTGTACACCGATGCTCAAGTTTAAATTTGTTAGTCAGAGACCACGATGACACACCAACTGCGTTTGATGGGTCCTTTTCGTCCTCTTCTATTGCCTCTTAATGGGAAAGTAATCCAAAAAAACTGAAATTAATAATACTACATTACTGAGTTTGGTTAATCCCAAAATTACATTACTTCTGAAGTGCAGGTTACATTTAGAAAGTAACCTACACAACCCTGCCCATGACCAACCAGCAGCCAATTCTAGATTATTTCCCATTATCTAGCCTGTTATACATTACCTCTTGGGTGCACTTCCCTATCTCTATACCACCACTACGAGTGCAAAGTGTTGTGCCCTCAAACTCTTACTCTGGACCTCAAAGCCAATGCCACAGATTTTTTTATTTTCTTCCATTGTTCCCCTCTAATCAGGGACTGATTTAGACCTGGGTGCAATTAATGATCAATTAGAACAAAAAAACAGCAGTAGTAGATTAAAGTTACCCTATAACCATGTATCCATCAACAGTTTTTATGCGAGTAAAGGCCTGCCATATGAAAATACATCACGACAAGTGTGATAGAAACAGGATATGTCCTTACAATTTTGTAAATGTTTACAATTTCTTTGTTCGACATGGTGGGATCTTTGTGCAACGAATTGTGGTGAAATTTCTTACGCAATTTGATAGAATAATCATCATGTTGAGGTAAATTTGCAGTCACACGTTGCTATGATGTGTGGTCATCCCACAGCAAGTTGGTAAAGCATGCCGTTGTCTACACTACAGGGTGCTGAAAGTGCACAGTGATAAGCTTGATGCTCCTTTCCAATAAAAATTGAGGGTCTTAATTTGTATGCTAGTGACATGATCTGTGCTTAGCTGCCAATTAACAAATACAAGTTATCTTGCTCTTATCCAGCTTATATAACCTAACCTATCCTGTGTACACCATCAACAAACTTGTCTAGAGAGCATGCGAACCAGATTGGGCAAATTTGCCATTTATCGCAACACTGCGTGACAAAACTAAATCGGTAGAGCTGAAAATGCCATAGAAACACATCAACCTTTATTCAGTACATGCAACTTCATCACGCAGCCTTTTATCCACACACAAAAAAAAAAGTGTCTGATGGAAACACCTCTGGTGGGGAAATGCACATATTTTTTAAATGCAGATTTGAGCACATTTGTATGAAAATATGTAGCAAATTAGATAGAAACCTAGCTATTAATAAGTATTTTGCCCCCTCGTCTGGAGGTTAATAATTTTCACAGCAAGGCTTGAATTCAACTACACAAACTCTTTGAGACACACCAACAGTTTCAGCACATACAATAGGTGAGAAACCATGTCATTCTCTCAAGAATTTGTATTAAGTAAAAATATTTATTCTTAAAACAAAATTACAATTAAGGGAGAGATACAGTAAAAGACACTTCTCTCATCACGTAGCATCTGGGATATGAGAACATTACAGATCTGGCTTTTAACACAATTGAAACTCCAAGATCAGAGTGGGAGTGGATGGCCATTACATATTGTGCTGGAAACAGACCATAGTCATTCACAATGTACTTGTGAGTAGTCCCTTAAGTCAAAATAAAATAACTGACAGGACTGCAAGCTACACTACAGCTAAAATGCAGACTGAGCATTCCCACACACTCACCTTGACAATCTCACATACAGCTAATTATAGTTACCATCAAGCACTTCAGAATCCTAAAAATAATTCCTTAAAAACAAACTAAAGATAAAATAGACAAAGTATACCTGTGAGACTCCAATGATGGTTTCCAGACAAGACATACACACTACAAGCACACAGACATGGACAACAAGGACACAAAAAGTTTCATCTGACCTCCTACCAACCTTGTGGAGGCCGGCCATGTTTGAGTTCAGTTCAAGCCCGCTTGATTGGTAGACATGGAGAAAAATCCATAATCAAGGTACAACCTTCTCATAAGTCCTGGAAACATGGATGTTTCAGAACATGTCTAAGGAGGTTCTTTCGAAGTCCACCTTGAGGGAATTGATGATAGTCCAGAACAAAGCCTGTTACAGTCAATGGCTGCATTCACACAGGCAACCCAATTTGGAGCTTTTTCCTACTAATTGGCATTTTGACCAATCACATCAAAGCTTATCTGATTGGTCAAAAGACTAATTAGTGAAAAGAAATAGGCAGCCCAATTCTGATATCTAAATACTGCCAATGTGGCTGTTACTAGGAGTTGGTGAGAAGAGGATAAGGAGAAGTGGAGTGTTCAGTAGAGGGCTTCATTGTTGCTGCTTCGTGGCCTCTTGATCTTCTCTATGTTTTTCAGGATCATGTCATGTAATGTCACCTGCAAGCGGATGGGGTTTGGTTATTACGGTAAACAAATACCTGCACCAGAACATGACAGGCTAACAACATAACGTTGATACAACATGGTTGAACAGAGCCAGAACGGTGTGCATGTATTGCTCACATATTGATTCCTCAGCTCTGACACAATGATCTTGAGGCTGATGTATTCCTTCTCGTCTATTTCAGTCACCGTGCGCTGGTAGTCCTCCTGCAGACAGACGGTCAACAATAAGAGACTCGGGGCAGCAGATTGGATGTGGATGTAAACAGTATGCAGTTAACACTTACCACATGAGGGTACTTTGTAATTTTTGAGACTAGCTTCGCTCTGGTGATGTAATACCTGTTGAAAACAAATGTTTGAGACAGCCAAAGGAACCGTTTTACAGATTCATAAGGGATTTTTGTGAAGTAAATAAAAACACACAACGTAGTGTATACTGTGGCATACCTGGAAATTTGGTCCAGGTAAGAGGCTGCCTCTCCTTCCACAGTCCTGAGCTCAGCAACAGTTTCCTCCTGTAAACAGAAACAAGGCCAGCATCATCTGACAGAAAGGCAAAAGAGTGCAATTACTGCCCCCTAGTGTTGGAGATTTGTTCATGTTCGGGAAAGTAGACCAGAAGCTAGACATGTTAATGTGCATGTCTCTGCACTCATATTGATGGGAAAGTATAATACCTGGATGGATACACCAAAGTTGTTACCATCCTCTATTCTGGGGATTAAGAGCTGGACCCACATTTTGACCTGAAAGTGAGAGACATACAGACGAGACAGTCATTTCTCAACAGTAGATCTCCACTAAGCAATTCAGTGGGAGAGCCCTCAAAAAGCAATCAAATAAATCCCTCAAAAGAAAAATGGCTGTGTCTTTGGGTACATACCGTGTTGCATTTCTCTATGAGGGTTCTTATTTCTGGCTTGACTCTTTCGATCAGGTCCACCAGCTGGCCGTTGCTCTTTATCATCCCCCCTGGCATGGCAAACACCTTGGGGCCATCTAGAGAAGTGGGATTGAGAGGTCAAACATCCAAGCAGCTTCTAGCTAATACAGAATACTGCAAATCAGTCAAGTGTAGTCTACCTATTCTCTTCTATCAAGAAATGTATTGAAGATTAATGGTTCTGGCATAAGTCAGCATTGACAGACATTAAGCGATATCAACAAGCATATTTTACAGTACAGCAATGCCATCAGACGTATTATGCAAGTATTAAATGGCATGACAACAGGCAGTAGGGTTTACCTTGACAGTTATCATCATCTAGTCCATCTTCCATTTTCCGTTTTCTGGAATTTTGCTATAAACATTAACCTCGCGTTAACATAGGCATTACTTCTGTTACAGGTCTCCCTTGACCAAAGGGGTTCCACATTTTTCTCCCTCGAACAGTAATGGTCAAGTGCTTTGAGCACAGTGACCTGCTAAGAGTCAATGAGCCATTCTGTTTGTGTCTCATTAACATTCCTACACAGTGTTATGTTAAAATGAGTGAGAGACTACTGGTGTTGGCTATCCTCCACTTTGTTCAGGGTAGTCTCTTTCAGATGTGGAACATACCCTTGTGATCAGACTAATGAAGTTGTTAGGCAGTGCCAATATAAACAAATGCTAGCTAACTGCGGGTGCAGGCCTTTGTTCCAGCCAAGCAGTAACACACCTGATTCTACTTTTCATAGTCTTTTTACATTTTTATTTCACCTTTATTTAACCAGGTAGGCCAGTTGAGAACAAGTTCTCATTTACAACTGCGACCTGGCCAAGATAAAGCAAAGCAGTGCGACACAAACAGAGTTACACATGGAATAAACAAACGTACAGTCAATAACACAATAGAAAAAAATCTACATACAGAGTATGCAAATGAGGTAAGATTAGGGAGGCAAGGCAATAAATAGGCCGTAGTGGCGAAGTAATTACAATTTAGCAATTAAACACTGGAGTGATAGATGTGCAAGTAGAGATACTGGGGTGCAAAGGAGCAAAATAAATTACAGTATGGGGATGAGGTAGTTGGATGGGCTATTTACAGGTGCAATCTGTGAGCTGCTCTGACAGCTGATGCTTAAAGCTAGTGAGGGAGATCTGAGTCTCCAGCTACAGTGATTTTTGCAATTCGTTCCAGTCATTGGCAGCAGAGAACTGGAAGGAAAGGCAGCCAAAGGAGGAATTGGCTTTGGGGGTGACCAGTGAGATATACCTGCTGGAGCGCGTGCTACGGGTGGGTGCTGCTATGGTGACCAGTGAGCTGAGATAAGGCGGGGCTTTACCTAGCAAAGACGTATAGATGACCTGGCGCCAGAGGGTTTGGCAACGAATATGAAGCGAGGGCCAGCCAACAGGTCGCAGTGGTGGGTGGTATATGGGGCTTTGGTGACAAAACGGATGGCACTGTGATAGACTACATCTAATTTGCTGAGTGTTGGAGGCTATTTTGTAAATTACATTGCCGAAGTCAAGGATCGGTAGGACAGTCAGTTTTACGAGGGTATGTTTGGCAGCATGAGTAAAGGATGCTTTGTTGCGAAATAGGAAGCCGATTCTACATTTAATTCTGGATTGAAGATGCTTAATGTGAGTCTGGAAGGAGAGTTCAAGTCTAACCAGATACGTAGGTATTTGTCGTTGTCCACATATTCTCAGAAGTCAGAACCATCCAGAGTAGTGATGCTGGACAGGCGGGCAGCGATCGGTTGAAGAGCATGCATTTAGTTTTACTTGCATTTAAGAGCAGTTGGAGGCCACGGAAGGAGTTGTATGGCATTGAAGCTCGTCTGGAGGTTAGTTAACACAGTGTCCAAAGAAGGGCCAGAAGTATACAGAATGGTGTCGTCTACATAGAGGTGGATCAGAGAATCACCAGCAGCAAGAGCGACATCATTGATGTATACAGAGAAAAGAGAGTCAGCCCGAGAATTTAACCCTGTGGCACCCCCAGAGAGGTCCGGACAACAGGCCCTCCGATTTGACACACTGAACTCTAAGAAGTAGTTGGTGAACCAGGCGAGGCAGTCATTTGAGAAACCAAGGCTGTTGAGTCTGCCGATAAGAATGTGGTGATTGACAGAGTCGAAGGCCTTGGCCAGGTCAATGAATACGGCTGCACAGTATTGTCTTTTATCGATGGCGGTTTTGATATCGTTTAGGACCTTGAGCGTGGCTGAGGTGCACCCATGACCAGCTCGGGAACCAGATTGCATAGCGGGGAAGATACGGTGGGATTCGAAATGGTCAGTGATCTGTTTGTTAACTTGGCTCTCGAAGACCTTAGAAAGAAAGGCAGGGTAGGATAGATATAGGTCTGTAACAGTTTGGGTCAAGAGTCTCCCCCTTTGGAAAGCTGCCACAGTCATCCCCCTCTTCAATCTTTGGGGATCTCAGACGATACGAAAGAGGTTGAACAGGCTAGTAATAGGGGTTGCAACAATTGCAGCGGGGAAAAAAAGAAAAAAAAAAGGAGGGTCCAGATAGTCTAGCTCAGCTGATTTGCAACTCTTTAAGAACATCAGCTATCTGGATTTTGGTAAGGATAAATGTGGGAGGCTTGGGAAAGTTGCTGTGGGGGGTGCAGGGCTGTTGACCGGGGTAGGGGTAGCCAGGTGGAAAGCACGGCCAGCCGTAGAAAACTGCTTATTGAAATTCTCAATTATCGTGAATTTAAAAATCGGTGGTGACAGTGTTTCCTAGCCTCAGTGCAGTGGGCAGCTGGGAGGAGGTGCTCTTATTCTCCATGGACTCTACAGTGTCCCATAACCTTTTGGAGTTTGTGCTACAGGATGCAAATTTCTGTTTGAGAAAGCTAGCCTTTGCTTTCCTAACTGCCTGTGTATATTGGTTCCTAACATCCCTAAAAAAAAGTTTCATATCGCGGGGGCTGTTCGATGCTAATTCAGTACGCCACAGGATGTTTTTGTGCTGGTCAAGGGCAGTCAGGCCTGAAGTGAACCAAGGGCTAGATCTGTTCCCGGTTCTACATTTTTTGAACGGGGCATGCTTATTTAAGATGGTGAGGAAAGCACTTTTAAAGAATAACCAGGCATCCTCTACTGACGGAATGAGGTCAATATCCTTCCAGGATACCCGGGCCAGGTCGATTAGAAAGGCCTGCTCGTTGAAGTGTTTTAGGGTGAGGGGTGGTCGTTTGACCGCAGATCCATTACGGACGCAGGCAATGAGGGAGTGATCGCTGAGATCCTGGTTGAAGAGAGCAGAGGTGTATTTAGAGGGCAGGTTGGTCAGGATGATATCTATGAGGGTGCCCGTGTCTTCAATCAAGATCCAATTTGCTAAATCATGTGAGTTACTTGTAACCATGGGAGCAGCAGGTAGACCGTTGGGCCAGTAACCGAAAGGTTGCTAGATCGAATCACCGAGCTGACAAGGTAAAAATATGTCGTTCTGCCCCTGAACAAGGCAGTTAACCCACTGTTCCTAGGCCGTCATTGAAAATAAGAAGTTTTTCTTAACTGACTTGCCTAGTTAAATAAAAAAAGTAATTGACAAAATCATGTTTGGTATTGAATGTATACACTTTCATGATACTGATTTGATGCAATTGAGAATCCACGAACTTACCACATCTACTCCATCATGACTATTGTTGAGAATGATTGGGTCTGGTACTTTGATGTTTATCTCTGAGTGGATCTCTTTCAGGTCTGCGACATTCAAAATGGGCTCCTGGAAAGGATGAAGAAATCAAGTCAAAAATTATTTTAATATACTTTGTAAACAACAGGTGTAGACTAACAGTTAAATGCTTACGGGCCCTTCCCAAAAATGCAGAGAGAATTTGAAAAATAATAACGCGTGGAATAATTACACAATGAGTAACGATAACTTGGCTATACCGACTCGATGTGCTGGGGTACGAGGTAGATATGTATAGTTGAAGTCGGAAGTTAACATACACTTAGGTTGGCGTCATTAAAACTCGTTTTTCAACCACACCACAAATTTCTTGCTAACAAACTATAGATTGGCAAGTCGGTTAGGTCATCTACTTTGTGCATGACACAAGTCATTTTCCCAACAATTGTTTACAGAGATTATTTCACTGTATCACAATTCCAGTGGGTCAGAAGTTTACATACACTAAGTTGACTGTGCCTTTAAACAGCTTGGAAAATTCCAGAAAATTATGTAATGGCTTTAGAAGCTTCTGATAGGCTAATTGACATCATTTGAGTCAATTGGAGGTGTACCTGTGGATGTATTTCAAGGCCTACCTTCAAACTCAGTGCCTCTTTGCTTGACATCATGGGAAAATCAAAAGAAATCAGCCAAGACCTCAGAAAAAAAATTGTAGACCTCCACAAGTCTGGTTCATTCTTGGGAGCAATTTCCAAACGCCTTAAGGTACCACGTTCATCTGTACAAACAATAGTACGCAAGTATAAACACCATGGGACCACGCAGCTGTCAAACTGCTCAGGAAGGAGACGCATTCTGTCTCCTAGGGATGAACATACTTTGGTGCGAAAAGTGCAGATCAATCCCAGAACAGCAGCAAAAGGACCTTGTGAAGATGCTGGAGGAAACAGGTACAAAAGTACCTATATCGACATAACCTGAAAGACCGCTCAGCAAAGAAGAAGCAAGGAAGCAAGGGGCCATAAAGCCACTGCTCCAAAACCGCCATAAAAAAGCCAGACTACGGTTTGCAACTGCACATGGGGTCAAAGATTGTACTTTTTGGAGAAATGTCCTCTGGTCTGATGAAACAAAAATAGAACTGTTTGGCCATAATGACCATCGTTATGTTTGGAGGAAAAAGGCCGAAGAACACCATCCCAACCGCGAAGCACGGGGGGTGGAAGCATCATGTTGTGGGGGTGCTTTGCTGCAGGAGGGACTGGTGCACTTCACTAAATAGATGGCATCACGAGGAAGGGAAATTATATGGATATTGAAGCAACATCTCAAGACATGAGTCAGGAAGTTAAAGCTTGGTCGCAAATGGGTCTTCCAAATGGACAATGACCCAAAGTATACTTGTGGCAAAATGGCTTAAGGACAACAAAGTCAAGGTATTGGAGTGGCCATCACAAAGCCCTGACCTCAATCCTATAGAAAATTTGTGGGCACAACTGAAAAAGCGTGTGCGAGCAAGGAGGCCTACAAACCTGACTCAGTTACACCAGCTGTCAGGAGGAATGGGCCAAAATTCACCCAACTTATTGTGGGAAGCTTGTGGAAGGCTACCCGAAACATTTGACCCAAGTTAAACAATTTAAAGGCAACGCTACCAAATACTAATTGAGTGTATGTAAACTCCTGACCGACTGGGAATGTGATGAAAGAAATAAAAGCTGAAATAAATCATTCTCTACTATTATTCTGACATTTCACATTCTTAAAATAAAGTGGTGACCCTAACTGACCGAAAACAGGGATTTTTTCTAGGATTAAATGTTAGGAATTGTGAAAAATTGAGTTTAAATGTATTTGGCTAAGGTGTATGTAAACTTCCGACTTCAACTGTACATATACATAGGGGTAAAGTGACTAGGCAACAGGATAGATAATAAACAGTAGCAGCAGTGTATGTGATGAGTCAAAAGAGAGTGCAAAAGGTTCAATGCATATAGTTCAGGTAGCTATTTGGTTAACTATTTAACAATCTTATGACTTGGTGGTAGAATCTGTTCAGGGTCCTGTTGGTTCCAGACTTGGTGCATCGGTACCGCTTGCCGTACGGTAGCTGAGAGAACAGTCTATGACTTGGGTGGCTGGAGTACTTGACCATTTTTAGGGCCTTCCTCTGACACCGCCTGGTATCGAGGCCCTGGAAGGTAGTGCGTACGACCCAGTGCTCGCTGTCGGATGCCAAGCCGTTGCCTCACCAAGCAGTGAGGCAGCCAGCCAAGATGCTCTCAATAGTGCAGCTGTAGAACTTTGAGTATCCGAGGGCCCATGCCAAATATTTTCAGCCTCCTAAATGGGGAATAGGCGTTGTCGTGCCTTCCTCACGACTGTGTTGGTGTGTGGACTAGAGCTGGGTGATATGGAGAACAATCCATAGCGGAATAAAGTGCCTGAATTGACGCAATGACGTTGTTATAACATTAATGTGCACTATAGTTTTTATTATGTACTACTGGTTTGATGGTTGTAGCCATCAACTGTCCCATGAAGAATCACCCATATTAGCAAATGTATTTAACTTCAAATTTCACTAGTATAGTATTGGTATTAATCATTTTTGGTTTATCGTCCCAGCTCTAGTGTGGACCATGTTAATTAGTGATATGGACACAGGAACTTCAGGCTCTCAACCCACTCCACTACAGCCACGTCGATGGAGGCGTGCTCGGCCCTCCTTTCATGAAGTCCATGATCAGCTCCTTTGCCTTGCTGATGAGGGAGAGGTTGTTGTCCTGGCAGTGCAAGGGTGGTGCCAGGACAATGCATCACAGCTGACAACACATCATGTCAGCTGTGACAGTACTTAAGGGGCTCTGGATTAACCTATGTTCTATTTTGACAAAGAAATGTACAACAATAGAATCCCTGTTATTAGAATATGAATTACCTTCAGAAAGCTGTCAAGTTCCAGCAACTTTTTGGGGAAAAAGTCTGCGACCAGGTTTTCAGCCTAGTAAAGAACAACGTTTATTTATTTTTTTTTTTTTTTTAAATCAATTATCACGTGTGCACCAGCATATATATATATATATATATATATAATATATATATATATATATATATATATATATATATATATATATATATATATATATATAAATGCCTCCACTACATGACGACTCCAAGCAGTTATTTGTGGTTGGTAAAATTTGTGAAATAGACTAGGACCATCAAAAGTCTAAAATAATAACATGTTGACATAATATTGATACTCACCTCACCCGTGATCCGCTCTCTGAAGGCGTCAACCTATGAGACAATAATAATAATAACCCTTTTCGAACACATCTTATGACATGTGAAAGTAAAACCATGTTGAATGACAGTCCAATAACACCACGTGCCATTTGATGGAAGCAGCTGTCCTTACCGCCATAGTTTTTTCCCCCGTCGTGTATTTATCTGTACCTAGCAGGCAACCCATCTAGTTAAATTTGTACATATGCTAATGTTATCGCTCTCCCAAAGAACTGTTAGTGTTACAACAGATTAAATAGTAAATATTTAGTTAGTAAGGTGCCTAGCTAACGTTGCTGTTTCTGCAGATAAAGACAGCCCTCGTGCTTAAATGTGTGATGCCGGGTACTGTAGACAAACAAACAAATCGGTACTGTCCAGTCTCAAAAGGATAGATAAACACCACTTGACTGAGCTCAGATTTTCTAATTGAACATTCATAGATGATGTTGTGCTAATAACGTAACTAGCTACTATAAGCAATGAGCAAAATGTAGCTAACCTCCCTAGCTAGGCCTGGCAAGCATTGTCAATTATTCAACTTCTGCGTCAAAGAAATTGTCAAAACATTACCTTTGTTTTGAGGTCATTGTCTACCTTAATTCCTTTTGAAGACATAATTTGAAATAAATCAAATTAACTGATTTAAACAAAAAACGGTTTGAAGTGGCTCGTTGTTGCTTTGCCGCACACTGCTTCGAAATCAAAGTATGACGTAGGCAAGATGCGACTCGTAAAACAACCACGTGAACCAAAAAAAAACGTATCACTAGCTATGTTTCTCGTGGATTATTTTAAAATATAAGATTATATACTGATACAAAAAGTTACGTCCATGTATTACATTAACTGTAATACAGTGTTTATTTTTGCGCAGCATTGATTCAAATATGCGTTTCTGTCACGTGATCCTATGGGTGTGTTTACATAGCTGATGATGTAAACAGAAAAGACGCCTCATCCGGATAAGTCACATACCATAAAGACAGACAATCTGTGTTTATCTCGGCAACAGTAATTAATTTTTGTTTTCTTTGATATGTTTTAATTCATAGAAACAAGTAGCAATGGACTTCTACATCAATTTGAAGGTGAATTTCAGGGGGAATGCGAAGAATTTTCTTCTGTCAGGTTCCGAGACGAAGAGTTGGGAGTCAATGGAGGCCATGGTAAGCAAGGATAACGACGCTGGTGTTTTCATAGCAGCATTCACCTTCACCTACCTTTACGGTAGGCTGTTACTGAAGCTATCAGCCATCGATCGCCGGCCGCTTATTTGCTAAATGTTGTAGACCTTGTATAAATGATTGATACCCTGTAGTTGAAAACATTGTTCTAGCTATGACAATCCAGTATTTAACAATTAGGGCCTAATGTTAGCTAGTAGTTACAGTAGCTACCGATCTAAACGACCTGAAAATCAGTACTACAACAACATCCCAGTCGCAACAATATAATATCGATCAATGCTAAAATAAGAGTCGCTGCTATTAATAAAAGTGGATATATTACAATAGGCCCACATTTTGCCGAAGATACATTAGACATGAATTTGTTGCCTGCCCTGCAGAGGGCATCCACGTAGATGAGTATACATGCGTCGTAACCATGTCAATGGTAACAACAACAACAGTAAAGAAGACTAGTGACATTCTTGATATGAGCGCTTGAAGCCGTGGCTGTCAAAATAGACTACAAGCAGAACCTATCTACTCATGGACACTCTTACTGACAGTTGTGGCTGCTTTGTGTGATGTATTGTTGTCTCCACCTTCTTGCCCATTGTGCTGTTGTCTGTGCCCAATAATGTTTGTACCCTGTTTTGTGCTGCTACCATGTTGTTGTCATGTTGTATTGCAACCATGCTATGTTGAGAGGTTGACCAATTATGATTTTTCAACTCCGATACCGATTATTGGAGGACCAAAAAAAGCCAATGCCGATTTTTATATGTATGTATGTATGTATGTATGTGTGTATGTGTCATTATTACATATATATTTGTAATAATGACAATTACAACAATACTGAATGAACACTTATTTTAACTTAATATAATACATCAATAAAATCAACTTAGTCTCAAATAAATGCTGCTGCCGCCTACCACCGCACAGTCAGACTGCTCTATCAAATCATAGACTTAATTATAATATAACAACACACAGAAATACGAGCCTTAGGTCATTAATATGGTCAAATCCGTAAACTATCATTTCGAAAACAAAACGTTTATTCTTTCAGTGAACTACGGAACCGTTCCGTATTTTATCTAACAGGTGGCATCCCTAAGTCTAAATATTGCTGTTACATTGCACAACCTTCAATGTTATGTCATAATTATGTACAATTCTGGCAAATTCATTACGGTCTTTGTTAGAAAGAAATGGTCTTCACACAGTTCGCAACGAGCCAGGCGGCCCAAACTGCTGCATATACCCTGACTCTGCTTGCACAGAACGCAAGAGAAGTGACACAATTTCCCTAGTTAAAAGAAATTCATGTTAGCAGGCAATATTAACTAAATATGCAGGTTTAAAAATATATACTTGTGTATTGATTTTAAGAAAGGCATTGATGTTTATGGTTAGGTACACATTGGTGCAATGACAGTGCTTTTTTCGCGAATGCGAAGTAGGCTGTGATTCAATGATAAATTAACAGGCACCGCATTGATTTATATGCAACACAGGACAAGCTAGATACACATGGTTGATGATATTACTAGTTTAACTAGTGATTATGTTAAAATGGATTGTTTTTTATAAGATAAGTTTAATGCTAGCTAGCACCTTACCTTGGCTCCTTGCTGCACTCGCATAACAGGTAGTCAGCCTGTCAGGCAGTCTCCTCGTGGAGTGCAATGTAATCGGCGTCAAAAAATGCAGATTTACCGATTGTTATGAAAACTTGAAATCGGCCCTAATTAATCGGCCATTCCCGTTAATCGGTCGACTTCTAGTTGTTATGTGTTGCTGTCATGCTATGTTGTTGTCTTAGGTCTCTCTTTATGTAGTGTTGTCTCGTCGTGATATGTGTTTTGTCCTATATTTTAATTTAATTCATAAAAAAAATAAAATAATAATAATAATAATCCCAGCCTCCTCCCCCACAGGAGGCCTTTTTGATAGGCCATCATTGTAAATAACAATTTGTTCTTAATTAACTGACTTGCCTAGTTAAATAAAGGTAAAACAATTATAATTGCCCCATTATCATCTATTATTCAGTTGCATCATTTTGGGATTAATTCATATTTAACCCAGTGACACTTTATTGACAACAGTCAGGCTATTGAGATGGAGGGCTACACTGCGTGCTACCGTTAATGTTGCTAGTTCTCTGCGGTTCTCATTTCCTTTTCATAAATACAATAACAGAACATATTATTCGTCTATGATAGCTTGGTTCATGTTAGTACTATACTCTTTTTGACGTCAGTATGTGGAGGGTATTGATTCGAGGGCGAGTCTGGCTTATGACACTTGAGGCTTCCGTCTCTCACTCCAGGGTTTAACAGCCCTGCCATATGATGTCAAAATAAACATTTGAGCCAAGCCACCTCATCTGACAACATCCCCTTATGCCAAGATGTGTCACTTTCCAAAGCAAGCCAATCAAATATATTGCAATGGGCTGCATTCTCTCTCTTCCCACAGTAAAATGGGAAATCTTAATTTCAGTGAGTGCAAGACTGAATGGTGGATGCCAGTTGGTGTTTTTCCTATATGGAGAGCTTATGAGACTGTGTTTCCTCTGAATCTCCTGGCAGCAGCAAGCTCAGACTCCATTGTCACTCCGCTGTCCAGTCACTAATCACGGAGTTCATCCTCATTGAAATTGACATTGTGTCTCCATGTTGCCATGGCATTGCCTTCAAGGAGACCGATCAATTTTCCTTTCAGGCATCATATGCTACATCATAGCCCTGCTTGTTCATTCAATGAGCAAATATGGGATACTATGGCATAGCCTAAATATAACCGTGATAACATGATTGATTTTTGGCTCTTCTTGAAAAGATCACTTTTATGTCATTTGGAGGCGCCTGTCCTTTGTCTGAGAAACAGCTTGCTAAATCATGTAATACACTGGTTGGTTTATAGATTGTCTTTTGTCTACAGGTGAAACGGTCCTTTGGCCTGTGTAATCTACAAGTTACTTATTTTGATGAGGAGAATGAGGAGGTGAGTGAGAGCAAAGAGTTACGGCAATGTTAATTTGTTGGGAATGGTAATACAACGCTATTACAATGTTACTGCAATACATTTCCGTTTTGTGTTTCAGGTATCCATAAACTGCCAAAGTGAGTAGTAAAACACATTGTTTTTGTACCAAACATAATATTAATTAGTTGTTCAATGTAACATGTCCAATAATGATATTTTTCCTCTTCTAGTGGAGTATGAGGAGGCATTAAAGGTAGGTGGTAACTTAAATCTGACTCCTGTCCCTACTTAGGCCTTATGATGACAAAAGGTTCAAGTGAAGTGGAACTGTTACCTGCGGCAGGGTCCAAAATACGCCTTCAAGTAACAAAGCAATACATTAACCATCATTCCTCTATGTTGATTTCATCAGAGTGCATCCAGGCAAGGGAACCGGCTGCACATGAATGTGTATGAGACCAGGGGTCAGCCCACACGTGTGCCGGCCAAGGCCAGTGGAGGGGAGCCCAAGAGAGGGTTCCGTCCCCCACAGCACTGCCCAACCCTGGCTCAGGTGGTGAGCCGGAAGGTCCAGGCTGCTGTCCCCGAACAGAGCATGGTAAGGACAGAGCTATAGATATACACACTACTGTATACTTTCTACTTAATAGTGCTGAGCGATTAACCAACGTTTTAGTTATGTTTCGGTTTTTAAACAACTAATTGACCAATGTTGGTTACGTTATAGGGACCGAGTGGTGCAGCGGTTTAAGGCACTGCCTCTCAGCGCTAGAGGCGTCACTACAGACCCGGGTTCGATCCCGGGCTGTATGACAACTGGCCGTGATCGTGAGTCCCATAGGGCGGCGCACAATTGGCCCAGCGCCGTCCGGGTTAGGGGAGGGTTTGGCCGGGGTAGGCTGTCATTGTAATATAAGAATTTGTTATTAACTGACTTGAATGGTTAAATAAAGGTGTAAAAAAAAAATATATGTATTTGAATTCCATTTCGTTTTTTTTTTTCTGTGAGCTCAATGCGCACATCTCACAGTTTCTCTAGAGATAAATTAGATCCAGCCTGAACTGTGTGATGTAGTAGGGAGTTGTAGATTCCAACAGGCCAATATTCTACATAGGTTAGCGCATAAAATGCGGTAATTAACTACAATGACCAAGATCGATTGCGTGAGGTGATATAGAGAGCAACTGTTGCTTCGTGGGGTATCTACCAGAAAATACACCATCTAAGTGATTGGTAGTTGCTATTTAGCAGTCATAAAAGTATGCCTTATTTACTTTGAAGAACTACATTTTTAGATTTTGTCAGACTGCATAGGCAGCAGCTATATTGAGATGACATGAAATAATAAAGTAATCAAATAAAACAAATGTAATATACACAACAACTGAAATATTTTATTAATGTACGGTGAATAAATGATGGTTGATAAGCAGTAATGGGCAGTCACTACCATCATGGGATTTTTATTAATTGCTTTATTCTGTGTTACAGCATTCAACCCACATAATGTATAGTGTATTTAATGTTGTTTTTATAATCGAACCAAAACCAAACCGATCTGACCTCAAAGTACTAATCGCTCAGCACTATTACTTTTATATAGCTAATTCTTTCAAATTGAATGAGCTTTTGTGTCATTAGGTATTAATTTAATAAAAGTAAAGACCAAACTAAGTCATTGCGTGTCCTAAAATAAATATGGCTTATTTGTCTGATTTCTCACCGATGTGTTTCTACTTTTGTTTCCAAGGTGATCATGAAAGAACTAAAGGGGACCAAAGAGGAAGATAAGACGCCTCCAGCATGGTTTACATCTTACATGGAGAAGGTGAGGACATGATTTGGAAATTACTGTGGTTTTATCGTCAATGAATGTACTATTTAGAATCATACCACTTGACCTTGACATTATATGGTTGTATGTGTATATTTTATAGATGAAATTAAACTCACTAGCTAACCAGTAACCCAAACGCTTGTCATCCAGTTCAAAGACCAAGTAGTGAGGGAGGCAGTGGAGAAGATCTGTCGGGAGTTCTCGGGCCAGTGCTGCATCCACAAGCCCATTGGGGCTGAGGCCCAGATCCCTGAGGTGACCTCCTCCACCCTGCCTGGTGGTCCTAGTTCCACCCCTGCCTGCAGCAGCTGCCGGGGCCAGACCGCTGGGGGAGGATATCAGTGCAGGTGAGAAGGGGAAGAGGAGAAGAGAGGTGGCTCCGAGAGAGACTAGGGAGGACATTGACAAATGTGAATTAGTTCAAATGTGAGTTAAGGTAAATAAACACCAATGTAATCAGATATTTTCTTACATGTTTTTGTAAATAGCCTATTCCCACACACTTTCCATTTAGTGCCTCCAACATACATTGTGTTGCTCCAAAACAAACTAATTCCTTCGATCAGTTGTCATTTCCATTTCTTCAGTATGCGACACCTAAGATCAGTTTAAAATAATCAGAGGTCCCTTTGTTTGGTGTGCCGCTCCCTGAATGTCTGCTTTTCTTTTTCCCAGTGTGTGTACGTCCTGCACACTGTGTGAGCCCTGCAGCTTCTCCCATGACCCCAGCCACAACCTGGTGAGAGCCAGAACACCCCTCTCCATCCCTGAGCACGGCTCACCAGCCCCAGACCACAGCAGGTAAGACCAGGGTTGGAAAATATTACATATTGTAACAGTTACATATTCACTTTTTGGAACCTCATTTAATGCTTATGGGGTGTCAATGTTAATTAATTCTTGTTTATGGGGATGCTATGGTTTGATATGAGAAATTACTCTCCATTTTGGGGTTGTTTTGTGTTTGTAATTTTCAATCCTACAGTGATCATTGTCATCAGAAAGTTGTCAGAACTGTATCTGTCCTATGATGGCCAATCAGAAACACTTGCATTCTCCCCTTCCCTACCTCGTCCCCAGGTTCTACCGGCGAGGGGACCGGAGCTTCCGTAAGGCAGAGAAGCAGCGTCTGAAGGCTGAGAAGCGTCAACTGAAGGCGGAGGTAAAGGAGATCAGGAAGCAGCTGAAGATGGAAAGGAGGGGCCTGCAGTGGAGTGCTGCTGGCGACGGGAGCTCCTCACCCGTCCTGCTCCAACCCAGGGCCACCCAGGCCAACAGCCCAGAGTACGTCTTAAAGGGACAGTTAACCAGAATTAGATGAAAGGCGATACACTGAATACCACGCCTTGCAAGCAGTATCTTAAGGTCAAATCAGTGAGAGGCACAGGGCTTGTCTCTGTAGTTAGACTGCTGTCAAAAGGAGGGAAAGGTCAGAGAGAGTTGTGCTTTGTAGAGATGTTCTGTGGTTTAATAGTGTATTTTGGCGCTTTGTTCCCCAGGCGTCCCAAGCGGCCCTGCCCTCTGGTGGTGCCAGCCATGACGGCCCTGTTCCTGGATGAGAACCTGCCTGATGGGACTCGTCTTCGTCCGGGCACCAAGTTCATCAAGTACTGGAAGATGAGAAACACTGGCAGCGTGAGCTGGAGCTCTGAGACCAAGGTACTATTATGGGATGAGGATGCACCTGGGATATGCACATTATCTGAGGTTACCATTGACAGCCACAGTACTCTTAGCAGAAAGGAGGACACGATGATGAGAGTTAGGCATAACATTGACAGTCTCTTTCTTTCTACTCTCATCTCCTTCTCAGCTGAAGTTCATGTGGGGGAATCTGGCGGTGGCGTCGGGCGACCGCTGGCGTGAGGTGGCTGTGCCTTTCTTGCAGCCAGGTCAGGTGGGCGTGGTAAGCGTGGCCCTATGCGCCCCAGCCCTGGAAGGCTCATACACCTCCCACTGGCGTCTGGCACACGGTGGGGAGCAGTTTGGCCCTCGCGTCTGGTGCAGCATTGTGGTGGACCCCCTGGCCCCTGCAGCCGTGATGGCAGATGGCGTGCTGGTGTCGCCCTGCGTCACCCCTCAGGCAAGTCCACCCACCCTCTTGACTTTGGTTCTCAGTGGCCTGCTATACAATGCTGTATTTCTCTGGAAAAGATGGTAGTAATCTCAGTTAAGTGTGTATTCTGTCTGGGTAACATATATTTCGATCTGCTGGTGCACTACAGGGGAAGAACCCCCTCTCCACAGATAAGGGTGGTAAGTCTTGTACTGCAGCCTCTAGGGACCAAGCACTCATGTCAGTGGACCAAGACGAACAAGAATACTACATTCCCTCTGTGGACCTGCTCACAGCCCAGGATTTACTCTCCTTTGAGCTGCTGGACATCAACATTGTTCAGGAAATAGAGAGCGTGCCCAATAACACCCCGGCAGGTAAGCCTTCCATTGCTATTCACATGCTAAATCTGCAGGGTGTTCCTAATCAGTTGACTGCACTTAGGGTCTCTCTGTCTCTTTTCTGAATTTCTCTCTCTCTCTCTTCCACACAGATATGACCCCGTGCATATCCCCACTGCCCCATGACGGTCCCCTGCAGGAGAAGCCCACCCTGGGGTTGATCCAGGAGGAAGCAGAGGCCCATCAGGCCCAGGGAGTCAAAAGCATCCAGCCGTCTCAGGGCCTGGGGCCAGGGGCGGAGGGGGGCCGGGTTCCAGCCCAGGAGGAGGGAGAGGAGGATATGAGTGGGACTCAGTTTGTGTGTGAGACAGTGATGCGCTCGCTCACACTGGAGGAGGCCCCAGACCACACACCCCTGTGTGGGAACTGCCCCGGCAAAGGTGAGTTTTTATTAATTGGTTCCATATTAAGCCTATGTTAATACCAGATTAAGGGCCATAACATAGTGTAACCAAAATTACTTTCCCTGATCTTCACAGTGGTCCGCCCAGCAGCCCAAGGTGGCTCCGCCTCCTCTTCTCTTAAAGGGAAAGGTGCTGAGAAGCGTTTGGAGGCGAGGTTGGAGAAAACCCGGGACATATCCCCTGTGGCCCCTCTCACAGGCCTAGCACCACCCCAGCTGGCTATACCAGAGCTGATGATGCCAGGTGATTGGCCCAACTTATCCTCCTGTTTTCAATTAGTTGGTTGGTTGATAAATACCACTTGAGCTCAAATCTGGGCCCTGTTGTCAGGTAAAAAAACAACAATTAAATAGTTTGACCATTTGCAGATGAGGTACTGGAGTCAGACATTGAGAGCATCTGCGTGGACGCCAGCGGGGACGAAGACAAGGGCGAAGATAAAGGAGAGTTGACAGAGGGGAACAGGGGCGTCCGCAGCCGTTCCTCCTCTGCCTCATCCGAGGATTACATCATCATCCTCCCTGACTGCTTCGACACCAGCCGCCCGCTGGGAGAGTCCATGTACAGCTCCGCCCTCTCCCAGCCTGGCGACGTCCCCGACACGCCCACAGACCCTGACCGCCAGGGCCGTACCACTCCCGAGGGGGAGCACGATGAAGCAGAAGAGACGGTTTCAGGCTCCAGCAGCGCTAACGATATGCTGTGCACCTCCCAGACATTGGACGCCGTTCCCCTAACCCCTGTGGTGGTGGCACCCCCTCGGCTCAACTCAGCTCTTACACTCAGGTGAGAAACCATGGGCCAGCAGTGCTTGGAAATTGGTTTACAGTGCTATTACACATTTTGACAGTGCTAAATTGCTGAGATGTTCCAAAATGTAGATGTATATTGTTGGTGTTGTCTTCAGCCTAGACAGCAATGATCAGACCGAGGCAGCAGCAGAGTCCCTGGACAGGACTGAGGTCTACCAGCAGGGAGAGTCAGAGGATGGTAAGGAATACACACGGTCACATACTGAACAGTAGTTCTAGCAACTAAAGGAAACAAAGCGTTTTTGATCGTCACATAAAGGTAGTTGGGCCTAACTGATGACAATACCCTAACAGTAATAATGTTTTCTGCTTGCTGCAGTGCCTTTTTGCTGTCTGATCATTCAGCGGTAATATCGAAGTACAATATGTATGCTTGGTTCTAACGAACACAAGTACTAAGCACTAGATCAATGGCTATGGAGTAGAGGTCTGCTTGGAGAGTCATTCTTGTCAAAGAGCACCTTCTATACACTCCCCTCTAGAGCTCTACAACTTATCCATATGAGCATACTGGTATATCCTTTTCCCAGAACATAACCAACCAGTCATCTCTGTGGTTGTGTCTGAAAGGTTCCAAGCAGCCAGACAGCCAACCAGACAGTCCATCTGCTTCTGGTGACTCAGAAGACAACTCCGAAGACCCTAGGTGGGACCCTGATGTGCAACTCAGTCAGTTCAGATGCTAATATTTTCCTAGATCTCTCTTGTTTAAAGAGATTTTTAAAGTGGAACGTCAATTTAATGATATTAGTGTTGGCTGACCAGAAACAAAATGGTGTCAGTAAGACTCACTCCCTGGCTCTCTCTGTCTGTCTGTCTTCTTCCTTCTAGGCACCCAGGCATCACTGGAGGCCTGGTGAAAGGAGCCCTGTCTGTCGCAGCATCAGCCTACAAGGCTCTGTTCACTGGGCAGCCTGGCCCAGTGCAGGTCAGTCCTCTGTTCACTTCCTACAGCACTGTTAATAACAGCATTCAAGGTCATCCTTTTTGCAACCTCAGAGGATTGCTATATCATATCAACATGGTGGTTGAGACATCGAACTGGAATGCCACCATTGTGAGGCTACTTTAACATGTCATTACTGACTATCAGAGTCGTTAGTATCTAGGAGGTGTATTTTAAACAGTATACTGTCCTTCCTGCAGCCCCCAGTGGATGGAGCCACCCAGGACACCATGATGGGGGTGCTGGTGGAGATGGGCTTTGGTGACCGGCCGCTCAACCAGCGGCTGCTGAAGAAACACAACTACAACCTGCTGGACGTGGTCAACGAACTGGTCCAGATGACCGACAATGACTGGTACTCCACCCGCTACTGAGGAGAGAGGGAGGAGGAGAAAGAGGAGCTGGGGTGGCGTCATGGGTTTATCCTCTGATGCCTTGACCTCTCGTCTCTTCTTCCTCTTTTTAGATTTGGACCAAGTTGACAGGAGGTATCCTGATTTATGACCTAGAGACATTCCCACGGACTTTGGGATATTTAGACTATCAAATAGCTACAGTATGTATGTAGATTCATTTAACATGGCCGTTTCTGGCTGTTGGCTTTTGCATAGGAAAGGGGGAGACTGAAGGGGGGTGGATGAGGTGGGCTACTCTTTCCAGGAGAACACCTTCATTGCTGTGGTATCAAATGGCAAACATATCACAAGTTGCTATCACCAAGCCATTCCTGTTAAACAGTATACTCACCCTTGAAGTCATAGATTGGAATACAGGCTGAATAGGCAGCCATAGACCAGGTATATTCAACAAGAGTTACAGAAAAGGTGTAAGTTTAGCTGAAGGTGTGTTGGGTGTAATATTTATCACAGAGAGCCAGAACCATATGAGGCAATAGTCAACATTGTATGACGTTAATCAACTTCATAGAGTGTTTGAATAGTGGACATGTCAGGTCCTCGTTCCAAGTGTGAATGACTGTCAGTGTTGGAGAACACTATGCTTCATTCAGATCACAGCAATTAAACACACACACACACACACACAAACACTCACCCCCACATGCTTAAACCTTTCTCAGCTTAACTGTTCAAAGTATCAGCGTACTGTAGACATAATGCGTGTCTTATTGATTGAAGATAATCATTCCCCTACTTTCTGTGATGTTGTGCCATGGCTGGCAACATGCTATGGATATTTGTGCGTAATGGTGTACACATGAAGTATTTTTGAAATGAGGACCATTACATTGATGCACTCCATTTAATTCCATTTTGAAAGGGTATATTAATCACCATTCTTAACTAGGAGTATATTTGGGTTGAAAAAGAAAAATCATGTAAATATAATATACAAATGATTTTTTTTGTTGCACATGGAAGACATAAATATTGATGCAAACCCAAAAGACTAGCTGCTCAAGAAGTGAAGGATGTTATACATTTTAAGATCCTGTTGAAGGGATTTTATCAAGAAATGAAATAACATACTTTACAACATGTCTTCAATCGGCTCTATATTGTCCACAGAGGGAGGGGGTTCTTTTCAGAGCCATACCTGGTGATCATGATGTATCAAAAGCATTTTCTCGTTCCAGTTGGTATCATTCTTTAAAAAAAAATGTACGTCAAGTTCTTTCAAAACTTAAGCTGAAATCAAGCAGTATGTAACAACAAGTTTGAAATGCTTTTATTCTTTTCCAATATGGAAATGCTAACGTGTTTCAGGTGATCCTAAGAGGTAATCTTTGTTGTTAAAAGATTTTTTGTTTTAGAGTTGATTGCTTGAGGGCTGTTTTGGAAATGTAAAGGAAGATTTGCCTATGTTCTTCTGGTTGAAGCTTGCTCACGTCATTGTGCTTGAATTTCCACTGTTCTAATATGTTTATATTTGAAGAAAATATACTGGAAAGGTTTGCTTAAGTCTTGTACACTAAGGTGAAATTGACAGGGTTGTGAGCATTGTGAAAAAGAATTAACACTTACAGTGGTCAGTAAAAAATGTAGCAAATGGATATTGGTAAAAATCATTAATACAAAAGCCCATTGAATCGACCCTATTTTGGTATAATGTAGTCTTAATGGTTCTTGGGATTAGGGTCTTACCAAAAGATAAGTGTCTGCTAAATGACTAGAATGTACAGTCCTACCAGGTGATGGTATCTGATTTATTGCCACTTATGAGTCAACTTTTAGGGTGTCAAGGAGAAACTGAATTCAAGGAATATAAGGATTGTGGTCTTTTGAATTAAAATTAAAGCTTTTCCCACAGTGGAAAACTATACGTCAGCAATTATGGCAGGTTAATGGAGGTCAGAAACAGTGCGATTCATACATTTCTACATACATGTACTTGAAACATTCATACCTTCCATATATGGGCAGGATCATTTCATAGAGGGTGAAGAACGAGAACTCCAAAAAGTGTTTTGGGAGGGATAATGTGCAGATTGTCTAAACTCTTTCTGTGTTGCACTTAAGACTTACCTGGAACCCTGACGTTGAATTGCATTGAATTCTAGGTCGGCAGAATTTAGCATTTGAATCAGGAAAAGTGTATACTCACGACCTCTACAAGCCAGAATGTTGAATAAAATTATATTTTAATGTACTTTACCGCCATGCACACATGATAAAAATACATGCATTAGTTACTTGCCGAGCTCGTGCACGTGTTTACATGTTTTGCTCATGCTTCAGGTGATAGAAATCTGAATGTAATTATACTTTCCTGTGGATATTGTCTCACATTCCTTCCACCAAAAGGACCAACCACAAAGACAACCGGTAAAGTACGTAAAAATATAATTTTATTCAACATTCTGGCTTATAGAGCTCGTGAAAGCAAACTTGCCTGATTCAAACGCTCGTTTCTGCCGACCTAGAATTCAATGTAATTCAATGTTGGGTTTCCAGGCAATTAAAAGACAGGCTACCTGTGATGTACAAATATCTTGTCTCTAATAAAAGACATTACACTTAGATGTCACTTTTTTTTAATAAGGCTAAATAAAAATATTTAAAATGCTCACATACTCAAAATAACCAGGAATCAATGTATTTATTTGACTTCGTTTAAAAACATTGAGTAGGCAAACCTATTAAAGATGCACTATGTAGAAATTGTTCCGCCATTTTCTGGTTGCTAACATTTGCCTATTTTCAGTTTGACTAATCGAGCAAGTGCAGTGTAAATAATAATTGTACCCTCTAAACCACTGAAATATTTTCCATAACTAAAAATATTGTATTTTCAGCTGTTTGAAGCTGGTGTACAAAACTGAAAGTAAAAGACTCGAAAATAAAACGTAATCACGGGAAGCATAAAATAGAACACATCTACCGCTTCTTAGACTTCCTTTCAATGAAAATTACAGATCTAGAACTCATCTTTCTTTGTGAGTTTGGTCGGGTTCCCCAAAAAGTTACATATAGCCGCTTTAATTATTTCCTGTAGGTCGCAGCAAAATTACGCTGCGTCACCCTCATCTGGATAGGAAATTACGACACTGCTGAGTGAGTATGTGACCAACATAAGAATATTAGACAAATTTCATGACTTCTGTGAGGCATATGGTGTGGAGTTAGATTACAGATAATCTTGATGACGGCGCCGTCTTTATAAATCGTAACACCCCATAAACAAGGCAAGTAAACACAGTGCAACAATTGTTTTCTTCAGGGGTGGCAGAGAAACGAAACTCATCACAAGACTTGTATACTGAGTGTTATAAATGCGTGGTCAAATTTCTGTTTAGATTAAAACTAACGTTCGCCATCGGTTATTTGTTAAATTGTAGTCTTAATTCACATAAGATGTTTGATGTATGGACAAAGCCGACTTCGATCTAATTGGTTCATACTTATGGTGTCTGCGAAGTTAATGAAACATCGTCTAATTGTACGCATTTAAGATAATCACCATTGTGAAATCCACCAAGACAGCAAAGCACATACATACTTAAAATATAATCCTTTGTCGTTACAAATATCAAATAGTAAAGTATCATTATATTGATGTGAAGCAACTAACATTACAGGTAACTTCCAAAAGAAAGGAAACACTTGCTAAAAGAGGGATACAAAGTATATTGAAAGCAGATGCTTCCACACAGGTGTGGTTCCTGAGTTAATTGAGCAACTAACATCCCATCATGCTTAGGGTCATATAAAAAATCCCCAGTTGCCTATTATTGTGGCTAGAAGAAGAGAGCTCAGTGACTTTGAAAGAGGGGTCTCAAAGGAGTGCACGCTAAACTATACTGGTCCCCACAAGAATTGTAAACAAACAAAAATTCGCCCAACTGGGGACTATTTGCAGGTCACCACAAATTAAAAAGGTTATTTCTAGGGGGGGTTGAAGTTAGGTAAAATAGGATTTTGAATGGGAGTCAAATGTTTCCCCACAGGTGTGTGTGTCTCAGTAACCAAATCTCAACACAATTGAACACTTATGGGAGATTCTGGAGCAGCGCCTAATACAGCGTTTTCCACCACCATCAACAGAACACCACATTTTTAAATTTCTTGTGGAAGAATGGTGTCGCATCCCTCCAATAGAGTTCCAGACACTTGTAGAATGTATGCCAAGGTGCATTGAAGCTGTTCTGGTGGTTCGTAGTGGCCCAAAGCCCTGTCAAGACACCTGATGTTGGTGTTTCTGTTATTTTGGCAGTTACCTGTATATATGACTGTCTCTTTAGCAGGCATGGGAGCTGGTTCCAGTCAACCCAGTGAGAATGAAGAGCAGGCCATTGTACCCCAGCAGGACAGGAGGAAGACCTCTAACAGGAGACACTCTGAGGAAACACTGGACTGCCCAACCTGCCAGGGCACGGGCCGCATCCCACGAGGTCAGGAGAGCAAATTAGTGGCAGTGATCCCCTGCTCCGATCACAGGCTGAAACCACGACACACGTAAGACCATGCTGAGATTTACAGCAATAATTGTTTTATTTCCCACATGCAGCATTTAGAAGGTCCTTTAAGTCTATGGTGTGTAGATATGTTCATTGTGTGTGCAAAGTATTATTGTGTTCTGTGAGTGGGCATCTGTATCTAGGCGTGTTTTGAGTATACTGCATGAAAACACTTGGTATGTTATAATGGCCAATGCAATGCAGCCATTTTTTCCCCAAATCATTTCTGGGTAACAATGAATTAACTTACTGTAATAATTTCCATTAACAAGCTTTTTAGCTAAACTTTATCTAGCAATGTGGTCATATGCCACGTTCACATGCTAGTTGGAACTCCCGACTTGCTGATTCCTTGAACGCAGCACGTGTATAACAACCAGTTAGCAAGTTGTACATTTTAGAGTTTTCTAGTTCCGACTAGAAGTTGAATGCAGCATGACTGGAGAGATGAAAACTAGCTGTTATTTGCAGAGGTTTGGAGCTTTTTGTTATTGGTCTACTAACCGCATGGTGATGTCACCATTGAAATCTAAAACTCCTGCCCATGCAAACCTGCTGATTAGAAGATCCTGTGTAGATTGCATTTTCAACCAGCAAAAAAAAAGCACACTTAGTGTTAATTTCATCAGCTGTTGTACAATATGATATTAAAGAAAAAAAAAACATTGACTGCACTGGGCCTTCAATCAATACTCAACTTGTACATATCATGTCCCCTTACAGGAAGTTGTATGTCACTGTGTCGGTGACGCTGTGCCTGCTGGTCAGCTCGCTGGTCCTCTTCTTCTTGTTTCCTCGCAGTGTCATCCTCTCACCTGTGGCTGTCGAGTCTGTCTATGTTTACTTCACCCCGACCACTGTCCAAATGAACATCACGGTGAGACCTCATTGGCCTTATTCATTCATATACCACACAGTCGGTTTCTATCTGGGCTATGCCATAAAATTATTGGCCTCTTGTCTCTTCCTCTGCATCACTGGAGTGTGTTTTTGGAGGTGAATGTAATAATCGCCTTGTCTCTCTCCCATCACAGAACATCCTGAATATTACCAATGACAACTTTTTTACAGTTCAGGCCTACAACTTGACAGTGCAGGCTCTTTTTGATAAAACGGTTGTGGGCAAGGCTGATATGAAAAATGTCACCACCGTCAAACCACTGACGGACAAAACGGTGAGCACCTCCCCTCATTACCAACTGTTATACTGCAGAGATGTTAGCTTCTGTAAGCCTCTAAATATTGTTACTTGACTCACTAACGCTCTTCCTTATTTCCCCTGACAGTTTGCCTTTGAGATTCCTGTCACGCTAGTGGAGGAGGGTCTGAAGTAAGTGCAAGTATAACCTTGGTTAAATGATGTCTGGTGCTGACTCTTCCATTGCGTCAGTAGTGAGACATAAAGTTGCTTTTGTGGCTGTTTGGTTATACAAAGTGCCAGGGTAACGCACTTCCTTTTAATTCAGTTGTGAAGTTAAGCTTATTTTGATTGTGGCATGTTGTCATGTGAAAGTAATGTAACTCATTCGCTGTAAATGTGAATTTATTTTGTGTGCTCTACAGACAGTTATTTTCTTCCTTTTTCTTGGCTAGTTTTGAATAATGTATAAAGACAAACAAAACTGTAAATGTTATTTTTTTTTTGTATTTAGAGCAAGTTTGAGGCATGACTATCAAATGTTTGAACAGATATTAAGTATTTGTCTTACAAAAGTACATAACCTGCTTACCTGGGAGCACTGGCATCTGCAATCCATCTCCAATTTTTTTCCATGTGTTGCAGGCTAATTGTCACTAGCTGTAGCAATTCCTATTCACAAAATGAAAGGGCCTCTGGACTGAAAGAAGTCAAAAGCATTCCCACTGGGCACACCATGTAATTTCAACGTGGATACTTGGTTACAATTTGGTTAACATGTTGATCAATGAGATTACAACCTATATTCACCCACTCAAAAAGACAGCGAAAAGTTAGATGAATTTCCAATGTGTTATCACTATGCTTTCAACCATCTAAAAGCACAACCAAATTCCAATGGAAAAACAATTAGATTTTTGGTTGTCGTCATCACCCCAAATGTCTATCACTGTGCTTTCAACCATTTTAAAAGTCCAGCAAAGTTGAAATGGGATGGCAATGTCATATTTTGTTTATTGATAAGAGTGTTTTCACTGCACTTCTTTTAAAAGCAGAACCAAATGGCCTAGATTGCAGTTGAGATTACATTAAAAGTATATGGTGCAACTGATCAATGCCATTTGATATTCTGCACAGATTACAGAAATTGTGAAGATCTCCACAGACCTGTGAGGACAGGACCTATGCGTGCTTTTTGAACATGCAGACTTTTATATGGTTACATAAGAAATATATAGTTAGTGTCCTCAATGTGGCCTTGGATATGTTACTCATTTTAGGGTTGAATGTTACATTCTCTTGTAAGATAGCTTTAACTTTAAGCAATTTACTGTATTACAGAAGTAATATTGTTTGGTTGACAATGCAACCAAATATCAACATTTTAAAGGAGAGGTATGGGTAACTGCCAAAATAAAGGAAATACCAACCTAAAGTGTCTTAATAGGCTGTTGGGCCAGAACAGCTTCAGTGCACCTTGGCATAGATTCTACAAGTGTCTGAAACTCTGGGAATGCGACACCATTCATCCATGAGAAATTCCATAATTTGGTGTGTTGTTGGAAAACGCAGTCTCGGGTGCACTCCAGAATCTCCCATAAGTGTTTTAATTGGGTTGAGATCTGCTTACTGATACGGCCATGGCATATAGTTCACCTCATTTTCATGCTCATCAAACCATACAGTGACCACTCGTGCCCTGTGGATGGGGGACTTGTTATCCTATTGGGCGTTGCCAAAATAGTGGCCTGTCAAGCATTTTTATACATGACCATTAGCATTGCTTAATTCACTCCGGATCAGGAAGCACCTGCTTTCAATATTCTTTTTATCCCTCGTTTAGGCAAGTGTTTCCATTATTTTGGCAGTTACCTGGATCTACTGCTTGGCTAGTTCCATCTGAGCCACTGGCTTAGTCCCATAGAGTACCACAGAATGAGTCATAATACCCATAAAACTTAGTAGTCAAGCAAGGAAATGGTTCCAATCGTTTTCCCACCATTCATTTTTCCCATAGGGGATTTTAGAAACACTTAAAATAAGGGCTGTGTTTCGTATAGGCTTACCCTGGCATGATCTTTTTGATAACCGTGTAGTCTCTAGGACTAGGTGACATATCAATATATTCGCCTGTATTTACCCCTAAAAAATGAAACGCTAAGCCACGTTAGCAGCTAATATCATACAGAACTACAAATGCCATGATGATCTGGATGAGACTGCCAAATCGAGGCAAAAGTAAGAATCTTTGTATTAACTATCTAAATGTAGTAATTAATATATTGGCAACATTTTTTTAAACCTGAATTCTTTGAACTTTCTTGTGCATGTTTTTTAAATTGACACTACTTGTCAGCAAAGGTGTCAGCAAGAGATGACACGCTGAAGCTTGCAGGGATTTGTAGTTTTGCATGATGTCTACTTTGATGCTAATTAGCGTTTTCGAATCTGAGTAAATGGAGGCGACTATATTGATAAAGGTCACCTTGTCCGAGAGATTTACATGGTTACAAAATGTCACGCCAGGGTAAGCCTATACGAGATGTTTGAAGAAGGTTTTAATCATCTGCTTGGATAGTTCCATCTGTGCCACTGTCTTAGTCTGGTTTTAATTCCAGTTTGTCTACAAATGAACAATGTTATATGTTGTATTCATGAAGCCATCTCAACCAAAAATTAAAGAATACGATTAAATTAAACTTTCAATGCACTTTAAATAAAGTTAGATTTTTATTTAGTCCTATTCTTTAACATTTTGGTTAAGATGGAGCTGTAAACCCAACACGCATTATACATTTGGAATTAAAACCAGACTAAGTCATTGGCACAGATGGAACTATCAAGCAGAAGGTGCATCTCCACATTAATTTGAAGTCAACCAGAGCTGGAAACACTAGGCCTATTGTATTGTCTATTTTTAGGTTAATTCTGGGTTGAATTTAAACAACTGTTGATGACTTTGCAAATGCTATATAGGCCTAAATAGCATCATTGATGATAAGTGCTAAAGTATGATCACATTTTAATTTACTCTGTTAAACCTACCCTTTGGAATGACATTGATAGCAGCAGTGAATTTATTTAGTTTTAAAGTGGAGATCTCTCAATAATAATAATAATTGTCACGATAGCACATTGGTAATAGTCAATGATAAATCTCATAGCTAAGCTGGGCTGGGCTGGGCTTGGTTAAAACCCTGGATGGGAGACTCAAGGGTAGCTGGAGATGGATGAATTCTTCAGTAGGAGGTGCTGCCCAGCCTATTGTTTTTTTTTCTTCCCCCTGGTAGTGGATATAACATTGCAGTTCTGACGTTGTTTTAAAGGTACGAATTCAACATTTTATACATTGTCTCAAATGTGGTTACCATGATGACATGCATAATCCTTTGGTTGAAATGTCACACTCAAAACAACAGTTGATGACTTTTTTCAAATCAATGTATTTTCCATAGATTTCACGTCACAATACGTTGTCAAATTACGTTGAAACGATGCTAATTCAACTAGTTTGTGCCCAGTGGGTTGTTTTTGAAATCTTATCTTTCATAAGGAAATCCTGAAGGTATTCATTATTTTCTCCGATTTATTCTTCCCAGCAATTACTGCAAGAAATCTACGATCAAGATCCACACGTTATTTGTCCATCTTCAGTGAGTATGTGCCCAGTCAGTCAGTATGGGTAAAACACCCACCCAAATGTAGCTTTGCTCCCACAGATTAGCCATTTAGATTATAATGCATATATTCAACAATGAACAAGAATCATGTTGAATCTGTGTTCAGTGGAAAAAAATGTAATACCATAATAGTTAATGACTAAATGTTTTGATGATAAACCGACACACAACTTCACCAACGTAGTAAACCAATGGGGTCAGAGACTAACCTATTTATTTCTTATCAGTGGTTAAAATCTGAGGAAGGGATATAAAGGGCTTATTAACATGGCCCAGTTTTTACAGTTGATGGCTCAAGGTAGAGTTTATTTCATGGTTACGGTTAGGAAACCTTAATAGCTGGCTGACCTAAGTCTGGTACAATTACATCAATTATCATTACATTTGATAAATAATAGATGAAATATTTTATAATCTGTAACCATCCTCCTCCCTCAGGATGTCAATGACTGTCTACTACCTGGCCCACTTTGAGCAGCTTTCCCTGGACACGTTTGAATACATCGACTGTGGGTCTAACACCACAACACCCCACATCATCAACCCTACACCCTGAGAACAAGGGCTCCATTATGGGCGGGATGACAAGGGTGAGGGGAAGACTGAGGAGCAGGCCATGAGGTGAACTGTGGAGAACAACTGTGTGGTCAAAAGCCATAGTTAATGCAAATGTTCCCTCAAGTTATGGGGAAGAAGGAAATAACACAACTGTGGAGCTTGAAATTAAAGCTCTGAAATGTTCTGTTTGTCTTTTTTATGCACCTCTGTAGCACTTGTTTTATAAGTAGGGTCATCGCTGTGGTTGGAGGCTCTGCGCTGTGAAATTTACTTTTTTGCCACTACATCCTACTGAAACCTACTCTGTTTTGTCTTCAAAGAAACTGAAAGACTTGAGTGGACTATAAATTTGCACACATTTCTGAAAGAGTAATTTAATTTAAATTTTGCATAATTTCCTATAAAAACAGATTGTCGGTGCACTTCTACAAACAAGTACATTACTTTTGTATGTGTGTTAATTGGTTAAAGTAGGTAAAACCATTTAAGTATTCTTAAAGTTATGCATACAACTATGTAGTATTGATCACATGACTGGTAGAGACTATTTAGAACTTTTCTATGGAATCACAGTTCTGTCTTTGATTTGTACTCTAATGGGATTGACTACTGCCCACACATTTCTATGTTAAACCATAATCTTGAATTGTATGCTAATTCTAACAGCTATAACAAGATCTGGATATTAATTCACCTATGGTTTTTGTGTCACTGAAATTAGATTATTAGTGAGGGGAAAAATGGTTGTTTGGAATCCACATGGACTAGTAGTGTCACCATGGGTATTTTTGGAAGGGGGAAGCTAACTAATTTACTCCCTTGTGTTCTTGCGCTACAGCATAATCATGGCAATGTTTCTTATGCCCTGTTCAAATACTCTTAATCTTTACTTCCTCTATTCCTTGAGTTAAGGGTTTTAGTGCATTGTTTTCACCTTTGTCAGATCAGTGAAATAAATTATACTCATTTTAAAGTAGTCAATACTGTATTTTCTCAGGCTTTCTGATTTCACAGTCCTTGTTTGGTCACATGATTAAAGGGTGTTATACTTTGAAATGGCCACTGAGTGGTGCCGAAGTTGCATAGAAAAAGTTGCCTTGATGACAGTTGGGTCCAGTCCATATTAGTCGTCTTCTTCGCAAATGACTGGATATGGGCTCTTCACCACTGCTGGGAGTACTGTATGGACTGTAATGTCGAGAAATAAAAACACTATAATCTTATGTACTGTATATCAATAATACATAGCATTATCACGGTGTATCCCATGCACTCACCGAGTATCTGTTGTCAATCTTAGCACTGTACTGGAGCTTGTTTTTGCAGTGTGAACATTCATTCACGGCTGGAAGACAAGAAGGAGAAGATAATGGCATGTTAGTGGATACTACGGTCAAGAGAGGAAGTCATCAAAAGTGGTCAAAGTACTCCAAGACTTTGTACAGATATGTTGTAATCAGCGTTGTTCTGTTACTAAGAACATGTTATCCTTCCTGTCAACTGGTCCAGTTGTCTGAGACTAGTTACACAGTTGATAATTCACCTGAAAAATAGCACAATGCAGGTGGCCATGCCAATGAACTGTACATGACCCATGTCAACGAGCTGGCAACTACTTCTAGTCCTTTTTCTCACACGATAGGCACTCACTGGGGGTTGCATCCAGTAAGAATGAAACGGGGAAAAGTATTTTTGAAACAGAATATCATTACCACTACCTGAACTCGTAACCAAGAGCTTTCTCCTGTTTGTTTCTACTGAACACAACCCAATACTTGGCTGCCTGCCACAAACCTCAGGTTTCCAATCCCCATAACTCCTCATCTGTGATATTAGAGCCACTACACAGTAGGAGTGCAGAGCATGGCCCCATATATTATTTAACAGACCCCATTCTAATGAGAGGACGGTAAAGCGTGACACCCTCTGCTACTGTGGAGACTTGGTTTGGCCAGGCTAGAGCCATTAAAATTACCAAACTGTATAGACACTTGGTTCTATTTTAGTCCCGGGTACCCAGGTGACCGCACATTTTTGTTCAATACCAGCACTACCACACCTGCTTCAATTATTGATGTTTAGATCATAAACATCTGTTATGCTTGTGCTGCGGTCCTGTGTTTTCCCCAGGACTGGAGTTGGGAAAGTTGACTATTCTAGACCACTCCGATCTGAGCATTCATCCTAAATGGGAGGTTTTCTGTTTGTGGTGAGGTTGTGTCCATGTCAGCTCTGGGGGGTAGGCTGTTGTTGACTCAGTTAATGGGAATCATTGATGTGCCTGCAAGCGAGAAGCTACCAGATTACAGAGATATTCATGAGCCAATAGAAGGCTTTGGAGAGTAAATTGTAATTCCATTGTTCTCAAAGTGTTGGAGTCAATTGGGGATGAATGGCTCTGGTATTGTGGGCTACTTGCTGGACGACACGGCAAAGTCATGTTGGAACATGAGCCCACAGATATAACTCCTTAAACAGAATCCTAAGGGCATGGAATTGTTTGCTTATGAGATTTGATTACCTTATTTGCCTGAATTACAGTCAGAAGATGGTTGTGGTTGCAGGGTCAGAGATTTACAAATAAGTATGCAAAAGTCCCTTTTCTGAAAGGCCTAGTCATGAGACATAACATGAGCATGTCTGGCTTATAATGAATATGGTTTTGTTAGTAGTTTGTCACCCTTTTAGGTACAACAAAAATGGTGCAAATTAAACATTTAGATATTACCTGGCTGCTGAGCTGGTACGTTAGACTCTGCCAGTGGCTTTGAGCTTGGCTCGGAAGGGTCCTTTGTCATCTGCACAAACAAAAGAGGTACTTGTAAATGCTGTTACTTGAGGCACCCTGACATGCAGCAGAAACACCAAATGCACCTGAGATATTTTGCGTATAACTAGGGGTGTTGTACATTACTTCACAGTTTTGTAAATAGTTGCACACCTCAGACAGGGAGGGGTTCACCCCAAGTGACGGGTCAGTTTTACACCATCCATTTAGACAGGTGTTAATGGCCTCCAATTCTGAATACCTGTCAATGTTGAACATCCAAAATGTGGTGGAGTTGAGCTCCCTATACAATGATCCCTGTTCTCAATACCAAATTACCACCAGGAACTTGGAAACTTATTTGTTAGTGATAATGGACTGTGTTGCAGCAATTAACTTTGAATAAGAATACAGTAGCACCTTGCTCTGCTGTTTCCAGAGGTGCTTGAATATATAAGTGTAAGCCAATTACATTTAATGCCACCTTATGGTGGGAGTGAGGGATTCTGATGTTTTCCTGAATTTCAAGGCTATTCATTGGCTCTCGGTCAGTGCTGGCACACATGAAACATTCAGCCGAGGCGTAAGGTATGACCAGAGGGACACAACCTTCAAAATAAATAATAGGAAATGAGGTTGACCCCTCACATGGGTGTCGCATGTCCAACTTTGGTTTCCACCTCCGGTGTTAATCAATTATGGAACAAGCCTACTGACGGTAGCCTACCTGCTGCTTGGCCCTGGACATCCTGCGGTCCACCATGGTCTGCCGGCGCCGGGCTTCCCAATGCATAGCAGACATCCTACACCAGCATCTGTGGGAGAGTGGAGCTAACGATCATTAAACCACACTGCCAGTGCTGTAACCTGATAGACAGTCAAGCCCCTGTATCACTGTTTCACCAATTCTGATTAATGACAGCCCAACACAATGTCTTGTCTTTGTCTTCATATAAACAGGGGCCACTGATGTTATTCCCTCTATATCGCCACACTGCAGCATTAGGAGTTTCAATGAATGTGTATTAAAAAAAAGGCAATAGCTGTCCCTGGATAGTATAAATATAACCACACTAACAGCCAATAATTAAAGAAAATTATGTAAGACATTAAAATGAACCTCGATGTACTGGATCTGCTATGTTGATTATTAATCTAGGTTAACCGATTGAAATAAGATATACAATGATGAATGTAGCAAAATAAAATGATTTGCAAGTACAGCTACTTTAAAATATTATATTGATAAGGAAAAACACATCTACCCTGTTAAATTCAGCATGCAAAAATGACAAGGAATTATTGGATCTTTTACTTACAACAATCCCTGGAGAAAAAAAGCTGTTTTGCCCTCAGAGGCAAAGTGGACTTCAGCAGCCTTAAGCAGGTAGCTAATGATGACGTTGACTACCTCAATTTTCCAGCTTCAAGTATTTCCCACTTGCCTCGCAAGTTACCTAGCAACTGAACGTTCCCTTGAGTTAGTGGCGTCATAGATAAAGGTAAATAATTACTCACCCACCCCAGTAGTTCACCCTCTGGAGATACAATTCTCACCTGAGGAGTCTGGAAATCTCCAACCCATTAGATCATGTAATATGTGCAATGCACGTTTGGTAACTTACCAAATGCATTGTCGTTCTGCAATAGTTTTGCACCTGTGAATCTTTCAGGTGTAAGCTTCACAATATATAGATGTATTTCCCATATTAGTCGGTAGATGGCGCTACTGTCATGTTTAGTAAAACAGACCCCCTTTTTTTAACTACGCAAGTCAGTTAAGAACACATTCTTATTTACGATGACGGCCTAGGAACAGTGGGTTAACTGCCTTGTTCAGGGGCAGAACGACAGATTTTTACCTTGTCAGCTCAGGGTTTCGGCCCAACGCTCGAACCCCTAGGCTACCAGCTCCTTTGTACTGATACAGTCTGGAGGCCTTTTTTCTTGCATTCAAATTCCAATTGATCAAAGCTTTTATGTTTTTTTTTAAATCTAAAAAACATAGGCCTGTTTGTTTTTCTAGCCTTTTTTTCATACAAAGCAAACACAGTAAGTAATTGCCAATGAGAATACATAAGTAGATGCATAGACAGTCTACTTAGAAACATATATTCTGCATGATATATTCAGTCCTGAAAGTGAATTGGTACCCAATTTATAATTTTCCAATTGTTTGTTAAGATAGCAACTGCTCTATAAATGGAGCAGCAATTAATAATTATCCATTGTATATTGAGGTTGTTCCCTTGTGATAATGACAGTAAAATGGATGTGTTGTGTGTGTGCATAGATCGAGTGAATTTACGATGAGAGAAGCACAGTATTTTTTTATTTGATTTGCTTCACTGGAAAGCTAATTTGTCAGTGATTTGAACGTTGACTGTGTGTAATTACTGAGTTCTGCTCCCCCGATGCAGACCCTTCGGCATGGAATTCTGCTCGGCAGGAAAGATAATTATTGTTGCACATGCTGACACAATTTCTCAATCTCAATTCCCCTGCGAGTTTTTATTTAACTCCCATGTGTGATATCTGCCCTCCATTTGCTGCACTGTGGGTACATCTGATAACCACTCTATTTTCAAATCTGCACACAGTTTTGCATCCTCCCCTCATGACAAGCTACAACCAGCAAGTGTTGTGCTGAGAGTAGTAACTGGATTCCTCCCAGATATGCTGATATGACCTGGCTGGTTTCATAACACATGCCCTATGAATACAGGGCACTCCAACTCCAGCGGGTCATTCACTGAAATGTTATCATGGTGCTGTTCAAGGAAAAGACTACAAAGGCATTAGCATTCAAATTGCCACAGTCGACCCATTGTCCCCTTGCTGCCCCCAACTTTGTTCAGAACAGAAAGACCTCAAGCGGCAACCCCAACTACTTTATACACATATTTCCATGATTTTTGCTGGTATACATTTCTCATAGGCTACTGAACATGACGTCTCATGTCAAAATATGAAATAGGTTACTGTTTAGTGGTTTACGATTATGTATTGATTAAATAAACAAGGCGAAACAGCCAAGACAGCCAACCAAGCTAAGCATTCCCACATAATCAATATCCTACTTTGTTTATTCCTTTAGTTTGACAATTCCAAATCAATTGACTGATAACTGTCGATAAGAGCTCAAAAGTTGACCTATGACCACTTTCCATTTAAAGGTCATTGCATTAGGGGGGAGGCTGGGACAGGGAGTGTTTTCGTTACGTCACACGGGGGTTGTGTTCTTCAGTCTTGCTCACCACCTCTGGTTCCATTCCTTTCCTGGAGATTCGACAAGAGGGACTTCTTTTCAAGCACAGCTTCTTTTGGAGTGCTTCAGTGTGGATTTGTGCTCGTCTGTGTTGGAATTATGTTGTCTGATTCAATACAGGCACGCTATAAAGGTAAGATTGCGTGTAAATGTTGTAACTAACATCGTTTGTTTGGTTCGGTTCAGCTAGCTAACTAATTAACGCTAAGTGTCACGACTGTTAGATGTTGTTTGTCGCACGGACAGAGCCAGCATTGCAAGTGCAGCACAGTAACTAGCCAATGTTTGTTAACCCCACTGTAATTACTTACAACTAAAGAATTGTTACCCAACAATCTACCTAGACGGCCAACACTTCACTAAAGTGATCTACTATTTTGTTTGTTTTTTCGCGTTAAGGTTAACTAGCTAGCTTTAGCGACACCAGCGTTACTATGCAGCCGCATACGCAACGAACCAACAGGACAGTGGAGATACGTTTGCTGAACTAACGTTACATACATAGGACCAGAATATTCTGTGCCTTACTGACAAAACACATTTCAATGTGGTCAATTCATTTTTCTGCAGATAGTAGCTTATCGCGCTATGACAATGCGTGTACTGTACACTCTACTCTTATTGCTATATAAAAAGTGAACAGGATTTTAGCCAGTGTTGTCAAACAGTAATGCCAATTCGGCTGCATTTCCATATAATTACATATTGAAACTGTTTTTTTTTCTGCTATGGAAAGATATGCAGGTTTGTTTTGAGAAAGTTGTGGCTAACTGAAATGGGCAGTTTATTTTTTCTTCTTCCAAAGCATAGTCAGTAGACTAAACGTATAAATGATTGTCAACCATGGTGCTGTCTATAAAACATAACTAATCTTGCCCGTTTCCTTCATTTTACAAGGTCATCAGTGAGTTTAGTCGTCTGCCTTCTGGTCTGCAACTGCTGCCTTTGAAGTAGGTGTGAATGCTTCATCTCTCTGGAGACACCCACCACCTCCCTGACTAGTCTGCCACCTCACGATCAGGGCCAGCCAACCAGCCAAAATGGGTAACCAGCTAACAGAGATAGCCCCCAACACTCCTTTCCTCCCCAATTTCCAGTCTCTGCATGTGGTCGTCATTGGCCTGGACTCTGCAGGAAAGACCTCCCTGCTGTACAGACTAAAGCTCCGGGAGTTTGTGGAGACCATCCCTACAAAGGGCTTCAACACTGAACGGATTAAAGTAGCAGTTGGAAGCTCGCGGGCCACCACCACCTTCCAGGTGTGGGATGTGGGTGGTCAGGAGAAGCTGCGGCCCCTGTGGAAGTCATACACGCGTCGCACCGATGGCCTGGTGTTCGTTGTGGATGCTGCAGAAACTGAGCGCATGGAGGAGGCCAAGGTGGAGCTCCACCGCATCAGTCGCTCGGCAGAGAACCAGGGTGTACCAATTCTGGTGCTTGCCAACAAGCAGGACTTGGACTCTGCAGTCTCTGCTGTGGAGGTGGAGAAGGCCTTGGCCCTCCACGAGCTTAGCAACTCCACACTGCACCACACCCAGGGATGCAGCGCGCTGAACGGCCAGGGGCTCCAACCCGGCCTGGAGAAACTATATGAAATGATCCTGAAGAGGAAGAAGCTGCTCAGACACAGTAAGAAGAAGAGATGAGCTGTGCGTCTGAGCTTCAGAAAGCCGCTTACCCCGCAGAATGGACCTTGTTGGTGTTCCTTGGAATTTGATGGGAAATTTGTGCCCCGAAGGACCTGCTTCAGGTCTCCCAGTGAGGGTCAGTCCAGAGGAGCGTGAAATGGACCTGTTATACTATGTTGGACACAGCACGGACTACGTTCAGCCATTTACAGTGGCTCTTTTTCAATAAACATTGCCATCTGCTTTTTATCAAGTTGTAGTACCAACATGGTCTAGTCCAAACGTCCAGTGACGTATGGTAGTTCTAATGTAGTTTACCTTGTAGTTCACTTTGTTTCACGGAGGTGGTTCACCGTTGGAAAAGACAACGCTTTTGTAGATCAAAAGAGGGACTGTATTTCAACCCACTGTTCGGCTGGCATTGTAAATGCCTGCTGGCAGGAGGCCTGAGGCTGCTAGCCATGATGCAACTTTTCACCACTGTTTTGCTTGTCATGGTAGACTTAAATGTGTGAAGTTGTTACAACCAATATGTTTTTACATTCTGTACATATTTTTTTGTAATGCTTACAAATGAATAAATTATTGAAGACACTATCTGGAAGTCCACCTTCTTTCCTTCAGTTTATTTGACCATGCTGACCAAGTGTTATAGTTTGCCCTTGTTATATCAAAATGTTTGTGCAGTTAATGGTATTCTCAACAGAACACCAAGGGTTCCTGTAACTTATAGGTCATGTTTCCATTTTTGCTCTTGAGGTGTTTTTTTTTCTTAAACGTCATTGAAAAAGTATCCTTTGGAGTCAGGAGACAACGGCTCATGTTTCTATTTCAGTTACTAATCTTTCCTTTAACATCTGCCTGCTGGTTCCCACCCTGGCAGAGATCGTTTAAAGAACAAACGGTCTCTTTGGCTTCTCAATTATAGCTTTTGCATCAATCACAAGAGGAACTGCTTACCTGTGTTCAATGACATTTAATTAGTGATTTGCACATCAAGTCTCCTAGGGGACATTCATTGGCAGTTTTCCAGGCATTTTATATCTATGGTAGCTCCAATAAGTCAATTAATTGATCAGTGAAGTTATTAGTCAGACAATTTATAATTAGCTCACAAAGATAATTGGGAATAGTTGTGTAAGAATTTGTTTTCTTGAAGGACATCTCACCTTCCAGTGAGAAAGGGCAGTGTTAAATGGTAGCCCAAAAACCACAGGCAATTCTAAACCTGAGACTGTTAAGTTACTCTTCCTGACACAGTGCACTACTTGGCAATAGTGCCACAATGAAAATAACCTAGTTCTTGCCAGGTGCTAATATGTAACTGGTTTGTCATATTGTATTTCATCAGAGACAATCTACAGGTTTGAACAAGTGACCCATATTACTTGTATAGCAGAAATCAGTGGATTTAGAAGTTTGATTTTGTATGTGTTCACAGAATACTAAGAAACAGGATCAAGGATCTACAGAGTTTGGCCTGTATAAATATTTGAAAGCCATATGAAAGGAAAGCTGTGGGCAGGACTGACTTCAAACGTACCAGATAATTCAAATCAATAATGGAGGCTAGGAGCCTACACCAGCACACCAAAACCTTCACTTTAGTCTCTTTTTGGTCGCTCTATTTATCAGGTAATGGGGCCATGACCAGATTAATGCAGTGTCTTCGACTTGTCCCTCACACATTTATGGGGGTATGTATTGCTACCTTTTTTTTTAGGTTTTGTGTCCATGCTGTTATATTCCAATTGCATCACCTACGTTTTGGAGGCATTTTCATCCTTAAGCTTACCGTATACTTCCCAGTTGAAACAGTTTGCGCAAATATGACATTTTGTGACGTTTTTGTTCGTTTTGGTGTTCGGCAGTTTTTTTTGTTGGGCTGTTTGAGCACACACATTTTTTTTATTGAGGCTAGTCGAAGTCTACGCCCCTTCGTCGGTGATTGGTCAAAGTAAGGATTCTTCAATTAAGTGTTATTCAATGAGAGACTAGTTTTCATGCACATTTTTTCACTTGAGAAATACTGCACCAAGCATCTAAGATGTAAAATTATGCAACAAACTCCTACTCTGCAAAAACTGAAAAATTTATTACAGATTTCTTGATTTTTCTTTAGATTAATTCAGACTATTTTGAGGTAGTGTATTTTGGCTACGGTGTCTCAATAGGGCCAAAGTAATATTGGCATATTTTTTTCTAGTTTTTCAACCGATGGTCTTTTAAGGGCCTATATGAGACACAGATGTTCACTTCGCCTAGCCGAGTTCTGCTAAGAGCAAACCGAACCTAGTGTGCGGACGGCCTGCAGGCCGATCTGGGAAGACAAGTCATGCAGGAATGTAAGAAGGACCCAGCCATCCCCCGTCACGGCCACAGTCTCACCACCAACTATACACTTCTACTGATACCAAATACAATTACCTTGATTAGAACCTCCCTGTGTGTCTCAGCAGCTTGAGCTGGATTAGTCAGCAGTATTGACGATTTCATCATCAAAGTGCTCTGCTCTCCCAAGGCGCAAGACCAAAACCATGTAAAGCAGGTCTACATTAATTGAAGTTAAGGAACCATTTTTCACTAGAAGTTAGGCTTTATAGATCTTTGACCACACCATTTGGTTTTGCCAATAACATTCATCCAGCTTGGCTGCTAACATTGTCGGCCCTGATGCCTAAATATGCCCTGCACGCTACATTTCACCCCCCTGGCCAGTGCTGTAATTTAGGGTGTTTCTGATGTGTATCTCCACATTCTATGGGAGGCTCCAGCTTTATGGGTCATTTAAGTTGGCTCACAGATAGTGCTTCCTGAATAGAACATTACCTCTCATTCCCCAAGCAGCTGTGAGGTAATAAGGCAGGGAAATTAGTCTGTGCTAAGGGAATTGTTTACCTTTGAGAAAAAGTACTTAACTTATTTGTGTACTTGAACTGAAGTGTGGGTCTAGTAGTTTACTTTTACATACTTCACAGGGAATGCTTTGTAAGGTTGGGTACAAGTTAAGCAGAAAGAGCAGAAGAATTTGACAGGTTCTCCCTCTGCATTGTTGCTCCCATAGTATAGCTTGCAGCTAGTGCGTCAGAGCAGTGAAGGGTGTGCAGAGGCAAGCTATCAAGCTTGCGTGAAGCTCTATTATATCAAACCAACCCTGTGATCCACACCCACTCTCTAAAGAATAGCTGAGCAGTGACACAGGCCTGGCTATGCACTGTCCCCCAGGCACTAAAGGAGATACCCAGTCTGACAGCCAATGAGCTGAAAGTACTACTTAATTAGTTTTTTGGGGTATCTGTACCTTACTTTACTATTCATATTTTTGACAACTTTTACTTCACTACATTCCTAAAGAAAATAATGTACTTTTTACTCCATACATTTTCCCTGACACCCACAAGTACTCGTTACATGTTGAATGCTTAGCAGGAAAGGGAAATGGTCCAATTCACCAACTTATCAAGAGAACACGTGGTCAACCCCAAGCTTGATGTCAACGTCAGTGATTTTTAAGCCAGTCCAACAGTAGTGATACCAACTACACCCCATATGGAAAATAATCCTGAAAATCAAATACGAATCTTGTATGGCAGTGGTGTATTTGTATATGTGTTCATGTATATGCCTTATATGACATACACAACTGAGTACATGATGTGGTGCATTTCCTACAAAGATATGGCAGTATTTGAGATAAAATATATGAATTATATGAGTCATCTACGAATATTATAAGGAATGTGTATGTGCTGAGAATGTAACAAAATAAATGCTTTCCTTATAGGTTTCAAATTGGTTTTTTTTAAGTCAACATATAAAAAAATATCACAGTTATTATAAGAAAAATATAATACTTTAATAAACATTTTCAGGTATGCGTTTCTATGGTTAAGGCTAGGCAGCACCTCGTGCTAGACAGTCGATGTATTTACATCTATGCCTTTGGTCTCCCATCCAGGGTTTTAACCAAGCCCAGCTTAGTTATGGTATTTGTCACATTACTAATGTGCTGTCATGAGAATGATTGTTGGAGATCTCCACTTAATAACTAAATAGATGAACTGCTGCTATTAGTCATTCATCAATTTCCTCCTCTCCTCCTCCTGTCTTCCTCCTTTCCTCCTCCTCCCTCTCCTCCTCCATCTCTTCTCTTCCTCCTACCCCCGTTCACCATCTTCTCCTCCTCCTCCTCCATCTCCTCTCTTCCTCCTTCTCCTCTTCACCCTCTCCTCCTCCTGTCTTCCTCCTTTCCCTCCTCCTCCCTCTCCTCCTCCTCCCCTCTTCACACTCTCCTCCTCCTGCTCCTCTTCCTTCCACTCATCCTCACAGCGAACTTTGCTTATTTTTTCCAATAAGTGTCACATTGCACGTGTCAGTGACATCAGACAGGGGTATGCAAGTGCTTTGAAATGAGTATGTCCCATGTATGAGACCTTAGAAGGCTTAGCTTACATGTCTCTTGTATGGTTTATATAATATAATGCATGCAACATATAAGTCAGATATTACAAGAATCTTCTATGAATCTTGTAAGTGTATTTACTACCATATGTATTGCTTGTATTGCTTAAGTTCCAGGTAGAACATGTAAGAGTCTTGTAAAATTCTTCTATCTTTTCCATAGGAGATAGTCCCTGCTTTTGCATGAATACAGCTGGTTGACAGATGGGCCATCAGTTGAGTGCTCTCTTAGTGTGTTTCTGTTTCTCTCCAATGACCTGAGGTTGTGCATGTATCCACAAAGGGAGATTTAGCGCCACTTGCAAGTTCAGCTTCACGTGTGATCTCAAACAAAGCCATCTGTTATGGTTTTGATATTCATCTTTGAAGATGTGATGATGTACGATAAATGTAGCTTCTCCTATTAAACCGTAGTCCATTTTTGATAAAAGTGACAGAAGACAGAATCAGAAATCTGCAATTTTATGAAAGCAAATCTAACTGAAACCATGGTGAAAGAGATATCACTATCTCTCATTCTGCCTGTACAAACCACTCTTTGCATACATAACATCCTATCTTCCCTCTGTACGTTAATGGGTTATTGGGGTTAATAGGCAGATCCAGGGGTCTCTCTGTATTGGACATCCTAATACTCTATTTGACACTGAGGGCCAGGAGGTAAATGATGTCATCTGTTCTTGCCCATCCATAGAGGTCAACCCGGCTCCATTACTATCTCTGACCTTAGCCAGGCTGGCGGAACACAGATAATACTTTCAATAACACCCACCACCACTGAGCAATAGATAAGTGCCAATTCCAATGAGTGACTCTATAACGATGTGACCTGAAATGGGTTACTGTGCAGTCAGCTCCTGCTCTGATGTCTGGAAGGTGATCTGCCTCCTGCTATTGGGAATAATGAATGGTGAATGGGAATATTCATACATGGATTGGCCTTGGTCACATATCTGTGTCTTGCAGTCCTGGGTTTAGTATTTGTCAATTAAATACTTATATTCTGTATTTTTGAGTATTTCCAAATATTGTGGTGCCGAATCAACTATTTCTATTTGAAGTATTTGAAAGCATTTTTTGAAATAGCTTCCTATAAATAGCCTACTACTTGAAGATATTTTAAAATACGTTATTTCAAATAACGAGTTCAAATGCATGGTCATTTTTAAATAATAGCATATTTGTGTTTGAAATACATGCCAATACTTTCCAAGTATATTTCCAAATACATTCCAATATTCAACTATTTGTTTTTGTTTTCAAAGAAAAAATATCTGAATACATTTATTATACAATATATACAATATATTTTAAATAATTTAGTAATTTAAACCCAGGTGTGGTGTCTTGCAAGGAGATGTGATACGTTGAAAGGCTAACATCACATTATTATTAGAAGTCAGGTTAACTGTTAAATACTGTGTGACAGTGAGGACAACTGATGAATAATGAGTGGCAACATAGTGTTTGTGTTTATTGCACCCATACGCCTGCAACCAGTTACTCCATGTTCGAACGCGAACAGAGCAAACCCAACTAAGACCTGTCAACAAACATGGTCGCTCGGGAAACAAGCACAGTGCCTTGTGAGACATGGCCCTCTCAGGCGTTAAGGAGGCAATTAAACAGACTGGTCTCTGCCTCACACGGTCGTCACTCAGATGCTGTTTATTTGGCACTGTGTTGCGATCTTCAGGTAGAAGTTTTCCCATAGACACAGATCTAGGATCAGCTTACCCTCTTCTAATCCTGGTGTTAGGCATCAAAGGGAATTCTAAAAACTGTCTCTACATCAGCATCTATGTGTAACTTAATCTATATTCTGTGGCTTATCTGCTACAAACATAGTCATTTAGCACCAGGCCTCAGGGCTTGCTCTGAATCAGCATGAGTCTTGTTGTAACCCACAATGATACAATGAAATGGTTTGGACAGTAAAGCACAAACCTACTTTGGTTCTCAGATAAGTATGTATTTTTCTGTACCAAAGTTTTCCATTAAAAACAAGAGGTCAAACAAATATGTTTTTAAATGGATAGACAACTGTGCTGTTGGTTTGTAAGTGAAAATATAATTCCTATCTTCTGTTATTGTTTCTTTTCCTCTGTGATATCTTGTTTGGCCCATAAAGTTCCTCTCTCAATGTGAAGACACTCCATGCTGACAGTTAGTTGTGGGTGGATGTGCTTGCTTGCTTATCACTCATATTGCAAAATGTTCCTATCCGCCTCTCATTTTTATTCTCTTTCTCTCTCTTTCTCTCTCTCTCTCTCTCTCTCTCTCTCTCTCTCTCTCTCTCTCTCTCTCTCTCTGCCTCTCTCTCTCTCTGCCTCTCTCTCTCTCTGCCTCTCTCTGCCAGTGAAACGTCTCTCTCTAGCCTCAGCCCAAGCTGTGAGCTCCCAGGATACTTCATCCACTATTACACTCAGGAATGTTCTCATTAAACGCTTTGGGAACTCTGTCCAGCCTATTCTACAGTTTTGCCACGCCAGTGGATAATTTAATTAATTGCCGTCTTTTGGTGGTGGTGTGACAAGCGGGAAGTACAGTTCTGGAACTATTTGGAGAGTTTAACTAAATGGAATTGTGCTTGTTGTGAAAAGCCCACAGAAAAGGAAGAATAACATGTGGGCCAGTTACATTACTAGTAGTACTGTTATGAAGTACTTCTTTATGTGTATCCAATTTGTTATTACTGATCAAGTCTGTATTGTTTCTCTCCTATCACTGACCATGTACCTCATGACAGACAAATGACATGATGTAAGTTAACAGAGCCCACAGTGTCACTGTGATTGTAACTGTTTACAGTTGTTAGTCACAGTGTCTGCTTTTTCTCCCCGTCGCTCCTCACAGCCCCGTCAGTCAGCTGATCACAGTTTGTTTTCACTATAAAGTACTGGCCCAGGGGAGTAAGGATTATCTAACAGCCAAGATGGGTGTCGGGATAGGGGAGAGCAAGGAAGAAGAGGGTGGTATTAGGACACAAAACTGGTTGTTTTACTCTCTGGGGCTTGGACGTCTGCCTGAACAGTCCAGCAAAGCTTTAATTGGAGCTGCAGAGGTTGGAGAATCTGCTCTGCTTGGCTCTCCTTGGCCTTTGGCTTTGCTGCTCTCTGGAAACAGACTGTCAGAGCACCACACAGGGACACAGCACTGCAGGGCAAACAGTTACAGTTTGGATCTCAGCTGGGCCATAGCAGCTGTTAAACCCTCCAGTTGATGACTTCACCTGAGAAACAACGGTTGTTGTTTTGAAATTATTCAGGGATTTTATATGATGGGTCTGATAGTGTGGTGTTGCCTGTCAAGTAGACTGATGATTAGTTCACCACCCCGGGCCCTGGGCACTCTACCTCTCGATTTGCGCCATTATGGAGTCTACGGCACACTATCATGCCAGGGAAAGTTTGAGTAATTTCTGAATGAGAGAGGACATGTGAAAATGAGTATTGGTTTGCGTGAGCTGTGCCCTTTGACCTGTGAAACATATAGAGAAGAGTAATCACTACATACAGACTTTCATGTCAAAGTAATAACACATTTTAGTCAATATTTGGTTTTAGTATGTTCCACTTAAGAGCCTCAGCTGTAAAACTCAGTTTTCAGGCCTCACCACCAGTCTAGCATGTAGAGGTTGACTCCTGTTTGATAACTCAGCAAGGTGCCACTCTATGCCAGACATTCAAGGAATGTATCACCAGTTTGTCTGCATATCCAGTTTGTCTGCATTGTCTGCATATATAATACCATAACCAATGTCAGTCAGGCTTTAAAAAAACAATATGGGTATGATAAACGTTCCATGTAAAGATAATCAAGTCTGTCTGAGACTTTTGTTGATTATAAAGGACCCAATAACCTTTTAAGCTTCAAATCCTTCTTCTCTTTCCATTCTACCTCTGTTCTGTTCTATTCAGATATGCATACATTTTACAGGTAATCCATTTAAAGGCACGATGCACACAATGAAACAATCCAAGTTAAGTGCCCTGCTCAAGGGCACTGCAGTAATATGCACCGCTTGGGATCTTAACATGCAACCATCTGGTAAACCCTCTTCCTCTACATAGAAATTCATACAGCCAATTTAAAATTCCCCTTTAAGGCTCCTTCAAAGTTTTTGGTTTTGTAATATTATTGATGAGTATTGACGGCGCTCAAAATACCAGCTACACACCAATATCTGAAATGATTACCGGAAATATGAAGGCTATGGGCTCTATTTAATCTGTATCACTGAAGCATTACAGATTGCGCAATAGACATTTAAAGGTAATTTCCCGATTAACCCAACATATGCAGCATTTACCGTGAATGCAGTCTCCACCAATGCGGTAACATTGCCTTTAAATTTCAATTACACTGTAATGCTGAACTTCCGCGATATGGATTGAATAGAGCCCTATGAAAGCTACAGAACGCTATTCCACTATATGAATGCATAAAACATTTTGTTGGCTTATTTCTCCTGAATTGAAGTTTCCGTCCTCATTGGGTGTTCTCTAACATATACACTGAGTGTACAAAACATTGACTGACCAAGTGAATCCAGGTGAAAGCTATGATCCCTTATTGATGTCACTTGTTAGTTTGAGTGTGTCAAGAACTGCGACGCTGCTATTTTTTTCACGCTCAACATTTTCCCGTGTGTATCAAGCAGTGGAGGTTCCTCAGAGGAGGAAGAGGAGGACCATCCTTCTCACTGAAATTTCACAAAAATAAAATAGTGAAACATTAAAATAAGTTATCCTGTTTAGATAAACTATACTAAATATATTCACGTCACCAAATAATGAATTAAAACACATGGTTTTGCAATGGTCTACAGTAGCCTCAACAGCCCTCTGTAAGGTAGCACCACGGTGTAGCCGGAGAACAGCTCGTTTCTGTCCTCCTCTGGGTACATTGACTTCAGTACAAAACCTAGGAAGCTCAGAGTTCTCACTACCTTCTACCTTGACACAGTAATTATGGCAACTTCCGGAGGACGTCCTCCAACCTATCAGAGCTCTTGCAACATGAACTGACATGTTGTCCACCTAATCAAAGGATCAGAGAATTAATCTAGTACTGAAAGCATAAGCTACAGCTAGCACTGCAGTGCATATATTGTGGTGAGCAGTTGACTCGAAGAGAGAGAAAGACCAATAGTTGAACAGTTTTGAACAAATTAATTGTTTAAAAATGCAAGAGAGAGAGAGAGCTAGCTATATTTTGTTGTATTTTTTTCACTTTCACTTACTTAGCTAGCAAATGCAGCTAGCTAGTTTAGCCTACTCAAACACCCGGCTCAAAACAGAGGGGGATGCTATGCTAGCTAGCTGACTATGGCTATCCAACTGGAACTCTTCCAAGTTAAGATAAGCTTTTGATTGTATTAATTTATTGCCACCGGGTCCACCGGTGTAACTGCTAAACTGCTTGCTCGACACTGTACTGCATGATTGTAGTGGATTTACTAACGCGTTAGTTTTAGTAACTATGTTGACTATGAAGTTAGCTAATATGGTGACAACGATGTAGGCTGTGTTTAGCGGTTAGTGGTTATGATATGAAGGTTTGGCTTGGAAAGGTTTCTTCACCTGGTCACAGAGAGCTGTTGTGTTGTGCAATGAAGTCCACAAGCGAAGGGAAAAGGTGAGAGGAGGAGAGCGTGTAGATGCAAGAAGGAATTGTATAACGAGCAAAGTGATCATGCTGTTTGTATGTGGCTGCTATGAAAGTGAACTGTGTTTGCGGGTGATCAGGTGTGTATTCATTTCGCCGATTCTGTTGAAAAACAGTTCTTAAACGGAACTAAACGGGGACAAAAATACATTAATTTGCAACTAATGATGCCACCCTAGATCAGCTAGATGCAGGCAAGAGTGTGCAAGGCGGTATTGAATGTGTCACTGTCACCTTGATTACTCAAATCTTCTCTCGACCTGTGCACCTACGTTGTAAACTTTCATTCGTAGGCTAGGTTGTAGCAACCTCATGATGGGTATAGGGAAAATGTGAGTATAATGTAGTAGCCTAAACCTATCAATGTTACATTGAGCTGGGGGAATGGAATATGAATGACAGTCATCCAATATGCTGTAATAGAAATAAGGCAGTATCAGACATTTACTGCTTTTGTGGGGCAGGGCTGTATATCATCAGAGGTCATGACCTTTAATGTGGGGGCTGGGTTCATTGGTGGGATTTTGTCATGTTCAGCGTTGTACTCTCGCTCTGCACTGTTTGACTAACCAATATGATAACACAATAGATTATTGGTAGTAGCTCCTGGTTACGAACAGATTTTGTTCAAAACAAAATAACTTATCAAGGTTAGACCAAGGTCATTAGCTCATAATAATGTTTGTCCTCTCTTGGATTAAACTGTTGCTACTTTGTAAAATAAAAATGCATATTTTGACCAATGGTAAAACAAGATGTTAATTGCGATGATGATCCTCTAAGAAAACCAATTGTCCAAACCTCGTCTCTATCATAAGCCGTTCAAAACGTATTGAAGTTTTTACCCTGGTAGGCTGGTCAAAATTAGTAAAATAGCATGGCGTCGTCAGATGCTGTGCGAGAATTAAGGGCTACCACTGAACTTGTCATCTTTCTCGTCAAATCTGGAGGGCATAAAACAGTATAAAGATATCGATTTTGAGACATGACATTTATTCATATTTTAGTATACGCTGTTCGTATTAATGCAAAGTTCTTGTTCTTCTTCAAAAACCTCTTACAAAAACAAGTGTATCAATAGCTAGGTTTCCATCCAATAGGTGACAGATTTTCATGCAAATATTCTAAACTCTGCATAAAAACAATATGCACATTTTCCCACCAGAGATGTTTCCATCAAATGGACTTGTTGCAGATAAAAGGCTGTGCATGATGACGTAGTGCACATAAAAAACTTTTTGCAGTTAAATTCCCATGTGTTCCATTACCTTTTCAACTCTACTGACGGTTTTCTCACAACATTTTTTGCGATATAGCAAGTGTGCCCACTCTGGTATTGGCATGTGCGCATGCTGTTGGCTAGAGAGCACGTATAGCCTACATGATAAGACTATTATGGACAAAAGAGCAAGATTATTTTTATTTGTCAAACAGCAGACAAGCATCGATGATCATGTCACCAGAATAAGACCCTCGATATTTATTGGAAAGGAGCATCTACCGTATTTTGTTATGTCAACATTTGGAAAGTTTTCCAGAACAAATTCTGTTTCCATCGGGCCTGTCATGAGATTTTTTTATCCGACATGCACTTTACTCGCATCAAAAGGTTGGATGGAAACCTGGTTTCTGTGAAATGTCAACGGAGCACATAGAATACACCAAGCTTTTTATTTTCAAAGCTTTTTACATTTAATTCAGCTCGAGTCATTCTAATTTTGCTATTTGCAACCTGCGGAAACAACTTGGAAGATAACGTCAACTATATGTAAGATCCTCAAAAGTTTGGGCGATAAAGCTGAACAGCTCTGTCAACAGAGCTCGGTGTTTATTATCGGATGTAAACTCAACCAAAAAAATAAACATCCTCTCACTGTCAACTGCATTTTTTTCAGTAAACTTAACATGTGTAAATATTTGTATGAACATAACAAGATTCAACAACTGAGACATGAACTGAACAAGTTCCACAGACATGTGACTAACAGAAATTGAATAATGTGTCCCTGAACAAAGGGGGGGTCAAAATAAAAAGTAACAGTCAGTATCTGGTGTGGCCACCAGCTGCATTAAATACTGCAGTGCATCTCCTCCTCATGGACTGCACCAGATTTACCAGTTCTTGCTGTGAGATGTTACCCCACTCTTCTACCAAGGTACCTGCAAGTTCCCGGACATTTCTGGGGGGAATGGCCCTAGGCCTCACCCTCCGATCCAACAGGTCCCAGACGTGCTCCATGGGATTGAGATCCGGGCTCTTTGCTGGCCATGGCAGATCACTGACATTCCTGTCTTGCAGGAAATCACACACAGAACGAGCAGTATGGCTGGTGGCATTGTCATACTGGAGGGTCATGTCAGGATGAGCCTGCAGGAAGGGTACCACATGAGGGAGGAGAATGTCTTCCCTGTAACGCACAGCATTGTGATTGCCTGCAATAACAACAATCTCAGTCCGATGATGCTGTGACACACCGCCCCAGACCATGACGGACCCTCCACCTCCAAATCGATCACGCTCCAGAATACATTCCTTAGACGATAAACACGAATCCGACCATCACCCCTGGTGAGACAAAACCACGACTCGTCAGTGAAGAGCACTTTTTGCCGGTCTTGTCTGGTCCAGCATCTGTGGGTTTGTGCCCATAGGCAACATTGTTGCCGGTGATGTCTGGTGTGGACCTGCCTTACAACAGGCCTACAAGCCCTCAGTCCAGCCTCTCTCAGCCTATTGCGGCAGTCTGAGCAATGATGGAGGGATTGTGCGTTCCTGGTGCAACTCAGGCAGTTGTTGTTGCCATCCTGTACCTGTCCCGCAGGTGTGATGTTTGGATGTACCGATTCTGTGCAGGTTTTGTTACACGTGGTCTGCCACTGCGAGGACGATCAGCTGTCCGTCCTGTCTCCCTGTAGCGCTGTCTTAGGCATTTCATAGTACGGACATTGCAATTTATTGCCCTGGCCACATCTGCAGTCCTCATGCATCCTTGCAGCATGCCTAAGGCACGTTCATGCAGACGAGCAGGGACCCTGGGCATCTTTCTTTTGGTGTTTTTCAGAGTTAGTAGAAAGGCCTCTTTAGTGTCCTAAGTTTTCATAACTGTGACCTTAATTTCCTATCGTCTGTAAGCTGCTAGTGTCTTAACAACCGTTCTACAGATGCATGTTCATGAATTGTTTATGGTTCATCGAACAAGCTTAGGAAACAGTGTTTAAACCCTTTGCAATGAAGATCTGTAAAGTTATTTGGATTTTTACGAATTATCTTTGAAAGACAGGGTCCTGAAAAAGGGACGTTTCTTTTGTTGCTGAGTTTATTAGGTTACGAAATCCGACTTTTTTTGTCTATATACGGTCCCACAAACTGAGCAATCGGGGAGAAGGGCCTTGGTCAGAGAAGTGACCAAGAACCTGATGGTCACTCTGACAAAGCTTCAGAGTTCCTCTGTGGAGATAGGAGATACTTCCAGAAGGACAACCATCTCTGCAGCACTCCACCAATCAGGCCTTTATGGTAGAGTGGCCAGACGGAAGCCAGTAAAAGGCACATGACAGACCGCTTGGATTTTGCCAAAAGGCACCTAAAGACTCCCATGAGAAACAAGATTCTCTGGTTTGATGAAACCAAGATCGAACACTTTGGCCTGAATGCCAAGCGTCACATCTGGACAAAACCTGGCACCATCGCTACGGTGAAGCATGGTGGTGGCAGCATCATGCTGTGGGAATGTTTTTCTGTGGCAGGGACTGGGACAGATTGACACATTGGTATGGCTGGCTTCAGGGTTAAGCGAGCATTGTGTCAAAGAAGCAGTGCGGCTTGGTTGGGTTGTGTTTCGGAGGACGCACGGCTCTTGACCTTCGCCTCTCCCGAGTCCGTACAGGAGTTGCAGCGATGGATACCACGAAATTGGGGAGAAAAAAGGGTAAAACAAAAAAATATATATTAAAATAAAAACAACAGTGCTGAATATTTTATCACATTGATTCACAACAACAGAAGGTTCTGTCTACTGTACGTTTAGTCTGCACACAACACACAGGTTTCCTCCTGTGGATAATGCATAAACTTTACTGGTTTCATACAGGGTGTGCTTGTTAGTGTTTGGAGACTTGTGAGGGTCAGTTTTAGTGTTAGGGTTGATATTGAAAAGGTTCCCCCTGGATGTTGCTGTATGTCTGGGAGTCTGGAGGTTTTCACTGTGTGTTTGTGTCTGGAGGTGCTGCGTAGACAGAGTGTATAAACAGAACTGTTTGAAGATATCATTCTTTCAGAGTGAGGTGGTAGACCCACGCTTTAAATCAACGTGTGGGGGAGCCTCAGCCTGAACAAAAGCCGGACATAACAGGGATGAGAAGGGTGACAACAGGCTATAAATCCACAGATCTCTTCGATGTTGGTGAGTCTTTTGGTGTGGATAATTAGTCCGCCAACCCCCGCAGAGGAGACATGGGGAGACACCCACAACACTCCCACCCAACCTGTACCTCATCCTCACCCTGGCCGCCACTGAGCTCCTAAATCCTGGTCGTAAAGTGAGGGACCCTGCTGCATAGGGAGGTCACAAAATGTTACTGCCAATCAAGCAATGGCAACCCCCTATTCTCCACTTTATGTCCTGCCTTTGTCCAAGTGCCTGTACTACTTTAATGAGATATGGTGACAAACACTTCCCTTGGGGTCTCTTTGTACAAGCTGAGGACACAGAGAAGTGATATCCCACAGAGGTTGTTCTTGGTCCATTAAATCTCAAGTGTTGCTTTGTTGCACGAAGTCACACTTCATGGTCCAAATGTATTTCTTTACAGTCTTACGGCTCTTTTTTTAAATGGTGGGGATCATAATCCTTACATTTCAACACTCGAAGTAGAACAATACCTTGAGAGTGGATAGCCTCTCTCAAAATACGATATTCCTTCAGATGTGAGTGCCATGTAGCAAAGTTAACACTTGGTCCCCCTCCATATTTAAGCCACCACAGCTATTACATCCCCAGCAGGAGAGACTGAACCATGTGTGGCACAGGAGGAGGGGGGAGGAGCATGAGGAGGAAGAGGAGGAGGGGGAGATGGATCAGTCGGCCCCTGTAGAGAAGAGATCTCACCTCAGATTTGCTTATCTTGCAAAAGGAAAATGAAGGTCTCAGACTGTTTAGCAGCAATGCCACTGAAATGCCCTGCTGTATTCCAACCTATTGGTTTGATTACCATTGATACGTTCAATGAGTGCTTGGATTATTATTTGAATGTCTCATTTTGAAACAACTGAGGTCAGCCAGATGTGCTGGGGAACCAGACAAAACAACAGTCCTAGCCTTGACATGGTAACACAACATGGCAGAATAGAGTAGAGAAAGACTACACAAGAAATAGTCACATAACAACACCATGTGAAGATTTGTTCTTCTGCACATTGGTTTAGCTTGGCATAGAACTGTAAAGAAAGGGCAATTCTTATAAGCCAATCAATGTAAGACAATCAATGTTGGTTTGTCTGCGTAATCATGACTGTTATACACACGCAAAAAAAGAACCTTGGTAAATTATATTAGCAAAAGCATTCTTTTATCCAGGATAAAAAGCCACATTTTATGACAACCATGTTTCTCCCATGAACACAGGAGCTTTTTCAGACAAAGAAAAGAGTGTATAAAGTCAATATTACTGCCCACATATTTCTGTGGAACATTATACGTTAAACTGAAACGGAACCAGCACTGATGTGTGTAAAGACGAGCCTCCACATATAGGATGACATACGTACAGTATGCACACACACACATTTTCTTCCTTATATGTGTCAATAGGGTGGTATGAAAGTTCCTTCTAATGTAGATTCACCTTGGTGAAGACATAAGGAGACATATAAGCTTGGTGAAGACATAAGGAGACACAATTGTTTCCTCTTTTTTGGATCTTTAAAGGTTGGGTTGTTGGATCAGGTAAGACTTGCCCATAAGCATTTAGGCTCAGGGCCAGGTTTTTCCCATAAGCCTGTAAATGTTACAGTTTTGAATGGAGTAGGTGAACCAGATCTGGGACAAAAATAGCGGTGCAGGGTGTCTTGGGTAAAACCCTAGGAAGTATCTATGGGATTGGGTTTCAAAACACACAATGCAATACCACGTGATCCCAACGCTGCCACCATCTGTAAATATATATGTGTGAGAAATTCACTCTTGGGATCGTGTTGCTACTGATATACAGTAGATACAATTCATTAATTGAATTAGTCCCGCCCCCCCCCCCCCCAAGAGATTTGTTAGCGCTTGCCTAAGTTTACCCAGCACCCCATCTGGCCCTAGTCAGAACACATGGCCAGAGTCACACCACAGATTTGAGAGGGGAAAACAGGACTCCACAAACCATGGCTATCATCCCTGGTCATCAGGGGATAGATGTTAAAGTACTTTGCTGCTTCTTTTTATGACAATCTGCAAATAACATTTTCTCCGAGACAGACAGACAAACTCAGGAGAGAGTGTCTTGTTGACTTCCTTACCAAAGCTAGTTTGCATATGGTTGTTAGCCTATCAAGTGTGAATCTGTTTTTCCCATTTCAGAGATCATCCAGACGGTTTGGACTTTGGATTTTCCACTCTGTGGATCAGTGGCGCAGACAGGAAAAAGTGGAACAGTGTAATAAAATAGGAAATTCATATTTCTCCCCCTGTCCATTCTAGAACCAGGCAGAATCTTCTGATAACATCCTCTCACATCCACCACTGATGTTATCCTTCTCCACATACATTATTCATTAGCCTACTACCTGCTCTACTTCATAGTATACATTAAACTATGTGTATATCTTTATGTGCAGCTGCAAAAGTGTGTGTGTGCCTATGGGGGATATGTAGTATAAAAGTGTACATGCATATTTGCATACTGTAATGTAAGGCTAGGGAGAGAGTATGCGCTGACCAACTGTAAAGTGTATTCACTGACATTTTCAACCTCTCCCTGTCTGAGTCTGTAATACCAACATGTTTCAAGCAGACCACCATAGTCCCTTTGCCCAAGAACTCTAAGGTAACCTGCCTAAATGAATACCGACCCGTAGCACTCACATCTGTAGCCATAAAATGCTTTGAAGGCTGGTCATGGCTCACATCAACACCATTATCCCAGAAACCGTAGACCCACTCCAATTTGCATACCGCACCAACAGATCCACAGATGATGAAATCTCTATTGCACTCCACACTGCCCTGTCCCACCTGGACAAAAGGAGCACCTATGTGAGAATGCTATTCATTGACTACAGCTCAACATTCAACACCATAGTGCCCTCAAAGCTCATCACTAAGCTAAGGACCCTGGGACTAAACACCTCCCTCTGCAACTGGATCCAAGACTTCCTGACTGGCCGCCCCAAGGTGGTAAGGGTAGGTAACAACGCATCCGCCACGCTGATCCTCAACATGGGGGCCCCTCAGGGGTTCGTGCTCAGTCCCCTCCTGAACTCCCTGTTCACTCATGACTGTACGGCCAGGCACAACTCCAACACCATCATTAAGTTTGCTGATGACACAACAGTGGTAGGCCTGATCACTGACAACGATGAGACAGCCTATAGGGAGGAGGTCAGAGACATGACTGTGTGGTGCCAGGACAACAACCTCTCCCTCAACATGATCAAGACAAAGGAGATGATTGTGGACTAAAGGAAAAGGAGGACTGAGCACGTTCCCATTCTCATCAACGGGGCTGTAGTGGAGCAGGTTGAGAGCTTCAAGTTCCTTGGCGTCCACATCACCAACAAACTAACATGGTCCAAGCACATCAAGATAGCTGTGAAAAGGGCACGTTAAAACCTATTCCCCCTCAGGAGACTGAAAATATTTGGCATTGGTCCTCAGATCTTCAAAAGGTTTTACAGCTGCACCATCGAGAGCATCCTGACGGGTTGCATCGCTGCCTGGTATGGCAACTGCAAGTTCTCCCCGACCGCAAGGCACTACAGAGGGTAGTGCATACGGCCCAGTACATCACCGGGGCCAAGCTTCCTGCCATCCAGGACCTCCACACCAGGCTTTGTCAGAGGAAGGCCCTAAAAATTGTCAAAGACTCCAGCCAGCCTAGTCATAGACTGTTCTCTCTGCTACCGCACGTCAAGTGCTACCGGAGCACCAAGTCTAGGTCCAAGAGGCTTCTAAACAGCTTCTACCCCCAAGCCATAAGACTCCTGAACAGCTAATCAAATGGCTACCCAGACTATTTGCACCCCCACCCCCCCATATGCTGCTGCTACTCTCTGTTATTATCTATGCATAGTCACTTTAATAACTCTACCTGCATGTACATAATTACCTCAATTACCTTGACACCGTTGCCCTCGCACATTGACTCTGTACTGGTACCCCCTGTATATAGCCCCGCTATTGTTATTTACTGCTGCTCTTGAATTATTTGTTATTCTTATCTCTTACTTTTTTTTTTGTATTTTCTTAAAACTGCATTGTTGGTTAAGGGCTTGTAAGTAAGCATTTCACTGTAAGGTCTACATTTGTTGTATTCAGCGCATGTGACAAATAAAATCTTTATAGGTATTTTGGGGTTATGTATCCAGTAGCACTTGGTTTATCAGAAAACACAGAGGTAAGTAAGATAGCTAAGTAGGGATTACACTGTGGTTGAAAACAGACACTTGAGACAAATGATATATGTGCAGTTAGTTACTGTATATCACTGTATCACATGATCATCTTGACTCAACTGAGAAAAACAATTATTACAGTATGGACTTACAGTATGGACCTATAAGCCAACAGCTGACGTGTTTGTGCTGTCTTTGTACTGTCTGGACCAGTGCATACATGTCCCCTTACCTGGGGTAAATACAACCACAGCCTGAGTCAACAAGTAACTCCTGTCTCTCACTGTGTACTTGTCAGATGTCGCCTTGTATGTGTTCTCCCTGTCAATGTGTCAAATAAGCAAAAGATTTGTTAAACAATAAATAAAAAAATTAAAAATGAGTGCATTTTGTACACATTCCATAAGTACAAGGGATAAATGATTTATGAAAGAAATGATAAACATCAATGATATTGTCACGCCCTGACCTGAGAGATCCTTTTTATGTCTCTATTTAGGTTTGGTCAGGGTGTGATTTGGGTGGGCATTCTATGTCTGTTTTTCTATGTTTGGGATTGCTTTGTTTCGGCCGGGTATGGCTCCCAATCAGGAACAGCTGTACATGGTTGTTGCTGATTGGGAGTCATACTTAGGCAGCCTGTTTTTCCTTTGGGTTTTGTGGGTGAATGTTTTCTGTTTAGTTTGTAACCTGACAGAACTGTTGCTGGTCGGTTTTTGGTTTATTTTGTAAGTGTTTATTCGGTCCATTAAAATCTTTCAAGATGAACACATCTGACGGCCGTTACAGATATTGACAATGACAAAGCTTTTCATTTTTGACAGTGTTTGTCCTCGGTCCTATGCATTTGGCTGGTGATTGTCCCCTGCTGCCTAGTATTTGTCTGCTAGTGGATTCTCTATCTTCTCTCCCATATGCCCCTCTCCCTCATCTTCTTATTTATCTCTCCAAATCTTTGAAAAGATCTTTTCCCATCTCTGTCTCAACCATTTTCTCTTATTTTTCTCTTTCACTGCCTAGCTGTCTCTCTATCTCTGAGCCTGCACTACATTGCTCTGTTCCTCTCCTCCTTTTCTCTCTCTCCCTCTACCTCTCCTATCTTATCTCTCAATCACCTCTGCTTCCCTCCTCTCCCCCCTTGTCCCTCTCTCCCCCTCAATTTCTATCTCCTTCTCTGTCTCTACTTCTCCCTTCTCTCACTCCCTCACTTCCTTCTCTCACTCTCTCTCTGTCTCTCCCTGTCTCTCTCCCTCTCTCTCTCTCTCTCTCTCTCTCTCTCCTTTGTCTCTCTCTGTCCTCCATGTAATTGCAGCCTACTACAGAGCTCTTGTACTCCTCCACAACAGCCCCTTTGTGTCACCTGGGGGGAGGGAATCCACAGGTCTGTCATCCACTCGCCTGTCTGTCTCCTTCTCTCCATCCCACATGGCCACACACTATCCTCATTGTCTTCCACTCTTCCACTGTAGCATCCCAATTATCACAGTCTTTCGTATACCCTCCCGAGCGACCCAAATTAACGGCCCTGTAATTATGTTGTTAGTGTAGTGTGCTCGGTGTCGAGGTGTTCTTTGCGTTTGTGGTTTGCATCACACAATGGAATGTGATGAGGAAGAAGCTCTTTTGATGGATCTCAGTCTCAGACCTGTATATTTAGAATGAAAAGGATCCAAATTGGAGGTGTGTGTGTGTGTGTGTGTGTGTGTGTGTGTGTGTGTGTGTGTGTGTGTGTGTGTGTGTGTGTGTGTGTGTGTGTGTGTGTGTGTGTGTGTGTGTGTGTGTGTGAGAAAGTGAGAGAGCCAAAGCAATAGGAACACAGACAAACTTGTTTTGTGTTGCTGTCAGATACTGTCTCAGCAGGAACACTTAGTGACTTTTCTCTCCACAGTCCATCTGAGTCACCTTGCCTCTCGGGTCTCATCATCTCCTTTCCTCTCTCACAGGCATTGGCCCTATTCCCCACTGGGAGAATATTATTGTTCTTATGCTAGCTAGCACCCTCTCCTACTGTGACTGTTTGCTTAATTCTGGACAGACTTCAACTCCAAAATGACAGAATTTATTGGATAATTCTCAAAATATACAGCGAACATTCCAATTAGCCTGTTCAACAGTAAGAAGATACCTCTGAAGGCAGTATGCCAACCTTTCACTTGTCAAGGACACCATGTGAGCACCAATGCTACGTGCAGGCAGGTTGACCTGAGCTTTTTTTAGAGCAGGTCTGTCTGCAGCCAGCCTGGGCTCCTTTTCTTCTGACATTCTAAGCTTCTGACGTCACAGAGCTAAACCCTACACAGCACCACATGTCACCTGGGTCCCCACCTGAAGCCTGGCACCTGATAGGAGGAAAACACAGAGACGGGAGGACAAGGACAGGAAGGGCTCCAGGAATACACGTCATAGGGACACTGTGTAGGAGTCAATTAAGAACGTACATTGTCATGGAAGGAAAAACATGACTGGAGGCTGGGGAGTTGGGGCTGAGCCTTATATAGAGCCCATCGAAATTTGATTGATGCACAATACACCATGGGTCAAGACGTTTTTCCAATATGTCGTATTTTTTACAAATACAGCTCTTAATGTTTCCTTAATTTTTGATTTATTTATTTATATTATTATTAGGGGTGCCCCCGCCCTCCAATTGACCACTCACTGATTGAAGGTTCTGAGTTCCGACTCCGTCTCAGCCATGACAGAGCTCAAAGGATCACGCCACAGTCAGGCCACATACAGATCCCACTTTACAATTAGCCGAGGGAGGGAGGGAGGGAGGGAGGGAGGGAGGGAGGGGAGGGAGGGAGGGAGGGAGAGAGAGAGAGAGAGAGAGAGAGAGAGAGAGAGAGAGAGAGAGAGAGAGAGAGAGAGAGAGAGAGAGAGAGAGAGAGAGAGAGAGAGAGAGAGAGAGAGAGAGAGAGAGAGAGAGAGAGAGAGAGAGAGAGAGAGAGAGAGAGAGAGAGAGAGAGAGAGAGAGAGAGAGAGAGAGAGAGAGAGAGAGAGAGAGAGAGAGAGAGAGAGAGAGAGAAATGGAAAGATTAAATGCTGGGGGGACAGCCAGGGCTAAATATAGCTAATACTGCAATAAGGGAGCAACCGCCAAGAGAATACGGAGGGAGGGTGAAGTGGAAGGGAATGTCTTTTTTTGGAAGGTGGCGATGGGTGCCCGGGAGAGTTGAACTGATTTGACCCTAGGGAGTACGAGGAAGATAAAGTTTGTGGTGTATGCTCACAGGCACAGTTGAAACATTGCTAATCCCATTGATTTAGTTTAAACTCACCACAAGTCAATATCCAAGATTTAAACCTGATTGTTACAACGCAAATATTTTGGCTCCTGCTTATCAACTGCCATATCTGTGCAAATGTTCATGGTATACAGTACCTGTTATTCATGTACAGTGCTCCAGTTAATCTATAATGTTTTTCCCTTCTATGGAAATCTGTTTTTAAGTTACACATCAACAACGGAAGCTTGTTAGAAGTTCCAGTGGAGAGAGAAAAACATTTACGTCATTTCTATCTTTGATATGATCATGGTCCATTTAAAAGTCATCTGATTTGCATGTCTCCTGCCTGTCTGTTTCAGTGATAGACTGTCCTCTTCCTCTGTGCCACCACAAACCACAGTCCCTGGTCTGCCTGAACACCCAAGCAAACACATAATTGTATGTTGATGACATGACTTCCTGTTGAAGACGGTACACTAAATGCAACATACAACACGGTAAATTACATGTTTTCCAACTGATCCTTGACAAACAACTAGGTCTATGTAATAAAAAAATATGTAACCTTTATTTAACTAGGCAAGTCAGTTAAGAATAAATTCTTATTTACAATGACGGCCTACCCTGGGCCAATTGTGCCCAGCCCTATGACACTCCCAATCACAGCCAGATGTGTTACATTCTGGATTTGAACCAAGGACTGTAGTGATGTCTCTTGCACTGTGATGCAGTGCCTTTGGTATACTCCTTTCCCTCAGTAAATGGAAGCTTTTAAAGACTGCCACCAAAAATGTTAATAGACACTACTGTATAGAGAAACAACCAAGAACAGGTTGAGGGTATAGTTTTTCAATATCATTTGTGTTTTTTTGGAGACAAGCCGTAAGCAGTTGACCAGTTGACTAACCAGCTTATGAATCACAAAGGCCTTTTAACTTGAAATTGTTTTCTACAGGGTCGTCTTCTAGGGACATTTTGATCTTGAAAGGCGTGATATGAAATGGAGACCACATGAGAAGTAATGAGGAGCACTTATGGGCCATTGTCATTGGCAGAGACAGGGTCAGGGTTAGGGTGAATCCCCTGCGGTCGAGCGTGTGCCATTTGTAAGCTCAAGGTCGAGGCTTGTCTTTGTATCTCTTTGTTTTGGGTTTCCATCACCCCCATGCCTGATCCCCTCCCCTCCCTGACCACCCCCCCTCCATAACCCCCAAACCTTCTGTTCTCCACTCTCATCAGATATGCAGGAGGCTCAGGTCCCTATAACCCCCCATCCCTCCAACTACTGCGGTGGCACACCCCTCCCAATGCCTTCTGGGATTTCCAGTCCCATATGCCCGCAATATCAGCTGTGTTTTAACCTCTCAGCAGACCAGTCTTATATCTCTGTGTGAAGGGCAGTCAAGCATATTAAAGGCCCAATGCAGCCGTTTTTATCTCAAAATCAAATCATTTTTAGGGAACAACTAATACCTTACTGTAATAGTTTTCCATTAAAATGGTCAGAAAGAAACAAAAATGGCTTCAGATCCGCTTTAGCCAACATCCGTAAAGCAGTTGTTTTGATGGAATCGGAGCTGGAACTGCATTATGTCTGTCAAATCCACAAGTGACTCCTGGTATTACACCTAAAGTGGACGTTGCCATTGTCTGCACGGAGTCGCATTAACAGAAATCCCATGCAGCCTTTTTTTACAAGTTACAACACTGGAATGTGAGATCTACACCTCGACTAGGATGATAGAAATCCTTATTATTTAGTTGATAGATTTTTCAATTTGAGCATAATTATTTTTATATAGCCTACACTTTCTTGTTCTGAATACGTGGGTGTGGCTTCATGACAATGATCGCAAGAGCAGCTGCTCACAGATTGAATGGCTCCAATCCAGTTCCACCTCCGTTTCACCTCTGACACCGCCAAACCATCCCCTCAGGGCCGGTTCCAGGCATAAGCAACATAAGTGGTCGCTTAGGGCTCCAGGCCGCTAGGGGGACCCAAACCCAAACAATGTTTTCGTAGGAACTCAGTGGGGGTCTAAACTTACTGTTCAGAGTTAGAATAGTAGTATACACAAGGTGCAAGGCCGAAATTTGGTTGTGCATCACATTTTTTTGTTTTGTTATGACTGACAGTCACTCAATTAGCCATGTCAGCTAACAATTTTAGATTGCTAAATTAGTCTAGCCAGCTATCGAAACTTATAGTAATCATGGCCGCATACCGACCAGGCATGCAGGGCACGTGCCCAGGTGCCCTGACCTCTGGAGGGCCCACTCAGATATCCTTAACATGGCATAAGTCATGGAAAAGAATTGCAGGGAAATAACTGTAAAACTGAACAAAACTACCTCTGCCGCTTGGTAAGATGTGTAGAATTTCAAGAAAATTCACTTTAAAACATCAACAACAACAAAAATCACGGTCAAGAGGGGGGGCCACTAAAATGTTTTTAGGGGGGGGGTGTTGCTTAGGGCCCCCAAAAGGCTAGACCCGGCCCCCTATTCTCTATGTGTGTGTCTGCTATTGCTAGTTAACGCTTGATCTGATCGAATCTAGGCCTATTTCTTAAGCAACAAAATTTGACGTTTGGAACTCTCTTTGTTATTGGTCTAAATTAAGTTATGATGTCACCAGGCAAGCGAAAAACTCCACCCTGATAGATTCTATTATCAACCAGCAACTATCAGGAAATAACACGGATCAAATTTCTTCACACTTTTACAGTGTTAGTTTCATCAACTGTTGTACAATATGATACAAAATACAGGAAAACAGAATTTCTACTTCACTGGGCCTTTAAATAGTGATTGAATAATGCCCTGTGATTAGCCTTTGCTGTTAGAAACTCACAAAGGGAAAAATTCAATTCAAGTCTGGGGATAAATATTTGGTCTTCAAATGTATTTTTTATTGCCAGACATATTGTGGTGGTTCTAAGGAATGCAAAACTTCTGAATTTAATCTCAACAGTTCTAGCAGATTTTCAGGTTGCTGAAAGTACTGAATCACTAATGCATTTCCCTCACATATTCCAAAAATGAACATAGCTATTTCTCTTCGATCAAAACATTATTTACCCCTTGATGGACATAAATTTGCTGAAGGCCATCATTAGGGCTTCAAAGTTGTTTAGAAGCTAAGATTGTACGTCCAGGCGTAAATAGAACCTTCTGTATATTGTGTATCATATTGTTTTCTATTGTCATTACAGATGTAGGATCTTAATTTGAGCCAGTTTGTTACAGCAAGAAACTAATCCTGCAGCAACAGGAATTGTGAATTATTATGTGGATTAGAATTAATGGAACATTTTTGTAGGGGTTGATACATTTTTCGTTAGGACAAATCAAATCTGACATTTTAAAGTGGAAATTACACATTTTAGAAGCCTTTTTAAACCTCAAATACACTACAAGGAAAATTCTCAGCAACAAAAGAGTGATCAAATGAAGATCCTACATCTGTATGTATGTTTACTGCCCAGGAATCGCAGTCTTCTACAACACTAATATTATGTGCATCATATTGAATCACATGGGTGCTTTCGTTTTTGTTTGATGGGATGTCCCAGTAGGACACAAGTCTATAGTTTACCTGTCCGTGAGTCATGAACTTAATACCGGAACAAACTGGAGTTAGTAGAGCTATTGTTCTAGATAAGAAAGCTCTGTAAAAACACAAAGATCACAAAATAGGGTCAGTCAACACTAAAAATACCCATCTCCCATACACACACATCCGTATTTACAGTCCAGTATGGTACCAACTATGTGTGTTGCTGTGTTGTGTTGTGTCTTCCTCTGAGGGACAGTAGAGGGGGATTCTGGGCCGGGGAAGCAGTTCTGACAGATGAACTCAACAGCCACAAGTGACCGGGGCTTTAGAATAACGAGGGAGGGGTCTGTGGGTGTGAGGGCCTCTCAGTGGAGTGACATGGGTTTTAGCTATGAGACATACTCTTCCAGTCAACCGGCACTCAAACTCCCTTTCAAGATGTGCACATTGAGACCACAGCAGGTTTTTGTTTGTACAGAATGTGCAGTACAGTAACCTTGTGGTTATGATAAATGGATATTACCTGTTTCCTTATGAAAGCAAAATCATTTAAAACCTCTAACTCGTACATAGCAAGAGACACCATTTCCTTTCAGTCAGATGGAATGTTCTTGTCACTATATTTAGCTCTCTACAAAACATTTCCTATAGACTTGACAGGCAAACTGAAAAATATAGCTTCAAAAATGTGGGAAACTGCAGTGGTCTATCTCAAATGTACACCTGTTGTCCAGTGCAGTGGTAAGATAACGAAAGTGTTAACCATCCACCACAGTCCCCAGGTCTCTTGCCAAGTGTCTGGTAAAAACATTTCTCCTGTTTAGGCTACTGTATGTCACCAGCGACTAAAACAAAAACACTGCTGCAACTGTCCAAAGAAAACAAGTCCACAAGTTCCATCCTGCCTGGTCCACCATGGCTATATTTAGACAGTCTGTTGAATGGATCTCAGCGAGACAGAGCAACATCAGGACTGATAATCAGGGCCTTGGCGGCTGGCGCTGGCTGGCTGGGGAGTGTGTTTGTTTACAGGGGAATGGAATGAGCGGTTTGGAGGCAGTTAAGCAGGTATAGTAAAAACCCAATAATGCTCCCAGAGCAACCATAACACAGCCAAGTAAAAGTAATATATGCAAGAATTTCAGAGAGAGTAAACAGAAAGTTCTAGATGTTACTAGGAACCTTTGCTCGATGTATGTTCTGTATGCCCAGATTTTGAATGTCACGTTATGTCAATTGGAAACCATGTGTAAGATGCACAGGAATGTTACTTAATAACTAACCTAACGTTAGCTTAGCATAAAAGAGCCTAAAACCTGCCTGACTAGCCTCTCTGCAAGCTTAGGACCCTGGGACTGAACACCTTCCTCTGCAACTGGATCCTGGATTTCTTGATGGGCCTACCCCAGGTGGTGAGGATAGGCAACATCACCTCCACCATGCTGACCCTCAACACTAGGGCCCCACAGGGGTGTGTGTTTAGTCCCCTCCTGTACTCCCTGTTCACACCCCCAACACCATAATTTTGCTTACGACACGACGGTGGTAGGCCTGCTCACCGGCGACGATAAGAGGTCAGTGACTTCCTAAACTTATTTAGGCTTGCCATAACAAAGGGGTTGAATACTTACTGACTCAAGACATTTCATCTTTTTCTTTTTTAAATACATTTTATTAACATTTCTAAAAACATATTTCCACTTTGACATTATGGGGTTCAGGCTGTAACACAACAAAATGTGGAAAAAGTCAAGGGGTGTGAATACTTTCTGAAGGCACTGTAGCTTCTTTCACATGTTCTTCTTATTTTTATTTATTGTGTTTTTGTTCTACCTTGTGTTATTTTTAGTGCTACATTGATATTGATCACTGCATTGTTGGGTTTGGAGCTTGCAAGAAGGGCATTACACTGTAATGTGCATGTGCCATTAAAACTTGAAACTTGCAGGGAGCAGCTGTGGATACAGAGGAATGACAGAAATGCAGGTTTTCTGAAAGAGAAGAATGAATCAGGTTGTATTTGTGGTGAGTCAACATGGGGAGGAGAAAACAAACGATAGTAAAAAACAATAGTAACATAGTTTGTAGGGTTCCTTTAAGAAAACAATGGTATCATCAAAGTTGTGAAATGCCATTTAGGTGAGATTGTAGACTGCATTGTGTTGTCATGGAAGTGTGTGTGTGTGTGTGTGTGTGTGTGTGTGTGTGTGTGTGTGTGTGTGTGTGTGTGTGTGTGTGTGTGTGTGTGGTGTGTGTGTGTGTGTGTGTGCGTGCGTGCGTGCGTGCGTGCGTGCGTGCGTGCGTGCGTGCGTGCGTGCGTGCGTGCGTGCGTGCGTGCGTGTGTGTGTGTGTGACAATCCTTATTCAGATAGAGATTGGGCTGAGGGACTAGGGCTCCTAGTCAACTATCACACCGATTTTTGCCAGACACACGGTCTTGGAGTGTCAGCAATTGTCTTTTATTTATTACATTTTTTATTTAAAACCTATTTTACCAGGTAAGTTGACTGAGAACACATTCTCATTTACAGCGATGACCTGGGGAATAGTTACAGGAGAGAGGAGGTGGGATGAATGAGCCAATTGGAAGCTGGTGATGACAAGGTAGCCATGATGGTATGAGGGCCAGATTTGGAATTTAGCCAGGACACCGGGGTTAACACCCCTACTCTTATGATAAGTGCCATGGGACCTTTAGTGACCAAAGAGAGTCAGGACACGCGTTTAACGTCCCTTCCGAAAGACGTCACTACACAGAGCAATGTCCCCAATCACTGCCCTGGGGCATTGGGATATGTTTTGGGGACCAGATGGGCACTGTGGCCAAAAACAGATTGATAACATATTTCCAATGTTACAGAAATGGATGTGACTGGTGACCTACATCCTTGTTCAAATATGTACTTAACCACCTTTCAGACAAAAACATTCCACAGCACTTCACACTGTGTGTTTAACCTACCTCGCACACCTCCACCAATAGCATCCAGCTGAGTGATGCAACCTGCTTGTTTTGTTGCTATAGAGAGAAGGAACCCGTATGGCCACTCAACAGGGTGATCTGGTTCGTCAGGTCTGTGCCTTGTCTGTGCTCTGTGTCATGAACAGTCCAAACTGTACCAGGCTACACAGCGCAGTGAGTTCTCAAGTCATGACCACACCTAGTTAACAAACATTCTCAACATACCAAATGACACCATGGCATTGTGAATAGGAAATTAGGTATCTAAAGTTTACGAGGTATCACTTATGAGGGCATGAGGCTGTGTAATATCTTATTACGTCTGTCCCAAAACCTAGCATAGCAGTAGTCATGTATAATTAGATAATAACATTCATTCATGAATGTAAAACCATAAGAAGCACATAAATATAGTTGATACAGCCAATAAAACGTTACATGAACATCATGCTTGTTTGTTGACTATCAACAACAATTTAAATCGAACAAAGATCTGTGCGCTTCGAAAATGAGAACTCTACATGACTTTGTAGAAAACAATGAAAGGATAACTTTTTTTCTAAAAGCCTTTGACTACCCAGGAAGGATTAGCACAAAATACAAGTGTCCCTGGCATCTGCTTGGCAAATGATTCATCCGAACGTGATCCATCCCACATGCTGGTTGCTAGTAGCACCGCCCACAAAACAGAGAACAAGAATAGGCTTGAAACTGCTGCTGATTTCATGCCGTGGGTGTTCCCTGGACTCTCCCGGCTTGGCCCAGATAGACAACAAGCATTAGTTCTGACCTCCTGCTCCAGTTACCCATCTTTTTATCTTTCATCCATCTTATTTCTCAGACTCAAAACATTAAGATTGATTTGTCAAAGCTTGTCGTTGGATTCATGGGATAAACAAAGGTGTCTATGTTAATGGGCTGTTAGTGTGTGTGCTTCCTGTTTCAAGAGTTTCTGTGCACTGCTTGTCCACTGTTGTGATTCACTCTCTCTCCCTCACCCTCTCTTTCTGTATGTGTGCATGCCTGTGTGTATGTTCTGATACTGTATATCCTGATGTACTGTGCTGTGCAATGACATGGTCCCAATCCAGAGGCTCATTGAATCCCAGGCATTCCAAGAATGACAAGCATGGAATCTCCCGAATGGGCATGCAACCACAGTATCAGCCTCTAATGCAAACAAGTATGAGTGGCAGGCTTGCGTCACTTCAATCACCACCAGTGACCTCATTCACAACAACTGGCTGACCCTGGTTCAGTATCTTAATGCGTGGACTATGGCAGGGAACTGACCCAACTCACACAAACCTGAGCCAGGTTCAGCAGAATATAATGTGTTAAGCTGGCAGCCAACTCCCTCAGTCATACAGTACAGTAGGAAAATTAGGATTCCAGTAAGAGATTAAGTATAAAAGTGCTGTTTCTATCTCAAGGGCATTTTTATAACCGCAACGGCTTCCATTTCGTCTGTCCTCTGTTAGGTGGATTGAGAAATAGTGGCAGCGGTGGGATTTTCTAGAATATTATTCGAGGAGGCATTTTACCCTTCCAATCTTTACTAGACCTTGCCACATGAGTACGTTTCTGCATGTTTTCTTCTCCCTGTGCCGCATACTGCAGCATGCCTCCAGTCAAATGGCATATCAGATATCCATAAGCCCTCCTGCTGGAGCCCTGAGTCCTGGTGAAAGGGAGAGAAAAGGAACAGTGATTAACTACAACCAGACACCAAATGTTCATCGTATCACATTACAATTCATCTACATGAGCACAAAACAGACAGTATGTCATAACATCATTTCCTACTGTTTCCTTATCATTGCTGAATCAAGTACAAGCTCATAAATAATATAGCAAAATATATATACAAATAGTCATTTTAAATCCATAAAATGCATACAATACATAATAAAGGGAGATATGGTACTACAAGAGGCTGCAGACCTTGTTTGATAAAAGAAATGTGATGGTGGACCAATGAGTCAGCTCTTACTAAGAGGCCCAGGGCAAGGAGGAGTAGCATGGCTGGCAGATGCAGCGAATCATCGTTTATTATGACCGCTGCACTGGGATGACCCAGCTACTGCTGCTGCCCACATCTCAGACAAACAAGCTCAAACCAGCACAGACCATCGTTGGGTATCACAGAGGTGTGGTAAACCAAGTATTTTACTGGCAGTCCACATAACTCGCATTATAATGTGCAATATAAATGAGACAATAAAACACAGCATTGATTTGTGGTAGAAGAGAAGTAAGCACTGGAGATCCAGAGTAAATGAAGCTTATCACTCAGACCAGATAATTTTCTGTACATCACTTCTAACATGTCTACTACTGTTACTTATCAGTTTATCCAATCTGGGAGGTGTTTCTGTTCTTTTGTGTGTAAAGTGCATTACATAAGTGTAGTTAGTCATTGCCGTATTTCCATATTAATTTGAAAAGTCAAGTGAATTTACATAACTGCACATTGCCTATTGTCCCTGAAGATGTTCTTGTTAATGATACTTCTATGTACTTAGACGCCTACATATTACTCCACTTCATAAATCATGGAGCTTTGGTAATAGATGATCCTTTTGTGTACAATTATTAATTAGAAACATAACAGATTACTTTAAAAGGCACAGTGCAGTCAAAAACATGATTTTCCTATGTTTTATACAGTATATATTTCCACACTATGAGGTTGGAATAATACTGTGAAATTGTAAAAATGATGATAATGCCCTTTTAGCATAAGAGCTGTTTAAAAATATTGCCTGAAATTTCAGCCTGTTTTGGTAGAATGGAGTTTTGGCCTGCCTGGTGACATCACCAGCCGGTATAAGTTAATAGACCATTCTACCAATAACAGCTAGTTTTCTGGTTACTTATCCCTTCCTTTAGGCTCGTCCAATTAGGCCTCTCACTCAGACCATTCGCAGACAGTCCTAGCAAAATTCTTGCTTGAGATATTGCTCTTTGCTAAGAAGCTATTATTGTTTCTTTTTGACCATTTTAATGAAAAACAATCACAGTAAGGTACTTCATTTATTACCCAGAAATGATTTGATATTGAATTAAAAACGGCTGCATTGGACCTTTCATATTGCAGTGGGCTAAATCAGGGTCACACAGAGTGATTCTTGGTTGTCTTAAAACAATCTACTTTGAAAACAAAAGTATACACATCACACATGCATTGTGTCCCACCCACCACCCGCCAACCCCTCCTTTACGCTACTGCTACTCTCTGTTCATCATATATGCATAGTCACTTTAACCATATCTACATGTACATACTACCTCAATCAGCCTGACTAACCGGTGTCTGTACGTAGCCTCACTACTGTATATAGCCTGTCTTTTAACTGTTGTTTTATTTCTTTATCTACCTATTGTTCACCTAATACCTTTTTTGCACTATTGGTTAGAGCCTGTAAGTAAGCATTTCACTGTAAGGTCTATTCGGCGCACGTGACAAATAAACTTTGATTTGACATGGTTATGGGCTTAAAAAATAGAACACACCTGTACTATGTAAGATATAGAGTTGAAATGTATTACATTTTCAGTTTTCATCCCAATATTACACTTTATACACATCACAGAAGACTGAAATATAACAAAACTGTTATGAACATAGAAACACCGGACATAAGAAGCTTATTACCTAAAATGGCTCAATTGAAAGTGTGGGTTCACAGCTCCAATCCAGATGTGTTGGTCATTATTGAGACGTGGTTAAGGAAAAGTGTTTTGAATACTAATGTTAACCTTTCTGGTTATAACCTTTTTCGGCAAGACAGATCCTCCAAAGGTGGGGGAGTGGCAATCTTTACCAAGGATCACCTTCAGTGCTCGGTTGTCTCCACCAAGTCTGTCCCCAAACAATTTGATTTGCTGGTTTTAACCATTAAACTTTCAAATAGCTCTTTGTTGACTGTTGCTGGGTGCTATCGTCCTCCATCAGCACCGGCCTGTACCCTACCTGCCCTAAGCTCTTACTTTAAGGAGCAGTTCTCTCTCTGTGGGTCTAACCCCAAGAAGTTCTGGAAAATGGTTAAAGACCTGAAGAATAAACCCTCCTCCTCACAGCTGCCCATGTCCCTTAATGTTGTTGATGTGGTTGTTACTGACAAGAAGCACATGGCTGAGCTCTTTAATCACCACTTCATTAAGTCAGGATTCCTATTTGACTCAGACATGCCTCCTTGCCCGTCCAACATTTCCTCATCTCTCAACCCTTCTAATGTGACTATCCCCGATGCTTTTCCTTTTTTCCCCCTTGCCCAGCTACAAAGTTCTCCCTGCACGCAGTCACTGAGTCCGAGGTGTTAAAGGAGCTCCTTAAACATGACCCCAAAAAAACAGCAGGGTCAGATGGTTTAGACCCTTTCTTCTTTAAGGTTGTTGCCCCTATCCTCGCCAAGCCTATCTCCAACCTTTTTAATTAACCTGTCTCTCCTTTCTGGGGAGGTTCCCATTGCTTGGAATGCAGCCACAGTTCGTCCTTTATTTAAAGGGGGAGATCAAGCTGATCCTAACTGTTATAGGCCTATTTCTATTTTGCCCTGTTTATCAAAAGTGTTGGAAAAACTTTTCAATAATCAACTGACTGGCTTCCTTGATGTCTATAGAATTCTCTCGGGTATGCAATCTGGTTTCCGCTCAGGTTATGGATGTGTCACTGCAACCTTAAAGGTCCTCAATGATGTCACCATTGCCCTTGATTCTAAGCAATATTGCGCAAGTATTTTCATTGACTTGGCCAAAGCTTTTGATACGGTAGACCATTCCATTCTTGTGGGCCGGCTAAGGAGTATTGGTCGTCTCTGAGGGGTCTTTGGGCTGGTTTGCTAACTACCTCTCTCAAAGAGTGCAGTGTATAAAGTCGGAAAATCTGCTGTCTCTGCTACTGCCTGTCACCAAGGGAGTACCCCAAGGCTCGATCCTAGGCCCCATGCTCTTCTCAATTTACATCAAGAACATAGCTCAGGCAGTAGGAAGCTCTCTCATCCATTTATATGCAGTTGATACAGTCTTATACTCAGCTGGCCCCTCCCCGGATTTTGTGTTAAATGCTCTACAACAAAGCTTTTTTAGTGTCCAAGAAGCTTTCTCTGCCCTTAACCTTGTTCTGAACACCTCCAAAACAAAGGTCATGTGGTTTGGTAAGAAGAATGCCCCTCCTCCCACTGTTGTTAATACTATCTCTGAGGGTTTAGAGCTTGAGCACTTGGGAGTATGGCTAGACGGTGCACTGTCCTTCTCTCAGCACATATCAAAGCTGCAGGCTAAAGTTAAATCTAGACTTGGTTTCCTCTATCGTAATCTCTTTCATCCCAGCTGCCAAACTAACCCTAATTCAGAGGATCATACTACCCATGCTAGATTATGGAGACATAATTTATAGTTCGGCAGGTAAGGGTGCTCTCGAGCAGCTAGATGTTCCTTATACATCACTGCACTCTATACTCCTCTGTAAACTGATCATCTCTGTATACCCGTCGTAAGACCCACTTGTTGATATTTATTTATAAAACCCTCTTAGGCCTCACTCCCCCCTATCTGAGATATCTACTGCAGCCCTCATCCTCCACATACAACACCCATTCTGCCAGTCACATTCTGTTAAAGGACCCCAAAGCACACACATCCCTGGGTTGCACCTCTTTTCAGTTCGCTGCAGCTAGCGACTGGAACGAGCTGCAACAAACACTCAAACTGGACAGTTTTATCTCAATCTCTTCATTCAAAGACACAATATAGACAATATAGACACTCTTACTGACAGTTGTTTGCGTGATGTATTGTTGTCTCTACCTTCTTGCCCTTTGTGCTGTTGTCTGTGCCCAATAATGTTTGTACCATGTTTTGTGCTGCTACCATGTTGTTGTTATGTTGTGTTGCTACCATGCTGTGTTGTCATGTGTTGCTGTCATGCTATGTTGTTGTCTTAGGTCTCTCTTTATGTAGTGTAGTGTTGTCTCTCTTGTCGTGATGTGTGTTTTGTCCTATATTTATATTGTATGAATTTTTTATTTTTAATCCCAGGCCCCCGTCCCCACAGGAGGCCTTTTGTCTTTTGGTAGGCTGTTATTGTAAATAAGAATTTGTTCTTAACTGACTTGCCTAGTTAAATAACAGTTAAATAAATAAATAAAATACCATATTAATGACGAAACTATGAAACATTTTAATAACATTCCACCCATGAGGCCAAAGAGGGCGCTTTTGGTCATTGAATGCAGGAAAGGGCTACATGACTGTCTGCATCAATTTAAGGTGATTAGAATCCAAGTTGTATTCCATGTATGCCCATGGCCTACATTATGTTCCCAGATCTAATCCTAACCTTGACCAGTAGGATGTAATAACTTGGCTCACTGACTAAACATCAGCTTTGTTAATTTCCTGTTCAAGGAACTGCCTTGGCATGATCTGACTTGGTCTAGGATATGACTTCATCACAGGATGATAACCTTCCTGTTGACCCAGGCATACATGTCATATCATTTTATATCACATCAAGTCATATCACAGAACAGTAGGCCTACAGCACACAGCAAAAAATATGTTACAGCCTTATTATAAAATGTATTTAATAGTTTTTTCCTCCTCATCTATCTACACACAATACCCCATAATGACAAAGCAAAAACAGGTTAATAGAATTTTTTGCAAATGTATTAAAAATAAAAATGAAATATCACATTTACAGTCGTGGCCAAAGGTTTTGAGAATGACACAAATATAAATTTTCACAAAGTCTGCTGCCTCAGTTTACATGATGGCAATTTGCATATACTCCAGAATGTTATGAAGAGTGATCAGATGAATTGCAATTAATTGCAAAGTCCCTCTTTGCCATGCAAATGAACTGAATCCCCCCAAAAACATTTCCACTGCTGTCAAGAGTGTGAGCAACTGGTTAACTGAAGTCAGGTACAGGAGAGCAGAGATGAGTGAACAGGCACACTTTATGTGGCAGAAGGAAAACAGTCAAACTCAACTGCGTAACGACACTCCCGACAAAGGCAAAAGCGAATCATGCACTCGTCACACAGATAATGTACAGCATACAATACCACTGGTTCCAAACAAGACCCGGCGAAAAAACCAGCATGAAGCGTCACACATGACACCTAACGAACAATTACACACACAGACATGGGGGAACAGAGGATAATATACACGTAGAGTGATGAGGGGATGTAAAACAGGTGTGTGGAAAAACAAGACAAAACAAATGGAAAATGAAAGGTGGAGCGGCGATGGCTTGAAGACCGGTGACGTCGACCGCCGAGCGCCGCCCGAACAAGGAGAGGAGCCGACTGCGGCGGGAGTCGTGACAACTGCATTCAGCCCTGCCACATAAGGACCAGCTGACATCATGTCAGTGATTCTCTCGTTAACACAGCTGTGAGTGTTGACGAGGACAAGGCTGGAGATCACTCTGTCATGGTGATTGAGTTCGAATAACAGACTGGAAGCTTCAAAAGGAGGGTGGTGCTTGGAATCATTGTTCTTCCTCTGTCAACCATGGTTACCTGCAAGGAAACACATGCAGTCATCATTGCTTTGCACAAAAAGGGCTTCACAGGCAAGGATATTGCTGCCAGTAAGATTGCACCTAAATCAACCATTTATCAGATCATCAAGAACTTCAAGGAAAGTGGTTCAATTGTTGTTGAAGAAGGCTTCAGGGCGCCCAAGAAAGTCCAGCAAGCGCCAGGACCGTCTCCTAAAGTTGATTCAGCTGCAGGATCGGGGCACCACCAGTACAGAGCTTGCTCAGGAATGGCAGCAGGCAGGTGTGAGTGCATCTGCACACACTGTGAGGTGAAGACTTTTGGAGGATGGCCTGGTGTCAAGAAGGGCAGCAAAGAAGCCACTTCTCTCCAGGAAAAACCTCAGGGACAGACTGATATTCTGCAAAAGGTACAGGGATAGGACTGCTGAGGACTGGGGTAAAGTCATTTTCTCTGATGAATCGCCTTTCCGATTGTTTGGGGCATCTGGAAAAAAGCTTGTCCGGAAAAGACAAGGTGAGCGCTACCATCAGTCCTGTATCATGCCAACAGTAAAGCATCCTGAGACCATTCATGTGTCGGTTGCTTCTCAGCCAAGGGAGTGGGCTCACTCACAATTTTGCCTAAGAACACAGCCATGAATAAAGAATGGTAGCAACACATCCTCCGAGAGCAACTTCTCCCAACCATCCAGGAATAGTTTGGTGACGAACAATGCCTTTTCCAGCATGATGGAGCACCTTGCCATAAGGCAAAAGTGATAACTAAGTGGCTCAGGGAACAAAACATCGATATTTTGGGTCCATGGCCAGGAAACTCCCCAGACCTTAATCCCATTGAGAACTTGTGGTCAATCCTCAAGAGACGGGTGGACAAACAAAAACCCACAAATTCTGACAAACTCCAAGAATCGATTATGCAAGAATGGGCTGCCATCAGTCAGGATGTGGCCCAGAAGTTAATTGACAGCATGCCAGGGCGGATTGCAGAGGTCTTGAAAAAGAAGGGTCAACACCGCAAATATTGACTCTTTGCATCAACTTCATGTAATTGTCAATAAAAGCCTTTGACACAATGAAATGCTTGTAATTATACTTCAGTGTTCCATAGTAACATCTGAAAAAAATATCTAAAGACACTGAAGCAGCAAACTTTGTGAAAATTTATATTTGTGTCATTTTTAAAACTTTTGGCCACGACTGTACATAAGTATTCAGACCCTTTACTCAGTACTTTTGCAACTTTTGCAGTGATTATGATGGTAAAAGCTTGGCCCACCTTTATTTTGGGGAGTTTCTCCCATTCGTTTAATTTAACTAGGCAAGTCAATTAAGAACAAATTCTTATTTACAATGACGGCCTAGGAACAGTGGGTTTTCTGCTTTGTTCAGGGGCAGAACAACAGATTTTTACCTTGTCAGCTCGGGGATTCAATCTTGCAACCTTTCGGTTACTGGCCCAATGCTCTAACCACTAGGCTACCTGCCACCCCACAACAGGTTCTTTTCTGCAGATCCTCTCAAGCTCTGTCAGGTTGGATGGGGGGGCGTCGCTGCACAGCTATTTTCAGGTCTCTCCAAAGATGTTTGATCGGGTTCAAGTCCGGGTTCTGGTTGGGCCACTCAAGAACATTCAGAGACTTGTCCCGAAGCCACTCCTGAATTGTCTTGGCTGTGTGCTCGTTGTCCTGATGGAAGGGGAACCTTTGCCTCAGTCTGAGGTACTGAGCACTCTGGAGTAGGTTTTCATCAAGGATCTCTCTATACTTTGCTCCGTTCATCTTTCCCTCGATCCTGACTAGTCTCCCAGTCCCTGCCGCTGAAAAACATCCCCAAAGAATGATTCTGCCACTACCATGCTTCACTGTAGGGATGGTGCCAGGTGTTTCTTCCAGACCATGACACTTGGCATTCAGACCAAAGAGTTCAATCTTGGTTTCATCAGACCAGAGAATCTTGTTTCTCATGGTCTGAGAGTCCTTTAAGTGCCTTTTGGCAAACTCCAAGCAGGCTGTCATGTGCCTTTTACTGAGGAGGGGCTTCCTTTTGGCCACTCTACCATAAAGGCCTGATTGTTGGAGTGCTGCAGAGATGGTTGTCCTTCTGGAACGTTCTCCCATCTCCACAGAGGAACTCTGGAGCTCTGTCAGAGTGACCATCCGGCGGCCAGCTCTAGGAAGAGTCTTGGTGGTTCCAAACTTCTTCCATTTAATAACGATGGAGGCCAATGTGTTCTTGGGGACCTTCAATGGTGCAGACATTTTTTGGTACCCTTCCCCAAATCTTTGCCTTGACACAAACCTGTCTCTGAGCTCTACAGACTGTCCCTACGACCTCATGGCTTGGTTTTTGCTCTGACATGCACTGTCAACTGTGGGACCTTATATAGACAGGTGTGTGCCTTACCAAATCATGTCCAATCAATTAAATTTACCACAGGTAGACTCCAATCAAGTTGGAGAAACATCTCAAGGGTGGTCAATAGAAACAAGATGCACCTGAGCTCAATTTTGAGTATCATAGCAAAGGGTCTGAATACTTATTTAAATAAGATATTTCTGTTTTGTATTTTTCATGAATGTGCAAAAATTCCTAAAAATGTTGTCATTATGGGATATTGTGTGTAGATTGATGAGGAAAAAAATCTATTTTAGAATAAGGCTGTAATGGAACAAAATGCGGAAAAAGTCAAGGGGTCTGAATACTTTCCGAATGCACTGTATATTATTATACAGTATATCACATTATACTGTAGCTATTGAATATTGCACCAAAATGACTTAGTGATTGACTAAGAGCACAGTTATAGCAATGATAATACTGTAATGAGGGCACATGATTATTGAGCATGTTTGTGGTTGACATTGTTCATTCCTTGTTGAACAGTCATTTTGTTGACCAATGACCTCACCGAGACATTCCATTAAACTTCATAGCCTCTTTGGCTCTGCTGTCTTGCTCTGATGTTCTCCTTCATTAGTTACCTATTCGTCCTCTGTGGCTCAAGAGGCGGTGTGTGTGTGTGCATATATGTGTGCTTGCATGAGTGAATGTGTGTGTGAAGGCTATATGGCTCTCTTAATAAGTAAGAATATGTGTATGCGAGTGAGTGTGTGTGGTATCGACCTTGGCAGCCAATGCAACGTGTAGGTTGATGACGTCACAGTGCAATAGCCAGAGTCCTGTTCTTTTCTTCCTGGTTGTGATTAAACATACTCTCTCTCTCTCCCTCCCTCCTATCTGCTGATGAGTACAGTATGTAGGTCATAGCTGGTATGCAGCATCCTGCCCATAGCCACGCTGCACACCAAAGACACTTAAGGAGAAAAGGACAGGAAGGAAGTAAATAACCAAGCAGTTACAGAACCCAGCAGGGAGCCTGTGAAATTTTCGATTGCATTGACACACAGACAGAAGGTGTCCTTGGTTTGTGCTGCTGTGATCTGTGGCCCGCCAACAGGAGAGCAACTTCTCTGACAGGATCTGAATGCAAACACACACGCACACACATATATACACTGAGGCACGCACGCTCACAGATACGCACGCAGGCACCCATCACACTCACACATACACAGGTCCCATGGGAGGTGACAGCGGGAGTGTGCCAGAGCCTGAGGACATGCCAGCCGCTGGAGCCTCGTCCTGAGCTGGCATCGTTTGCTGCAATGCGGAGAGGAGGGAGAGAAAGAGAGAGAGCGAGGAAGAGAAGAGAGAGAGGGGCATAAACTCCCTCACACACAAGCACATTAATTCTGCTTCAAGAGCTCCTTGACCCCCCCCCCCCCCCCCCCCACTACAAAACACCTCTCTTATCCAGGGTGAAAATTAGCAGACAGCCCTTTCACTTGAATTATTAAAGTCCTGCAGCTTTAAAGAACAACTTTTCTTTTTTCTTTTCATTCAAGATGGAGCCCTCCTGTTTTCTTCCTTTTCTCAAAGGATGAAGATGAAGCAAGAAGACAGACAAGGCTCGATACGCTGACAGAGCTGAGATTCTACATTGCCGTTTTTGAGTTTAGAGGTTTTTGACAGCTGAAACTATTTTATGTGATAATGCCGCTACTAAATACTGATCCTTAAGTACACAACTTTTTCTATCAGAATGGAAGGCTCCCTTTTTTATTTGTTCATTCTGCCTTTCTGAAGGTTAGTTTTTTATCTTTCAGACTGCCTCCACTGTAGGCTCCATATCTAATTCATAACCTAAACAAAATAACCCTAGAGGAAGTGTTCACTGTAAAAGTAATGAGACTTCTAAATGCATCATATTCTTTCTTTCATCAACTTCACATTATGAAGAAAAAGGCAACACAACCTAGCAGGGGCGGATTGGCCATCTGGCAATTCTGGCAAATGCCAGATGGGCTCGACAATTTTTTTGGGCTGGTCGAAATTCACACACCAAAATATTTGTTGGTATATAAAAATAAAACAATGAAAATGTGACATGGCCTGAAGCCTTTTAATAAAAATGTTTAAGGTTTTTGTGCAATTTCTCTGTTATACTACTCTGTAATGAGCCTTTGGCTGATCAGTGGGTAACGGCCGGCCCCCCACATTCAAAATCAAACGCTGCATCAGCAAAGAGACCTGCTCCGACTCTGTCATCAGTTAGATGGCCAAGATCATGGATCATAAAATGTGAAAAGGCTGCCTATAAACATAGAAAGAGCACATTCTATATTGTCACCTCACTCAAAACATACTTTTCTGTGGCGGCTAAAACCATAATTTGGTCAAAAAATAAAGTGCATTATCCTCATAATTCCTGTAAAGAAAGTGTCTGCCAAGCCCCTGTGCCATCGCTGTGGCCCGCTGCTGTAATGAGCGAACCACTCTCCTCTCCCCCCATGCGCTTGAGAGAAAAATACATTCTGATCGTATAACATTTCAAAAAGCAATTGTGGGACAAACACAGATTTGGAAGCTTCATCCCCTTGTTCTTATCGACGAGAGGAGGGTCTCAGCTTTCTGTAGGTATAATTTAGATTTATTAACTCTCAATATTCAGCTCAATAGAAACTATTTTACAACCAAGATATTTGATATGGCTTTGCGATATGGAGTGAAATGCGCACAGGCCATTGCGAGGACATAGGCCTATAGGTCCTGTTGTCTACAAATGCAAAGTTTTTTTAGGACATAACATTCACTGTTGGATGAATACATGACTACTAGCAGTGGGTATTCTATTTAGAGTTAGCGATCTAGTTCATGTGTTTTGAGTTTCAACCTCCTCAGGTGTTGAACCCAAATTGAATTAGCCTGTGATATTAGTTAGTACACATGTATGTAATTTATCTCTATTGAAAAAAAAACAGGAAATTCTGGAGTCTATTTTAACAGTACAATATAGCAACTATAGACTAGTTGTGAACACAAAACTCATGACAATCAATGGATTAGGTTGCACATAAAAATATCTTGAATCATGAATTCCTGCTTGAATACCTCAGTAGTGAATTTATTACGCTTCTTAATAAAGCACTACGAATTACTTTATAAGATGGATACTCATGACCAACTGTAATAGTTAGTGGCACCAGTGACACCAGGGGAACATGTTAGTCTGGATCCCTGTAATAGTAATTAACACTAAGGGTAGATGTTGATTCAGGGGAACATGTTAGTCTGGATCCCTGTAATAGTAATTAACAGTAAGGGTAGGTGTTGATTCAGGGGAACATGTTAGTCTGGATCCCTGTAATAATAATTAACACTAAGGGTAGGTGTTGATTCAGGGGAACATGTTAGTCTGGATCCCTGTAATAGTAATTAACAGTAAGGGTAGGTGTTGATTCAGGGGAACATGTTAGTCTGGATCCCTGTAATAGTAATTAACACTAAGGGTAGGTGTTGATTCAGGGGAACATGTTAGTCTGGATCCCTGTAATAGTAATTAACACTAAGGGTAGGTGTTGATTCAGGGGAACATGTTAGTCGGGAGCCCTGTAATAGTAATTAACAGTAGGGGTAGGTGTTGATTCAGCGGAACATATGACAGGCACAAATTTGAAATATACTGTAGTCTAAGTCTTTTGCTTGGCTTTTAAAACGTTTAAGGCTTGAAGGGCAATTCTGCCACTTTTCAACCCCACATCCATGATCTCCAGCACCAAACCAATGTCTACATATGTGAAAACTGTTTGTTTCTATGATCCGTGTTTAAAAAGATAAGAAGAAACCTCCTAAAAAAATGCTTCTCTGTGACATCACTGTCACGCCCTGGTCTGTTTCACCTGTTCTTGTGATTGTCCCCACCTCCTCCAGGTGTCGCTTATTTTCCCCAGTGTATTTATCCCTGTGTTTCCTGTCTCTCTGTGCCAGTTCGTCTTGTATGTTTTCAAGTCAACCAGCGTGTTTTTACCGTGCTCCTGTTTTCTATTCTCTTTTTCTACTCTTCCCGGTTTTAACCCTTGCCTGTTTTTTCTGGACTCCGTACCTGCCTGCCTGACCCTTCTGCTTGCCCTGACATCGAGCCTGTCTGCCACTCTGTACCTCTTGGACTCAGAATCTGGTTTTGAACTTTTGCCTGTCCACGACCATTCTGTTGCCTACTCCTTTTCTATATAAGTAAACAACTAAGACTCTAACTATCTGCCTCCTGTGTCTGCATCTGGGTCTCGCCTTGTGCCCTTATAATCACAGGGTAGAATTAAAAGTAAAAAAAATGTGATTTTCAAATCCTGCCACGAGTTTCTAGCCAAAGGGAGGGTATTTTTTTGCTTTGCTTTGAAAGCCAAATAACCCTTTTTGGTCCTAGATAGCATATTTTTTTCTAAGAGTGTAGGTTGATGCCACAATATTGAAATGGCATGGCTTTGGCTGGCAGTGTTTGAACCTCAGGTTTCAGGTTGATGACGTCACAGTGCGATGCTAACTTGGCCATCCACTACATACTGTACTCTAAGGACCCACAGCAGCAGGTCACCTCTGGCCAGGTCAAACTGCACAACCCCAGAGGCCAGCAAGGATCTTGTGAATGACCTAACAAGATTGGGACCGTCTGATCCTCTTGAGGGAAGTCTTCCCTCGACGCGACCCACAACTTAATCTCTGTGACGTCACTCGCAACGTGGTGACACCAGTGTTGACGGAATCAATCCCGTTCAGTTCCCGGTTTTTGGAGTGGAAGTCCAGAGCTGAGCCACAGCCCTTACAATAAAATATGTCACATTTGTGAAATTACATTTTCACTTGTGAAATAGCTGTTTTCACATGTTGAGCTTAAATTTCACATATTAAACCATATTTTCACAGGTATTATATTTTACATGTTAAAACCACCTTTTCACAGGATATATTTTTTTTTTTACCTCACGTGAATTGTAGTTGCGGTTTCACATGTGAAAATCGGATATGCAGTTTCACATGTGAACTTTCTCACTTGAGGATCTCACGTTCACATGTGGAATTTGCGGTTTCACATGTAAGAAAACTCCACATGTGAAAATCTTGGTCTAATGGTCAAGGTGTTGGCTTGTCCTGTGGAAGACCCAGGTTCTAATCATGGCAGTTACAAAAACACGTGAAATTGTGAATTGTTGGCAAACCACATGTCTGAGTCATGTGAAAAATCCATATGAAACTTCACGTGTCTGAAAACCAAGTGTCATGTCTCACTTGTGTCTATTTTTCCCATGTGATTTGTTCTAGTTTTATCACATGCTCTTTCCACAGGATTTTTTCATGTGTTTTTTTTTTTTAAGTTCCACTTGCTGTTTGTATACAGTATTTTGATGTCTACTAATCTCTCTGATATAAATGTTTTGGTAAAATCGTCAGTTATCCTTTCATATAGGAGCCTAATGCTGAGACAGTGACACTGATAAGCTACTCCTCCGGCCGCAAGATTTGTGTCTCCAGAAGAATTCATGTTCGTGTCTTTCTATGCTTAACAAACAATTCACATTGTTGCTTGCTGGATGAGAGGCTCTTCTTGTGTGTGGGTGGATGTGTGTGTGGGATGGGAAACTGTGTCAAGGTTGCAGCCATTAGCTTATGTGGCATTCTGTTTTGAAAGTGCTAGCAGGAGACAAGTCTATACATCTTTACTACCGTCCTCCTCCCTCTCTCCAGTCAGCCACTGTACAGACGGCAACAGCAACCGAAGCCAAGTGAAGCCTATTGAATTATCAACTTGGCTGTCATGGGCTGCGGGCTATGGCAGCATCATTATTTATATTGTCGGCGGCTGAGGCAGCACTTACTGTAACAGATGGGACAATTATTTGTCAAGCACCATTAAATATTAATGGGTGGGGGTTGGATATTGGAGGTGGAGAGACATTGTCTGCAGTTTAGCCTTATTGCTACAGTACATGCCCCAGACTCCACCATCTCATCTCAGAAACCCAACCTCAGGCTGAGCAGTTGGCACCTGTTTTTTCTAGTAACATTGTGACCTCATCCACTAACTTACACACACACACACACACACACACACACACACACACACACACACACACACACACACACACACACACACACACACACACACACACACACACACACACACACACACACACACACACACACACACACAGACACCTACACTGCCTACTGTCCACCCTTTCCTGCATACGTTAGCATGTACAGTACCAGTCAAAAGTTTGGACACACCTACTCATTCAATTAAAAATAAAATACATTTTTTATACTATGTTCTACATTGGCTGTGTAAGGGCTATTTGACCAAGAAGGAGAGTGATGGAGTGCTGCATCAGATGAGCTGGCCTCCACAATCACCCGACCTCAACCCAATTGAGATGGTTTGGGTTGAGTTGGACCGGCAGAGTGAAGGAAAAGCAGCCAACAAGTGCTCAGCATATGTGGGAACTTCTTCAAGACTGTTGGAAAAGCATTCCAGGTGAAGCTGGTTGAGAGAATGCCAAGAGCAAAGCTGTCATCAAGGCAAAGGGTGGCTACTTTTTTGGTTACTACATGATTCCATATGTGTTATTTCATAGTTTTGATGTCTTCACTATTATTCTACAATGTAGAACATGGTAAAAATAAAGAAAAACCCTTGAATGAGTAGGTGTGTCCAAACTTTTGACTGGTACTGTACATGTGTAAACACACACACACACAATTACACACACACAATCACACACACAATACAACACAAGGACACACACACACACACTACAACACAAGGACACACACAGCGTTATTCCCTAGATTTTATTAGAGTTATTGTGAACCCAAACAGAAAAAAAGAAGAGAGAGAAAAATAATGAATGAGTCTGTCTTTAGACAGTAGACAGAAATTGGACACGGCCGTTCAAATCTCTTCTTGACTGCAGGTGGAGGAAACCCTATCTGTAGTCTGAAAGCAAAACAATGGGTCTCTTCTTGAAGCAGTGAGCTCAGAGGGAGCCCAGCCAAGACAGAGTCTGTTCCACAAGAATAGACCTTGGCAGAGCCACACAGGTCATCTGCTGTACAACAGACTGACACATAGACCACTGGGGCCCTGAAGTCCTCTGTACAGTCACTATAACACTTATCTACTGTACAAACAGACTGACACATAGACAACTGGGCCCTTACAACAACAAAAAAGTGACATTTGACTTTTCACATGTGGCTGTTTTCACATTGAGCTTAAATTTCACATTTGAAACCATATTTTCACATGTATTAAATTCAGAGTTCACATGTTAAAGTTAACTCAAGTTAACTTTTTGTAATTTATATGATGTTTCTCACATGATTTGTTCATACATGTGTGTTTATACTGTACACGTGTCTGAAAACCACATGAAGTCCTCTGTACAGTCCCTATAACACATATTTTCCTCATCGTCATATCAAGTGCACAGACAGTATGTTTGTGTACATAGGCTACAGGTAGTATGTGCATGCGAGGATGTGCTGTACGTTCTTGTTCTGTCTGTTCTTGTGCCAATTGTAGTGAATATATGTTTATGAAGTGTGTGTGCGTGCGTGCTTGCAAGCATGCGCGCGCGTACGTGTGTGTGGATCAAGGTAGATTAGACAGAACATAGGGTTTTGTATTGCATGACGCATACATAGCACCACTCACGTGTAAAACATGCAGTGGTCTCAACTGTGAAGCTGTAATGGACCTTAATGACCCTTGGAATGGAGACATGTAAACACACATCTCGTGATGCTCAGACATTGAGCCACATGTCACGCTCTGGGCAAACATATCACGTTAAGTACATACAGTAATCCTCACACAGTAATCTTCACTCAATCATCTGTGATACTATCCCCATGCCTAAGAATTTGTTTATCCAACAACATCTACAGTGCGGATGTGGTCATCGTTCTCCATGCACCGTTTGCATCAAGGATTTATGTAGACACACGCACATACACACCACACGCTCACACATGCACCGCCATCCCCATCCCACAACCTGTCCCATCCTTTTCCACTGTCCCAAAAGTAGGTCCCAGAACCACAACAGACTTTTCCCATGGTGCGTCTGCCTGTTCCTGATCTGTCATATCACTACAAGTCATAGGCCGCTTTGCTGGCTCACCCACTCACAAGCCAGTCTCTCACAGAGCGTGCTACAGGCTGGAGGATCTGCCCGGTAACAATGCCATGACTGTACCCAGCGGGCCGTGCAAGAGCCAGCCTCCGCTGCCCTAACACGAGCCTGTCGTGCCTCTCCTCTCAGCATCACGCTAGCGAGCAGGCAGGCAGAGGAGCATGCTCTCTGTGGGTGAGTCACAGACAGTCAAGCCATCACGACACAGCGAGAGGAGTGTGACGCTAGCCTGTTTACAGAGTAGCACAATGTAGAATGGGATGAGAGATGAGAGAACCACTAAAGTGTCTCGGAAGTGCAAACAAACCTCACTTACATACAGCACAGTGGTTATGTCTTCCCAGTGGGTGAATGGGACTGCAATGCCTTGTGGTTCATGAAATGACTTGCCTTTTAGGGCTCTACAAATTATTTAGTGTAGCATTAATATGGAACTTAGCATAGCCGTAATATACCTACAGCACATGCCTGCACATGCAAGTGTAGTAACAAGCCAAATTCAGTGAAATGTTGCATGTAGATATCATAGTGATACTGTAATAACTGTCCAGGTTGGTTTAATCCGAGTAGATGTAGTCAGTTACTAAATATAACTTTGTTCCTCAGAGAAGAGCAAAATTATGCCAACTTTAATTCACAGATGACATATTCCATCCATTTATTGGGCATAAGGGATGATGCCAGGAAAATTATTTCTGGAAAAGAAAGAATACAAATTGGATGAAGCCTGTAATGGGCTTGGCACTCATATTACTGGGGGAAATGAGTTTAACCCATTAAATAACCCATTAAATTACCCATTAAATAACCCATTAAATAACCCATTAACCTCCAGATCTGTGCCCACCAGTGTTATGTTTAGAGAGGAGCTTTGTGGCTATGAATGAGATCAGAATTCCTCTCTGTGGATGAGTAATAGCCCATGTCAGGGGATAGTGCTCTGCCCTCTTCTTGTGGTATAAATAGCCAGTTGGGATACAACATAGTTGGCTCTGTGTTGTTGAAATGTTCTCTTTTCAGTGTTATACTAGCTGATCATTATAAACCCCAGGGGGTCAAAGAGCCACGAGATTAGGCTGGGACTCGGGTCAGTTGAGCCACAGTCAACCTGCGGACCGTAAACTAGCCTTTAGTGTGTTAACCTGTCGGTCGGTTTAGAGCAGACCAACTTTGTGAGAATATAAATTCTTGTCTCATCTTGGTGACTGCCACAGTGGAGTGATTGGGACCAGCGTGGAAAGCGAGGTGCTAAGAGTGTTGTGGGGACAGACATGAGTCGAAACTTTCTTTTGTCAGCGGGATTTGGCCCAGATTTAGCCGCCGCTGTGGTGGATACTGCCTGGCTGTGAGAAACTCCAACACACGGAAAATTGGCACGCTTTCAAAGGCGCATCTTTCAAAAACAAAGGCGCTGTTGGTCTTATTGAATTGATTGATGTGATCCAGTGAACCGCTGAGTTGTTGTGAGGGGAGATACAGTTCTGCACAGGGATTATCCCAGTCCTACACAAACCTAGCAGATGAGAATGTCATACATAGAGTATAGGCCTGCTCCCTCTGATTCTGCTGTGATATTCTAGAATGTTTTGCAGTTTGGCATTCATAATGTGCTTGAGTGCTACTTCTAACTCTCTCTTACACATTACAGCCTATTGCAATCATGCCTATGGCACACTTGTAAAAAGCCTAAATTTAGCTAAGATATCTGATGCAACATCATTAAAGAATCTGTCACTGAATCTATACAATTGTAGTATTTTTTAGCAAAGATGTAACAAGATGTACTGTTCTCTTCTATTTTCCTCATACACTGTAGGCTCCTTCTCACACAAGTAAACGCAACAAAGCATAACATTAAAGCCTACAGCGCATAACATTAAAGAGACAGAACGATGAAAACCGTTGACCATCAAATTCAAGGGTCTAAAAACATGCAAACACACTTTTCATTACTAGGTAGTCAGGTCACCAAGGAATTGGCTGCAATGCAAAGCCAACCTTATCATGTCCGATTGCGCGCCATGAGAGCACACAACCGACAGAATGCCTCTAGATCTACTCTGTGGGGAAGAAGGAAGAACAGCTGCTAAGATCACATTGGCCCCTGAGCTTACTGTATATAGACCCAGTTTTCTCCATGTATTAATGACTACATTCATTATTAATAACATGTGGTTATTGTACAGGATTTATTCTGAAATGAATCTGCCTTATAGGTGATTAAAGGCCCAGGGCAGACAAATTGCAGTTTGTCCTGTGTTTTATATCATATTGTACAACAGCTGATGAAACTAACACTGTAAAAGTGTGAAAATATTTTATCAGTGTTATTTCCTGATAGATGCTGATTGAAAATACAAATCTACACAGGACCTTCTAATCACCAGGTTACTGTACATGGGCGGAGTTTTGGCTATCCATGGTGACATCACCATGCAGTAAATTAGTTACTAGACATACAACAAAGACAGTTCCAAACCTCTCTGTCAATAACAGTTACTTTTCAGTTTTCCCCTTCCCACTCAGACCACTCCCATACAGTCCTAACAACATTTTTGCCTTAGAAATAATGTTTTGCTAAAAAGCTATTTTTGCACATTTGAATGGAAATCTAATACAGTAGCTAGGTTTCCATTCAGTTTGTGTTAGATTTTAATGTGAATATTCTAAAATCTGCATAAAACAATATGTGCATTTTCCCACCAGAGATGTGTTTCCATCAAACTGACTTTTTGTGGATAAAAGGCTGCGTGTGATGACTTAGTGCACATAAAAATAACTTTTGTGGTTAAATTCCCATGTACCAAATAAAAAATACAAGTTAAATGGGTTTCCATCGCATTTTCAACTCTACTGATGGTTTTGTCACAAAAACGGTTGCATTATATAGCAAATGTGTCCACTCTGGTCTTGGCACATGCGCCCAAGTCAACAGCTCGCAAATACAGTGCTGGTAGGCTACCTATATTACATTATGAGATAATTATGCATAAGAGCAATATTATTTGTACTTGTCAAACGGCAGCCAAGCATCGATCATCATGTCACCAGTATAAGACCCTCAATATTTATAGGAAATGAGCATCAAGCTCATCACCTTTCACATTCACCATCCTTTGAAGTATTTTATCTGTAGCCTAATGAACTACATGCTTTTCCGAGTCGTAGTGGGAGGACCACACAACACATCATTGCTTTACTCCAAGTTTACTTTGATATGATGGTTATTATATTAATATTTGCGCATAAAGGCATTTCCACTGCCATTTCTCTGTAACGGGGTGCGTATTGGCGGCAGAGAAGTCAGGTGCAGGAGAGCGAAAACTGATTTACAACGGTGTCGTTTAATAAACATAAAAAACACCGTAAACAGAACAAGCAATGAATGGGTCAAACAAAACCTGGTATCCACCTGCATAACATACACAAGCACTACAAGAAACAATTCCGGACAAGGACATGGAGGGAACAGAGGGTTAAATACACAACATGTAATTGATGGAATTGAAACCAGGTATGAGGGAAGACAAGACAAAACAAATGAAAGGTGGATCGGTGATGGCTAGAAGGCCAGTGACGTCGTCCGCCGAACGCTGCCCGAACTAGGAGAGGGACCGACTTCGGCGGAAGTCGTGACATTCTTGCATATTTAATTTTACCGACACAAAAATATCCCCGCATGTCGAAACAAACAAATTGTCTGTAGGCATTTATACATTTGTACCGGCATTTCATGTTTCCATCAGCTGAGTGGTGACTTTTTCCATACATCAGGTAATTCATCTGCATGGAATGGTTGGATGGTAACATGGATAGTAAGGTACTTAATTGTTACCCAGAAATAATTTGATATTGATATAAAAACGGCTGCATTGGGCCTTTAAGAATTCCATTCACGGGTGCTCAAGTTAAAGGGTAGCTAAGCTATAATTATATCCTGTGAGTTGTGGGCGGGGCACGGCCCATTATTGTAGCATGAATGACAACATATTAGCATACTCAACGGGAGACTTTTAATTTTCCCTCTGATTGTTTGATAGTAATTATGGCTTGCTTTATCGACTGCAACAACTGCTCAATCATAGTAAAGATGAAGTATCGCATCACCCACGGCCCAATGTCTATTGAGATGTTGTTTGTGTAATGTTGTTGATACAAGAGCAGGGAGAATAGCATGGGAGGAGAGTGTGCTGTTCATGCATTAGAAACCATCAGTGTTACTCTAGATGAGCTCAGTGTTAAGACCGCTGTTCCCTCCTTCTTTATCAGTGTTTCTACTTCGCTCTCTAATATTTCACTTCTATTTTATGGATATCACTGAAAGAGCCCATTACACAAATCAGTCGGCCATAAAAATGCATCTACCTTGCATAGTCCTTCTAGACAAGACTTCTCATTTCAATATCATCTGTCTTCTTACAGCAATGTAGTACTGCAGAATAGCCAGAGTACAGTATCTTTCAATCTATCTTAGACTCAGGCTACATATTGGACACAATGTTGTCAGTCGGAACTTGACTTATATAACTAACTATAACTGTACAGTACAGGGCCCAGGGCGAGGGTTACTGACTCCTCTCTCTTTGCACAGTATCAGTTCTGTTCCTGCATTACGATGTGTAATGATGTGCAGTGGCCCGTGGCCTGCCTCTCTCTCTTTCTTTCCATCTCTCCATCTCTCTCACAATGCCTCATTCGTCCTTGCTCTCTCACATAACTGTGGAGCCATGCCTGTGTTTGAAGCGATAAGCCCAGGTCACTCACACACACACAACACAGAGAGGTCGGTCTTCCCATTAGTGGTGCTGGCCTCATTGTGACCACACAAAGAACATGCCCTGGGCTCTCCCTCCGTGGAACAGATCAGCTGCCTCTCTTAAGTCCTTTATTAATGGAATCACAATCTCTCCACCAGCACCGAGCCCTCCGTTTATGTAACCACAGTACTGGAGATTGACTCCCAGATAACCACATGAGTACAGGCCATTGTGGGGATCATCAGATGTACATACTGGTGCCACGCTACCCTTTATCTGTAGTGCTAGTGGAGTTTGTCAGGTATGGTCAGAGTCTTAGTGGTCACCAGCGACACAGCAAACATTTTGGTTTCATTGTATTTTACAGTTAGTCCGCTACAACTGATCAATGTCTTGATGCTATGTGCTAGCCTAGAATGCATCAAATAAGTGGATCGGCTGGGTACACTCAAGGAGGGGTTGAGATTGGAAATACTGCCTTACTGTAGATATACTGACATATACTGTAGCTACAGTTGAAGTCGGAAGTTCACATACAGTGAGGTTAACAAACTATAGTTTTGGCAAGTCAGTTAGGACATCTACTTTGTGCATGACACAAATCATTTTTCCAACAATTGTTAACAGATAAATTATTTCACTTATAATTCACTGTATCACAATTCCAGTGGGTCCGACGTTTACATACACTAAGTTGACTGTGCCTTTAAACAGCTTGGAAAATTACAGAAAATGATGGCATGGCTTTGAAGCTTCTGATAGGCTAATTGACATAATTTGAGTCAATAGGAGGTGTACCTGTGGATGTATTTCAAGGCCTACCTTCAAACTCAGTGCCTCTTTGCTTGACATCATGGGAAAATCAAAAGAAATCAGCCAAGACCTCAGAAAAATAATTGTAGACCACCACAAGTCTGGTTCATTCTTGGGAGCAATTTCCAAACGCCTGAAGGTACCACGTTCATCTGTACAAACAATAGTACGCAAGTATAAACACCATGGGACCACGCAGCCGTCATACCGCTCAGGAAGGAGACGCGTTCTGTCTCCTAGAGATGAACGTACTTGGGTGCGAAAAGTGAAAATCAATCCCAGAACAACAGCAAAGGACCTTGTGAAGATGCTGGAGGAAACATTTACAAAAGTATCTATATCCACAGTAAAACGAGTCCTATATCGACATAACCTGAAAGGCCGCTCAGGAAGGAAGAAGCCACTGCTCCAAAACCACCATAAAAAAGCCAGACTACGGTTTGCAACTGCACATGGGGACAAAGATCGTACTTTTTGGAGAAATGTCCTCTGGTCTGATGAAACAAAAATAGAACTGTTTGGCCATAATGACCATCGTTATGTTTGGTGGAAAAAGGGGGAGGCTTGCAAGCCGAAGAACACCATCCCAACCCTGAAGCACGGGGGTAGCAGCATCATGTTGTGGGGGTGCTTTGCTGCAGGAGGGACTGGTCTACTTCACAAAATAGATGGCATCATGAGGTAGGACAATTATGTGGATATATTGAAGCACCATCTCAAGACATCAGTCAGGAAGTTAAAGCTTGGTCGCAAATGGGTCTTCTAAATGGACAATGACCCCAAGCATACTTCCAAAGTTGTGGCAAAATGGCCTAAGGACAACAAAGTCAAGGTATTGGAGTGGCCATCACAAAGCCCTGACCTCAATCCTATAGAAGATATGTGGGCAGAACTGAAAAAGCGTGTGCGAGCAAGGAGGCCTACAAACCTGACTCAGTTACACCAGCTCTGTCAGGAGGAAGGGACAAAATTCACCCAACTTATTGTGGGAAGCTTGTGGAAGGCTACCTGAAACATTTGACCCAAGTTAAACAATTTAAAGGCAATGCAACCTAATACTAATTGAGGGTATGTACACTTCTGACCCGCTGGGAATGTGATGAATGCGGCCATGTGGTAAACTGGTGTCACGTTCGTTTGTAGAAACGGACCAAAGAGCAGGCGTGAGTAGCATTCCACATAATTTATTAGAAAGTGAAACTTGGCAAAATACAAAACAATAAAGAATAAACGAACCGTGATGACAATGCAGTGCTAACAGGCAACTAAATATAAACAATATCCCATAACCCACAGGTGGAAAAAAATGCTACTTAAGTATGATCCCCAATTAGAGACAACGATAACCAGCTGCCTCTAATTGGGAATCATAGAAATCACTAACATAGAAAATGAACCTGGAACCCCACATAGAAAATATAAACTAGAACAACCCCCCAGTCACGCCCTGACCTACTCTACCATAGAAAATAAAAGCTTTCTATGGTCAGGACGTGACAACTGGGAATAATTACTGCTGACTATAGCTGAAGTCATCAGGTTTGCAGGCTGAGCTCTTTCATCAGTATGGATCCCATTAGATTAACCAGTCTCCTGAGAGAGGGCCGGGCCGGAGGAAGAGAACAGAGAGATGGATGGACACCACTCACTTTAACTGTAGCTTGGATCTGCACAGTGCAGTCCTCAGTCAACTGTTTTTATGCCTTGTAGAGACACAATGGAATAGTGATCAAGTTAGCTATCCAGCAGATTTGTTGAAGATTGGTTCAGATATCTCCTCAGGAGGTAAACTAATAGTAAAACTGCTTGGTGGAGGACAGGTGTACAATAAGCTATAGATATAGCAGTACACACAATAACAAACATATTACCACAGATTGAGTGGTTCCATAACCAACCAGCTATGTTGACAGACAACATCACCTAACAGGGAAACGGTTGTGTGGTTATGTTGGCAGAGTAGTTGAGATCTAGGCTAACAGCGGGGGGACTAGATACGGTAAACACAATCCTAGCGCTGTTTGTTAGCCTACTTGTGTAGAACAGATCCAGCCTCTGCAACCCATTCTCCACTCTCACCCGATCATCCTGTCATTATACACAGGCCTCTCTCTCGTATCCTGCTGTTACCCCCCTGCAGATAAAATTACTGTAATCTGCTCCTATCAGGCAAACAGAGAATGCCCCTGCTAGCCAGCGGCGAGCTATTTAACTAGCATATTGTGGCTTTCACAGCTAATAACACCCCTAATGGGGTTATTTGTGCAGTGCAGATTGGAAATGTTGACAAGGTGGTTAGATAAAGCTGGAGAGGGGTCGGTGTGCTACAGTAGATTACAGTAGGGAGGGTAAGGTATACAGATGGTTTATTTAACTTTTGTAACCTGAGTCTCCCTGACTATGTCAGAGCGTGGGAGTCATACCTGAGCAATTGGCGAAGTCTTGAAAAAGTATAGGGATGATAGACTTATGTGGGGTATACAACATGATACCCAACTATCAGGTATTTCACTGGGTACCATGTAAACAGCTGTCCCAGTTCAGTGAGTCAAGACACACTCACAGTGAACTAATAACATTAGTCTACTTCCCAATTTGAGTTATTGAGGGAGTCACACAGCCATATAGGAATAATGAATAGGATAAACACCCTTTCCCTCCTAGATACATTTGTAGTAGGCTACAACAAGAAAAAATATTAAAATTCTACATGGGTAGGATTCAACATCGAGGATTCACCCAAACGTGCTCCTCTTCAGTATTCAGCCCAGTAACATCAGATGTGAAGAGTCTTCTGGGAGAACTCTGTTATCACAAGGCCCACGCAAAACCCACTCACTGATGCCCTTACACTGCCTGATGACCCATTTATGTGTGTGTATATATATATATATATATATATATATATGTGTGTGTGTGTGTGTGTGTGTGTGTGTGTGTGTGTGTGTGTGTGTTGTACCCACATGTAGGTGTTCTGTGCACATATGCAGTATGTTTGTGTGGGTGGAGGTCACTGATGGGTGAAAGTGGTTTTTGGAATACTTTCATTTTACAAATCCTTTGTAGAAAACTTTTCTTCAAAGCCTGTTCAGACTTCTGTCAGTACATTTGGAATCAATGCCCAACACTCACCCAAAATAGGTTGATTCTTAGGGGAATGAGTCAGGGCACAAAATAGCATGGGTACAACAAACACAACTTCTGGTTGGTTCTCCAAATGTGTCGTCCGGGTTAGGGTTTGGCCGGGGTAGACCATCATTGTAAATAAGAATTTGTTTTTAACTGACTTGCCTAGTTAAATAAAGGTTCAAATAAAAATCTCAGCAAACTGCATCTTTGACCAAAACTCACCAACACTTTCTGTTGAGAGCCAGGGAACACTACAATTGCATGGCTATTACACGGCATCACGTCAGATAGATTGGTGAAGCCATTTGGTGATGAGACATGACAATCCAATAGCTTTGCTGACAGTAATGGCTTCATTTAAATGCAGAACATTCAACAGTGGCAAATCCACTTCAGTGACAGATTTTTTTTTTTTTTACAATCCTTTTTTATACACAGCCAGAGAGCTGTCCTGATTCAGCCTTGTAAAGTGCCAGAGGACCCAAATACTCTAATCTGGTTAAATGTTTGTTCTGTGTGGAGAGCCTTCTGGTGGTCACTGAGGCTCAATGGTCCGGATATGTGGTTACACTCCCACTTGTCCCCAAGTGAATCCTGCTGGGCTGACAAATACAGACACACACAGATACATAGGCTCGCTCTGTAACACACTCATAGAGAGACACACGGATATACATGTGTGTACACACACACACACGCACGCACAAACACACACACTGGTTTACACTTGTCATATTAATCTGCTTAATCTTTGCACCCTCATCCCCCTCACTCACACGCAGCCAGACCCACACTCCCACCCTCGCAGGATTCAGCTGATAACCCCTGTGTGTGTGGGTCTAATCCTTCAAGTTGACAGACAGATGGTTATTAAGCTCCGCTGTGCCATTGTTCTGAGGCCGGGTCTGTAGGAGCTCCATTGTCTTAGAAAAGTGCCTGCTTGAGTAATTTGGCAAAATATCTCCTATACTGTCAACAGGGACAATAGAGCCAGAGGACAGACAGGGGAGCTGCGCTCTCTAGAGCACACGTGATGGCTGCCTATATGCCTTGCACAAATAATAGCAGGAATTTGAGGGCTTATTGCGTTGTACAAAATTATGGCTAAAATATATGGGTTGTTCCAGTGAGATTCAGCCATAGACCGTACAAACAACAGTATTTCTCAGGCTTCTTTGGTTATGGGCTGGGGAGTCTGTGGAGCCTAGCCTAATGTGATACATGAAACATAATGAGGAAAATGTAATGCAGATGTGTTGTAATGAGTGAGGAAAAAAATAGGACATCATTTAAAAAAAGAAGCCACAGACGATTTAGACTCAAAAGCTTTATAACTGTAATTTTAGCCGAGATATGCTGTATAAAGACAGGAGTGACGCTGTTAAGAATTCATCTAATTTTTGGACATTCTATATTTCTGTAATTCCAGATATCAGTGTTGAGGCACTCTTTCTGAGCTCAGGTATTGTGTACAAAATGGAGGGCACCAACATCTTTCTTTCAGACGTAATGGGGGATGAAAGTGGGTTACATTGCACACTCCTCCTTGATCAGCACAATGACAGCTGGCTACGAAAAACTTTTGCAAACTTCTCAGCTACTTTTCCTCCAGACAAAGCTCATTTATCAGTTACGCAATGAGAGCCATGCACAGCGGGCTACCTAATGTACTGAGCCATGGAGAGGAGCAGGAGCTATGAGAGGAGGCATAGAGACAGAGGAGCCATGGCCTGGCCTGTTCTGCACCTGACTGTGATCGCCCCCTAGGGTTGAGGAGGAGAGATACAGGACTGAGGAGGCAGGTGGTCTTCAAAATAAGACAGGATGTAAAGGACTCACTACTACAGTAAAGGACTGACTACTGGAAAACATATGTCATAGCTACACAGGCATACATTTTAGGTATAATGCAGAAGACGTTTAAAAAAATCCTAGTTATCACTACAAAATGGAAACAGTCACATCCAATAAATAAAAATGACTTCTGCACACATTCCTGTACACTCTGCATGTTTTATGATGTCAACATTTGCCAGTAGTATGACCCCCCCCCCCCCCCCCCCCCAGCTGATCCCTTTCTTCCCAATGACTAGATTCTAAATGATCTCATGTAGATGACCTCAGTCCTGCAGAACAACATGTGTCATCAGGCTCTATTTAGCTGTCTGTGTTTGGCTTTTTGACCAGCTCAGGGCATTGAAAGGAAATCATTAGGATCTAACTGATTCCCTTGGTGGCCATAGGAGCCAGTACCCCAGTGAAGTTTTTCTTAATCAGAACCTGGTGAAGGCAGCTGACTCTCATCCTGTTGTCCGTGTGCCTTTGTTCGAGTAATGAGCTTCGTGTTTACTGTTTACAAAGCCAACTGTGTATGTGTCTTAGTGACAGGCACAAAAATGTACACTCTAGCCTCCCTCAACAGAGAAACATCCATAAAATTATACAGCCCACTGTCCTTAAACACAATCTTCCTTTTCAAAGGGTTGACCTTACCACTAAACTGACAATGCCATGGATGTGAAGAATGATTTTTAAAGTCCGTTTTTTACTATTCACAGTGCCTAGTGAAATACCACCTGATTATAAAACATGGGTGGGGGTGGAAGTGGGGAGACAGAGTAGCCCCTCCCCCTAGGGTTCCTTTCCCGCCCACTGAATTAGCGGCAGATTGTTCCTCCACTGTTGTGTCTGATTGGATAATGGAGGTCGATTAGGTTGGATGATCTTCACAGGGGGTTGTGTATCTGTGTCAGATGACATTTTCTTTTGGAAATGAAGTGAGGGGGGAAGGGAGGGGTGGGATCCTGTTGTTATCCACACACACACACACACACACACACACACACACACACACACACACACACACACACACACACACACACACACACACACACACACACACACACACACACACACACACACACACACAGACAGACAGACAGACAGACAGACAGACAGACAGACAGACAGACAGACAGACAGACAGACAGACAGACAGACAGACAGACAGACAGACAGACAGACAGACAGACAGACAGACACAGAGATACAGACACAGACACACAGTTCATCTGTTTCCAAACCACTTGCTCTTGCCCTAGGAACTGGTGCAAGTAACTAATTTACTAATGTCAAGGTGCTCGTGACAAGATGAGCAATGCGGGTGACTCAAAATTGGCATTTCGTATACATTCAATGTTTAAATTGACGGTGGCCCTCGAATGCAGAATTCTAAATAGGCCAGTTTAGGAACTAAATCGCTGACAGATGACAGCAGCAAAGCACATCTGACAGTGATGGAAAACACAAGGTTTCATCCATAATGTATGAGACACATCATCCACAGACCGTCACTATATACCTCACAGCACCATTACTCTTCTCTTCCTCCGGGACCATTGGCTGATTGACCTCATGGGGCTCTGCTGTTTTTCCTTTTATCCCTTCCATTTGTTTAGGGAGAGGGGAGTAATCATTTACTTTGCCTCATGCTGAGAATATTATTGATAGTGATACACTGTCCAGGGGGGAGTGTACGTGTCTGTGTGTGTGTTTGTTGGGAGGCATGTGTCTGTCATTTACCCTGTCTTCACAGATGATGAAGCAGCACCAGTGTACGCTGTTGACTACTGATGAATAGATGGTATGTGCAGGGTTAGGGGGGCGGATGCCTGTGTCACCGTCAGAGGGAGGCATATTCATGATTCAACAATGTTTTCCATCGAAGTGCTGTGTCGTGTGGACAATATTACATTATTAGAATCCTGAGCAGAGCCCTCCGTCGAACAGCTTTTAATGCTCTCTGAACTCATCAGTCAATGTCATCTGTCAAAATGCTAATGTCAATGTGAGTTCTAATACAGACAATTCTATGAATGTAAGAAATGGCTTGCTATTTGATTTCAGTTACCTGGTTTGAAGTCTACTTCCTTATTGTTGACATATTTTCCCTATTAAGACTAAAATACCATGAGCAAAGCCTTTGATGTCCTATATTACACACAAACAAATATTCCATCTGATTCCCCACTCAAACATGCAGACCAAAGATATGATCAACAGGGGTAAAAATCGAGTGAAATTCCATGATGGAGAAAGACATGTGAAGGGTGAAGCTTTGGTGTTGAGAGTGACCCATGTAATGGATGGTAGGATGTGCTGTATACCTTTCGGAAAAGCCACACTGTTCAAGGAAGTCCCTTTAGGAAGACTTATAGTTTCGTTACTCAGTCTTGGCCCATGTGCTCCCCCACACCTACTACAGTCATCGTGTGCATCAAACTTATGAGGCCTCACGGTGTCTACCCTGTTGATTCTAAGCAATCCAGGTCTAAAAAAGAATGATGCAGCGCTATTGTTAAACCAGGCATAGCCAATAAGCTAGGAGTGGGATGAGTGTGACGTGGTGAGAATTATCAGTGAGTCTCAGGAGTCTTAGAGGTGGGTGGGGATTCCCTATTTGACATTTGGAATATGGGCATGCCACACTGAAGGCAAAGTATCCCTATAAGAGGCAATATTTTGTCTTTATTGATATCTGTATTCCACAATCAATGACCATAAAAAGTCTACCACTATAAATCACTCTGAAGTACTAATCTTGTTATATTGCACATACAACTGCTGTAGACACAAAAATAAATGCAGTAATGTTTATTAAAATCAAGCACTTATCTAGTGCTTCTTCCCTGAAGCTCCTCTGAAGGCACTGGTGATGGCTCGAGAGAGGGCCCGAAACACCCTAACCACAAAGGGGCGTTTACGGGATTGGGGATTCTGTGCAGTAGGTGCAGGTATCAGGTCCTCCATGGGTGGGAAGGCGGAAGGAACCTCTGGAACCAAAAGTGTGCAAAGCTGTCATCAAGGCAAAGGGTGGCTACTTTGAAGATTCTCAAATACACATATATTCTGATTTGTTTAACACTTTTTTGGTTACTACATGAATCTATATGTGTTATTCCACTATGTAGAAAATAGTAAAAATAAAGAAAAACCCTTGACTGAGTAGGTGTGTCCAAACTTTTGACTGATACTGTATCTTTGTTCACTCATGCCAAGGTCATAACAAACTGGTCACATGGTGATTAATTACAATTACATAATCAATGCTTATTACTCACTCAGTGACATATCACTGAAACGTTTTGTTGGCAGCGCTTCCAGTTCAGGGTGCTTCTTGGATTGTCCTTTTCTCTTGAACACCTGTTGACAAAATATATCCTGACATTAGAGCCCTCACAATATCTCATAAGCCCACTGGCTGTGGGATAATTAAATCCCAGCCCTAACTTAGAGGCAATTCCCAAACACAAAGCTCCCTACCTTGATCCTGATCTTCGGGATGCTAGGCATTTTGAAAAGGAAACGCCACTTCTTGCTATTCTTTTCACCTCCAGCAGAGCGAGGCATCACATCAGCGTTGCCATCAGATGGGTTAAGGCTCCTCGTGGGGAATTCATCTGGTTGGACTAACCTGGAAACTAATTCTGGGAGAAGTAGAGATGATACATTTGGCACAGTTGAAGTCAGTAAACTTTTCCATCATAAGAAACAATCTATTGAGCACGTTACAAAAGATTCCTCTACAGAGTTAAAATGGCAATTTAACTTACCATCCTCTGACTTCACTGTGGGCTTGGACTCATCAGTCAGGGTGTCCATCACTGTGTTAGTCATTATCTTAGTGACCTGATCCATCGTCTGCCTTACTCCAGTGGAAAAGGACGACACATCTAAGCACTGCCCCAGGAGAGTCCTAACAGAATTTTCGGCAAAGCTGTAGGCGAGCTCAGAGGCATCATTCCTTGACAGCTTTTTTAGGGCTGGCTTTGGCAATGCCGGTTCAGAGAAGCTCCTGTGGCCAGCCATGGATTGAAGTTGCCGGCTTATTGTGATCTCCTGAATGAGACCATGGACCTTTGTGATGAGGTCGTCTGACACACCTTGAATGGTTTCAATGGAGACGAGCCTCTCAAGGTTTTCCTCTGCTGAAGTCTTCTTTGATTCGTCCTTCACCAGCGTTTCCATTATAGTTTGCACTATAATGTTGGTGTCAGACATGGATGTTGGTATCAGGCATGATGGTTGACACACAAGCTTTGCAGGGGAAGAATCCTGGTTCCTCTCATGAGTAGAAAAGTATTTTGTCAAGGATTGCTTAGATAGTGACTCTGGCACATCTACTGTGATCAAGCTGTGGGACGCTGTCCCCTTTATCTCATCTGCAGTCAACTGGTCAAGGCTCTCAAGAAGAGAGTCCAACATGTCAGTTGTCTTCTGTCCAACAGATGAATTATCTGAGGCAGCCACTCTGCACTTGATCACATTTAGGATCTGGCTGAGGGTGGTCTTAGCAGACTTGGTGAAGCTATGCTTAGTGACTGCCACTGTTGAGTCTTGGAGAGCCAAAAGTGGTTGGCAACTTTCACTCAAGAGAGAAAAATCTCCTCTCAAACTGTGATCACTCAACACTGACATGCTCTTGGTGGGTGTCAATGTGAAGGTGTCAAAGTCTTGATTTTCTGTTGATGTGCCACCCCGAGACGCAAGGGATTTAGACCTTTCTATCTTGGCTAAACTGTCTTTTGTCAACAACTTCTCACTCCTGACAGATTGAGGTCGCTCCGGGTCATGAGCAGTGTCAGAGGCCTCAAAGTATCCATGTTTCTCCACAGGCATGGAATCCACCACATCTTTGGTTTTGGAGGCAGGCACTGAGGACATGGAGAAGAAGACCTTCAGCCTATCCCGCACTTGGTAGTAGATGTTGTGAGCCGCATCCAGGAACTTGTCAAAAACTATTTTAGGTATGAGGTGGGACTCTGTATCCATGGTCTCTCTCTCTAGGTCTTCCACAATAATGTTCACAATGTCTGAGGTGGCTGCAAACAGATGTTGTGAATAGGTAGCAGGCATATTCAGCTCCAAATGGTTGGCTTTGCGAGCATAGAAAACAATTGCAGCTCCAAGGATAGCCTCACTCACGATCTGGTTGGCCTTTGTGTAGAACTCCACACTTAGGATACTCCTGATGGAAATATTAGAGGTTCTGCTGCTGCTGACTGCACTTTGTGGCTGTGTGAGCGAGGAAATCTCACCTGAAATGGGGAGGTCCTCCAACTTTGAGATGAGAGCATCCAACTTCTGGCTGAACTCCAAGAACACATTTAATGTCCTCCCTCCAACGGAAGAAGAACAGTCTTCCTTAGAAGCCTCAAACTTCAGAACTGAGGCCACCTGTTTGATTACCTCTTTAGTGCATGTGTTGAGGGTTAGCTGGTTGTCTGAGATATCACTCAGAGACCTGAAGGACATACCAGAGCTGTTAATACTGGTCTTTTGCACAGGAGATACCTCCACACAGGCCTCAGTTAGGAGTGGTCCAGTTGCAGAGAGCTTGGTATTCAGAGGAACATCTTTTTCATTAGTGAGATGGTGTAAACTGAACCACTTATTTAGTTTGTCCAGCGCATTGGTGTACAGGTTTTGTGAACTTGTATGTACTTCAACCCAGAACTTTTTGCGACCAGATTTTGTGGCTGCTGAGACCTTATTTGCCTCAAATGCCTCATGCAAGTCTCCTAATACGCCATCAAAAAGATCAACCGATGCCGCTGCAATACTTTCAGGGGAAATATGGGCAGATAAGATTTCCTCTAATCTATTAGTGTCGGTCGAAGGGGTTTTGTTCAGATTGGCAAATGTCACATCTGCCTCCTTAAGGCCCTGAATGATATGAGAAACATCTATATCCTCAAGACTCTGTGACAGAGAAGATACCAGGTCTCTGGCAGCAAGGTTACCCTGGGAGCCGGCCTCTGTGGCTGGGTTGAGACTCATCTCAATCTCAAGCTCAGTTTTAATTGCTTGGCAGGCAGTTGCTACAGCAACCGCTGAGTGAGAGCACAAGAACTTCAAGTCAGAGTCTGAGATGGACAAAGATGGTGAGTCGTGAGTCATGGACATGGCCTCCAGACTGCTCTCGGACGCAAAGGACTGGAGTTTTACAGAGACTTGTCTGACCATCTCCCCTGCAACACCGCTGATGTCTATTGATGAGCTGGAGCCGGTGCACTGTGGCCTTAAATGTGTTTGGCTGTCCGAAAGTCCAAGATTATAAAAAACATCACCAAACACAACATCCACAACATCAGTCGACAACGCTGTAATTCTGTTGCTAGACAGGAACTTAGCTGGATGCACGTCATCTGAGGTGAGAGTCCAATCACAAAGGGATTCTTTGGATGAGCACTTGGACAGGCTCTGGATTGTTGGAGTTGCTGATATGCAGCTTTCATTGGTAGACTCGCCATAGAGTTGTGACATTTTAATTTGAACGGCTTTCACGATCTTGCCCTTGGAGATATTCATCAAGTGGTCACTGATGGACTGCCTGGAGGACTGTCTACTTGCAGATCTTTGAACTACCATGCTTTGAATTTCAGCAGAAACTGCAGTAAGGAAGTAACTCAAAGGGGTGGTCCGTTCCTGCTCAGTTCTTCCGTTGTCTTTAGTCCTGAGGATACTATTGATGACGGTGACTATTACCTGTCCAGCCAGAGGACCCAATATGGCTTCCATCTCCCCCGCTAATTCAAGTGGAGACTTGTTGGACTGGCGACTGCTGGACTTGCGGCCGTGCGCAATATGCTCCATTGCGTGGGCATACATTGATGCAGTTGCCATGCTCAGCATTTCTTGAGCAAACTGAATGCTTGCTGAGTTGCTGCCATGACCTTCAGTTCCCTGACTACAACCCACATTTAGCATTAGCTGAGCTAGCCTGGAGTTGATGACTTTCATCACCATCTCCACAATTTCCATTACCAATCTGGTGTCTGTGGAGACGATGATGGGCATGAGCTTCCTCTGCCTACTCCGGCTGGATGGCAGTACAATCTCACTTAGCGACCTGCATGCTCCACTGTGGACCATTTGATTGAAAATACAGCTCTGAGACAGGCCAAACACAGACCTGAGTGGCTCTGAGCAGGGTCTGTCCCTCATCTCTCTATTGCCCCCCTCAGGTGTTGAGCGATATGTGACCTCTCCAGGGATCAAGTCTTTATCATCCTCTTCACTCAGCAAAGAGGTCATGGACCTAGAGAATGCACACAACAGAGACATAGTAACAAAAATGTCCATAGCGTTTTGGACTCAACCTCATTATTATTATTACTAATCAAAAGAAGTAAACCAATAAACATTTTAGAGATTTTGTGTTCCATCTAAGCAGTATCTCTCATTACGTGGGGCTGGTTACTGGTACACATGGTGGGGGATACGGGAATAATGTGTGAGGGTAGAACTTCTTGGAGGGAAGTGGATAGTGGTGCTTACCTGTGACTGGAGGGGAAAGGTGTGGGTGTCGGTGTGCTCCAGGAAGTTTTAGAACTGGTGTTCCTGCTGGGGCCTTGAGTACAACTTAATCTCACAGTGCGGGAGAGAGAAGTTACTGCCTCCTCACTTCCTGATCCAGGAGAGCCTGGCAACTCAGTCAGCTCTATCTGCATGGTGAGGTCAAGGGCGGGAACCACAACTGTCGATTTGATCTTCTTCACCCATGTGACAATGTCCATGCACTTGGCAGTAAACTCATCTCTAGTTAACTGCAATGAACATATAGAGAAGTTAGACACTGTATCGATATAATGACTTAGAGCCATGTGATGACTCACCATTTCACTAACCAAGCAGACAGGAACTGACTTTAACTCACCTTGGCACGCATATTCTCACTCAACAGATTCCAGTGGCTGAAAAGTAAATAAAAGATAACCTTTCTAATGGGGAACATATCTAGGAAGCCCAGTTGATCTGGGCATCTAAAAGATGTATAATACAATCAAACAATCAAGGGGAGAATAGGAAATCCACAGAGCAACATACTTGTCAGTCATGTCCTGCACAAAGGTGGAGAGGTCTGGGGAGCTTCTTTGCAGCCTGACAAGGCTGTTCTGGGACGTTGCAGCCTGGGGGGCCGTGGGCATGGTGGTGAAGGTCACATCAGTATCCTGGTGACGACAGGAAGTACAGTTATGCTGGAATTCAATCAACTCTAGTACTCTCTCCTCCCAAACACACACACACAATGCAACTAGTAGATTAGATTGAGAGATGACTACAGTCCTCACCTCCAGTTTCAGGTCTCCAGAGTTGAGTAGAGAAGTCTGGTGTGGCTCCTGTACATGGGATGGGCCGGGTGTCTCTAGATCAGCCTGCATCCCACTCTCTATTTCAGCCTCGAGTGACTGGGTTGGTTCAGCTGACTTCAGATCAGCCTCCTGCATCTCTGCCTCCGGTTCAGCCGCTATTGACTGAGTTGGGCTGGCTATTTCTTGATCAGCAAAGAACTGGGCCAGGCTCCCAGTATCAGGCTGATCTTTTTCATATCTGTGCAGAGGAAAATAATCTCTCTATGATCACTGGGACCTAGCCATAATGTATAGACATTTGACCTATGTGTGAATGGATAATTTGTGTAAATTACTTACCTGACTTCATCCTGCATGTCATCAGCATTATTGATAGGGTCCTCAAGAGGCTGTGAGTCTAATATATATGAGGGTGAGGTCATCACTTTTGACCTCTGAAAGACATCAGAAAGTCATGTACATGCCTCACCTTTAGCCATCTCGTTGGTCACATCTTATCTATAGTGAAGGTGACCTATTGCAACTCTTTCACCAGAGAGGAAGAGGCAAAGCGAGGGTTTACTCCACCCAAAATTTGATCACAAAAATAAGACCACGAAGTGAAGAATATTTGTATCAAATTCAGTCAACAAAAAATTTAATCTCTAACTTGCTGAGTGATGCTTATTTGATCGAATAGAAGTTTTGGAATGGTTAGGTTGTTCGGAATGCACTGATATAAGCGGACACTCGTGGCATTTCAGCAACTTTTGAAAATAATCTACTTTATATTGGAGTTGTGCCTGTTGTTCACACATGCATCTGGCCTGTCTTTGGCTAGAATGGTCGTACCTGATCTCACCCCCTCCCGCCTGCCATCCAGGACATGCATTTCCATTGTTATAGAGGCCACTCGACTATCTTGTCAATATAATTGGTCATCTTTGCTTGCACCCAACCTAAGGGTCATAGCCTTTGACCCCCTGAAGTCATTAGAAAGAAGGCCTACATGCTTCATCTAGCCTATCTTTACAGTAGCCTATGACTGGTCTATTACTTAAATGTTTTGGTCAATGACAGCCTATAGGCTACATATTAACCCACATAAATTAATACAATTGGATGTTATTCTGCTGTAAAATCTGTACAATGCTTCTTCTCATTTACAATAACTACAGTATTGAATATAAAGTAACATACCTCAGACACTTTACTCTCCGTGTCTTTTCCTTGTAAAATAAGTGAATGCGCATCTAATGATTAACACTAGGTCGTCCAGTCAACAACGAAGATAAGAATGAGCCAACCAGTTTTTCTGTACAGTTTTAAACCTCATCAATTATGACGTAACAATGTTATGAGTATTTTACGCACTGGTAAACGCACCCCTGATTCAGGCCTACTCATTGAAAGTACTGAATCTTAATGGAAGTTCTGGGGGTTGTAAGGCCCATGTTTTGGGCTTTTGCCGCAAATGTTGAGTGCGATGCAAAACAACATAAAAGGTGATACACTAAGTTACATACCATAATGTCGCAGTTGAGCTGGAACTATCGTCCTATAAGATCATGAGAGTTTTTGAATAAGATCGCAGGTACACTAGTATCTGTGCGTTAGAGGTATCGTCGTCAACTCTAACGCACGGGTACTGGGGCAGGTATAGTTACATCCCTGCTCTGATTGCTCATGTGCTTCAACCAGATATAAGGAGAACAGTCCAGTAAACTATAACTGCACAATCAATACCTATTACTGACCATCTATATTCACCCTAAAATCTAAAGTCATACCCAATCATTAACATCGGTTCAATCAACTCTGCCCAGCCTATATACAGGACTTCAATAAATAAGGGTGGTACATAAAAAATAAAAAATAAAGAACATATTGCCCTCTTGTGGTTAGTAAAGGTAATGAAGTAATCCCAGTCTTCAAAAGTTTCTGACACCAAACTCTCGCGAGGCTCGGTCCAGAAGTACCGCTATGAAATGAACACAATGGACTGTCTGTTTTGATGGTTTAATGGATCTTTGAGGTTATTGACCGGGTTTTTAATCCATAACAGACAGTGGATAGTAAATCAAAAAATGTATTCGAATACTGGACTTTGTTTCAAAGCATTGTTCCAAAATAATTTAGCAAATACAACCTGATCATATAATCTGTATCAGGAGGAAAAGAGGAATGTTTGTTTAGTGGATTCCCAGCTACAAACCTGCTTAACAACATGCACTATATATAAAAAAGTATGCGGACACACCTTGAAATTAGTGGATTCAGCTATTTCAGGCACACACGTTGGTGACGGGTGTCTAAGGACACAGCCATGCAATCTCCATAAACAAACATTGGCAGTAGAATGGCCTTACTGAAGAGCTCAGTGACTTTCATTGTGGCACCGTCACAAGATACCACCTTTCCAACAGGTTAGTTCGTCAAATTTCTGCCATGCTAGAGCTGCCCCCGTCAACTGTAAGCGCTGTTATTGTGAAGTGGAATCGTCTAGGAGCAACAATGGCTCAGCTGCGAAGTGGTAGGCCATACAAGCTCAAGGAACGGGACCCTTGAGTGCTGAAGCATGTAGAGCGTAAAAATTGTCTGTCCTTGGTTGTAACAATAACTACCGAGTTCCAAACTGCCTCTGGAATCAATGTCAGCACAAAAACTGTTTCGTCGGGAGCTTCATGAAATGGGTTTCATGGGCGAGCAGCCGCATACAAGCCTAAGATCACAATGCGCAATGCCAAGCGTCGGCTGGAGTGGTGTAAAGCTCGCCGCCATTGGCGTAATGTATCACGCTTCACCATCTGGCAGTCCGACGGACGAGTCAGGATTTGGCAGATGCTAAGAGAACGCTACCTGCCTGAATGCATAGTGCCAACTGTAAAGTTAGGTGGAAGAGGAATAATGGTCTGGAACTGTTTTTCATGGTTTGGTCTAGGCCCATTAGTTCCAGTGAAGGGAAATCTTAACGCTACAGCTTACAATGACATTCTAGACGATTCTGTGCTTCCAACTTTGTGGCAACAGTTTAGGGAATGCCCTTTCCTGTTTCAGCATGACAATGCCCCTGTGCACAAAGCGAGGACCATACAGAAATGGTTTGTCGAGATCGGTGAGGAAGAACTTGACTGGCCTGCACAGAGCCATGACCTCAACCCCATCGAACACCTTTGGGATGAATTGGAACGCCGACTGCAAGCCAGGCCTAATCGCCCAACATCAGTGCCCAACCTCACTAATGCTCTTGTGGCTGAATGGAAGCAAGTCCATACAGCAATGTTCCAACATCTAGTGGAAAGCGTTCCCAGAAGAGTGGAGGCTGTTATATCAGCAAAGGGGGACCAACTCCATATTAATGCCCATGATTTTGGAATGAGATGTTCGACGAGCAGGTGTCCACATACTTTTGATCATGTAGTGTACATTAGGCCTACATGTCACAAAGTATATGGCATACGGAAGGAGGCATACTTTCAGTGCCAGTTCTGTTTTGAAACCTTGTACGCCTACGCATGATGTTCATTTTGCAATCAACTACTTTGAAAAATCATGGAGAAAAATTCAAGAAATTCACAAAACATTAAGAGTCTGATCATGTGTACTATGACACATTTGATGTTAAATATTACCTCCTTTGATAATGAGAATTTGTGTTGTTCATTTCAGCAGACAGTTCAGAAGTCTCACTCTCAGTGTAGGGGAGATGTATGTTGTGAAGAAGAAACATAACATTCCAGAATGGTTGAGGAGGAATGACATCAACTGTGAATCGGTATGTGGATCAAATTGTCAGATACCACTGGATTTCTCCTCCTCTCATGGCAGCAAAATGAACCGAATGAAATGTATTCAACTTAACAGTGTGAAACTGAATTAAACGTAGATAGTCACATGAGTAAGAGAGGTTTCCAAGTGTAAAGAACACAACCTTCATGATTGTTTGGAGTTCTTTGTTAATTATCTTTTCATATTGAAACAATTAGGACGTGTCACACATAGCACTGCTAGGTTCAGGAAGTGGACAAAGGGCTGCAGTGGCCATGCTCGGGTGTCTTCATCAGATGGGCATGGATGACCTGCTGGACTGCCTCCTGTATGTGTGTGTGGTGTCTGGGTCCACCTGGTAAGCACAGACAGATACCGTGTATTATTGTATAGTAAATATATCAATTAGAACACAAGTAAAGAGCAAGTAGGTTCATGGAAAGAAATATGTATTTAGCAGTAAGGAAAATGCATTGATTTTGATAGCACGTAATAACCCAAGATTCTCATTGTGTATTGCACTTACACACACACACACACACACACACACACACACACACACACACACACACACACACACACACACACACACACACACACACACACACACACACATACACACACACACACAGGAGCATGTCTTCCTTGTACAAAGAAGCTGCCTGGCGTCCAGACAAAATGATTGAGACCATAAAGGGACCCAGTGTGGGCTTTGGAGAGGTCCAGGGTTGGTTAACCGACAGAGTGGAGGTGGAGGGCTTTCTCTCTCACAGACGTCTGGGGTGTCTTCACAGCAGCCGGGGTCATGAAAGAGGTCAGCACCATAGACAAGCAGTAAAATCACATTACAAAAACATAAAAATACACCTTATGGAACAGCGGGGACTGTGAAGAGACACGCACATGCACAGACACACTCATACACACACACACATGATAACGTACGCACTATATACACACACGTACACATGGATTTTGGTTTGTAGATATGTGGTAGTAGAGTAGTGGCCTGAGGGCACACACTTAATGGGTTGTGAAATGGACCTATGGAAGGTACTGTACTTAGTGCAAGTTGACACATGACAGTCATAAACTACTTGATTAATTTAATTGCTTTTTGTGACAGAAAATATACACTGAGTGTACAAAACATTAGGAACATTGAGTTCCACCCCCTTTTGCCCTCAGAGCAGCCTCAGTTTGTCTGGGCATGGACTCTACAAGGTGTCGAAAGCATTCCAAAGGGATGCTGGCCCATGTTGACTCTAAAGCGTCCCACAGTTGTGTCAAGGCTAGATGTCCTTTGGGTGGTGGACCATTCTTGATACACACAGGAAACTGTTGAGCATGAACAATCCAGCAGTATTGCAGTTCTTGACACACTCAACCTGGTGCTCCTGGCACCTACTACCCCATTAAAAGGCACTTCAGTCTTTTATCTTGCCCATTCACCCTCTGAATGGCACACATACACAATCCATGTCTTAATTGTCTGAAGGCTATAAACTCCTTCTTTACTGTCTCCTCCCTTTCATCTACACTGATTGAAGTTGATTTAACAAGTCACATCAATTTAGGGAACATAGCTTTTCCCCTGGATTCACCTGGTCAGTCTATGTCATGGAAAGAGCAGGTATTCCTAATGTTTTGTTCACTCAGTGTATATCTACTGTATGTCTACTGTACAGAGGTCTACCATGTAAGTAAGTGTATGTTCCTTCACTCTTACTAATAGGGTCATTGTTTGAGATGACTCAAGGGGGTCTTCATGGACACCCCCCTGTCTAGGGAGCAGTTGTGAGTTTGGAGAAATGGTTAAGAAGAAAATAAGTCACAACTATGATTGTTTGTGATGCTGCTGATGATGACAATGATGATAAAACACATTTTACACTGGAGCCAGAGAGCTTGAAAACAAACTGGTGAAGTGTTTGGAGATGTGGTGTTCAGTGCAGAGGACATATTTGAGGCAAATCTACCCTTAATTTCCCACTTTGAAATCTCCTTTGATGTATAATACTATAGTTCTATCCAACTGTGACACCCCCGGCCTAGATGGTTCTGCCACATTCAAAGTCTGCGTCCGAAATGGCACCGTATTCCCTGTGTAGTGCACTACTTCTGAACAGAGCCCCTGGTCTTTCTCTAAAGTAAAGCACTATATAGGGAATAGGGTGCCATTTGGGACGCACACTAATACCCTCTTTACCCACAGATTGTGATGCACTCCAGGGACTATTAAAAAAAGATGGCAAATCCTTTCCCCAAAATAGACGACAGTGTGACAAAGGGAAAAAAAACATCCAAAGGACTGCTACGTGTTTGAGGGGCAACCGAGTGACCCCACCATCATACACATGCCCCTCCTCAATATGCAGAATTGGAAAGGTATTTAATCTCATTCTATGCTTTCCTTCTCTTTGTGTATTCTTGGTTGCTTGATGTGTCTGATCCTGATGTTTCTTATCATGTCTCTAGGTGAGGAGGAAATAAAGAAGGAGATGGTTGAGTACTCCACATTCGTACTGTCTTACATTGTAGGGAAGATGTATCACCTTCTAGAAAAGGCATCTGCAAACATGAGAAACAGTAAGGGGAAAATCCTCAGGGAGATTGAGAATTTTATCAAGCGCAGGAAACAAAATAAGTGAATTTCATATGTTACAATGAAATGGCTACTGAATTACTAGCCTGCAGTTAGAATATTAGTATTGACATTAGTGGCAACATGAACAACATGTGTTCTCATAGGAACCCATAGTTGCCAGTGGCCCCAAACTCCAGTCTGTTAAACAGCATAGGCCTACCCCTTATTCCAACACCTGATCCAGGGGAAAGCTGACTACCAGTTATAGGGTCCCAACAATAATTGTTTTATCAACTCAATTATATCCAAGCCCTATACGTGTTGCAGTGGGACTATGTACTAGAAGTCGACCGATTAATCGAAATGGGCGATTAATTAGGGCCGATTTCAAGTTTTCGGTAATCTGCATTTTTCAATGCCGATTATGGCCGGTTACATTGCACTCCACGAGGAGACTGCGTGGCAGGCTGACCACCTGTTACACGAGTGCAGCAAGGAGCCAAGGTAAATTGCTAGCTAGCATTAAACTTATCTTATAAAAAACAATCAATCTTAACATAATCACTAGTTAACTACACATGGTTGATGATATTACTAGATTATCTAGCTTGTCCTGAGTTGCATATAATCAATGCGGTGCCTGTTAATTTATCATCGAATCACAGCCTACTTCGCCAAACGGGTGATGATTTAACAAGCGCATTCGCGAGAAAAGCACTGTCGTTGCACCAATGTACCTAACCATAAACATCAATGCCTTTCTTTAAAATCAACACACAAGTAATTTCTTTTTAAACCTGCATATTTAGTTAATATTGCCTGCTAACATGAATTTCTTTTAACTAGGGAAATTGTGTCACTTCTCTTGCGTTCTGTGCAGGCAGAGTCAGGGTATATGCAGCAGTTTGGGCCGCCTGGCTCGTTGCGAACTGTGTGAAGACCATTTCTTCCTAACAAAGACCGTAATTAATTTGCCAGAATTTTACATAATTATGACATAACATTGAAGGTTGTGCAATGTAACAGCAATATTTAGACTTAGGGTTGCCGCCCGTTCGATAAAATACGGAACGGTTCCGTATTTCACTGAAAGAATAAAAGTTTTGTTTTCGAAATTATAGTTTCCAGATTTGACCATATTAATGACCTAAGGCTTGTATTTCTGTGTGTTTATTATATTATAATTAGGTCTATGATTTGATAGAGCAGTCTGACTGAGCGGTGGTAGGCAGCAGCAGGCTCGTAAGCATTCATTCAAACAGCACTTTCCTGCGTTTGCCAGCAGCTCTTCGCTGTGCTTCAAGCATTGCGCTGTTTATGACTTCAAGCCTATCAACTCCCGAGATTAGGCTGGCAATACTAAAGTGCCTATAAGAACATCCAATAGTCAAAGGTATATGAAATACAAATGGTATAGAGAGAAATAGTCCTATAATAACTACAACCTAAAACTTCTTAACTGGGAGTATTGAAGAGATCCACCAGCTTTCATATGTTCTCATGTTCTGAGCAAGGAACTTAAACATTAGCTTTTTTACATGGCACATATTGCACTTTTACTTTCTTCTCCGACACTGTGTTTTTGCATTATTTATACCAAATTGAACATGTTTCATTATTTATTTGAGACCAAATAAATTTTATTTATGTATTATATTATATTATATTATGTATATATTAAAAGTGTTCATTCAGTATTGTTGTAATTGTCTTTCATTACAAATATATATAAAAAAAATCGGCCGATTAATTGGTTTCGGGTTTTTTGGTCCTCCAATAATCGGTATTGGTATTGGCGTTGAAAAATCATAATCGGTCGAACTCTACTATGTACAGTATAGTCTACAATGGGTGTAGTACCTCCATGTTTGTATATCGCTAACAATTTTCCTGAAGATGTACTAGCTAAGTACAACCACCAGATGTCTCTAAGTGTTCACATTATCCATTCATTTGCATTGAACTTGTATTTTCTAGCTATGTGGGAAATTATGAAATGTATCTACATTTTTCCCAACATTATTGGCTAGGTAGGGGTTAAGTTATATTGTTGTATTGTGTAGGCTTGTCATGGTTTGTTGGTATTATAAGCACAGATTTTATAACATGAATTAAAACTTGTAACCTTATAAATATGGCCATTGGCAATATATTGCAAACTGTCAAAACGTAGGCTACATGCCGTCCCTGTTAAGATGCATTACTACATGAATTAATAAAAGTAAAGAATACAGATTCAGAGTAGCCTATCTATTGACTGATCATCATTCTTTTCTCACACCTTGCTGGCATGTCACTGTCTCATGGCAACGTGGTCTCAGAGCACTTCGTATTATTCTGTACATAAATACAAGACACTACACTTAGTATGATATGTTTCCTTTCGTATGGTATGTATTAATTTGTGGATGTCCATCATCTATTTTGTATGATATGTTACAAATTACAATTTGTATGATATGTTACGAATTGTAAATCATACAATATATATTATGAGGTAGCAAAACGTATGATATGTTACGAATTCCAATTTGTTGTGGCTAACATTAGCTAGCTCTAGAGGTTAGGGTAAAGGTTAGGGTTAAGGGAAGGATTAGAAAAAAGGGTTAAGGTTAGGGGAAGGGTTAGCTAACATGCTAAGTAGTTGCAATGGCGTGTAGTCATGGTTGCCAAGGGAAGCCAGGCTTCCCAAAATATTTGACCAATAAAAAATGTAAATTATAAAATAATGTCTCTTTTGTCTCTGTGTTTTCATAATCTCACGGGAGAAATCATCCAAGCCCATGTATCTGATTCTGTCTGGAACAAATGAGTATGACATGCTGCCGCCGTAGCATTTGATTGATTGATGCCAGCAAGCATTTGGCCTAATAATTAGCCAATCAGTGCTGAGCTGAGCTAAACTGGGGGTTATCCTGGCACAGCAAAACACCCCCGTGGGAGGCCCGTTTGGAATTGGTTTCACACCAATCAAGTCACATCCTAAGCAAAACATCACCATTGTCAGAAAAACATGTCTGTTTCTGTTCTGCTTGTGTTGATGTCCTGCAGTAGCTATCTTGCTAAATCTGCCCTTTCCTAAGCCGTGAATGAAGATGGGGATCGGAACTTGTGGTTTTGACTTAATTCTCTGTACAGGCCAACGATTATGACACCGATTCTGCTCTAACCATTTTTTACATTTTATTTAACCTTTATTTAACCAGGAAGGGCTCAGTGAGATTTGAAATCTATTTTTTCAAGAGTGTCCTGGCCAAGATAGGCAGCACCAAGTCATTACACAATTACAGATAGACAACATGAAAAATTACATGTAATCTAGTAAAAAAACATAAATTCATATATTGTGCCTGAGACGATTGAAGTGCTATATGTAGCCTAGATGTAGCCTAGTAGGCTCACGTTAACTAGCTGGTTCATTGTTGACCATGCGAGGAAGTTAGACTAGCAAGCACTTTAGCTAGGTAGCCAATGAAAACAAAAATTAAAAGTGTACTACTGTATGACAGAGCCATAGGCCGTTTTGCCAACATGAAAGAGGGTGTAGGGTGTAAGTAGGGTGAAGTCAAATTATTTTTTTTACTTACGCACACACGCAGACACAAATCAGTACCATGGACAGCCATATGCTATTTAGCAACATTGATTAAGCTAAATTGTTTTTGGTATCTTTAAGTTTGTTTTCAGTGAATTAAATGAAGCATATATAGCCTTGTTGATTTGATGATGTTTAAATGTTTATGTTGAGATGTTGCTGGAATAGCGGAGGCAGTCCTCCTGTTGTCTTTGTGCTGACTTGCTGTAACTCTGTGGTTCTAAATCACTAGTTGTTTAGTAAACTGTTGAAAACATTAACTTGCTTGACCATGCTGCAGGTCATAGAACTGTTTGTTACATGCAATATTTGCTCTGTGGACTTCACTGGACAGATGTTGCTCTCCGGTTTTGTGATGAAACTAACATATGTGTATTTGAATTTATTCTGCCACTGTGTGACTGTTGTCTTTTGTTGTCACTGCCTTATTGTTAGGTTATATTACTTGTTAGATATTACTGCATGGTCGGAACTAGAAGCACAAGCATTTCGCTACACTTGCGTTAACATCTGCTAACCATGTGTATGTGACAAATAAATGTGATTTTTGATTTGATATCACGGTGGCGTATGAACGAATAGCGTATAAAGCAAATAACGCAATTATCACAACATAGGTTGTAATATGGCTTTTGTACTGCCTTGGCTTCCTCAGTGATATTACCCATGCACCGCTACTGAGTAGTTGCAAAGTACCTAAAAATAAGTAAGTAGTTGCTAATTATCTCAAATGCAAAAGCTGTCTGTGATAAGATTTGAACATGTAACCTCTGGGTTGCTAGACGTCACTCATCTACCACGTCATCCACCACGACCAACCAACCACTCTCCTTTCGTTTTTGCCTTAAGTAACCTAGTATCTTATGTAAGCATACCAAACATACAGTATTATTCTAATTTGACTGTCCCGTACTTACGTTTACTATGTTACGTCTAGTCCACGAGACCAGTCTGCCGTGGTGATGGTCTGCGGCACGCAGTGACAAGTTGAGTCCACTCAAAGATAGCCAGTCATGTAGCTTTAGTTTGTACTCGGTCTTCAAACACATTCAATGGCGAAGCGAACGACGGCATCGTGTCGTAATTATAGAATATATTTTTTTTATGGATCACATTACAACGTGTTTTGAGCGGTCGTGGTTTTTGGCGCGCGTTCTTTTGACATACCATTTTGGCAGAGCGCGCACCACTCTGAATGTGACACCTTGGATAGTTGACGGATTTGGGAAAATGCCTCATCAAAGTTTGTCATCGTTAAGAACTCAAACTTTACAATTAATATATTTAAGCTTTTGCAAAATTAACTTGGAATGAATGAAGAATGCATATCGTTTGGGAAATATTTTTGATTTTTCAAGCATATTTCATCTGTACATCAGGTAAGCCTTGAAGCCTGCGGTTATTAAATGGAATACATGAGATGAAGTGATGAGCTCAACTTCAGGGCTTGAACAAACCCCAGAATATTGTGACACATTTAAATGTATTTGGATAAGGAAATACACAATAGTCTTCTTTTGGTGATACAGTTGCTACTGTAAACCGTGCAATGTAGGGCACGGGTGTTGCAGCTGTCTACCAATAATTGTTTCAGTGTAGGTTTAAGCATGACAAGTCTTTAAAGGTCACTAAAGCAAATATTTACTCCACTTGCGCGTGAGTTGGCAACACAATTACTGTAATCGTTGATTATCTAGCCATTCTCGTGAATCTTAGTCATAATATTATATAATAGGCTATTTGTGTTTAGGATTATAGATTTGTTTTGTCCCGCCCCCAGTTTGGTACAAATGAGAGAACATTTTACAGAATCTCTTTGCGCCTGTCAAATTTGTAATGCTGAGATTAGATTTAACATTGGGCGTGTTCCACATACAGATGCTCTTTACATGTTGCATGGATATCATTATTACCCACATCTTACATCATCGCAAACACATAGAATATCTTGTCTGCATCCTAGGAGGCCTCTGTCCGAAAATAAGCTATGACAGAGACTAATATGTCAATAGATGGAACTTTTCAAGTATGTTTTATTTCTGTTCTTATTTACATCTGCCAGAAAGCAATAAATTATGTTCTTGCCCTCATGACCGCTGACATGATGTTTAGTGGGAAGAACATCTGACCATGGGGCTTGACCCCAAGATCCAGCATTGCAGAGGTCAAGTGATGTACCACAAAACCCTGGGCCTGGGATAGAGGCAGTAGAACACTCACATAAACAGTGTTTCAATATTCTCTCCCTTCGAGACTTGTCCTTTCGCACAGAGCCCATCTGCAAACCAGCGCCCTAGAAACCTCCGGAATGATCCCATTGCTGCCTGCCACCAATATAGCAAGAGAGTAAGAGAGAGGAAAACTGACAGGGGGCACGATCCTCAAATCCTTTGTGGTGCAGAGGCAGGTGCTCTACCACCTGTACCACAACAACTTGGCCTCAGGGCAATTCATAGGATTTGGGATCTAAATTTGTATGATATGTTATGTTATGAGTGGAATAGCTGTTGTACAATATCATACGAATTGGGGGACGTGTAGTATCACATGTCTTACCCGGCCGAACAATATCATACAAATTGTATGATGAAATGTATAATGCATCTTGGAGGACAAATGGGGCTGCAGGTAGCCTAGTGGTTAGAGCATTGGGCCAGTCACTGAAAGGTTGCTGGATTGAATCCCTGAGCTGACAATGTAAAAATCTGTCATTCTGCCCCTGAACAAGGCAGTTAACCCACTGTTCCCCAGTAGACCGTCATTGTTAATAAGAATTTGTTCTTAACTGAATTGCCTAGTTAAATAAAGGTAAAATAAATAAGTATTAGATGTCTTGCTCTGATTACAGGCTTCTTGTTCTTTTGTTAGCATTTGTGGTAAGGACAAAGGTTAGGAGATCTTACGTCGCATGTCAGTAAAATTTGAGGTTAGGGAAAGTGTTAGCTTAAATGCTACAGTTGTCCCCGACCCAACTCGAACACACAACCTTTGGTTGCTTTATTTGAATTATTTTTTTCAGATTTTTCAGGGGGTGCTGCAGTACCCTCAGCACCCCTAATCAAAATCAAATCACATTTTATTGGTCACATACACATGGTTAGCAGATGTTATTGTGAGTGTAGTGAAATGCTTGTGCACCCTACTTCCCTTGGCAATGCACCAACCTCCCTACTTTTCATTTCTGTCTTATTAACCAGACCATTATTCTATTTGTACCATAACGTAACATCTCCTATTAAATGGAGGTATCCACTTGAACATTCCAAACCGTACGTCTCTTTAATGTGGTCAGGCTGACCACAAAAGCCAGGGCCTCAATTCAGTTTTTATCTCTAATCTCTCTAATTGTCTCTTTAAAGGTAATATTAGACTTAAGAAGAAGTGAAAGTTAATAGTGTTCTAACAAGTGAGTTGATGATCATTTTCAGCGACATGTTAGTTACTGTGTTTTTGTTTTTTTCCTACTGCAGCACAGCTAATTTCACCAAAGATTCATGACGGTTGGTGGGCGTACAAAGATGCTGTCCAAGGGAGCTTTGTTCCAGGTAAGTATTTTAGATGTTGAACAAACACTGACATCACATGAACTCAAAGCCTTGGTGTCCCATGGCCCACTATTAAATACGGAGTTGGTCCAATCAGTTTTCCACATTGATTCAATGTCATCACATAGAATAATTTTTGTTGAAATGACATGGAAACATTGTTGATTCAACCAGTTCTTTTCCCAGTGGGTTGTTTTGTAACAGAAAGCCAGACCAAACAGTCCTCTCTGTTTTGGGAAGGGAACATTTGTTGTTAACCAGGAGGGTTCGCTTGTTACCAACGTTCTTGCTCTTCGGCAGTGTTATTGACATGGGCTGGCTGCTTCCTCCGCTCTCTGTCTCTGCAGCAGGAGCTTCAGGTTCACTACTGTTCTGACTGCAGGTCTTATGACATTTTTATCACAGCCCTCTCTCCATCTTCTTCCCTCCCTGTGTTTCTTTACTCCATAATCAAGGGGAGCACAGACATACAAGTATACAGAAGTAGAATGACAGCACAATAAATAAAATAGAGGTCTCAGACCTTTTCAATGAGGAAGGATGAATGACCAATATAACTGTGTAGTCTGGTAACATTTCAATAATACAACATTAAATATAATTATACATTCATACCATTTCTCATGTGGAAACATTGTTTGGAGAGCTCACAAACTGCGCAACACTTGTGATAAAGAACTTTTGGTTTATTGAATTGCATTTTATTTCATTGCACTTACCAGTTTACTGTTAATTTTCTTTTGAATGCTGACATTTTGAAGCCAGAACTTTGTATATATATTTGTAAATATCACTGGCATCTTTGAAACCCCAGTGCTGTGTAAATAAATACAACACTCATTTTCACCTCTACCTGCCTGCCTCTTGCTGAATATTTGTCCTTATGACTGCTAGAAGGCCCCTATTTTATACTGATACAGTGTAGCGGAGATAGGTTACAGTTTTCGCCCCAACCTGTCACTTTAAAAGCACTCAATGATCTGGGCGTCTCTGCATTTGAACTTTATGTTTATTTTGGTGTAGCGTGATAAGCAGAATTCAATATAATTCCAATGCAAGAACACCCCAAAATGTAGCCCCCTCACCGATTTCAACTGCCCCCTTTGTAAGGCGTGTATATGGGAGGTGAAGTCAAGTGCAGGAGAGCAGAGTATAATAAACAGGTGCACTGTAATACCGGTTACCATATGACAGCAACTAACACATACTAGTGCCAAAAACACGGTCTAAAACAAAAGTGCAGCGCCTGACAAATATCCACGTAACAATAAACAACCACTCACAAATACAACATGGGGAACAGAGGGTTAAATAATAAACAAGTGATTGGTAGAGTGAAGCCAGGTGTGATAAGACAAAGACAGAACAAATGGAAAATGAAAAGTGGATCGGCGGTGGCTAGAAGGCCGGTGACGACGACCGCCGGACGCCGCCCGAACAAGGAGAGGGACCGACTTCGGCGGAAGTCGTGACACCCATAGTCACTTTATCCTGGAGCCGGGCCTGCTCTGGAGGACAACATAATGATGTTTGTTTCCAACATTAGCGCTGTTTTCCTAAAAAAGTTCAATCCGCTTTGTGTTTTGTTTCCTTTGCCACGATACTAACGAGTATCGCGATACTGGTATCATCCCACCCCAATTGTCAATGTGGGCCTCAAGGAAGGGTGCAAATTTGAATGAGCCAGTGGGCTCCTATAAGAATATTTGAAACCAGCAGAAACTACTGCCTCGAGGGCCAGCACTGTCCTCAACTGCTCCATGTGTAACTCTGTCATTGGATTACCTTAGTTTCAACCTCTCTTCTCCTCTCCTTTAGGGCAGCAGGGCTAGGAGGAGAAAGGCCTATTTATTAGCTGTGACAGATAAGCACAGCAGGTGACACAGAGGCCTTTGGAAGTCTTTTGTAGAAGGTTGTGGGATGCTCCCTGACCTTTTACTTTATGCCTCCTGCTAGTGTATCAGCCCTTTCAGCCTCTCAGCCTAGCTGCAGGGAAGCTTCCTGTCTATCACCACAGAGACCTTTACACAGGAGAGGAGACATCCAAACACAGTCAACTGCAAGTGACAGTGACTCTGTGTATGTGCTGTGTGTCATATGGGTGGAAGCCAAGTTGGTGGGATGTTTTTGCTATTGTACATTCATTCACCTCAAGCCCTTTTTGATGAAAATGGGAAACTCTACAGCTAGAATGTACATTTGGCGCCATCCAATTAAATACTTTACTTTTTGAAATAGAAAGGAAATCGAATTGATCTAAACAGGCTCAAGAAGAGTGCAATTATGCCTTGGCCCATTAACTTTTTGATACAGATTTCAATTCAACTGAACCTTTTGTCAGAAACAAAGGTATCACCTTCCTTCTGTATATTCTTACAGGAGCATAACTCTGTATTATTATTTGTATGTGCTGCAGTCTTGGAAAGTAGGTCATCAAGTTAGTGATCACAGCCAGCTATCTCTCTCTCTCTCTCCCTCTCACACACACACATACACAGACGCCCTTGCAAAGACTCTAAGGGGCAAAAAAGAAGTGTGGAAGGAAGAAACAGAATCCCTCCCACGCAAAGAGTTATGAGGGAATTTAAATGGAATGGGAAGAGGCTAGAATAGAATTATGATTACTATGCTCTCAATAATCTTCTAATGGTATTAAAAGGCCATATTCACAGGACCCACACTTTACATTTTCGCTCTCACTCAGAGCTATAATAATGTTAAGCCCCTCTTCCTCCTTTTCCCACCCACCGACTAATGTGATGAACGTACATATGTTCTAGCATATTGCTGCTGTATTTCTACCTGCGGGTATGGCGGCCGGAGGATGAGCGGAAAGGTTTGGTATTGGAGTAACACTAGCTACACAATTGTCTTCAAAGCTAAAACATTATGTGAAGGTGCTAGATTATGGCTGACATTTAAGACTTTTAACAACCAAATCATTTATAGGCGAGCCAGCCAAGTATTTTACAGCTATGATAAAGGAAGATGCTCAATGGAAAGGTCAGAAAAGCAGTGGCTTATTCCTCCTTGCCATGTCAAAGTAAGATTTGATTTGTTTGAGGGCTGAGCAAAATAACCTCCTACATCAGATGGTGTTAAATCCTCTATGATGATAAGGTCTAGACCTAGGAATATTATCCTGTCAAACCAGAAGCTTGCTAGTAACCAGGTTTACATTCAACCTTTTCCATCGGTAGAGTTGAAAATGTCATGGAAACCCATCTAACCTGTATTTTCTTATTCAGTACATGGAAATGTAACCGCAAAAGTTATTTTTATGTGCATAACGTCATCACTCACAGACTTTTATCCTCAAACAAGTCCGTTACTTGATGGAAATATTTCTGGTAAGAAAATGTGTATGTTGTTTTTTTATACAGATTTTAGAATATTTGCATGAAAATCTGTCAACAACTGGATGGAAATCTAGCTAGTTGTTGTACATTGTCAAGCTACTCCTTTGGAATTGGTATTGCTACCTGCCCACCAATACCCAAAACACCCGCCTGCCTTTTAAATAAATTGTTCCATGGAATTACCCCTTGGCTTACGGCACCACTCTCTGATTGTCCCACACTCCATAGCCTATAGTTTTCAAGAGTCGGTTGTCTGAGTGAAAAGGTCTGCCGTGTCCTAGTATTTGGCAGACAATATTGCAGTTGCAACACAAAGTTATTTGAACTAATTGTAGTTCCATCTGTAGTTCTCTCACGTCCCAAGACATCTGCTCTCTGATGTTAACTGCATGATGGATCATCAGCTATTCCTCCACTGTAATTATATCCACAGGACCTGAGGAAGGCATTACCCTGGAGTCAGGAGTGTCTCTGCACAGTCCAGCAGGTTCAATAGACGGCAACCTGTCCCAATTTTGTCTTATTTGTTTACGCTGCTTCTAAAATTGGAAATGTAATCCCTATGATCTGAGGGGAGGATTTCCCTGGTCATTTTGATTTAAAATCAGAGTGAATTTTGTGAATTGTGATTGCTGTGAATTGGCCAGTCCTCAGTCCTAGTGGTCTCTCCAGACCCATTGACATTTAGGTTCTAATTTTGTTTGTTCTCTGTAACGTTATGTTTATATCCTGAGTATTTTGCTCTGGAAAAAAACCTCTAGACTTCAATTAGCTGCATTTCCCAACACGTGTTGTGAAGTCTCCCTAGAGGTAGTTGTACTGTAGGGTCTGGTTTTCAGCTCTTGGCTGGGACATACTGCATTGCACCTGCTACCTGATCCAATAATATACCTGTACTGGAATAGAGACCATGAGCACTAGGCAGCATGGGTAAAGGGGGTGAGTTCACACGTGAGGGTTTAGACATACTTATACTTTTCTAGCTGAGTTTTCTAATGGAAATTGTTGTCTTTCCTGCTCAGCCTCCGTAATGTCTAGGAGCACCTCTAAGCACCTTTCGCTGCCAAAACAATAACGTTTGTTTGAATCTGCCCTATGAAGCATCGTTAACAATGAATGCCTCGTCATTTATTTAGATGTTTTTATCGCTCTTCCTCCACCAAACCAACAAGCAATTAAAGTGGTTAACAAGTTAATGCAACAGGTAGATTGCCATGAGTTGAGTGTAATGCTATCTTATATTTCCTTTGAGCATGGTTCTCAGTTTGACATATGCTCTCTTTCCTCTGACTGTTGTGCTCACCAAATGTCACTGAGTGGGATTACAACATACTTACATCACTGTTTTAGGACACAAAGGCTTTTATATATGTCACATTACCTCATTTTTTGGCAAAAGTAACAATTGTTGCCAAATTACTGCCGTCGAAACTATCAACAACAGTGTCAATTTCTCCCTGGATCAATTGTTAAAACAATGATAGTTTAGTTAAAAATGCCTAGGCTTCATTTTGTGATCATTTTACTAAACATTGTGTTTTTTTTTAACACTATATTGAACCCACTACACATGCAGCTACAACTGGTAAACAATGTGGTGGCTCAGAAAGCAGGAAGATATGCAACATGATTTTTGCTGAAATTCAGAAATTCCAACATCATTCCAGATCCTCATCTACTGTATTTCATTATCATGCATTAAGAGTAGTTTGGCCAAGATCAGCATGTAATATAGGTCACTGATCAGCTTAGGGTGCCTAATCCATTGCTTATTTGCTAGTTTAAGCTGATTCACTAGCAGATTCACTAGCTGATTCATTAGCTGATTCTTAATTCTGAAATTGACTCCTAGTCATGATTTCCTCTTATTGTAGAAATATCTATAAGGGGTTGTGGCGCTGATCTGATAGTCCTTAACCACCATTGGGCTTTGCCCAGAAGGCATGCCCCTTGCCCATGAATTAAAAGCAATGAAAAAGTACTGGTTGTCCCAGGAGTCTCCGTCCAGCAGTCCAGATGAGTATCAGCCTCTAATCCCTGTGCTAAGGAAGAGAGTGTAAAAGTCCTGAACCCTCATCTGTTTCACAGCTGGGCGGCCCTCTCCACTCAAGCCGACCCACATGATGTAATCACGGCTGGGTGACATCACGCTTGTCAGAAAGGGGTAGTGATGGCACTCTTGAGGCCTGCCACATCTGTCACAGCTGCCCTGCTCCTGTGCCACTGCCAGGCTCTGAGCCACACTAAGAGGAGAGGAGGGGTTCTCCCCAGTCCCTTCTGTCATGTGCAAGTAACGAGGGAGGGATAACTAAGATTATTTCAGCTGATCTTAAATCAGATTCTGGAAGCATTTAAACTGATTCTGATATAGAGGGATTCTATCTAAATCCATAGTAGGATCTACATACATACATACATAATCAACTTTGGCATTACTCACGTGCCCTCCTCTCAAAATAGCTCTTCCTAGTACTGTACAATCATAATATGGAATGTTGTGCTGATGGCATACTCCATACTGTAACTGCTGCTGTTTCGGTTACAGTAAGGCAAGGACTTTAAAGGGATATCTTTACTTCGTTTCCTTACTCAGTGTTTCCTCCTCAGTGGTTCCTGTTAAAGTTTTGATAGTCCAAGTTCTGTTTAAGAACTTAGTCATCTCACACGTCAACGTGATATTAGACATCCACATGATAAAGGAAACTGAACTCACTGTGCTTGTTGTCCACAGTACCATCCTTCTGGGGGCTAGTGAATTCCGCCTGGAACCTGTGTGCCATGGGAAAGAGGCAGTCGCCGGTCAACGTTGAGACCAGTCACATGATCTTTGACCCCTTCCTCACCCCTCTACGTCTCAACACAGGCGGACGCAGCAAGGTAAGAAGATTGTGGAAGGCCTGATCTTGAACTCACTGATGACTCTTGAGCTTGTAGATCTGAAGGGCATCAGGACTTAAACTTCAGGAGACGTTGATCATCTGCAGGCTATTATTGGTATCCAGTTGTGTGTATTCATATTATATTTATAATGTGTAATGAGGACTAGTATGCTCAGCCATCATAAAAACAAGGTGTAGGTGGGACAAATTCTGTTTACAGAATAAACATTTATAGATTTATAGTATGAAGTAACATCAAATTTAAAAATCTTCTTTCAGAATTCTTTAGACTACACAGACATGTTGAATTTTCTAAATGCCACTAGCCACACCCCTGCTATCTGGCCCCATGGCTCTCCTTTAGTTGTACATCATGCTCTGCTTTCACAGTTGCCATCTGAATCTCTCCCATCCCGATCCCATCAAATGACCCATATAGCAGATAGTATTTATTGTAGGATTTCACTAACATTATCAAAGGGTGTTGGCAGGATGCCCCAAGCTCAAGCTGCAAGCTGGGGACAAGGGGGCATGGCCATTGTTCACCACAGGGCATAACGTCCACTAGGGAATAGGGGAAATCCCTAATCATGTAAAATGAGAACGACAACAGAATTACACACAGTACTGTAGTTCAAATGGGGACAATTTAACTATTACCGAGCCTATGTGATGCAATTACATTTTATTTATGTATCTTTTGGTTCCTTGCAGTGTTGTGTAAGAATGAAAATTGACTTACTGTAAGGTATGTGGTGGCCAATTTTCAGAGGACAAAAACCTTTGATTAAGACAGTCCACCTCCCCCACACCCCCTCCCCCAACATTTGGTTCCCATGAATCGTACTCTCATTTTGTTTGAATCAGAAAAATACCACAAGGAGCCAGGGAGGATTGGCAAAGAACGGTACATGTAAGAGAGAGTTAAATTGTCTTTGTAAGTCTTGTTTTATGATTAATGCTAGTGTGCATCTGCTGAGCGAGAGCGCGGAGAGCTGGGCCATCTGTGCTGGCGTGTGTCTGTGGGAGGACTGTGGGAGAGGGGACAAATGAAGTTAGTCAGGATGTTTTTACATTCGCCACAGCTCGTCTACTCGATACTCCCAGATACATATCCATCAACAGATGGACATGTTTACTCTCCCAGTTAACCGCCTCTTTTCTTGCAGCTATTTATTGAGATGTATACACTATTTTAGTTTTAAATATTGTCATGTGCCATTTACACACTACATACAGCACCACACACAAACAAACTCAGCTCACACACAAGTAGAATACATGTTATTCCTGATTAACATTGAGCTTGGATTTACAGCTTGATGAAAGGCGGTTGCTTGAAAAAGGTGGTTGTGTAAATTAATTTCCATCTTGTTATTAAGCACTTGGGATGTTAGACCTTGTGGAGGAGTCTTACTTTACCACAGAAAACTTCAGGTGGAGGGGATGCTGAGATTCTGAGGAAACTGTTTTGTAAAGACATTTAACTGTTAGAGAAAGTGTGAAATAGACTTGTTATGGTCAAAGATCAAACGATAAGATTCAGTTGCTGCACTCCAAAAACTGCACTTTTACAGAAGTGTATTTGTTCACTTCAATTGAATATTAGGGAAATATTTTCAACTTGTATGCTCAGGCGCGAATGAATAGCAATTTGCATTTTAGATACTTGATTAAGACAATTCATCCGAAGAAGCGATTTAGTGTGGCAATCTTTGTCATGAAAAAAGACAACATGAAACTGTGGTGATAAGCCTTTGCTTGATAAAGGGTTCTGTTCACAGCATCTTTGAATTGACTTCAACGTGTTGACATTTAGTAATGATTTGGATGCTGCGACAGTCAATTGCAGGACATTAGTCATTTCCTATCTCACTTGCTCCCATGATGTCCACAAAGCCATACTCACTCGCACACACTGTCACCAAATTCACTCATGAAGATGTAGTTTCTCATTAACTTACCCTAGTAAAGCTCAAACAGTTGCTCATAGAAAACATTTAGTAGGCAACAAGTTGGCATTTTGCAAAGCACCCATGAGGAAAACTGTCAGTCGGGAAATGTCGGTCCTTTGAAAATATTGGTGCAATTATACAGCATAACCTATTTCAAGTAATGTAATTCAGGGCTAGAATATCCTTATTTTTTTTTGTTTATCCAGAAAATTGACAGCCTGCTATTATCATGAGACAAGTTTGAGATAAGATAAAAGTTACCTTAGTTCCTTTCGAAGGTTAAAGGACTTCAATGTCCTCAGTCTGTCACAGCTTCAATTATGTTCAAATCCCAGACTTTGAATCCTCAAGGAAGGGAGGGAGTACAAAGTGGTTTAGGAGTGACAGAGACTAAAGGATAAGTAAGGTGGGTGAGGTGAGTGTTGGGTCAAATAACAGGAGGATTCATCATTCTGACAGGCTTCACATAGAGTGTCACCACTTAAAGACATGCTCCGGAACTTTGGTGACTCATTCCTACATTGCGGTGCCTTTTGGATCTTTCTGTATTCTACCAGTTTGACTTTCAGAAAAACATATTGGTCAAGCTCAGGCACTTTTTTTTTGTTGGTGCATTTTCCAACCTGTTAGGTGCATAATCCTAACAGGGTGTAACCTAGCAGGGTGGACATTTGGAGCCTAAATTACCCATAGCTCTGTGAGTGAGCAAGATTGAGTTAGCATAAAGAGATTAAGGGTCTCACTGTTCAGTAAGAATAGGAGCAAGGCAAGTTTCATTCCATCAGCCATAGGGCTGCTGAACAGTGGGACATAGGACAGATGCAAGATGCTGAACAGTGGGACATAGGACAGATGCAAGATGCTGAACAGTGGGACATAGGACAGATGCAGGCCCAATACAGGGCTGGTCAGTAGGCCACAGATACTTTGAATATGTGGAAATGTAAATGTGTGATTTGTGTACTAACTTTCCAGTTTTTTGTACTGCATGTAGTATATTGTGTTGTGTATTTATATTCTGGTGTCACAGAATGAATTTCCATTTAAATGTACAATAAAGTATATCATATCGTAATGGTGAACACTTGAACAGGATTAAATAAAATTATAATAAATACAATAATCATGGAAGAAAGTTATTGAGAGAGAATTTAACTAGGACTATAAAATAATGAAAAAATATAGAAATTATACAAAAGTACTGAGAATCCTTTTAACAAAGATGTTTAGGGGCTGTCTGAGGTCCACACAACATTCAAACAGACACCATGAACAGGGAATTTAGAAAACACACTTTATTGGCAGAGATGTTTTAGCATATTTTGTCTTTCATGTTGCAAAATGATGGTTAACCAGCCAAAATGGGAGCTACTGGTGCGCTTCTTGTGCATGATTTTGTGAGGATTTCTGTGTACCTATTTCGCGTGTTGTAACCTTACTGTGTTGGTGGAGAAAGTAACATGCCTTCCATTATTTTATGGCTTATATTTCTCCTGGAAGTTGATGAGTAACACCCAGGGACACGGCAAAAACGCCTACATCCACACTAAAAAAAAATGTTCAAAGGAATTTTCTTTCAAGATCCATATGTTTGTGTTTTTAAGGTAAAGGATACCTGACCTTATATTTCAAGTCTTTTGGAATCCACATTTTAAACCAAATAAGAAGTGATATTTCCTGGGGACAGAAAATGCACCGCATAGTAGGAATTATTTTTTAAACCTACATCTTTGGGCTGGATGTGTCAATATGTAGTTCATAAACGCATAATCTATGAGCAGAATTACCGTCTTACCTTAATTATCCACGAAATCCATAGTTGAAAGCAACTGTTTTTCTGGAAGCTGTGCTGCACCATTTCCCCTACATTTGCCCCCTAAGCAATTTGAGTTCAACCAATGAGCTTCAGCCCCTCGCCATATGAGTGACAGCTAGCAAGATGCACTTGATGCCACACAGCAGAGCTAGAGCAATGACGTGGTGCACGTATCTGCAGTACATCATTTTCGGGGTCCTCTTTTGGCTCGTGAGTGCTACTTTCAGAACTACTGGCTAAATAATATACAAAAGTACTGAGAATCCCTTTAACAAAGATGTTTAGGGGCTGTCTGAGGTCCACACAACATTCAAACAGACACCATGAACAAGGAATTTAGAAAACACACTTTATTGGCTGAGACGTTTTAGCATATTTTGTCTTTCATGTTGCAAAATGATGGTTAACCAGCCAAAATGGGAGCTACTGGTGCGCTTCTCGTGCACGATTTTGTGAGGATTTCTGTGTACCTATTTTGCATATTGTAACCTTACTGTGTTGGCGGAACAAATAACATGCCTTCTGTTGCTTTACCACCCCAACTGCATTGAACTGCCAGGAACAGGCAGTGTTTCTGTCAATGTGTGTTTACTGGAGATTCTCTCTGCTGCTCGTGTTTAGCCAGAGACACAATTCTCTCCATTATACAACTATTGTGGATCTCATGCTGAGTGTGTGTGAAGTTCAGTAAAATCCCAACTTTGAAACAGAGCCAGCAGTGGCGGTTCTAGACCATTTCAACTGGGGGGGCCAAGCTGGGGCCAGTTGTACTGTTAGAGGGGCCAGTTACATTAGATGTTATTGTTGTCATATCGTTTTCTTCACTGCATTGCCGGCATTAGCAGGCAAAAGACCATGTTCATAATCATTAGTGTTCCGCGTTGCCACTGTCTAATAACGGATGTAAAAAAAGAACGATAGCAAAAATTAGTTATGTAAAAATAATTTCATACTCCACATTTAGGGGGGTCACAAGGGGGTCCAAAATTGTTGTCACAGGGGCACTGGCCCCCCGTCCCCCCCCCCCCGTCCCCGTCCCCCCAGAACCGCCCCTGAGAGCCAGTAGACGTGCCTCGTTGCATAGAATGAGTTTCCCCACAGAGAGGAGCTCACTTCAGCGTATAAAGGCCACAGTTAGAGGGCAGCAGGTAGCCTAGCGGTTAAGAGTGGCCAGTAACCGAAAAGTCACTGGTTAGAATCCCCGAGCCGACTAGGTGAAAAATCTGTTGCTGTGCCCTTGAGCAAGGCACTTACCCCTAATTGCTCCTGTAAGTTGCTCTGGATAAAAGCATCTGCTAAATGGTGTAAACGTAAAATGTGTATTTTTCAGGGGGGATTTAATAATCTAATCAAAGCTAGTCTAACTTCTCTTCTCAAAACATGGTGGAAAACCAAAACTACCTCCCGTTCTCACTGTTTTGAGGGCAGTCACTGCAATTTACTTTTCATTTATATAATAATGGGAGAGTCTTGCGTTCTGCATAAAAGTGAGGTATGACATGTACAGTGCCATCAGAAAGTATTCACACCCCTTGAGTTTTTCCACATTTTGTTCTGTTACATCCTGAATTTAAAATTGTTTACATTTAGATTTTTTATGTCACTGGCCTACACACAATACCCCATAATGTCAAAGTGGAATTATGTTTTTAGACATTTTTATAAATTAAGTAAAAATGAAACGCTGAAATGTCTTGAGTCAATGAGTATTCAACCCCTTTGTTATGGCTAGCCTAAATAAATTCAGGAGTAAGAATTGGCTTAACATGTCACATAATAAGTTGCATGGACTCACTCTATGGGAAATAAGTGTTTAACTTTATATTTGAATGGCTACTTCATCTCTGTACCCCACACATAAAATTATCTCTAAGGTCCCTCAGTCGAGCAGTAAATTTCAAACACAGATTCAACCACAAAGATCAGGGAGGTTTTCCAATGCCTCGGAAAAAAGGGCACCTATTGGTAAATGGGTAAAAAATAAAAAAAAAGCAGACATTGAATAGCCCTTTGAGCATGCTGAAGTTATTAATTACATTTTGGATGGTGTATCAATATACCCAGTCTTTACAAAGATGCAAGCATCCTTCCTAACTCAGTTGACGGAGAGGAAGGAAACTGCTCAGGGATTTCACCATGACTTTAAAACAGTTACAGAGTTTAATGGCTGTGATAAGAGAAAACTAAGGATGGATCCACACCATTGTAGTTAATCCACAATACTAACCTAATTGACAGAGTGAAAAGAAGGAAGCCTGTACAGAATAAAACATGCACCCTGTTTGCAACAAGGCACTAAAGTAATACCGCAAAGCAATTTTTTTGCCTGAATACAAAGTGTTATGTTTGGGGCAAATCCAATACAACACATTACTGAGTACCATTCTCCATATGTTCAAGCATAGTGATGGCTGCATCATATTATGGGTATGCTTGTAATCGTTAAGGACTGGGGAGTTTTTCAGGATAAAAAAATTAACAGAATGGAGCTAAGCACAGGCAAAATCCTAGAGGAAAACCTGGTTCAGTCTAATTTCTACCAGACACTGTAGGATTTCTTTTTTTACAAATGTTACACATTTTTCATCTACTTTGACAGAGTATTTTGGGTTGATCATTGACAAAAAAAGGACAATTAAATCCATTTGAATCCCACTTAGTAATACAACAAAATGTGGAAAGTCAAGGGGTGTGAATACTTTCTGAAGGCACTGCAGAACCTATCTCTCAAGCCTGAGGGACAGTCCACTGTACAGCAGAGGGGAAAAGTTTTACCTAACCTGATACAAAACAAATTTCAAATTATAATCAAATGTCCCCAAATGTAAGCCCTCAACATTTGGACTCAATTCACTGAAGCAGAACAGCAATTAGTCCCAAGCCTTTTTAACTCAATGAAGCGTGGGGGGATTTTTGCTCATGGTAAGCAGCTTTTATGGGCTGTTTGGGAATGCTTAAAGCGGACAGCAAAATCGCTAAATCCGTCAACAGGAGTGTTATTGTGTCAGATCCTTCTCTAGCATGACTTTACGTCCAAATACATTGCATTCAAGGTAGCTAGAGCATTGTGCGTTGTCATAATCAATGATCATTGTGAATCTGAATGGAATTGAGATTAATCTGCAGAATTTCTGCCTGTTAGGTAGGCCTAGTCTGTGGTGTCAGTGAGACAGCACAGAATGGAGAGCATTTGAAAGATGCTACTCTTAATAAATTGAAGTTATGTGAAGAGATTTAATTTAGTTGGATTGAGTGACCATGTGACCATACCCTGCCAGTATAAAAGCACTGATTTAGAGTATAGTCGGTCGCTATACAAGATGAATACAGGAACTGAAAAACTTTAAACATCTGCTGCTATAAAAAAAAAAACATTACCCTGTGAAAAACTGTAATATGACCTAAAATATGTCTGCAACTATTTTAAAATATATATATACAGTACCAGTCAAAAATGTGGACACACTTACTCATTCAAGGTACTCATTCTGTACCTTAAATGCACTGTTAAGTGGGTACTCAAATGTTCTTATTATATCTTTGTCTATCAGATTTTATGGCACCACTGTTATCAGAAGGATTTTGAAGGCTGTTCAGGGAACAATAGGTGGATTTAGTGAAAACATATTTTTATGACAAAGCAAGCCAGCTACATTATCACATCCCAAAGGGCCTCATCACATTTGTTTGCTTACTAGACAGTAGAGATTATATCATCCCCAAAACAGAACCTACAACTCCGAACCCATATTGCCATCTTCTCATGCACAAAGTATTGGCCCCAGTACCAGCTCAGTGCCAGCTCAGTGCCAGCTGAGTGCTTCTTTTGCCTAGTAATTAGAATAGGTGTCAGTGGAAGATTTGGTATAATACATAACACTGTTGAGGAATTGAATTAATGTTCAGCTCTCACCATTTTGCTCATTTGATTACATGCATTATGCACTAAGAGGGAGTAGAATGGGCCCCTGTTTAAAGGGCTATTAAAAAAACATGTCAAGTGAAATATATTGCTTTTCCAACTTCATTTAACCATCGGCAGTATTTGTTGTGTATATTTTTCTGTATTTTTTCTATATTTTTGTCTCTGAATAAATGAACTAAGTGGATCACCCTATGATAAATGACTCCATCAAGATCTACACGGGCATAACACTGAACTCCCTCCCTTCACTTTTTCTCCTTACCTCCCTCTCGTTTCATTATAAGTCTTGATGTTATCCTAGTTTTATATGAAAGAATGGAACAAAGCTTTGAAGGTCTTCCTTTACCTGTTGGGCATTTCGATGTGTCACTTCAAACAACGTGAGAGTTGGTTTCTCAGTTTATTATTCATTTCACCTGCTTCCTTAATGATATGAGATTTGGAAGATGATTTTCTCATTTTTTAATTTTAATCCACCTTTTAAAAATCTCATCCCAAAGGATTATTCTGTGACTATGAGCCTGAAGAATATTATAATTTTACGTTGCAGTAATGGGAAAGTGCAATTTCTTTTTCTACCCATAATGGAAATGATAAATAATTACACTGAACAAAAAGAGATACTGTGGTGAGACCGTTCATCTGCCGCCATCACCTCATGTTTCAGCATGATAATGCACAGCCCCATGTTGCAAGGATCTGTACACAATTCCTGGAAGCTGAAAATGTCCCAGTTCTTCCATGACCAGCATACTCACCAGACATATCACCCATTGAGCATGTTTGGGATGCTCTGGATCGACATGTACGACAGCGTGTTCCAGTTCCAGCCAATATCCAGAAACTTCACACAGTCATTGAAGAGGAGTGGGACAACATTTCACATGCCACAATCAACAGCCTGATCAACTCTATGCGAAGGAGATGTGTCGTTCATGAGGCAAATGGTGGTCACACCAAATACTGACTGGTTTTCTGATACACAACCCTACCTATTTTTAAGGTATTTGTGACCAACAGATGCATATCTGTATTTGCAGTCATGTGAAATCCATAGATTAGGGCCTAATCATTTTTTTTATATATTTAAATTGACTGATTTTCCTTATATGAACTGTAACTCAGTAAAATCTTAGAAATTGTTGCATGTTGCGTTTATATTTTTGTTCAGTGTATTAAATTAGTTATCTCCATTTCCTCTTCTGTAGAGGTCTCTCAGGTGAGAAACTTGCACCCCTTCTCTTTTACCACACATCCACCACACCTCACTTGACTCCTTTCTGTGCAGATGGGAGGCACCATGTACAACACAGGGCGCCACGTGTCGCTGCGGCCAGACAAGGCTCACCTGGTGAACATCTCCGGTGGGCCTCTGGGTTACAGTCACCGGCTGGAGGAGATCCGCCTGCACTTCGGCAGCGAGGACGGCCAGGGCTCGGAGCACCTGCTCAATGGACAATCCTTCCCTGCAGAGGTGAGAGGGAACGAGCCAATGAGCCGAGAGGGATTATCTTTATCTTTGTTGTGTCTATAAACAATCCAATCCACTGAAAGTTGCTTTCATTAGACTAAGAGCTCAATTCAATCAAACTTGCATTACAGTTAAGGCTTCACTGCTTTACACAGCCCTACCGAGGCTGGTTTGTGTGGAAGATTTCCTCAAACGGATAATGATAAAATATGCTGAGCTACCTCTATCACTCAGTCCACTAATCACATTTACAGGGCCTTTGAAGGGTGGGGTAGAAGAGCATCAGCAATCTGCATCCTAACAATGTAATTGAAGGCTGGATCGACAAATGGCAGTGGGTTTTTACAGTGGAGGAGGGCGATATTATAATGACAAGAAAGTAAAAGCAGTACACTTATCGGGTGACAAACTGAGTTTGTCTGTCTCGATTTAAATTAGATTTAGCAAACACTTTCCAGTCCTTAATCCCTATTTTTAAGTGAGGAAGATATCTTGCCAAAAGTAAGCAGCTGCCCAGATAATTAGAGCTGAATCCCGTTCTAAATTCAAACTCTACTGAGCAGATAAGTGTCAAAGTAAAACATTCCTGAATTTCTTGAGTTTATCTTCGAGTGGGGGTTGGATGGATAAGATTAGTTTAATCTGACATAATGCTTTCATGTGCAAGACAAATTCACATTTCTGTCTCACATGGTCTAACACCAGGAAATGAAGGAGTCACTGTTTGTTTTGTCTTTATCTCGCCTCACTTACAGGTGCAACTTATACACTACAACCAGGAACTCTATGCCAACTACAGTGAGGCAGCCAAGAGCCCCAATGGTGTAGCAATTGTGTCTATATTCATAAAGGTCAGTTTGTGCTTGATGCAGACAATCTCCTTCTCTGTGGTGTTCTATTGTAGTGACAGTGGTCTTTATATTCAGACTCCCATGGGACTGTGCTGCGGATGCTGAATATTTTATGTTCTTTTAAATCTCTTCCCTCTCAGATATCCGAGTCTCCAAATGTATTCCTGAATCGCATGCTGAACAGAGACACCATCACGAGAATAACATACAAACGTAAGCACCCTCAGGCATTTAAGATGTGTGGGTTTATGCACACACATTGTCAAATCTACAGTAGTCACAGATAGAATAGTAGTCAGTTCCATTTCTGGATCCGTCATAAAAAAGAATATCTAGCAACTGAATTAATTTGGCTAATTGGAAGGTTGCCAGAGATTGACTTAATCAGAGATTGAGTGATATTCATTCCAACTTCTGAATTAATCAGCAACATTACAAATGTGATCCTCCTGGTTCAATAGATAAGATGTGTAACAATAGAAACCGCCCCCAACCCTGAGAGATGTTTGAGTCATCTCCTGTTTCTAACCGACAGAAATAACTCTGTGGCACTTTCAGAATGTCGAAACTTGGCATTCCTTTAAAGACACAATGATGTAACATTGCTATAGTTAGTATTAACAGCCTCTACCCAAACTCTCTTTTCTTTCAGTTTTATGCTTTTCATTAAGTCTGGTTAATTTAATTTTAAATCCTTTTTCATTCATTTCATTAAATTAAACAAATTACATTAAATAAATCACTAATCATCCTTTTATTTGTATCCCATTACTATAATAATTTGATGTTATACTGTATTACAAGTCCCTGCTGACCGGGGAGGTACTATCATTCGTCAAAACAGATGCAGTCACCCCCTTACTGAAGAAACCCAACCTTGACCTCTTATCCAACTACAGGCCCATCTCCAACCTCTTCCTATCAAAAGTACTGGAAAAAGTGATTGCAAACCAGCTTCAATCCCATCCGTCTTCCAATTAGCTGAACAAGGTTTTCCAGTGAGGTTTCCAGTCCTTGCACAGCACCGAAACAGCTATGGTGAAAGTTACCAATGACCTACTGATGGCTGCAGAATGTGGATCACCTAGCCTCCCACTTCTTTTAGATCTCAGTGCTCTTTTGACACTGCTGACCACAACATCCTCCTGCGGCATCACAGAGAGCACACTGCAGTCTCTGGAACTGCTCTGAACTGGTTCTCCTCTTACCTCTCCAATAGGAAGCAATACATCCCGATTGGAGAGTCCAGATCGGTGGAGTCTACAGTCACATGCGGTTTCCCACAGGGGTCCGTTTTGCGTCCTATTCTGTTCCTAATCTACATGCTCCCTCTCAGCCAAATCCTCAGAGTCTATAACATCAACTTCCACTGCTGCGCTGACGATACCCAAGTATATATTTACATCATTCCAGACACCATCTCAGCCCTAGCAAAACTTGGCAGCTGCCTAGATGACATCAGGGCATGGATGAAAGAGAACTTCCTCCGGCTGAACAGCAGCAAGACTGAGGCTATGCTTATTGGGACACACAAGCAGGTCACCAGTGCTGGAAACATCTGCCCTACTAGTGACGGTCAAGTCATCCATCTGTCCTCTGTCATCTCTAACCTGGAAGTTAAGTTTGATCCTTCTCTGTCATTTGATGCCCATATAAAACATATCTGAAAAACATAATTTTTCCATCTAAGAAACATTGCCCGGCTCAAACCATCACTCTCCCAGCCAGATGCAGAGAAACTCGTCCACGCCTTCATCTTCTCCCAGATCGACTATGGCAATGCTCTGTTCGGGGACCTTTCAACCAAATCACTTCAGAGGCTACAACTTCTCCAGAAGACTCCTGCCAGGACCAAGAAGTCAGCCCACATCACCCCCATCCTTGCTGAACTCCACTGGGTACCGGTCAACTATAATATTGACTTTAAAATCCCCCTCCTAGTGTTTAAAGCCTCGAATGGATTGAGTCCCACCTACATCACCGATATCATTTATATCAATGAGCCACCTCGCACTCTCCACTCCAGGAACTCACCACTGCTTCAGGTCCCCAAGACACGTCTCCGTACTATGGGGGACCGAGCCTTCTGCTCCTTTGCCCCTCGCCTATGGAATGCTCTCCCTGACCATTTGAGAGCCGCTCCATCAATAAGAGATTTTAAAACGGGTCTTTAAACACATTTCTACAGACTGTCTTTCTTATGTCCTAATCTGAAAAATCATTTTAGCAACTAGCCTACTATTGCTATTTCCTGCCTTGATTTGTTTTTATTGTAGTATTTATTTTATTATCATTATTTTTTGCCTGTGTAGAGCTTTGAGATAACACTGTAATGAAAAGCGCTATACAAATGAAATGTGTTATTATTATTCTGTAATACAGTGTATAAAGTGTTGAGGATGGTACAGTATGAATCGGATTACCTCTGTTTTGGTCCACCTCTAGATGACGCATTCTTACTCATGGGGCTCAACATAGCAGATCTATATCCAGACACTACACGTTTTATAACATACGATGGCTCCATGACTATCCCGCCCTGCTTCGAGACAGCCACCTGGATCCTCATGAACAAACCTGTGTACGTCACACAGATGCAGGTAACTCACCCTCGATCATAGACTCAATAATAACATTAACTCATGTTTGCCAGAAGTTACTTAATAGTTGGCCGTATTTGAAACTGTAGATTCTTTACCATAAACCTTATCTGTCCAACTTTCTCTCACTCCGTCTCTTTAGATGCATTCTCTGCGACTGCTAAGTCAGAATGAGCCATATAAGATATTCCTCAGTATGAGTGACAACACGCGGCCCGCCCAGCCTCTCCTACAGCGCTGTATCCGCACCAACATCAACTTCAGCAAGCAGGGCCGGGACTGCCCCAACAACCGTGCCCTGAGGCCCCAGTATCGAGGTGTGTCTGAACGCATGTGTTTAGGATCTTTATTCAATCAACACGGTTACTTGAAACTTTCCGGTAAAATTCAGGTATTGGTAAAAACAGACTGTGAGAAAGAAGTTTGTCATAGTAATATAAACTGCACATACTGCATTCTGAAACCGGTTTGTGTTTTTAGAAATTCAATATATTCAATAGTTCGCTCCTACAGACAGTGGCATCAAGGCATTCAGTTAAAGTCCGATTAAACATTAGAATGGGCAAATCCAGTGACCCAAGCGACTGAGCGTGGTATGATCGTCGGTACCAGGTGCGTCGGTTTCAGTATCTCAGAAACATCCGGCCTCCTGGGCTTTTCACGCATGATAGTGTCTAGGGTTTACCGAGAATGGTGCGACAAACAAAAAACATCCAGTCAGTTGCAGTCCTGTGGGCGAAAATAGCTTGTTGATGAGAGGTCGAAGGATAATGGCAAGATTCGTGCAAGCTAACAGGCTCAGTCTTCTATAGTTCTGAGATGTCTATAGAGAAATGCCTCGTCCCTCAAAATGAACAGTTTCTTTGTAGGTTCTAAGTCTCAAGCATTGCCTTTGTGTTTCCAGTTCAAGCAGTTCATGCTAACCTCCACATCTCTTTGTTCTCTTTCCAGTAAACCAGTGGCTTCTGAAGTAGGAAAAAGATGAACATGCTGTACAATACAACAGGATAAAAACTAAATATGGGATCCTGATTCTCAAGACTTTATTTGAATGTGGAAATACTACATTATCAGCAGAGAGGCTGTTTTTTGAATATGTTTGAGATTGCAAAGTAAGACAAGGAAAGATTGAAAAGTGTAACTTTTAAGGCTGCACAAATGTAATTCTTTTACAGAGCTTATGGAAATGGACTGTAAGGAAATTCAGCAGGCTCCGCCATTTACTGACCTCTGCAGTGGAGACAATGAGGACCTCTTTTATGACATCATCATCATCATCAGATTCACTTGAGTACCCAAAGATCCCAAAGGACCAACACTTCTTGAAATGAGCTAAATGTAATCACAGATACAACCATAACGTGTTTTGATACCAACAGCATTCCATCAGATCTAACAACAAGCTAAGAATCGGAATATGATAAGAGGGTGCTTCTGGTGATGAAAGCTTCTACATAACCATGTCACAAGCAAAAGGTGTACTGAATAAATTTCACAAATGCAGAAACATTTCCTGACCATGTGACCTAACCAGGAAAAACTCTGGACCACAGTAAAACACCAGGGCACAAGATGTTCCTGTTCAGGCCACATAGTCAGGAAACACTCCTAGCCATAGACTTGGTAGATCCAGTATTTTATACTGTATTTGCTCAACTTTTCTAGCCATTTTCGGCCATTTGCCTTTTCTCCGTTTAATTGTTTACAATTTCATTCACTCTGTTTATTTCAATGATAGCAGCCCAATTACCATGTTTCAGAGAATTATCTATGATAAAATAACACTTTACATAAGGCCTATATAGTATATGCTGTTTAAGAATTGTATATTGTCTAGCACTGAATAGAGCATGGGACGTGATTTGTCTGCAAATTCTTTAAGCAGTCACAAGGCATTCCTTATCAATTATTTATCCTCATTTTCGATTCAGAGCTGTGTATGGCGTTAGAGGCAATGTGGGTCTGTGTGTGTGTGTGCGCGCATGTGTACATGACTGTATATGTGTGTGTGTGTGCGCTCTCTCCTGGGAATTGTATTTCTCATTAAATAGGGTAAATCTCCTTGTTTTGTGTCAACGAAACAAATACAATTGTATTTGTCACATGCGTCAAATACAACAACAGGTCTAGAGTGATATGCTTACTAACAATTTCTTTCCCACCGATGCAGAGTAAAACAAGAAGATAAAAACACAAGAGAAATAACATACAAGAATTAAGCTAAATACAGGAAGTACCAATATACCATATCAATGTGCAGGGGTACGAGGTAGTTGAGGTAAGTATATACAGTGCCTTCAGAAAATATTCACACCCCTTGACAAAGTAATATGAATTGAATTGTAATTTTAGGGAAACGATCGAAACCAAAATAGTCTAATGTCAAAATGGAAGAAAAATGTTCATTTTTATTTTTAATTAAATGGAAAATAAAACACAAAGTATTCAACCCCTTGAGTCAATACATGTTAGAATCAGCTTTGGCAGCGATTAAAGCTGTGTGTCTTTCTGGGTAACTCTCTAAGAGCTTTGCACACCTGGATTGTACAATATTTGCCCATTATTATTTTTACAATTCTTCAAGCTCTGGTTATTGGTCTTTGCTAGACAGCCATTTTCAAGTCTTGCCATAGATTCTTTTGCCAATTTAAGTCAACTTTAACTAGGACACTCAGGAACATTCGATGTCATCTTGGTAAGCAACTCCAGTGTATAATTGGCCTAGTGTTTAGGTTATTGTGCGGCTGAAAGGTGAATTTGTCTCCCAGTGTCTGTTGGAAAGCTTAGCTATATTCTGTTTATTTTAATTTTAAAAACTCCTTAGTCCTTGCCAATGACAACCATACCCTCAACATGATGCAGCCAACTTCATGCTTGAAAATAGAGATTGTTAGTCAGTGATGCTTTGTATTCAGGACAAAAAGTTAATTTCTTTGCCACATTTTTCTTGCATTATTACTTTAGTGCCTTATTGCAAACAGGATGCATGTTTTGGAATACGTGTATTCTGTACAGGCTTCCTTTCTTTTAACTCTGTAATTTAGGGAAGCATTGAGGAGTAACTACAATATTGTTGATACATCCTCAGTTTTCTCCTATCACAGCCATTAAACTCTGTTTTAAAATCCCCATTGGCCTCATGGTGAATTCCCTGAGCGGTTTCCTTCCTCTCCGGAAACTGAGTTGGGAAGGACGCCAGTATCTTTGTAGTGACTGGGTGTATTAATACACTATCAAAACTGTAATTAATAACTTCACCATGCTCAAAGGGATATTCAGTGTCTGCTTTTTTATCCATTTACCAATAGGTGCCCTTCTTTGTGAGGTATTGTAAAACCTACATGATCTTTGTGGTTGAATCTGTGCTTGAAATTCACTGCTCGACTGGGGGACCCAGATAATTGTATGTGTGGGTTACAGAGATGAAGTAGTCATTTAAAAAATCATGTTAAACACTATTATAGCAAACCGAGTCCATGCGACTTATTATGTGACTTGTTAAGCACATTTGTACTCCTGAACTTATTTAGGCTAGCCATAACAAAGGGGTTGAATACTGATATTGAAGCGACTTCAGCTTTTCATTTTTTCTTAATTTGTAAAAATGTATAAAAACAATTCCACTTTTACATTATGGGGTATTGTGTGTATATCAGGGGGTGTGAATACTTTCTGAATGCACTGTACATGTAGGCAGGGTTAAAGTCACTAGGCTTCAGGATAGATAATAATAAGAGTAAAAAAACAAAGTAGCAGCAGCGTATATGATGAGTGTACACTCTTAGAAAAAAAGGGTTACAAAGGGGTTATTTGCGGAGGGATAGGGTTCTACCAAGAACCGTTCTGATCTGAAGAACCCTATTTGGAAGATTAGGGTTCTTTTGTAAGGCAAAGGGTTCTACCTAGAACCTTTAACATCCTGAGAACCGTTTTGGGAAGAAAGGGTTATTTGACGATTCTTTGGAAGGCAAGAAGGGTTCTACATAAAACCATACATAATATTTCCCAGTATGCTCTATTGCAGGGAGATTAAGAATAGTTTGTTTTACTGTATTACCTGTGTTTTTGCATGTACATTGATTGGTTGATTAATTTCATGCTACACAAAGATAAATAACATACAGTTTTCTGAAATAATCCAATCTGTTAGTAATTGGATTTATTGCACCCGTTACTGAGATGGCTGTTCCAGTTTAGATGATTGAGATAGTCTCAGTATTCAATCTTCCATAACCTGACAGTCATTCTGAATGCAGGTTGTGGGTGATTTAACAATTCCACTTGTTGGATATACTAAGTGGCTGGATTCCAATAGGAATTACACATCACTTTGCAAGCCAGCATAATGTGACTTGCAGACCTGATGTGACCTGTAACCAGGAGTTTCCTAACACCACTGTTGGGGTATAACTAGGCCCTCAAAGAAAGGCCTTGTGATATGTAATGTATTATCATAGATCATTTGATTTTAAAGGCTAATAAGGTTAGTGGAATTGTTTATTGAGGGTTCTAGGTAGAACGGGTTTCTTTGAAGAACCCTATGTGGACAAACTGAAGAACTCTATATTTTTCTACTTCGCACCTTTTTTTCTGAGTGTATGTGTACATGTGTGAAAGTGTGTGTTTGTGTGGCGTCAGTATGCGTGTGTTTGTGTGTGTTTGTGTGAGAGTGTCAGTGTGAGTGTGTGGATTAAGTCCTGTGAGAGTGCAAAATAGTGCAGTGCAGATAGTCCGGGTTCTTGGGGATACAGTGCCTTCGGAAAGTATTCAGACCCTTTGACTTTTTCCACGTTTTGTTACGTTACAGCCTTTACAATCCTTTCTCGGAGCTCCAAGGACAATTCCTCTGACCTCATGGCTTTGTTATTGCTCTGACATGCACTGTCAACTGTGGGATATTTATATACACAGGTGTGTGCCTTTCCAAATCATGTCCAGTCAATTGAATTTACCACAGATGGACAACAATCAAATTGTAGAAACATCTCAAGGATGATCAATGGAAACAGGATGCACCCGAGTTCAATTTCAGTCTCATAGCAAAGGGGCTGAATACTTACATAAATAAGGTATTTCTGTTTTTTATTTTTAATAAATTAGCAAAAATGTCTAAAAACCTGTTTTCGCTTTGTCATTATGTGGTATTGTGTGTAGATTGCTGAGAAAAAAATATTGAATCCATTTCAGAATAAGCCCGTAACATAACAAAATGTGGAAAAAGTCAAGGGGTCAATACTTTCCGAAGGCACTGTAGAAGCTGTCTCTGAGCCTGTTGGTCCAAGACCCGATTCTCTGGTACTGCTTGCTGGATGGTAGCAGAGAGACCGTCCATGGTTTGGGTGGCTGAAGTCTGTCTAAACACAATATCATCCATGTACTGTTTCTGTATGATTTTACCACTATGCCTAAAGATAAATATATATACTGCTCAAAAAAATAAAGGGAACACTAAAATAACACATCCTAGATCTGAATGAATGAAATAATCTTATTAAATACTTTTTTCTTTACGTAGTTGAATGTGCTGACAACAAAATCACACAAAAATAATCAATGGAAATCCAATTTATCAACCCATGGAGGTCTGGATTTGGAGTCACACTCAAAATTAAAGTGGAAAACCACACTACAGGCTGATCCAACTTTGATGTAATGTCCTTAAAACAAGTCAAAATGAGGCTCAGTAGAGTGTGTGGCCTCCACGTGCCTGTATGACCTCCCTACAACGCCTGGGCATGCTCCTGATGAGGTGGCGGATGGTCTCCTGAGGGATCTCCTCCCAGACCTGGACTAAAGCATCCGCCAACTCATGGACAGTCTGTGGTGCAACGTGGCGTTGGTGGATGGAGTGAGACATGATGTCCCAGATGTGCTCAATTGGATTCAGGTCTGGGGAACGGGCGGGCCAGTCCATAGCATCAATTCCTTCCTCTTGCAGGAACTGCTGACACACTCCAGCCACATGAGGTCTAGCATTGTCTTGCATTAGGAGGAACCCAGGGCCAACCGCACCAGCATATGGTCTCACAAGGGGTCTGAGGATCTCATCTCGGTACCTAATGGCAGTCAGGCTACCTCTGGCGAGCACATGGAGGGTTGTGCGGCCCCCCAAAGAAATGCCACCCCACACCATGACTGACCCACCGCCAAACCGGTCATGCTGGAGGATGTTGCAGGCAGCAGAACGTTCTCCACAGCGTCTCCAGACTCTGTCACGTCTGTCACGTGCTCAGTGTGAACCTGCTTTCATCTGTGAAGAGCACAGGGCGCCAGTGGCGAATTTGCCAATCTTGGTGTTCTCTGGCAAATGCCAAACGTCCTGCACGGTGTTGGGCTGTAAGCACAACCCCCACCTGTGGACGTCGGGCCCTCATACCACCCTCATGGAGTCTGTTTCTGACCGTTTGAGCAGACACATGCACATTTGTGGCCTGCTGGAGGTCATTTTGCAGGGCTCTGGCAGTGTTCCTCCTGCTCCTCCTTGCACAAAGGCGGAGGTAGCGGTCCTGCTGCTGGGTTGTTGCCCTCCTACGGCCTCCTCCACGTCTCCTGATGTACTGGCCTGTCTCCTGGTAGCGCCTCCATGCTCTGGACACTACGCTGACAGACACAGCAAACCTTCTTGCAACAGCTCGCATTGATGTGCCATCCTGGATGAGCTGCACTACCTGAGCCACTTGTGTGGGTTGTAGACTCCGTCTCATGCTACCACTAGAGTGAAAGCACCGCCAGCATTCAAAAGTGACCAAAACATCAGCCAGGAAGCATAGGAACTGAGAAGTGGTCTGTGGTCCCCACCTGCAGAACCACTCCTTTATTGGGGGTGTCTTGCTAATTGCCTATAATTTCCACCTGTTGTCTATTCCATTTGCACAACAGCATGTGAAATGTATTGTCAATCAGTGTTGCTTCCTAAGTGGACAGTTTGATTTCACAGAAGTGTGATTGACTTGGAGTTACATTGTGTTGTTTAAGTGTTCCTTTTATTTGTTTGAGCAGTGTATATATAAAAATATACTGAACACAATATAAAACAACATGTAAAGTGTTGGTTCCATGTTTTATGAGCTGAAATAAAAGATCCCAGAAATGTTCTAAACGTACAAAAAGCTTTTTTCTCAAATGTTATGCACAAATGTGTTTACATCCCTGTTAGTGAGCTTTTCTCCTTTGCCAAGATAATCCATCCACCTGACAGGTGTGGCATATCAAGAAGCTGATTAAACTGCATGATCATTGCACAGGTGCACCTTGTGCTGGGGACATTAAAAGGCCACTCTAAAATGTGCAATTTTGTCACACAACACAGTGCCACAGATACCTCATGTTTTGAGGGAGCGTGCAATTATCATGCTGACTGCAGGAATGTCCACCAGAGCTGTTGCCAGAGAATTTAATGTTAATTTCTCTACCATTGGCCTCCTCCAACGTTGTTTTAGAGAATTTGGCAGTACGTCCAACCGGCCTCACAACCGCAGAACACGTGCAACCACGTCAGCCCAGGACCTCCACATCTGGCTTCTTCACATGTGGGATTGTCTGAGACCAGCCACCCGGACAGGCCCATGAAACTATGGGTTTGCACAACAGAAGAATTTCTGCACAAACTGTCCAAAACCGTCTCAGGGAAGCTCATCTACAAGCTCGTCCTCACCAAGGTCTTGACCTGACTGCAGTTCAGCGTCGTAACCGACTTCAGAGGGCAAATGCTCACCTTCGATGGCCACTGGCACGCTGGAGTAGTGTGCTCTTCACGGATGAATTCCGGTTTCAACTCTACCGGGTAGACGGCAGACACCGTATGGTGTCGTGTGGGCGAGCGCGGATGTCAACGTTGTGAACAGAGTGCTCCATGGTGGCGGTGGGATTATGTCCCAGTAGGCATAAACTACGGACAATGAACACAATTGCATTTTATCAATGCCAATTTGAATGCAGAGATATCATGACGAGATCCTGAGGCCCATTGTCCGCCACCATCACCTCATGTTTCAGCATGATAACGCACAGCACCATGTCGTAAGAATCTCTACACAATTTCTGGAAGCTGAAAAGGTGGCAGTTCTTCCATGGCCTGCATACTCACCAGACATGTCACCCATTGAGCATGTTTGGGATCAACGTGTATGACGGCGTGTTCCAGTTCCCGCCAATATCCAGCAACTTCGCACATCCATTGAAGAGGAGTGGAACAACCTTCCACAGGCCACAATCAACAGCCTGTAGTGACACCTATAGCACTGAGATGCAGTGCCTTAGACCACTGTGCCACTCGGGAGCCGAGGCAAGTGGTGGTCACACCAGATACTGACTGGTTTTCTGATCCATGCCCCTACTTTTTTTTTTAAGGTATCTGTGATTAACAAGTATATCTGTATTCCCAGTCATGTGAAATCCATAGATTAGGGCCTAATAAATGTATTTCAATTTACTGATTTCCTTAAATGAACTGTAACTCAGTAAAATATTTGAAATTGTTGCATGTTGCGTTTATATTTTTGTTCAGTGTATATGTTCTCTCTCAAAGAGAAATCTTATAAGCATTCATCAGATGTATTCTCTGCAGGAGCCCCAGCCTTGGTCAGCTAGCGTTACCTAGCAACCTATTTTACTACACCATCTGTGCCCCCAGAAATGAATATTCATTATTCTTCAACATGCATGTCTGTGTGCAGGTGATTGGTTTTCATGGTTACTATGGCATTCCTCAGACAACAGAGATATTAATCTCAGACAGAGATATTCATCATTCATATTTATGTTCAAGTCATATCGTGTCGCTATCTTTGGACCATATTAGTTCTATGCACTGCAAGTAGGCCTACATTTTAGTATAATTGTACTACGGTATCATGTCCTCATCATGAAGCTATGTTTTAATGACTTGACAATCCTGAAGGATGTTGGTGGTTTCATGATTGACTGAAAATAAATGATGCAGCTGCTGGCTTGAAAAATAAGCACAGAATCATTGAAAAAAGTGTTGCATTCTGCTCTCTGCGATGTTACTTGAGGGACATTTCCATTTGGAGAAGTTTGAAAAAGTACAGACAGAGTAAGAACAGCACATTCTCTCAATGCAGTCTAGCCAGAATGGAGAAGTGGGAGTGGGAAAGGAGGTTAAACACCCCTGGGAAAGGACACTCCATATTGGAAATACATTTTTCAACATCTGACAGCATCCATCTGTCTCTGTTGTCAACCATGTCAAGTGGAGACAAATCCCAGTTCCCCCTCTTCCACAGACTCATCACGCACACAAGTGGCACCATTCAAACCTTTAGCAGAAACATAATATAGCACATACATATTACATCTTCATTAAGCTCACAGGACAGTAAGAATGTAAAAAGACCTAAGTAAACACTCATGGGGACATTTTGTGCCTTGGTGTTGGGCAACATACACACAAGAGGTTTAGCCTAGATGTCTGGTCTTCAGGAGAAAAGCTCCCCTTCATTATTAGGGCTTACCTCACACTCCTGTCTGCTTCTTTCTGGGGATGCACTCTAGCAGCAATCCTTTGAATAAAACGGAGAAGACTAATACATATCCAGGTCACTCACAGCAACATGGAAGCTCTGGGGACGTCTCGCCCTCAATTTGGTCAAGAAGTGGTGGTGTTATACAAGTGAACTGAAACTGTACTTTACTAAGTTACAGGGCTTTATAAAGGCTAAATAACTAAAATTGAGCTTGAATCTCAAACATACCCTTTTTATGTGTTCTGTGCATCTGTGTGCACAGAAGTGTAAGAAAGACAAGAGGTGAAACATTTATGTGAAACATCTTGAGGGGGGAGGACAATCGGGATCAGGTATCTATAACGGTACGGGATGGAGAGCTGACCCAAGATCAGTTTTGTTTTATCTTTACTCAAGCCATGACCAAGGGGTGCAGCCATGCAATACCTAAAAGCAGTCTGCATAAAATCAGTGGCGGTGTTCTGCAGCCACCAAGCGGTAAGCAAAGATAAAGCATATTAACTCACTGGGTGCAAATCAGCGGTTCCTCTCCGAAACAGTAGACGGCGTGTTCTACGAAATCGTGTTTTGATCCGCAGTTATTCACCAGCGAAAAAAAGAACAGATGCGCTTTTGAAGGAACAAAGAAAGGAGGTCGGGGTGAGTTCATTTTCAAGTGTATATTCTTTCGATAGTTTTGCATTTTACTTTTTGAAAAGGTCAGATGGAGTTGGAGATCATTTCACAACTGAATAGAATTGTATTTTCATTCAAACTAAGTAAAATCTGCATTTACTTGCAAGCAATGCTTAGCTAACGTTCGCTAGCTAACTGTGACTCCATTCATAGACGCTAACTGCTTTAGCGCCCATGAACGATATCCTGACCAGGAGAGGTTTTGTTAAGAGCCCCGACGCCTGCTCTAAACATTAACACGCATCGCTTGCGGTACGTTTTTGGAAACTTAAGGAACGTATCTTTCATATCAGCGAGAAATAATTGACAGAACTAAAGGTTAAATTACTACACCTTTTTTATAGGGTTGGTGTTCCCACAAGGCCATATCTCCAGCTCTTGTTTACGGAAGCCAGACAGAAAACATAGGCGGCCACCTGTGCTAATGAGCTATCTAGCTTGCTTCGAACACCTGGCTGTGTACGCAACAGTGGGGAGGAAGTGTAGTTCTTCAACTGGAGAAACACAACTTCTGTGCAATACTATAAGTGTTTATTTTGTATTTGAAAGTTTATCTCTCACTGATATGAAAGATAAGGGGCATATCAGCATATGTTTAGCAAATTAGTTTGAAGGAGTGGCTATTGACTTTATCTGAAAGTTAAAAACACCGCGTCGGAATTGTGGGTGAATGTAACCGCTGAAAACCTTACACATGGAAAAGGGTTTGACCACTTATCGACATTTTCCAACCATTGCGTCATCACATTGGCATTGTCGGCTAGATTCTCACACACTGTTATCTTGTATTTTCTTCTGTATCAAGTCAATTACTAATTGCAATTGGTTAATAAATCTAAGTGTTAAACGCCTGACGAAATTTTGACATGAACAAAATAAGTTTGATAGGCCGGTTTCAACCAACGTGGGGTCTACCGCCTCCTTCCGTTTGCTCTGTTCACATCGTGGCGATGACAACTAAAATTAACGTTAATTTACTTGGCTCAGTATGAGGCTCTGCGTTTATGACTAGCTAAACTATACTTAATTTATGAAAGTAAAGATGTTGCTAGGGTTCTGGAGAACGTGTCTATATGCGTAGGGTGCCACTAATTCCAAATACGAAATAAAGTATTTTTTTTGCATTTTCTATACCGCCACACTAGGTCCTGTCCATGAGTTTGCGTCCGATCTACCGAGCTGCATGCGTGAACGAGAGCTAGTCTGTCAGTATAGAAAGTGCTTTAAATTAGTTTATTTCATATTTTAAGGAAATTGCACCATGTTTTGTATGCAGCCTATTGGTTACATTGTATTTATGGAGCCAACAGTGTGAATCCTACTGTCTGTTTCCCAGATGCCATAATCTTTCAATCTCTTGTACTGGGCAGCACTAGCCATTTTTGGCATTGTTATTATTTTCCTATAACAAGCTCAATGTTTTTATTACAGCACCGCCAATGACGAGAATAGCTTGAAATCCACAATCCCTCAGCCAAGATGTCAAGTAAGTAGATATTTACAGTTGAAGTCGGAAGTTTACATACACCTTAGCCAAATACATTTAAACTCAGTTTTTCACCATTTCTGACATTTAATCCTAGTAAAAATTCCCTGTCTTAGGTCAGTTAGGATCACCACTTTATTTTAAGAATGTAAAATGTCAGAATAATAGTAGAGTGATTTATTTCAGATTTTATTTCTTTCATCACATTCCCAGTGGGTCAGAAGTTTACACACACTCAATTAGTATTTGGTAGCATTGCCTTTCAATTGTTTAACTTGGGTCAAATGTTTCGGATAGCCTTCCACAAGCTTCCCACAATAAGTTGGGTAAATTTTGGCTCATTCCTCCTGACAGAGCTGGTGTAACTGAGTCAGGTTTGTAGGCCTCCTTGCTCTCTCACACTTTTTCAGTTCTGTCCACAAATTTTCTATGGGATTGAGGTCAGGGCTTTGTGATGGCCACTCCAATACCTTGACTTTGTTCTTAAGCCATTTTGCCAAAACTTTGGAAGTATTCTTGGGGTCATTGTCCATTTGGAAGACCCATTTGCGACCAAGCTTTAACTGCCTGACTGATGTCTTTAGATGTTGCTTCAATATATCCACATCATTTTCCTGCCTCATAATGCCATCTTTTTTGTGACGTGCACCAGTCCCTCCTGCAGCAAAGCACCCCCACAACATGATGCTGCCACCCCCGTGCGTCACGGTTGGGATGGTGTTCTTCGGCTTGCAAGCGTCCCCCTTTTTCCTCCAAACATAACGATGGTGATTATGGCCAAACAGTTCTATTTTTGTTTCATCAGACCAGAGGACATTTCTCCAAAAAGTAATATCTTTGTCCCCATGTGCAGTTGCAAACCGTAGTCTGGCTTCTTTATGCCGGTTTTGTAGCAGTGGCTTCTTCCTTGCTGAGCGGCCTTTCAGGTTATGTCGATATAGGACTCGTTTTACTGTGGATATAGATACTTTTATACCTGTTTCCTCCATCTTCACAAGGTCCTTTGCTGTTCTGGGATTGATTTGCACTTTTCACACCAAAGTACGTTCATCTCTAGGAGACAAAACGCGTCTCCTTCCTGAGCGGTATGACAGCTGCGTGGTCCCATGGTGTTTACACTTGCGTACTATTGTTTGTACAGATGGACGTGGTACCTTCAGGCGTTTGGAAATTGCTCCCAGGGATGAACCAGACTTGTGGAGGTCTACCATTTTTTTCTGAGGTCTTGGCTGATTTCTTTAGATTTTCCCATGATGTCAAGCAAAGAGGCACTGAGTTTGAAGGTAGGCCTTGAAATACATCCACAGGTACACCTCCAATTGACTCAAATTATGTCAATTAGCCTATCAGAAGCTTCTAAAGCCACGCCATCATTTTCAGGAATTTCCCAAGCTGTTTAAAGGCACAGTCAACTTAGTGTATGTAAACTTCTGACCCACTGGAATTGTGATACAGTGAATTATAAGTGAAATAATCTGTCTGTTAACAATTGTTGAAAAAATTACTTGTCATGCACAAAGATGTCCTAACCGACTTGCCAAAACTATAGTTTGTTAACAAGAAATTTGTGGAGTGGTTGAAAAACGAGTTTTAATGATTCCAACCTAAGTGTATGTAAACTTCCGACTTCAACTGTATGTCCATTTGTTTTGAATTGGAGTGGCAGGTAGCCTAGCGCTTAAGGGTGTTGGGCCATTAAAGTCTCTGGTTAAAATACCTGCGCCGACTAGGTGAAAAATATGTCTATGTACCCTTAAACAAGGCACTTAACCTAACCCTAAGTTGCTCCAGATAAGAGCGTCTGCTAAATGACAACCCCAAAAAATGAAAGGGGTCCAAATGAAAATACTGCACGGATTCACCTCAAGACTAAAAGGTGACATTGGTTGAGAATTTTCACCAGTTTAAAGAACTGTGACCTGTATTGTAAAAGCTGTTATTAATGAGTACATGGGACCAATATAACTGACATGTAGGTTTAGATACAGGTTAAATGCTAATTGCATTATAGAGCTTAATTGATACAGGGAGTCCAATATACTCTTTTTGTTTTGTATGTCTAAACGTTGTCTTCACATTTTATTTTACACAGAAAGGCCATCATATGCACCTCCCCCCACCCCAGCCCCCACAACTGTAAGTATCACACACCATCTAACACCAGTCCTCCCATTTTCTCCCAATGCCAGGGGAGTGGGTCTTCTATACAATCAACAGGAGCTCAGTAATGTACGGTTGGGCTGCAGGACCGCACAGACATATTAGCTTGGGATGTTCTGTCAATACATTTGCAAGTATGTGGCTCACAGACAAACATTTTCCCTTCATCTAAAACACATGCTGCTATACATTTTGAACATCAATAGATGGAAGTAGAACTGGCCAGTTACCAGCTGTTCACCTCCCTCTTTGCTATCTTTTTATTTTGTGATGCTCCTATGACAGAAACAATGACTATGCAGTGCATTTTTTTTTTCAAGATGGCTGCTTTCGCATGACTATGCTCTGCAAATCATTACCCCCAAAACTCTCCTTTTCATTTTTTCTGTCCCTCCCCCTTGTTTGTGTCATTTCTCATTTGTGTTTTGTCTCATTTGTCTCCATCAGCAAGTGCCCAACACCCCTGGGTTTGTGGGGTACAACCCATACAGCCATCTGGCCTACAACAACTACAGGCTGGGAGGGAATACCGGCAACAGCAACAGGGTAATGGTAGGACCAATGCCATCCAGGGCTAGAGCCCAAGGAGTAAGGCTGGCTATTCCCTGAGTGAGAAAAGGATAATTGGGAGAAAGGGGAAATGAGTGTCTGGTACAAGAATAGAAGAGTGAAGGAAAAAAAAAAAATATATATATATATATATATATATATTCAACATGCAGGAAAGGATACTTTTTTTGGGGGGGATAAATGGTACAACAAAAACAGCTGCTGGTCGTGGTCAAGTGAGGTCAGTATGCCCCAAAGTCCTCCTATAGTCTTCTGTAAAACAGACACGATCATCTTACTCCAACTGATTTGATGATCCACCAACCACATGTGATTGTTTGTTAGAAGTGTCACCAGCTCCCCTCATCTTGTCCCACTCCTTGATGCGAAAGCATTTCATGTTAGAGCAGTTGCCCCTCTGACATGCTCCTCCCCTGCTTGTACAGCCTGCTAGGGAGCACCAGCATGTTGCCCCGTTCCATCCAAGGCTCATGACTTGGCATGTCAGAGGCTCATACTGGTTGGTGTTTTAATCACAAGGCAGCCAAAACTGATAGCAGCATTCATTTGAATTATAGCCCTCAACACTGAAAGGGCAATAATTTGTCCTCTACATACCAGCTATGCATGAAACACTATCCAAAAAATAAGGTGCAACATTTTGGAATGAGTCTCCTTAAGAGCTTCACTTAAAGCAGATTGTCATTTTCAGTTGTGGCCTGCCCCTTTTTCAGTTGTGGCCTGCCCCTTTTTCATAGTAGTACATAAGTGTTTTCTGTAATAACTATGTCCATTGGTTTGACCTGTTGATCTTTTCTTTGGCTCTCTTTCCCAGAATTCCTCAGGAATCACTGTTCCCAAGCCGCCCAAACCGCCAGACAAGCCGCTGATGCCCTACATGCGGTACAGCCGGAAGGTAAGCAGGAAGGTAAGACACCCACGGTGTCTACTTTTACTGCTTGTACAGGGGGTCGCCCAGCCAACCGTCTGGATGGCCGGGGACCCCACTGTTGATGACCCCTGGTGGTATGTTCCTCACATCTTACCCCCTCTGGATTGGAGGTCGGAGACGGCTGAGTTAGCCCACCATCCGGATCCACTCCTCTTCAACACCTGTCTTCATTGTTGGTTCTGTCTGTCCTTGTTTCTGTGTGACCTATTGTGCTTGCTTTCCCTTTGTCTCCTCCAAATCAAATCTTTCTCTCCCTCTTTCTTCCTCTTGTGTATTTATATACATTTTCTGGCTTAGTTGCTGCTCTGTTTTGACCACGGTGCCTCCTTTTTGCCAGGTCTGGGACCAAGTCAAAGCCTCCAATCCGGATCTGAAGTTATGGGAGATTGGAAAGATTATTGGTGGCATGTGGAGGGACCTCACTGAAGAGGAGAAGCAGGACTACTTGAACGAATATGAAGCGGAAAAGGTGAGGACAGTTTGCAGTTGGGAGCTGCAATTTTACAATGCCCTAGCTATTTTGCCTTGGGTAAATGAGTCCAGTCCTTTCACTGAGATTTTATACTGTCTCTCTATAGATTGAGTACAACGACTCCCTGAAGGCCTACCACAACTCACCGGCTTACCTGGCCTACATCAACGCCAAGAACCGTGCCGAGGCGGCTCTGGAGGAGGAGAACAGACAGCGGCAGACCCGCGTTGAGAAGGGAGAACCTTACATGAGCATCCAGCCTGCTGAAGACCCAGATGGTAATGGCCCGGGGACTAGAAATTCTGTATCTCCTGTACTTTCTTTTGTTTATCCATATTGTGTGTATTGAAAGCCAACGTTTGTGTGTCTCCTTTCCATAGACTATGACGATGGGTTTTCCATGAAGCACACGGCCACCGCTCGCTTCCAGAGGAACCACCGGCTCATCAGTGACATCCTCAGTGAGATTGTGGTGCCAGATGTGCGCTCTGTCGTCACCACTGCACGCATGCAAGTCCTCAAGCGCCAGGTCCAGTCCCTCATGGTGCACCAGGTAAGTAAAGCTGGTGGAAAACACACACTGGACTGCAATCACACAATAGTCTGGTTTGACACTGTTGTTCCTTTCCACAGAGGAAGCTGGAAGCAGAGCTGCTGCAAATAGAGGACCGGCACCAGGACAAGAAGAGGAGATTCCTGGAGACTACAGACTCCTTCAACAGTGAGCTCAAACGGGTATGTGCCCCCACCCCGCAGTGTCCAAAGTGAGAATCACCTCATACAAAGTGCAACAGCTGATAGCATTAGCCGTGCTGTGATGATGGGTTTGTATTCTGTGCCACTCAGTAGCTGTTCAAGTTTGTCTTTGTAGCTCTGGTGTGTTGTACAAAAGTCTGATTGGTCGTAACTGCTCAAAGCTGCAGTGTCTAAAACTAGATGTGTTTGTGTGTGTGCAGCTGTGCGGTCAGAAGGTGGAGGTAGACATGGAGAAGCTGGCAGCAGAGATTGCTGCGGCAGAGGAGGCTGCTAGGCGGCGGGCGGAGGAGAGGGAGAAGGAAGTGGCGGAGCAGGCAGAGAAGGCTGCCCAGGAACAGCAAGAGCAGCAGCAGGCGGCAGCGGCCTCCGCTTCGTCTACCCTGCCCATCACTGAACAGAACACCCCACCAACCACAGAGACCAAGGAGGACCAGGACAAGCCAACCCCTATGGAGACGGGTCAGTCATACCAACATCACACTAACTACAGGTGGAGGGGGGCACGCGTTGTGGTTAAAGCATTTTCTCTATTGTTATTTCAGTAACTTGCTGTTTGGAGTAAGAAAAAGCCTGATACAAGTAGTGCTTTTATTGCAGTAACATGTTAACCATTGTGGCATTCAGACTGAGCATTGTGGTCAATGATCATTACAATCTACACAAAGACACCTGACCTACACTTTCCTCCTTCCCTTCAGAAGAGACTCCTGCATCAGAGACATCTGAGACCCAGCCTGAGGCTGAGGGCACACCTGCTGCAGAGAAGCAGCAGGGCCCGCCGGTGGAGAGCGTCACAGACGAGGGCACCAGTGACAGTACCGCCCCATCCGAGAGCAGCACCGGACCCCCTGCAGACCCCCCTGCTTCAGCTGAGCCTGCCCCAGAGGAATGCCCAGCCAGCCAGCCCTCCCAATAACATCTCTGTAGAAGGGCACACCTTTCTCTGAGCACAACCTGTAGACTAGGGCCATGTTTTGTGGGCACGGTGCTGCATATCAAAATATTGGAATGTATAGAAGTGATTTCATGGTTAGAGATGTCCATAGTTTTGTACATTCTGTATGTTATTTGCGATGTTGTGCAACCCTGTGCCCATTTAAATATGACCCTGTGATGTTCTTCCACCATCCCCACACTCGGTTTGTGTGTTTGACATTTCTATTGATCTTGCAATGGACCTCTGGATTCATACCACAAGCCAACAGTTCCTCTTTAGCTATTGCTATTGGCGTTGATAGAACAGGGAAGGGCCTTGGCCTAATTTATTCCATACCCAATTGACAACGGTTTTTACATGCTATTTTTGTTGCCTATTTTTATCTAACTTTTAGTTAGTAATCAATATGGTGTGGACTGTTAGTGATGGATTAAATTCAGAATTCATATGAAATGGCCAGTCCTTGAATATCACCTATTATATCACAGCAAATGGCTGATTGTGAACTGTTTTACATGAGCTGTTTGCATCTGCACAGCTGTGTCAAACCCTGTTGCTGTGTATCACCACTAGAGAAATGGTCACGATGAACCTCAGATAAAACCTCACGCTTTCAAATGACTGTTTTTACTTGAATTTGAATGATTTTAGTATGCCTCTGCGATTTGCATCTTTTTTGTACTGTCAAGCCTCTTGCCCAAATAAAAGTAATTTCTGTCTTTCTGACCAGTGGCTTATTTCAAATGTTTGATTGGCTTTCTCTAGATGTAGGCCTACTGCTTGCTTAGACTGCCTAGTCATAACTCAGCATTGTAATTTTGATAAAGCGACAATATATTATCAAAACTTAATTATTTCAACAACAAAAAAAAAAAAAGTGACTTTTGGACTACTACTGTAGGTAAAATCTCGTTGACCATTGGGGAATGTGGTTGCATGCCTACTTTTCTCACTTTTCTTTCCTCATCGCCTTGTCTGCCATCCATGCGTCGTCACACCTCTTTAAAAGAGGACGAGAGAACAGCAGACTGTCACAGTGTCGATATCAGGAATGATGAACAGCCGCGCGCTTTGCCTCTACGTCGCGCTCCTCTACCCGATCCCCAAAACATTGACGGAATACTCAACCAATACTGACTCGGAGTACGAGTTTGGGGATTACCGGGGCAAGTGGTGCATAGACGACCACGGATTTGTGTATAGCATCGGGGAGGTGTACTATCCCAGTCCATCTGCTTGTCCGTGCACCTGCACTGAAGACGGACCCGTGTGCATACGACCCAAGTGTCCTCGCATTCATCCTCGATGTACACGGATTAAATACAAGTCCTGCTGTCCAGTGTGTGAGGCAGTTAGCAAAGTGTGTGTATATGGTGGCAAAATGTACAGAATATTCGAGGAATTCAGGGTGAGATTTATTTTTTTAAAGAAAGATGACTAAAATGATCCATCTACTTTAAGTGACTGTGTACATTATCCAAGGTTGGATCTTGGAATTTGTTTATTATACTGTATTATACTCATAATGTCAAGTAGTGTTTTTTTGTGTGTCTAGCCTGATGGTGAAGATGGGGACATTGGTTATTTATCCTCTATTGCATGAGAGATGTAGGCCTATTGTCAAGTGTAATCATATCAGTACTCTCCATCAACAAGGGGTCATGTGGGGGTCGGCAGGTGAGATGGCAATTGAAAACAGTATTCAGGTATTACAATGATGCATGCTTCATAGGTTTCTCAAGTATTATGCTTCCTTCCAAATGACAGGAGAACACAGAGTTTAACTTTAGAGAGAATGAAAGTGAGTGTGTTAGAAAATATGTCTAAAGGTGTGTCTAACCTGCTGTTTCAGTTGTCACGCTGTGAGAGATGTCGTTGTGAGCCCAACAGGGAGGTGTACTGTTCCATCTCTGACTGTCCTGCACCACACTGTGTCAACCCTACATATGAGCCCAACCACTGCTGTCCTGTCTGCTACACTGGTGAGTTCACTTCTACAAACACACAACGTTCCAACACAGTTAATGGTCTCTACCCTCAGAAACACACAATTTCTTGCACACTAGTTTACATGTTATAATGATAGGGTGGACATACACACACAGAGATGTGTTCTGTATAATTTGACCTGAACATACAACGCAAATATACAGAATCCATAAGCCTGGTCATATGTAACTCAAGCATTTCACTGCACCTGCTATAACATCTGTGTATGCGACCAATAAATGTTGATTTGATGTCAACCATAAATAATTAGCTTTGACACAGCGTGTGATATTGATTATAAAGAGAGCTGCAGCTCTTCTTATGTAATGTTTACGATGGCAGTAGTTGGCTGCTGCCCCCAGTTGGAGTCTAAGGTAATCGATATCTTCAATGTTTCTTTAATCACTGCTCCACTGCACTGGTACCATCTGTACTGTGCGTTCAACATGATATGTGCATCATATTCATATCAAGCTCAATTATTAGTGCGAGTCAAGCCAAGGAGTTTGGAAGTATTTCAAATATTTAGTCACTGATGTGGGATCCAAGCATCCTTAGATCTAAACTATGGAATTCAGCATTGCACATATTACATAACTGAAGTTAGACACTGGATAAAGAGGGATGCAATCAAACAGCTCGATAGTGCTCTGTCCAACACAGGAATAGTAACTAGCCCCCAGCCTGGTGGGGTAGTGGGGCATGGGGCCAGCCATCCAACAGCAGGCAGTAAATGAACAGCTTGTGTGTGCGCCGTATATAGTTCAATCAGTAAATGAATCACATTTATTTATAAAGCCATTTTTACATCAACAGTTGTCACAAAGTGCTTATACAGATACTCAGCTTAAAACCCTAAAGAGCAAGCAATGCAGATGTACACTGAACAAAAATATAAACACAACATCTAAAGTGTTGGTTCCATGTTTCATGAGCTGAAATAAAATAAAAATATAGGACAAAACACACATCACAACAAGAAACCACAACCACACACACCACAACACTAAATAACACTACATAACACGACACTACATAACACAACACAACAATATCCAGCTACTTCGCAAACCCATTGAAGAGTGGGACAACATTCCACAGGCCACAATCAATAGCCTGATCAACTTTATGCAAAGATCTGTCGCGCTGCATGAGGAAAATGGTGGTCACACCAGATACTGAACGGTTTTCTGATCCACTCTCCCACCTTTTTTTATGTATCTGTGACCAACAGATGCATATCTGTATTCCCAGTCGTGAAATTCATAGATTAGCGCCCAATGAATTTATTTAAATTCACTGATTTCCTTAGATGAACTGTAACTCAGTAAAATCTTTGAAATTGTTGCATGTTGCGTGCATGTTCATAAATAATTCCCTTTGTCTTCTATAATAAGTTGGAATTTAAAAAAAAAAAGTTTGGTCTCCACACATTGGATTTTCAACATTGAAGAAGCAATTTAGTTTTTTGAAACTTAAGTTTACAATTTTAATAGAGAAAATAAAAACAAATGGCATGGACTCAGTTATTAGCACCCAAGAGCTAATACTTGGTTGCACAGCCTTTGGCCAAGAGACAGTAACTGCTGACAAACGCTTCTTGAAGCCTTCAATTAGCTCTCTTCTACTGGAAGTTTGGCCCACTCTTCAGCTGCAAACTGCTCCAATTCTGCAATGTTTGAGGGGTGCCTTCCACCAACTGCTGTTTTCAGATCTCGCCATATGTTTTAGATGGGAATCAGATCTGCTCAACGCTGGCCACTCCAGAACAGTCTAGTGTTTCTTCTTGAATGATTCCTGGGTGCTTTTTGATGCGTGTTTGGGTTTGTTGTCCTGCTGGAAGACCTACAACCTTCGACAGACCCAGTTTTTGTACACTGGGTTGTAACATTGGACTGATAATCTGCTGATTTTATGATGCCTTGCACATGTTCAAGGCCCCCAGTACCAGAGGCAGCAAAGCAATCCCACAGCATTACTGAAGCTCCCCCATGTTTGATTGTAGGAAGGGTCTTTCTTTGAATGCTTAATTTGGTCATCAGTAAAGATAGTGCTGATTTGTATTGTATTGGTCCACAGAACATTTTCCCCAGAATTTTGGCTTGTTTAAGTGGGTTTTTGCGAAGTTCAATAGGCGTTTCTTGTGTAGGGAATTATTTAAGAAAAGTGCAAGTGTGCCAATTTATTTGGCCACAACTGTATGTCTGCCTTTATGGATGTGTAAGTAACTCTACAAAGTATAGCATATTGGTGCTGCAAATGACAGTAGGATGATTTTAATAAGACTACAGAAGTTTCTCATCGCAATGCTAATAAAAAGAGCACATTACGTACACAGTTAACTGTCAAAAACGTATGCAATTCACATTTATGGTGACATCTGATATAATATCTATTTATTTTACATCATTTTTCTGCATCCTGCCTACAGGGCCCAATTGTTTTGTGGGCGACAGAGTGATCTCGGCAGGGGAGCGAGTAGAGATAGACAAGCAGACTGTGTGTTACTGCACCTACCGGGACGGCACCTGGCAGATGCACCCCCATGCCACCTGCGAGCAGCGCCCGCTGCCGGACCCCGATCTCAACCCCAGCCCCTCTGAGCCCCCCGGGGAAGACAAAACCAAGCAGATGGACAGGGACTTCCGCCCCAGGCTGGACTGGATCCCGTGAGCAGGCAGGAGGGTGGGTGTGAGGGTAATAGTGTGCCAAGGGGAAATGGGGAGATGATGGGGCAGGTTGTTTTCCGTGCCCTGCTGAGTGCAGTCTGCATAGGGCTTAGGGCCAGGGATGACCTACTACACCACATTATACAACCACAATAACATTACTAGCTAGTAGTGTTTGTGCAACATTATGTAAAACGTTGCACACAGGGACAATATATGGTGCACATTCAAGACAATACACAACTGTAACATATAGTTCCGTGAAATTAATTTGTCTCCATTTTCCTTCACTTGCAGTAGTCTGGTTTTGTCGTCAAAGGGCTGGTGTTAGTGGACACTTAAGGGTAGAGATGGTTGCAACATCACCCTTTTATTAATCTCAGGTTTACACCAGTACACATTAACGTTGCTCTGTATATTTCTCCTTGACTACTGTTGTTTCTTTAATAACTTATTATCCATCTCAGAATGGTTCTAATGCTGAAATGTTCCCTTTTTCTGTATGTAAATTGACTTGTGGTTCTATGAAGTGTAGCTTTGATGGACATATTATCAAATAAACATCAGGAACCGTATGTATCAAGCGTCTCAGATTCAAGTGACAATTTAGGATCAGTTTGCCTTTAATAGATTACAATGAATATAAGATTACATGGGTAAGGGGCCCTGACCCCAGATCAACACTCCTGAGACGCTTGATACGTACCCAGTTGAATGAATGACAATGTCCCATTCTTATACTTGTTTACATGCAGGCAAGCTGCTACACCAGGGGTAGGTAACCCTGTTCCTGGAGTGCCACAAGTACTGCAGGGTTTTGTTCCAACTAGGCACCACATGACCAATTGATCAGTTCAGTGATTGCCTAAATTCAACACACCTGGTCTTCCAGGTTCGTTAAATCAAAAACATGAAGTGGCTGCGGCACTACAGGACCAGGATTCTATCGGATCTCAGGGCTCTTACATGAATTTGTCACTTTTGTCTTGCCTTCTAGGTTACCCACGTGGTAATTTTGTAAATATATATTATTTTCTGGTACTACATGTACCCATCTCGTTATTAAATACAACTTGTTTTTGTGTTGGCCTTCATCATATCCCTCAATGCAAACTTAATTTAGGCTCTTAGATAATGGATTTGTATTTTCAGCCGTGAAGATAAATTCTCCATAAATTATTTACCTCTGCTATCCATAATTTAGTCATCCATAAACATTGACAAGTCAAGTTATCAAATATATCCTGATGTGAACCACAATTCACTGGCCCCTTCTGACAATGTTTTGGGCTCCCGAATTGCACAGCAGTCTAAGAGACTGCATCTCAGTGCTGGATGCGCCACTACAGACCACAGTTCAATCACGGGCTGTATCACAACCAGCCGTGATCGGGAGTCCCAAAGGGCGGCGCACAATTTGCCCAGTGTCGCTACGGGAGGGTAGGCAGTCATTGTAAAATACAAATGTTCTTAACTGATTTGCCCAGATTTAAAAAAAAAAGGTAAAAAGAAAAAGAATAGCTGTGTCAATGTTGTTGAACATGCTCCTGTTCTTACACCCAGTGAGACTAAACAGATGTATACAGTAGATACTGTGTAGTTTGACACTGCCTTTGGATCTTGCAAACAGGACACTGACTTTACAACGGTTTTTATTGAAAACAACAAGCCAGGGTCAAGGATCACGCTATGCTGCCAGCATTTGAAGCAATCCTGGGCCACAGGTCTGCACATTCCTTGGCCACCGGTCCTGTGATGGCCGAACCTGTAACACAGAAGACAAATTTAGCCCACAACAAAAATGATAAAATAGTGGACAAGATGCCTTTGGCCTTGCATCAGTGCAGTAACATTTCACTCTTTGCAGACCTGCCATTTACAATGTGAACAAAAACAGTTATGGAGCTCATGCATCCACAAGAAAACTACATACTCAATTTGACTGCATTGTCTTGATTTGAACATCCACACTTTACTTTGGTTGCTGACAAACAAATCACCGTTTCCAGGTCAAATCCTATAACGTTACCAACAAAATAACCCCACTTGTCATTGTAACATCAAAATATGACATGTAGCAGTGAGATTCTCTACCCCTCTCCCCAAGTGAATTTGAAAGGAATGGACATGTGTGCATACCAAGCCAATTTTTTTAAATCAATGACTGAGTGAGGACGTACACACTTCCAGGAGAAAGGTAGAGAATCACACCGCTTCCATTATTTCACTATATCTAAATGTATTCAAAGGATGACCACTATCCAGTGAACAAATGTTTCATCACTGATTGAGATTGGTCAGCCAAAATGAGACTGCCATCTCACCCACAGTGATGATCTTTCTGTACCCTTTCTCGACAACTCACCGAGCTACTGACCAGACAAAGCAAGTGCTTTTTGAAGGGGTGTCATTTATATTTCGCAACAGAGTATTAGAAAATAAAATGTACTGCTCAAAATCCACATCCAGAATTTGAAAAGCACTCAAAGAAGCCCAGCCAAACATCCTTATGAAGAACCTTCATGACTTGGGATGGGGGACCAAAGACTCAAAATCCCAACTCACCTTTCATTTCTCCTTTGACATTCACTATGACCCCCGCATTGTCTTCAAAGTAGAGAAACACGCCATCCTTTCGCCGATAGGACTTCCGCTGCCGTATCACAACTGCAGGATGCACTGTGGGAAAGAGGAAGACTATCAGAATCTAGCTACCTGACACCATCAGTTAAACGATTGGTCTGGGACTACTAGTATGGTGAAAACTACAAGCCATTTTAAAGACCAATCGAATTACTATGCCAACCGCCATTAGCAAACCGCCATAATCTCTTGATTAGCTAGTCCCAGTTCATCCTATTCTAGTAATTGAATACATAATGCAGAACACTCACCCTTTTTTCTGAGTTCTGGTTTGCCTTTCTTGACAGTGGCCATGACCATGTCACCCACACCAGCAGCGGGCAGACGGTTCAGACGTCCCTTGATGCCCTTGACAGAGATGATGTAAAGGTTCTTGGCACCTGGTGAGAAAGGGGGAAGAAGATGGTGAATATATGACAGGTTGGAGATGGCCACTGCCCAGGCTTGATTCAAGGTACAGATCCTTGTAGGCCATTTCAAGACAAGGTTGAACTACATGACATGTTCCATCACTGATTGAGATTGGTCAGCCAAAATGAGACTGCCATCTCACCCACAGTGATGATCTTTCTGTACCCTTTCTCGACAACTCGCTGAGCTATTGACCAGACAAAGCAAGTGCTTTTTGAAGGGATATATATATATTCTAACAGATCTGAATGTAACATACCTGTGTTGTCAGCGCAGTTGATGACGGCACCCACTGGGAGACCCAGCGAGATGCGAAACTTCGCCCCAGATGACCCACCACGTCCTGAACAAGAGAAGAGACTCCATTTAAGTAAACTTTGCATAGTGCAGAGACCGAAAACACACTGCTTAAATCAAGCAAATATTATCCAAGTTGTTCCATCACGGATTGAGATTGTTCAGTATAGGTGACTGCCATCTCACCCACCAGTGATGATTACTATACCCTTCTTCGACAACTCACCCAGCTACTGACCAGGCAAAGCAAGTGCTTTTTGAAAGGGGTTCAACTTCACATTTCGTTATTTTCCTTTCAGATTTAAACTACTGCCAAGAACATGCAACCACAGTACTATGTGTGAAGCATGGTACAAAAGTCACCATACAACCAACCCATAAGGCCTCAAGATTAGAAGTGATTTAACACTGGCTAACATTACCACTTGCACTACAAAAAGGCAGCCCATGTTGACAGTTCTACCCCTTGTCTAATGCACCCAACTAGGGTAGCTTGCAAAGTAATTGGCCAGTTAGCTGTGAGTAGGCTACTTGCTGTAAGGTGATAGCTAGCTAGTTAGCAATTACTTGCATGGCCTGGGAGAAGAGTTAGAGGAAACTAGCTAGTTGGCAAAGAAAATAACGTTCAAGCCCAGATTAAATCAGTGCCTTTGGTTCAATGTTGGAGTTAGAGTCCCCCTTTTTAAAGTAAAAAAAAGACACCGTGGCTAGCCGGGGAAATCATTGCGAACACTGAACACGTAGCTAGCTACATTAGCTAGTCAGCCTAGGGCTTCAGCGGTGTCCATGATTCGCAGTCATGCCTTGCTTTTAGTCAGAGACGCTAAGCTAACACGCACCGGCTGAAACGCCACTCACAAATTAGTAGTTCACCTGCCACTCATTTGTTGGACATTGTACGGGAATGGCAACTGTGCTTATACGTGAGAGGGATTAGAACACACGCTCACCAATTCATGTATTTTAGCTAACACGCCAAAAGCTAATCAGCTAAATGCCAGAAAAAAATGGCTTCCGCAACAAAGTCATCCCTCTGAAAAATGCTCAGTCCTTCACATTTTCAAGAAAATATGAATGACAATTATTCATCAAACGTCCATTATCCAAATAACTTTATGTTCCTATGTTAGACATTCTGCAAACGGGTAGATGAATGTGGATTTTTCTAAGCAAGTCTCTTACCTCTCTTAGACATTGCTGCAAAAGGGAAAGAGGAAGACGAAAAAAGGAATCATGGGATATAAAGTTCCGCAGACATACCAGATATTTCACGTCCGGTCGATTAAGCCTATATCGCCCTCTGGTGTTGGCGACAACAGCCTACAGGTGGCGGTCATAAACAACTACCAGAGCGTCTCTGCGTTCAAAATTGAAACAAACTAAACATTGTGCAACTTCATGTGCAATTATTTACTAATTGTCCAGTCATGAATGGCAGGGGTCACACGTGGAACACTGAAAACAGTAAAGAAAAAATGAGGTGAGTGAAGTGTGTGTATAAACCCTGGGTGACTGACAGGGGACGCTGTATTGAAGCCACCTTGGTACTCCTCAATTGTAAAAAATAATATTTTGGGGAGCTATATAAAAGCATATGTTGATATCTACATTCGTTTTTGACATTTTACAGACACATATTACAGACACCTTAATGCTTACTTTTAAATTACATTAAGTGAGCTAAACATAAAAAAATATATATTAAAAAAACATTTTACTTGAAAACATGTAAATACTTAAATAAAAGCAATTTTGTCATTAATTGAAATACTGTAGAATTCCATTCATTCCTGGAGGACTGTGCCTACTAGTAAGTGCCAATATGGCTTCAAAGCCTCTCAATGGCCAATACATAGAATTAGCAATCCAGGGTGTATATACACTATATACTGCTCTTGAAAATAATTAAGAGACCAGTGCAAAATTAACAGTTTCTCTGGTTTTACTATTTATAGGTATGTGTTTGGGTAAAATTAACATTTTTGTTTTATTCTATAAACTACTGACAACATTTCTCCCAAATTCCAAATAAAAAAAAAATGTACTTTAGAGCATTTATTTCAAATCAAATCAAATCAAATTTATTTATATAGCCCTTCGTACATCAGCTGATATCTCAAAGTGCTGTACAGAAACCCAGCCTAAACCCCCAAACAGCAAGCAATGCATGTGAAAGAAGCACAGTGGCTAGGAAAAACTCCCTAGGAAAAACTCCCTAGAAAGGCCAAAAACCTAGGAAGAAACCTAGAGAGGAACCAGGCTATGAGGGGTGGCCAGTCCTCTTCTGGCTGTGCAGGGTGGATATTATAACAGAACATGGTCAAGATGTTAAAATGTTCATAAATGACCAGCATGGTCAAATAATAATAATCATAGTAGTTGTCGAGGGTGCAACAAGCACGTCCGGTGAACAGGTCAGGGTTCCATAGCCGCAGGCAGAGCAGTTGAGACTGGAGCAGCAGCACGGCCAGGTGGACTGGGGACAGCAAGGAGTCATCATACCAGGTAGTCCTGAGGCATGGTCCTAGGGCTCAGGTCCTCCGAGAGAAAGACAGAAAGAGAGAAAGAGAGAATTAGAGAGAGCATATTTAAATTCACACAGGACACCGGATAAGACAAGAGAAATACTCCAGATGTAACAGACTGACCCTAGCCCCCCCGACACATAAACTACTGCAGCATAAATACTGGAGGCTGAGACAGGAGGGATCAGAAGACACTGTGGCCCCATCCGATGATACCCCCGGACAGGGCCAAACAGGCAGAAACTGACAACTGGTCAAAATAACAAAAAAGTTGCAGTGCTGTCAGACCTCGAGTAATGCATGTTTATTCAGCGCATGTGACAAATACAATTTGATTTGATTGGACTCTGGAGCAGTGGAAATGTGTTCTCTGGAGTGATGAATCATGCTTCACCATCTGGCAGTCCAACAGACGAATCTGGGTTTGGTGGATGCCAGGAGAACGCTACCTGCCCCAATGCATAGTGCCAACTGTAAAGTTTGGGGAAGGCCCTTTCCTGTTTCATCATGACAATGCCTCTGTGCACAAAGCGAGGTCCATACAGAAATGGTTTGTCGAGATCGGTATGGAAGAACTTGACTGGCCTGCACAGAGCCATGACCTCAACCCCATTGAACACCTTTGGGATGAATTGGAACGCCGACTGCGAGCCAGGCCTAATCGCCCAACATCAGTGCCCTACCTCACTAATTCTCTTGTGGCTGAATGGAATCAAGTCCCTGCAGGAATGTTCCAACATATAAGGGAAAGCCTTCTCAGAAAAGCGGAGGTTGTAATAGCAGCAAAGGGGGTACCAAATCCATATTAATTCCCATGATTTTGGAATGTGATGTGTCGATGAGCAGGTGTACACATACTTTTAGTCATGTAGTGTGCATCATTGGTGAAGACAGACGGGAAAAGGCGAAGCTTATCTTTGTTGAGAACAAAATTCAACAGAACAGAGCTACTGTAGACATAAGGCGCACAATTCATTAGACACTTGCCATCAAAAAGTATCTATATTATGAGCAAAAGCGATATTGCATGCTTATCTTTGAAGCCATTTCATGCAAGGATTTTATCTTTGTGAGAGGGATGATAATTATAGCAGGTGTTGATAGGAAGAAGAAGGATGTGGTCTGTGTGAGAGGAGGAAAAAGATAGTGGAGTTGGAGGAATAGTCTAACAGTAGCAAAGGAGTGAGGATGTTGAAGACATCATGTAGGAGGGAGACATGGAGGGAGTGGATGATGTTACCTCGGAGGAAGGTTTTGGCTAGGGTGAAATAGTGATTCCTCACAAAACCCAGAGAAACAAATATTTTGGTGAGTTTCACGAAATGTAATCCATAGAATAGTCCTTTGGAGGAAGGATTGTTGACATATTTGACACTAGTATCTAAAAGCATAATTGAGAAATAATTAATCAAAGTTGGCATATTTATGTGTTAAACCTAGCAGTTGTGAAACTGTGGAAAAATATACCTGCTCTGTCCTCACTGTGTTTCTTAATAACAGTTAGACAGCTAAACCCAATAAATTCCACAAATTCCATTTTTGATGGGCATCCCAGTCATCAAGCCAGAGTCATGTGTCTTACTACACTGCCTAGTCTGATGTCACACAACCATAAATATATATATATATACACACACACACACACACACACACACACACACACACACACACACACACACACACACACACACACACACATCATTTTATATATTTTTTCAATTCAAGGGGTGCTGCAGCACCCTCATTACCCTTACTTCCTGCAGCTATGCACACAATGCAAACTCAGTCCTGTGTGGCTCAGTTGGTAGAGCATGGTGTTTGCAACGCCAGGGTTGTGGGTTCGATTCCCACGGGGGACCAGTACGGAGAAAGAAATGTATGCATTCACTACTGTAAGTCGCTCTGGATAAGAGCGTCTGCTAAAATGTAAATGTATGATGCAGAATCATTTTTGACATGATTTTTGCTGCCTCCCACAGGAAAAAAACTAAGTTGGCTATATTATGTGTTCACTTATAACCTAAATCACTTTATTAGGCTCACACACTAAATTAATGTTTCCCCTAGGATAAAATAGGGCATTTAAAGGGGCATTTCTGTTTTGCCAACTGACACAGAATTTAATTATTATTTATTTATCATTATAAAACTTATTGGATAGACAAAATCTGTTGTTTAATGATTTTTAGCACTCAATCTACAACTGTATAAAGACAACTACCTCCCTTTTCTCTACATCCTCAAATCATTTTTACCAAATCAACTTTGCCATTTTTCAATCATTTAAATGCTGTTGTCGATAATAGCTCATTGCAGCCAGTCATATGGCTTTCTCTATCTATTCAATCAGAATATTTCAAATACCTGTGAATGAGAGGCTAGCTGCCCTCATAATGCCCACACATAGACCCCCACCTAGTTTTCTCTCTCTCTCTCCCTCTCTCTCTCTCTCTCAAATTAAATTAAATTTCAATTCAATTTAAGGGCTTTATTGGTATGAGAAACATATGTTAACATTGCCAGAGCAAGTGAAGTAGATAATAAACAAAAGTGAATTAAACAATACAAATTAACAGTAAACCTTACACTCACAGAAGTTCCAAAAGAATTAAGACATTTCAAATGTTATATTATGTCTATATACAGTGTTTTAACGACGTGCAAATAGTTAAAGTACCAAAGGGAAAATAAATGAACATAAATATGGGTTGTCTTTACAATGGTGTTTGTTTTCTCTCTCTCTCTCTCTCTCTCTCTCTCTCTCTCTCTCTCTCTCTCTCTCTCTCTCTCACTCTTTCTTCCTGTCGCTCTGCCTCTCAATTCTCTGAAGCGGGGATGTGCGCGCTAGAACAGGAAATGAATGCAGACAGCAGAGGCAGGCAAGCTGCGACCGGCACACACACAAAGAGTACTCTCCCTCACACACACATTCTCTCTCTCTCACACACACACACACACACACACACACACACACACACACACACACACTGCCCAGAGCTCCTCCAACCAGATCTGGAACCTTTCAGCCCCAGGTGAAAAGACAGAAAGCGGAGGAGGGGAGTGGAGGCCGGCCAGAGGAAGAAGAAGGAGAGGGCAGGGGGGATCAGTGAGAAGAAAAGAGCGAAAGACAGAACAGAACTACCTGTTAGTGAGATCTGGGACTCTGCTGAAGAAACCGTGGGAGCTGGGAACACAGGCTATAGGATGATTCTGCTGTCCTCTTGCTCCAGGTACATTTTCTGCAAAAACCTTTTAATAGACAACTTATTTATGTGGTGATTGTTGTACCTTATCATACCTTGTTACTCAGAAGTGTATGCTTTGCTTTTTTTTTGCTACGGCAGAAATGTCGTTTGATGGTTCTGTAGGGAAGTGGGAGCTTTTTTTAACAAGCCAGGGGCGAGGGCTCTAATTCGAATGTATGAAAGCAACACATGTTTAACGTTAGATGCCCAGTGTGTGGCTGCTGTTTGGCTGTCGTTGTCTGTGTTTGACCAATCTCATACTTAGTGAAAGGGTGAAAGTTCACCATGGATGTTGTTGTGATTCTGTCACATGCGAATCACTCGGGAAAATGACGATTGTGTCACATGTTGATCTCTGAGAATGATCTTGTGGTGTTTGGTCAACACCCCAGTGGTCATGATTCATATTCATATCTAAACCTTCACCTTCAGGTTTAATTTTCCATAGCTTTCTGTGGCTAATCTCAGCATTTGATTTTTATGACAGCCATACATTCAGAGATAGTATGGGTGTCCCTTTATATTCCTCTGTTTTGAGTGTGTGGTTGAGTGTGTTGTTGGGTGTGTTTACAAGACAGGAACATATTGAGTGTATGTGTCCCTGGAGTGCTCACACTACATTCCTTCCCCTGCCTGGTTGGGGTGGGTGTGGAGGGAAAAAGGGTAGTGCCGTGGGCTCGGTTATACACATACAGGTGTAGGATCTTAATTAGATCCCTTTTTTGTTGCTGAGAGTGTTCCTGCACCGCAGGAAATGCAGATGAGCTTTACATACATTCACTGTAAACACACACTCTCACATAAGGTTGTTTTAACAGTATTAGACTTTTCATGTAGCCTACTTTTGGCCAGCTAATACCATAACCACCGATCAAGCAACTTTATGGACTAAACTTTCAAGTCCTGTTGCTGCAGGAATAATTTTCTGCAACAGTATAGATGAAATAAAGATCCTACATCTGTACAGGACACATTCCAGCAAGTCCCCCCTCCCTCCTACTGAGATACTTCTCTGTCTCACAAACACCCACACCAACATCACCTTAGTCAGGTGTTTTGGTGAATTTTTGAATGGCAGAAATGAACCATTGGTTATGTGACTACTTTTATTTAACTAGTCAAGTCAGTTAAGAACAAATTCTTATTTACAATAATGGCCTACCGGGGAACAGTGGGTTAACTGCCTTGTTCAGGGGCAGAACAACCATTTTTTACCTTGTCAGCTCGGGGATTCAATCTAGCAACCTTTCGGTTACTGGCCCAACGTTCTAACCACTAGGCTACCTGGTTAATGTGGTTGTATTAACCACCGTCACTGCTTTTCTCCTGAATCTTTAAAGCTCTAAGATTATGTGCCATTGTTCTGCCTTGAGCTCAGCATAGCCTTATTTGAAATGTTAACAAAATCAGAGAATAGAGAGCAGTTCTAAATGTGGAACAAGGTTTAGTGTCGAGGCCTGGGAGTGTGGAGTGCCACAGTTCAGAGGTGTCCCATATTTGCAGTGGTAAGCTAAGCAGTGCAGCCTTACTCTTTTCCATCCTGGACATCCTGCCAGGAACCAGAGACACTGAGTGAGGTCAAAGGGAGCCCAACCAGAGGAAAAAGAGAGGTTTCCGTATTTAAACACAGGCTGAATGGGATCTGCCTCCTCCAATTGTTCTCTCTTTTCATCAGCCTTTTTGAGTTGGAGGGTGTTCCTCAACAGCATAGACACCAACCCAGCAAGGATGTTGGGTGAGTGTTAGATATTGTATTTGTTATTTTGAGTTCTGAGCAAGTGTTAAGACATTAATGCTACAACAGACTCTTTCTAAAAACAAAAAGTCTACAATCACACTTGATAAAGTTATGAAAACATTGTGCATTGTAAGAAATATATGCATGTGTGTGAAACGGTACAGTGAAAGGCAAGAACAATGTACAGAATCTGTTCTGAAAACATTTTAGAAACGTTTTGAGACCCAGAAAAAGTTTGCTGGGATGGGCACTCTTTTCTGACTTGCACTGACATGATGAATCACTGCATTGAGCATATCGATCATTCTTCTCCCTTTCTGTTCTTTCCCAGAGGGAGGGAGTCACTGAAATGTTATCAAGTCGTCAAACAGGTTATTTTTCTCTACTAGAAGCGCCCTAGTTCAATCCTATGAAACTCAGCATTTTCACAAAGCCCTATTTGTTATGTCATGTTATGAGATATGGATACATGAGCAGTGAGCTTGGCACTGAGAGTTTGTGTGGCTTTATCTCTGGAGCCGGGCTAGGCGCTCCCTTCTTGGGTTTCTGTTCCTTTGGTAAACCACAGGATTGCCATTCCGGTGGGCCAACTCCCTCCCTCTGTTCAGTGTAGAAGCAGAGGCTGGGCTGTTCCGCTCTCTCCATCTCCACCCTCTGCTCTCTCAGGCTGTGGTGGTTCTGCCCTCTGCAGAGGACCCACTCTGCTATTCGGGCATGCTGGAGCAGGTTGTCAGCGATATAGGGAGGATGGCTCGGCTGCTACAGATGTAGGTCTGACTCTGAACAGATAACCCACAAAACATCCCCAAAGTCTAAAAATGACTATGGAATGGTGTAGGTTATTCAATTGAAATGCACTGCCTTGCACTGGAGGCCCATCTAATATGTCATCCAGTCTGTTAGCCAGTTTTGTTGTTAGGTTGGAGTGAATGATGGGAGTGGCTTACAGGTTCTATGCAGTGGTGGAGCTGGAAGGGGCCAGTGTTTACAGTGTAAACAAAGTAGAGAGGGATAAAGGGAATAGCCGGCCAATTATTTTTTTCTCTTTTCCCCTTCTCTATCTTTCTCCCCTCTCTCTCTCTTTATCTCTAAACCCTCTTTCTCTAAATTCTCTCATCTCTCTTTCCTACCACTGCAGCGACAGACACAGAAAGGATATATCACATGACTAGCCCTGCCTCATTCCCTCTCCCTCCCCAGAGTTATTTTTGATTGTCAGTCCTTCGTCACTGGTTAATTACCCAAGCAGGGAGCACATCTGATCACGTAGTAGAATCAGGTTAGACCAGAAATACAAGCCAGACACGTTGTAGCATTAGCAGACGTGCTCCGTGCGCTGTTCTACTGGTCTATGGGAATTGCTCTAAGAGAAGTTGGTGCATAAGACAAATGTATTGAGAGGAGACACCTGTACAAGAACATGCTGTATGCTATGTAGTGTTAAAATACACTGTCATTATGTTTGACTACTGGTATTTGGGCCTGCACACAATGGCAAGCAGTATGTAGAGTGTTAGTCATTAGTAATAATGAAGAAAGCCATTCAATCTACCTGCAATTGAGAATACTGACATAAAAACATAGAACAAGCATACAAATGCAATGTATTTTCATTTTCAGTGTTGAAATAGGCAAATACCACCTTTTCCCTTAGGTTAAATAGAGTTGTGTTTCCTTGAGTGGTAGACAGTGTGTGGTTTAGCGGTGTGGTCTGAGATAAGAGAGACATATATGTTTGTGGGTGTGTGTCTGTGTGATATTCTCAAGATGTGAGAGAAAGAGGGGTCACTTGGTTTCTATGACGACATGTTTTGACTGCTCTAAATTGGCATTGCGGAGAGAGGTCAACTCGTTCTCACTTTGACACGTCACGGTAAGCTACTCTTAAACAAGACCAAAACAGGCTATGATGTCACAATGGACATGGAATTTTCCTATTGTGTGTGAGGTCTGTTAACGCACATGTGTGTGTGTGTGTGTGCATTGTATGTGCATGCATGTGACGTTTAAGCTGTTCTAAGGTCAGTTTTGAGCCCTAAGGATTACAGTTAGTACTAGGGTATTAGTGTAGGATATACTGCTCCCAGATCTGTGATGAGGAACGACTTCCATTGCAAGCACATCATGTTTCATGATGTCTGGCCCGCCACGGACTGGTTGGTGTTATGATATATTTTGGCATGTTGCTGAGAATAACACTACTTTTTCCTGCTTCTCTCTTTGTGTACGCCCCATCCCAGCCAACCTAAAGAGAGGAAGGAACTACCACTAAACTGTCACACTCGCAAATCAAGCAATGCAGACATTCATTAAAGTCCTAAAAATAAGGGTTAGCCAAATGATTGACTGGGACAAACAAACACGCAGAGGAGAGGAGAGACAAAGGGTATTTATAGGATGTTTAAAGCTTAGGAAAGGCTTCCGGTGCTGTGATTTTTCACCAATCAGGGAAAATCTGTAATATTTACAATGACCAACACCATGAAAATATCATACTCTACCAAATAACATCATACTCTACCAGACTAGTTAGTTAGTGCAACAAGAGGTGACTACACTTGTGTGATGAGTAACCTTGCCAGAGACCTGAATACTTGCATTGGCTCCCCAAGATAATACCTAGGGTTTAGCTTAACAGGCTAACGCAATCTGGTGACATGCATTGTCAGAACAATCATTTAGGAAAGCTAAAAGGGAACATATGACATGTTCTGCTTTTTTCATGACATAACACTTGTCCATTTTAGTGCTTAAAACAGTACATTTTAAGCCCTAAAATGGATATGCATATCAACCAAATCAAATGCATTCCAACCAACTTCCTTAAAGGACTTATAGGAAACTTCTAAATGGACAACAGCATTATCATGACATGTCATTTCCACATTTGCTGGATTGACAGAAGTCCAGATGTGTCACAAGCAGTGATCTATGTGCTGTCATGATATAGAGCTATAGGGGGTTGACTATTACAGTGAGGGGAAAAAAGTATTTGATCCCCTGCTGATTTTGTACGTTTGCCCACTGACAAAGAAATGATCAGTCTATAATTTTAATGGTAGGTTTATTTGAACAGTGAGAGACAGAATAACAACAAAAAAATCCAGAAAAACGCATGTCAAAAATGTTATAAATTGATTGGCATTTTAATGAGGGAAATAAGTATTTGACCCCCTCTCAATCAGAAAGATTTCTGGCTCACAGGTGTCTTTTATACAGGTAACGAGCTGAGATTAGGAGCACACTCTTAAAGGGAGGGCTCCTAATCTCAGCTTGTTACCTGTATAAAAGACACCTGTCCACAGAAGCAATCAATCAATCAGATTCCAAACTCTCCACCATGGCCAAGACCAAAGAGCTCTCCAAGGATGTCAGGGACAAGATTGTAGACCTACACAAGGCTGGAATGGGCTACATGACCATCGCCAAGCAGCTTGGTGAGAAGGTGACAACAGTTGGTGCAATTATTCGCAAATGGAAGAAACACAAAATAACTGTAAATCTCTCTCGGCCTGGGGCTCCATGCAAGATCTCACCTTGTGGAGTTGCAATGATCTTGCGAATGGTGAGGAATCAGCCCAGAACTACACGGGAGGATCTTGTCAATGGTCTCAAGGCAGCTGGGACCATAGTCACCAAGAAAACAATTGGTAACACACTGCGCCGTGAAGGACTGAAATTCTGCCTCGCCCACAAGGTCCCCCTGCTCAAGAAAGCACATATACAGGCCCGTCTGAAGTTTGCCAATGAATATCTGAATGATTCAGAGGACAACTGGGTGAAAGTGTTGTGGTCAGATGAGACCAAAATGGAGCTCTTTGGCATCAACTCAACTCGCCGTGTTTGGAGGAGGAGGAATGCTGCCTATGACCCCAAGAACACCATCCCCACCGTCAAACATGGAGGTGGCAACATTATGCTTTGGGGGTGTTTTTCTGCTAAGGGGACAGGACAACTTTACCGCATCAAAGGGACGATGGACGGGGCCATGTACTGTCAAAGCTTGGGTGAGAACCTCCTTCCCTCAGCCAGGGCATTGAAAATGGGTCGTGGATGGGTATTCCAGCATGACAATGACCCAAAACACACGGCCAAGGCAACAAAGGAGTGGCTCAAGAAGAAGCACATTAAGGTCCTGGAGTGGCCTAGCCAGTCTCCAGATCTTAATCCCATAGAAAATCTGTAGAGGGAGCTGAAGGTTCGAGTTGCCAGACGTCAGCCTCGAAACCTTAATGACTTGGAGAAGATCTGCAAAGAGGAGTGGGACAAAATCCCTCCAGAGATGTGTGCAAACCTGGTGGCCAACTACAAGAAACGTCTGACCTCTGTGATTGCCAACAAGGGTTTTGCCACCAAGTACTAAGTCATGTTTTGCAGAGGGGCCAAATACTTCTTTCCCTCATTAAAATGCAAATCAATTTATAACATTTTTGAGATGCGTTTTTCTGGATTTTTGTGTTGTTATTCTGTCTCTCACTGTTCAAATAAACATACCATTAAAATTATAGACTGATCATTTCTTTGTCAGTGGGCAAACGTACAAAATCAGCAGGGGATCAAATACTTTTTCCCCTCACTGTATATCTACTGGTAGTGTGTGTTTGACCACTTGGCAGCTGGGTATCTTTGAAGTTAAACAGTATCTGTTGACAATGGGCGTGGGTCGTGGCCATCGAGGGATCTGCCGTGTTTGCTGAACACATATTTTGTAGTGTTGGTGCTTCAACTGGAATGACCTAATGTACACATTCCCAAGTACAGATATACTTATATACTAGCATTTGATAGTGACAAGATCATGTGTACTGCAATATGTATATTTAAAAACGTGAAGATGTACAGTATATGTACAGAACATACTGTATATTTACAAGAACAGTAAGGTAATGCAAAACCTTTGTAAAGTATGAGTAATGTAGTGAACCAATTTTTATATTTTTTTGTTCCCTTTAGGAGGGCTGCAGTGGAGCCTTGACCGTCCTTGGTGGAAAGGGAGGGGGTGGGTGGCCACAACGGACACTGCCACGGCCACCACGCTGCCACAATGTCCTCCTTGGTGTGCAACATGGGGCTGGTGCTGGTAGAGTTTGAGTACGAGTACATGGGCCGCGACGGGGTCCTGGTGTCCATCAAGCCCAACGAACGCTACATCCTGCTGGCCAAGACCAACGACCACTGGTGGCACGTGAGGAAGAACGAGCAAGCAAGGCCCTTCTATATACCTGCTAAATACGTCAAGGAGCTCCCCGCAGAGTTCCCATCCCCGCTGGACTTTGCTGACCCACCCAGTCCTGATTTGGTCCCAATTCCGGTTCCTGCGCCGGTGCCAGTGCCAGTCCCAAAGCACTCCATACCAGACCGGGAAGAAACGAGGGCGGGAGATGAGGTGACTATCCGCCTCCGCTCCCCGAAGAGACATCAGAAGACTGAGCACCGCATGTCCACATTTGGCGTACCCTTAGAATTCCACGACCCGTCTCCCGGGGTGTTGAAGCACGGCGGGCTGAACAACTCGCTGCCGGGCCTTCACTCCTACGTTGCCCTTGAGGTTCCCTTAACAGTCCCCTCGTCTCAAGCCAGCAATAGTGCCAAACACAAGAAGCAATTAAGCCGGAGTTCCGGTGTGCTCTTCGGCTCCTCCCTGTTGGTGGAGGAGCCTCTCTCCCTGAACCCCCAAGCCCCCAGCTTCAGCCCAGCTGACCCCCTCCACCGGCCCTCCCAGGCCATCCCAGTGGAGACGTCCATCATTCCTGATGCCAAGGTCACCGGTGGCGGGATTCCCCATCAGCAACCTCTGAAAGAGCCGGAATGTCCTCTGGAGCTGGAGGAGGGAGAAAAGGATAAATCTAGTGTGGAGCCTGAGGACGAATCAAAGGAGGACTCTGAGAATATTTATGAATCCATATTGGACCTGAAGCTGGATGAGTCCCCTATAATAGTAGAGAAGACCCCGACTGTGAGACCTGCTGCTGTGGCTGAACCTAAACCTGTTATCGCTCCCACTTCTCCATCTCCAACACAGACACAGGTAAAAGTATTATCTGTAAAGTAGTGAACCTGCAGGGCGATTTGCCTTTTTGATCACATTGGGGCCACAGTCTTTCCCTCACACTATGTATGTGCCTATGAAGGGATGACTGTTGATTAAAGGTGAGGCCCTTCATTACATGGGGCCTTTACGAGGCCTTTTACAGTTCATAGAGTAATAGTATCCCATGAAGTTTAATATCTGGGAGGCCCTTCCATAGGAAGTGGCTAGTTATTATAGGATACATGTTGGATTAGTCTGTCTGGTAAAATGCAGCTGTTTTATGAATACATTGTTTAGAAGAGATCATGTTTTAATATTGTGAGGCCCCAACGGTCAAACATGGTAAGGAACAATTTGACCTCCTTTTGTGGCAGTTACTCCGTACCATCTGTCTTAAGGAAGTAAGAATGGGAGGAAGGTTGTGGGAGTTGTCCATTGACCAAAACAGCAAGGCAGGCAGATAGACAGACACTCACTGGCTTTGTACATAGCAATTACAGAGACCAAGCAAATAGTTGGAATAGCATATCAAGTCAGACAATTAACACTGAGAGCAGGGTGCTGAAGAACCTGTTCACAGATGGTGGACATTTTCTTTCCTCCATTGCTTAAGATACCACAGGGAGGCACTGTCTGCAACTAAATGTTGTTGAGGAAATCAAGGTTCAGTAATCTTTTGCCTCCAAAACATCTTGTGATTTTGCAGAGAGCCACATCAATTTACAGAAATACTCATCATAAATGTTGATGAAAATACAGTTGTTATACATGGAACTTTAGATAAACTTCTCCTTAATGCAACCGCTGTGTCAGATTTAAAAAAAGCTTTACCGAAAAAGCAATAATCTGAGTACGGCGCTCAGACACAAAAACATGCCATACAATATATCCGCCATGTTGGAATCAACAATAGTCAGAAATAGCATTATAAATATTCACTTACCTTTGATGGTCTTCATCAGAATGCACTCCCAGGAATCCCAGTTCAACAATAAATGTTTGTTTTGTTCGATAAAGTCCATCCTTTATGTCCAAATACTCATTTTTGTTCGCGCCTTCAGTTCACAAATCCAAATTCACGACGCGGAGGTCAGACAAAAACTCGAAAAATCCCATTACAGTTTGTAGAAACGTCAAACGATGTATAGAATCAATCTTTAGGATGTTTTTATCATAAATCTGCAATAAAGTTTCAACCGGAGAAATCCTTTCTCTTCAGAAATGCAATGGAACTGAGCTACCTCTCACGTGAGCGTGCATGGCTGAGTCTCATGCCCTGCTGGCAGTGTTCTGACTCCAGGAGCTCTTATTCATCCCCACTTCACAGTAGAAGCCTCAAACAAGGTTCTAAAGACTGTTGACATCTAGTGGAAGCCTTAGGATGTGCAAAATGACCCCACAGACACTGTAGTTTGGATAGGCAATTGATTGAAAAACTACAAACCACTTCCTGTTTGGATTTTTTCTCAGGTTTTTGCCTGCCATATGAGTTCTGTTATACTCACAGACATCATTCAAACAGTTTTAGAAACTTCAGAGTGTTTTCTATCCAAATCTACTAATAATATGCATATCTTAGTTTCTGGGAGTGAGTAGCAGGCAGTTTACTCTGGGCACGTCAGTCATCCAAGCTACTCAATACTGCCACCATCCATAAGAAGTTAAATAGTTAACCAAATAGCTATCCGGACTATCCGTATTGACCCTTTTTGCACAAACTTTTTGTCTCATCACATGCGCTGCTACTACCGTTTTTATCGAGCATAATATTCCTAGATATATGTACACACAATACATGACCAAAAGTATGTGGTAACTCATTCCAAAATGATGAGCAATAATATGTGGTTGGTCCCCCCTTTGCTGCTATAACAGCCTCCACTCTTCTGGTAACACTTTTCACTAGATGATGATGGAATATTGATGCAGGGACTTGCTTCCATTCAGCTACAAGAGCATTAGTGAGGTCGGGCACTGATTAGGCCTGGCTCGCAGTCAGTGTTCCAATACATCCCAAAAGTGTTTGATGGGGTTGAGGTCAGGGCTCTGTGTAGGCCAGTCAAGTTCTTCCACACCGATCTCGACACACCATTTCTGTATGGACCTCGCATTGTGCACGGGGGAATTTTCATGTTGAAACAGGAAAGGGCCTCCCCCAAACTGTTGCCACAAAGTTGGAAGCCCTGAATCATCTAGAATGTCATGGATTGCTGTATCGTTAAGATTTCCCTTCACTGGAGCTAAGGGGCCTAGCCCAAACCATGGAGCTAAGGGGCCTAGCCCCAGACCATTATTCCACCAACCTTTACAGTTGGCACTATGCATTGGGGCAGGTAGCGTTCTCCTGGCATCCACCAAACCCAGATTTGTCCGTTAGACTGCCAGATGGTGAAACACGATTCATCACTCCAGAGAACGCGTGTCCACTCCTCCAGAGTCCAATGACGGCGACCTTTACACCACTCCAGCCGATGGTTGGCATTGCGCATGGTGATCTTAGGCTTCTCGGCCATGGAAACCCATTTCATGAAGCTTCCGACAGCTCGATACTGGCACCCTGTGTATATAGGCAAGTTATTGTTACTCATTATGTATTTATTATTACTTTTCTTATTAAGTGTTTTACTTTTCTATTATTTCTCTATTTTCTTTCTCTCTGCATTGTTGGGAAGGGCCCGTAAGTAAGCATTTCACTGTTAGTCTAAACCTGTTGTTTACGAAGCATGTGACGAATGCAATTAAATATTCAAGTTAAAACTTCAGGAAGAGATTTGTTTATCGTATTTCTGTCTGGTAACTTGACTATTTCACTGAAAGTTGCAGTCAACTGATTCGTTGAACAAGTTCAACTTCTCAGGAGACTATATCTATAGTTCGTTATTGAATCTTTGACTCCTCAATTGCCAATAGTGGTGAAGGAAGTGTGTTCAAAAGAAAAAGAGCAGGAATACAATGGTGATCAGCATGACCACTGCTGTCAGTGACATCACACACAATAGTCAGGAGAAACACATGAGGTTCTGTCTGCTAGCGTTAGTTATGAGGTTATGGCCAGTCCGTTTAATGCTTTGGCCACAGAGATAATGAAATAGGGAGGCCAGAGGAAACAATGGAATACAAAGGAAAAGAGGGTCAGTTACAGGGCGGCACTGCTGAGGTGACGTCAATGGAGAATATGCTTTTTTGAGCCATGGCGGCAGGAAGTGGTGAGTTTGACTCCAGGGGAAGAGGGGAATCCATCCAGGATGCTTTTCAACTTTTCAAACATATGAAAATTTAAAAGTTCTCCTGTTATACCACTCACATTCACAGGGATTTAAAGAGCTGTAAAAAGTGCATGAACATGTTTTTAGGTCAGATAATAGGAAAATTATAGGAGAGACAAGGGGGATTAGGAAGGATCTAGATCAGGGTTGTTCAGTGGGCGAATCCACACCAGCGGGTGTAATCTTGCAAAGAGATCGTTGTGGCAGATCTCGTATAGAAACTTCAGAGGAAGGATGTTTGACATGCTTTTTACATTTGTATCACAAACAATTTTTTTAGAAAATCATGATGAAAGTGGCCATTTTAGGTCCTTTTTAGACCTATACATGCCTCCTGTAAGACCCTATGATCTGTGAACTGTACATGATACAGACAACATCTTGGTGTCATTATCCTCCTTTATAGTGTGCTCTAACATATGGAGTATGTCTAGATTCTGAAATAAAAATGTTCACATGAATTTATTCAACATAAAAAATATTAATATCTCAAAACTACCCTTTTTGATTTTGTCAATTTAAGGACATATATTCTACAGATACATCACATTTCCAGAGCGGACTCTGCTAATTCTGAAGTTATGATACATTTTATGAGCACCACCAAGACAGTGGATGGTAAAACAGATTCAAAGGGAATGGCCTCTGCTGTGGTTGGTTAATGACCTATATTGTCAGTGTCTATCTATAAAATGGGTCATATCATTAAAAGTAGCAGAGAGCCACTCTGGAAATTGGATGTGTTTAAAGAGTATATGTTGAATAAATGTTGAGTAAATGCTTGTGAATATAGTACTTCAGAATCTAGACATACTCCATATGTTAGAGCACACTATATAGGAGGATAATGACACCAAGATGTTGTCTGTATCATGTACAGTTCACAGATCATAGGGTCTTACAGGAGGCATGTATAGGTCTAAAAAGGACCTAAAATGGCCACTTTCATCATGATTTTCTAAAACATGGTTTGTGATACAAATGTAAAAAGCATGTCAAACATCCTTCCCCCCAATGAAGTTACTATGTGAGAATTGCCAGAACAATCTGAGATACCCAAAATATTTTCCATTCCTGCTGGCGTGGAATTGCCCCAATCCACTCCTGGGGGCCTCCCATGGGTGCACATTTTTGTTTTAACCCAGCAAGAGCACACCTGATTCTACTAGTTAACAGCTTTGGTGATTGATGCTTGTACTGTTTACATATGCCTACCTGGTGCACGATATTAAATAACTTATAAGCTATCCTGAATCACCGCTTTACATGAACTGCAGCGATAATATGCATTACACCGCAGTCTAATGTTGTCACTTGAAACAACATGACAAAAGACACAACGTCAAACAACACATTCACTTATGGGGCAAGATACTTTGAAATACACATTTTCCTCAGAAAGCCTGAACTTCTTCTCCCAAAGGAACTTTATCAGGCTTGGATCTGACTGGGGAGGGATATATGTTATGATGCAAGAACCATGCAATTACAATGCTCAGACACAAGTATGTTGTGCAGAGAGGAGGGTCAAAGGCTTCAGATCTTTCATAGACTCAAAGAGACAAACTTATTCAGGTGTCAAAAGTGGAGTCCCATGGTTTTGTTGAGTTTGGATTACAATTGACAGGCATTTATGTCAGAAGTTCGTGATCTGGTGACACTAAGAATGCGATAGATAGAGCAAGGGTAAGTTCAAAGTTCATGCTGTACTAATATAGTTTAAATATAGTAAAAAGTAGTTTAATGTTTGACTTTCGAGTCATTATTGCCTGCCTGTTTTAAATTCTCTGATGATAATTTTTTTTTTTTATCTGCATTTTATGTTTAACCTGCTGCACCAGTGTTAAGTTAACCATTGAATGTGTGTAACACTCTTTGTCCTGCCTACTACCTGTGTAAAGTCATTCACATGTAACCATCCTATGTATTCAATATCTTATCTTTTTATGGACTACTCAACTTTTGACACTTCTTGCTACAAAACATGTTGACACTGAATACATTTTGAGCAGAACTGAGACAAGTCACCACACGCCTATAGACTACTGGGGAATATCTGAACCTGCACAAAGATTAGTAACCTTGGGTTACATTTTAGTCAACATAGTAATACTTTTAGACTGCAGTGGAGGCTGCTGAGGGGAGAATGGCTCCTAATAATGTCTGGAATGGAGTTAATGGAATGGTATTAAACACATGAAAACCATGTGTTTGATACCATTCTGTTCACTCCATTCTGCCCATTATAATGAGCCTTCCTCCCCTCAGCAGCCTCCACTATTTTAGAGGTATTTGCTTCATTCTCACCTGCACAGTTTGATTTCTGTTTTATTTAAACAGGTACACAGAAGCCTGAGTTCCAGTAAGGAACAAACTGAAGTGTCTTTAAAACATGGCCACTCACTAAAAAGGACTCTATGCATGTCTGCACAATAACAATCAATTGGATTTCAGCCACATTCTGTGTCTGTTCACCTCTTTGCGTTTGACACAAAAGAAACATTGTGTGACCTCTAGGTTTCGGCTTTTGATTCTGTGGCCTTTTTCGTCAAGTGACTTGATATAGGTTCTACTTACAGTAATACATAATAATGTTTGTTTTATGGAAGCCAAACTGTAGGTGACATGTAGAATTAAATTATCATTTATCATGGCTGAGAAGCATGGAATCATTCAATTACATTTGGATTAGTGGACATTATATTTATAACTTGACAGCCAATGAGTTGGTCAACTTCTGTAAGCAGCTACATAAGGAAGAATCCATTCATAATTTATAAAGACTGTATCCAAATAATTCAAGGTATGCACCCCTTAACCTGACAACTCACAATTGTAAACCACCCAAGCTGTATGAGTTAAAAACTTTACGCTATGTATCCATTTTCAGAAATGTTGGTAAATTAGTTTTTATTGTTTGAAGAAATTATGAAAGAGATTGGTGTGTTTTTTCACTATCTAATCATGGCATGGGGTTTTTCAATGACAGACATGTATTTGTTTAAAATCTATCACTTGATGGTTTCATTTCAGAGAGACAAATAATCATATTTTTTTGCTAAATATTATATATCCGCGTCACTCCCAGATAAATAAGTAGTACTGCTAGGTTTTACAAAGTTAAATATAACAAATAACTACATTTTGTATAAAGAAATGCACAAATGATACATTTGTGACATCAATATATACAAACATTGTTTAGTCATTGCTTATTCAGAGCGACTTGCAGTAAGTGCACTCATCTTAAGATTGCTAGGTGAGACAACCAGATATCGCAGTCAAATATACAGGATACGAACATTCCATTCCAGCTAAAGAATGGATATACTGTATAATGTTTAGCAAAAAAACACATTTTCATACACATCTAAAATATATTAATAAAAAATCTGAGAACAGTATTATTTTACACACACATGAAGGTACCCATTAGCAACCACTTCTGATGAAAAAACCCAAATGTGAAAAATTGGTGGATATAGCATTTTGGAAATAAAGTCTTACATTTACATTTTACATTTAAGTCATTTAGCAGACGCTCTTATCCAGAGCGACTTACAAATTGGTGCATTCACCTTATGATATCCAGTGGAACAACCACTTTACAATAGTGCATCTAAATATTTTAAGGGGGGGGGGGGGGTTAGAAGGATTACTTTATCCTATCCTAGGTATTCCTTAAAGAGGTGGGGTTTCAGGTGTCTCCGGAAGGTGGTGATTGACTCCGCTGTCCTGGCGTCGTGAGGGAGCTTGTTCCACCATTGGGGTGCCAGAGCAGCGAACAGTTTTGACTGGGCTGAGCGGGAACTGTGCTTCCTCAGAGGTAGGGGGGCCAGCAGGCCAGAGGTGGATGAACGCAGTGCCCTTGTTTGGGTGTAGGGCCTGATCAGAGCCTGAAGGTATGGAGGTGCCGTTCCCTTCACAGCTCCGTAGGCAATCACCATGGTCTTGTAGCGGATGCGAGCTTCAACTGGAAGCCAGTGGAGAGAGCGGAGGAGCGGGGTGACGTGAGAGAACTTGGGAAGGTTGAACACCAGACTGGCTGCAGCGTTCTGGATGAGTTGTAGGGGTTTAATGGCACAGGCAGGGAGCCCAGCCAACAGCGAGTTGCAGTAATCCAGACGGGAGATGACAAGTGCCTGGATTAGGACCTGCGCCGCTTCCTGTGTGAGGCAGTGTAGTACTCTACGAATGTTGTAGAGCATGAACCTACAGGATCGGGTCACCGCCTTGATGTTAGTGGAGAACGACAGGGTGTTGTCCAGGATCACGCCAAGGTTCTTAGCACTCTGGGAGGAGGACACAAGGGAGTTGTCAACCGTGATGGCGAGATCATGGAACGGGCAGTCCTTCCCCGGGAGGAAGAGCAGCTCCGTCTTGCCGAGGTTCAGCTTGAGGTGGTGATCCGTCATCCACACTGATATGTCTGACAGACATGCAGAGATGCGATTCGCCACCTGGTTATCAGAAGGGGGAAAGGAGAAGATTAATTGTGTGTCGTCTGCATAGCAATGATAGGAGAGACCATGTGAGGATATGACAGAGCCAAGTGACTTGGTGTATAGCGAGAATAGGAGAGGGCCTAGAACAGAGCCCTGGGGGACACCAGTGGTGAGAGCGCATGGTGCGGAGACAGATTCTCACCATGCCACCTGGTAGGAGCGACCTGTCAGGTAGGACGCAATCCAAGCGTGGGCCGCGCCGGAGATGCCCAACTCGGAGAGGGTGGAGAGGAGGATCTGATGGTTCACAGTATCAAAGGCAGCAGATAGGTCTAGAAGGATGAGAGCGAGTTAGCTTTAGCAGTGCGGAGAGCCTCCGTGACACAGAGAAGAGCAGTCTCAGTTGAATGCCCAGTCTTGAAACCTGACTGATTAGGATCAAGAAGGTCATTCTGAGAGAGATAGCAGGAGAGCTGGCCAAGGACGGCACGTTCAAGAGTTTTGGAGAGAAAAGAAAGAAGGGATACTGGTCTGTAGTTGTTGACATCGGAGGGATCGAGTGTAGGTTTTTTCAGAAGGGGTGCAACTCTCGCTCTCTTGAAGACGGAAGGGACGTAGCCAGCGGTCAAGGATGAGTTGATGAGCGAGGTGAGGTAGGGGAGAAGGTCTCCGGAAATGGTCTGGAGAAGAGAGGAGGGAATAGGGTCAAGTGGGCAGGTTGTTGGGCGGCCGGCCGTCACAAGATGCGAGATTTCATCTGGAGAGAGAGGGGAGAAAGAGGTCAAAGCACAGGGTAGGGTAGTGTGAGCAGGAGCAGCGGTGTCGTTTGACTTAGCAAACGAGGATCGGATATCGTCAACCTTCTTTTCAAAATGGTTGACGAAGTCATCCGCAGAGAGGGAGGAGGGGGGGGAGGGGGAGGAGGATTCAGGAGGGAGGAGAAGGTAGCAAAGAGCTTCCTAGGGTTAGAGGCAGATGCTTGGAATTTAGAGTGGTAGAAAGTGGCTTTAGCAGCAGAGACAGAAGAGGAGAATGTAGAGAGGAGGGAGTGAAAGGATGCCAGGTCCGCAGGGAGGGGAGTTTTCCTCCATTTCCGCTCGGCTGCCCGGAGCCCTGTTCTGTGAGCTCGTAGTGAGTCGTCGAGCCACGGAGCAGGAGGGGAGGACCGAGCCGGCCTGGAGGATAGGGGACAGAGAAAATCAAAGGATGCAGAAAGGGAGGAAAGGAGGGTTGAGGAGGCAGAATCAGGAGATAGGTTGGAGAAGGTTTGAGCAGAGGGAAGAGATGATAGGATGGAAGAGGAGAGAGTAGCGGGAGAGAGAGAGCGAGTCTTCAAGTGTAGACAGTCATGAGAGCATGAACTTTTTTTCTTGCCTTAATAGCTAAGTAATTCTAAATGTAGCCTGTGTCTGACTGCAACATCATGAGAATAAATAACTGCTAGATGCTTTGTGGTAGAGGTATAATTAGCAACATACATATTGGACAGGATATAACATACAGTATGACTCAATGAGCTTTCGATAATCTGATCATGTCACACTCACAATACTATAACATTTTCTATAGTTCTTAAGCAATAAATGCACTCTTCTCTGTTTCTGATACAAATCAAATCGGATTTGTCACATGCGCTGAATTCAACAGGTGTAGACCTTACCATGCTTACTTACTGTAATGGGTGCGTGCTGGTGGCAGGGAAGTCAGGCGCAGGAGAACGAACTTGGTATAAACAGAGTTGTTTAATAAGTGCTCACAAAACTCAGAAAACCAACATATACAAAATAATAAAAGTGGGTACAAAACCCGTCGAGCACCAGAACATAACTTGCACATCACATACAAACAAACAATCACCAAGAAGGACATGAGGGGAAACAGAGAGTTAAATACACAACATGTAATTGATGAGATTGGAACCAGATATGATGTAAGACAAAACCAATGGAAAATGAAAAATGGATCAGCGATGGCTAGAAGGTCGGTGACGTCGACCGCCGAACACCGCCCGAACAAGGAGAGGGACCGACTTCGGCGGAAGTCGTGACAGTACCCCCCCGACGCGCGGCTCCAGCAGCGCATCGACACCGACCTCGAGGACGACCCGGAGGGCAAGGCGCAGGGCGATCCAGATGGAGACGGTGGAACTCTTGCAGCATTGAAAGATCCAACACGTCCTCCACCGGAACCCAGCATCTCTCCTCCGGACCATACCCCTCCCAGTCCACGAGGTACTGAAGGCCCCTCACCGACGTCTCGAATCCAGTATGGAACGAACGAAGTATGCCGGGGCCCCCTCGATGTCCAGAGGGGGCGGAGGGGGCGGAGGAACCTCCCGCACCTCAGACTCCTGGAGCGGGCCAGCCACCACCGGCCTGAGGAGAGACACATGGAACGAGGGGTTAATACAGTAATCGGGGGGAAGCTGTAACCTATAACAAACCTCGTTCACTCTCCTCAGGACTTTAAATGGCCCCACAAACCACGGACCCAGCTTCCGACAGGGCAGGCGGAGGGGCAGGTTTTGGGTCGAGAGCCAGAGCCGGTCCCCAGGTGCGAATACCGGGGCCTCACTACGCTGACGGTCTGCGCCAACTTTTTGCCGCAGCACGGCGCACTGAAGGTGGACATGTCTCCTCCGCGCGCCGGAACCAGTCGTCCACCGCAGGAGCCTCGGTCTGACTCTGATGCCAAGGAGGCAGAACCGGCTGATACCCCAATACACACTGGAAGGGAGAGAGGTTAGTGGAGGAGTGGCGGAGCGAGTTCTGGGCCATCTCTGCCCAGGGCACGAACGCTGCCCACTCCCCCGGCCGGTCCTGGCAATAAGACCTCAGAAACCTACCCACATCCTGGTTAACTCTCTCCACCTGCCCGTAACTCTCGGGGTGAATACCTGAGGTAAGGCTGACCGAGACCCCCAGACATTCCATGAACGCCCTCCAGAACCTCGACGTGAACTAGGGACCCCGATCAGACACTATATCCTCAGGCACCCCGTAGTGCCGGAAGACGTGTGTAAACAGGGCCTCCGCAGTCTGTAGGGCCGTAGGGAGACCGGGCAAAGGGAGGAGATGACAGGACTTGAAAAATTATCCACAACGACCAGGATCGTGGTGTTACCCTGTGAAGAAGGAAGATCGGTCAGGAAATCTACCGACAGGTGCGACCACGGCCGTTGTGGAACGGGTAAGGGTTGTAACTTACCTCTGGGCAGGTGCCTGGGAGCCTTACACTGGGCGCACACCGAGCAGGAGGAACCATAAACCCTCACATCCTTGGCCAAAGTGTGCCACCAGTACTTCCCAGTAAGACAGCGCACCGTCCGACCGATCCCAGGATAACCAGAGGAGGGTGACGTGTGGGCCCAATAGATCAGCTGGTCGCGGACAGCAGACGGAACGTACAGACACCCAGCTGGACACTGGAGAGGAGCGGGCTCTGCACGTAACACCTGCTCAATGTCCGCGTCCAGCTCCCACACTACCGGCGCCACCAGGCAAGAGGCGGGGAGTATGGGAGTGAGATCCATGGGCCGCTCCTCTGTGTCATACAGCCGGGACAATGCGTCTGCCTTAACGTTCTGGGAGCCTAGTCTATAGGAAAGGGTAAACACAAAACGGGTGAAAAACATGGCCCACCTTGCCTGGCGAGGGTTCAGTCTCCTCGCCGCCCGGATGTACTCCAGATTGCGGTGGTCAGTCCAGATGAGAAAAGGGTGTCTAGCCCCCTCAAGCCAATGTCTCCACGCCTTCAAGGCCTTGACGACAGCCAACAGCTCCCGGTCCCCCGCATCATAGTTACGCTCCACTGGGCTGAGCTTCTTCGAGAAGAAGGCACAGGGGCGGAGTTTCGGTGGCGTACCCGAGCACTGAGAGAGCACAGCTCCTATGCCAGCCTCGGACGCATCCACCTCCACTATGAACGCCAAAAAGAGGGATCAGGATGGGCCAACACGGGAGCCGAGGTAAACAGAGCTCTCAGGTGACTAAAAGCCCTGTCCGCCTCAGCTGACCACTGCAAGCGCACCAGGCCCCCCTTCAGCAGTGAGGTAATAGGAGCTGCTACCTGACCAAAACCCCGGATAAACCTCCACTAGTAGTTGGCAAACCCTAAGAACCGCTGCACCTCCTTTACCATGGTGGGAGTCGGCCAATTACGCACGGCTGCAATGCGGTCACTCTCCATCTCCACCCCTGAAGTGGAAATGCGATACCCTAGGAAGGAGATGGACTGTTGGAAGAACAGGCATTTCTCAGCCTTGACGTACAGGTCATGCTCCCACAGGCGATCAAGCACTCTGCGCACCAGGGGCACATGCTCAGCGCGTGTAGCGGAGTATATCAAAATGTCATCAATATACAGTGCCTTGCGAAAGTTTTCGGCCCCCTTGAACTTTCCGACCTTTTGCCACATTTCAGGCTTCAAACATAAAGATATAAAACTGTAATTTTTTGTGAAGAATCAACAACAAGTGGGACACAATCAAGAAGTGGAACGAAATTTAGTGGATATTTCAAACTTTTTTAACAAATAAAAAACTGAAAAATTGGGCGTGCAAAATTATTCAGCCCCCTTAAGTTAATACTTTGTAGCGCCACCTTTTGCTGTGATTACAGCTGTAAGTCGCTTGGGGTATGTCTCTATCAGTTTTGCACATTGAGAGACTGACATTTTTGCCCATTCCTCCTTGCAAAACAGCTCGAGCTCAGTGAGGTTGGATGGAGAGCGTTTGTGAACAGCAGTTTTCAGTTCTTTCCACAGATTCTCGATTGGATTCAGGTCTGGACTTTGACTTGGCCATTCTAACACCTGGATATGTTTATTTGTGAACCATTCCATTGTAGATTTTGCTTTATGTTTTGGATCATTGTCTTGTTGGAAGACAAATCTCCGTCCCAGTCTCAGGTCTTTTGCAGACTCCATCAGGTTTTCTTCCAGAATGGTCCTGTATTTGGCTCCATCCATCTTCCCATCAATTTTAACCATCTTCCCTGCCCCTGCTGAAGAAAAGCAGGCCCAAACCATGATGCTGCCACCACCATGTTTGACAGTGGGGATGGTGTTCAGGGTGATGAGCTGTGTTGCTTTTACCCCAAACATAACGTTTTGCATTGTTGCCAAAAAGTTTGATTTTGGTTTCATCTGACCAGAGCACCTTCTTCCACATGTTTGGTGTGTCTCCCAGGTGGCTAGTGGCAAACTTTAAACAACACTTTTTATGGATATCTTTAAGAAATGGCTTTCTTCTTGCCACTCTTCCATAAAGGCCAGATTTGTGCAGTATACGACTGATTGTTGTCCTATGGACAGAGTCTCCCACCTCAGCTGTAGATCTCTGCAGTTCATCCAGAGTGATCATGGGCCTCTTGGCTGCATCTCTGATCAGTCTTCTCCTTGTATGAGCTAAAAGTTTAGAGGGACGGCCGGGTCTTCGTAGATTTGCAGTGGTCTGATACTCCTTCCATTTCAATATTATCGCTTGCACAGTGCTCCTTGGGATGTTTAAAGCTTGGGAAATCTTTTTGTATCCAAATCCGGCTTTAAACTTCTCCACAACAGTATCTCGGACCTGCCTGGTGTGTTCCTTGTTCTTCATGATGCTCTCTGCGCTTTAAACGGACCTCTGAGACTATCACAGAGCAGGTGCATTTATACGGAGACTTGATTACACACAGGTGGATTATATTTATCATCATTAGTCATTTAGGTCAACATTGGATCATTCAGAGATCCTCACTGAACTTCTGGAGAGAGTTTGCTACACTGAAAGTAAAGGGGCTGAATAATTTTGCACGCCCAATTTTTCAGTTTTTCATTTCTTAAAAAAGTTTGAAATATCCAATACATTTTGTTCCACTTCATAATTGTGTCCCACTTGTTGTTGATTCTTCACAAAAAATTACAGTTTTATATCTTTATGTTTGAAGCCTGAAATGTGGCAAAAGGTTGAAAAGTTCAAGGGAGCCGAATACTTTCGCAAGGCACTGTACACCACTACACCCTGCCCATGCAGGTCCCTGAAAACCTAATCTACAAAGGCTTGGAAGACTGATGGCGCATTCATCAACCCATACTGCATGACGAGGTACTCATAGTGCCCAGAGGTGGTACTGAAAGCCGTCTCCCTCTCGGATACGCACCAGGTTGTAAGCGCTCCTGAGATCTAGTTTGGTGAAGAAGCGCACCCCGTGCATTGACTCTATCGCTGTGGCTATGAGCGGTAGCGGGTAACTATACCTCACAGTGATCTGATTCAGACCCCGATAGTCAATACACGGGCGAGGACCTCCCTCCTTCTTCTTCACAAAAAATAAACTCGAGGAGGCGGGTGAAGTGGAGGACCGAATGTACCCTGACGCAGGGATTCGGAGACATATGTTTCCATAGCCTCCGTCTCCGCTTGTGAGAGGGGATACACGTGACTCCTGGGAAGTGCAGCGTCTACCAGGAGATCTATCACACAATCGTCCCGTTGATGAGGTGGTAATTGAGTCGCCTTCTTTTTGGAGAAGGCGAGAGCCAAATCAGCATATTCAGGGGGAATGCGCTGAAACCCCTAAACACCTACCTGAGCACTCCCGCGACCACCCCGTGAGAGCCCTCTGTGGCCAAGAAACAGTGGGGTTATGACAAGCTAACCAGGGTAGGCCCAGCACCACGGGAAACGCAGGAGTCAATAAGGAAGAGACTAATTCTCTCAGTATGACCCCCTGCGTCACCATGCCCAAAGGCACGGTGACCTCCCTAATTAACCCTGACCCTAATGGTCGACTAACACAAACATCTGTGCAACAGAGGACTCTGGGTGAGAATCTCCACCCCTGAAGTGGAAATGCGATACCCTAGGAAGGAGATGGACTCTTGGAAGAACAGGCATTTCTCAGCCTTGACGTACAGGTCATGCTCCCACAGTCGACCGCCGAACACCGCCCGAACAAGGAGAGGGACCGACTTCGGCGGAAGTCGTGACACTTACAAGCCTTTTATTTAAAATGTTTAAAGTAAGTAAGGAAATATTTGTTAAAACGAAGTAAATAAAAGTAACACAATACAATAACAATAGCGAGGCTATATACAGGGGGTACCGGTACCGAGTCAATGTGCGGGGGTACAGGTTAGTCGAGGTAATTGAGGTAATATGTACATGTAGGTAGGGGTAAAGTGACCATGCATAGATAATAAACAACGAGTAGCAGCAGCATGAAAAAGGGGTCAATGCAAATATTCCAGGTGGCCATTTGATTAACTGTCTAGCAGTCTTATGGCTTGGGGTAGAAGCTGTTAAGGAGCCTTTTGGACCTAGATTTGGCACTCCGGTACAGTTTGTCGTGTGGTAGCAGAGAGAACAGTCTATGACTTGGGTGGCTGGAGTCTTTGATCATTTTTAGGGCCTTCCTCTGATATCGCCTGGATGGCAGGAAGCTTGGCCCCAGTGATGTACTGGGCCGTACACACTACCCTCTGTAGCGCCTTGCGGTCGGATGCCGAGCAGTTGCCATACCAAGCAGTGATGTAACCAGTCAGGATGCTCTCGATGGTGCACCTGTAGAACGTTTTGAGGATCTGAGGACCCATGCCAAATCTTTTCAGTCTCCTGAGGGGGAATAGGCATTGTTGTGCGCTTTTCACAACTGTCTTGGTGTGTTTGGACCATGATAGTTTGTTGGTGATGTGGACATCAAGGAACTTGAAGCACTCGACCCGCTCCACTACAACCCTGTTGATGTGAATGGGCCCCCCTTTTCCTGTAGTCCACGATCAGCTCCTTTGTCTTTCTCATGTTGAGGGAGAGGTTGTTGTCCTAGCACCACACTGCCAGGTCTGTGATCCCTTCCCTATAGGCTGTCTCATCGTTGTCGGTGATCAGGCCTACCACCATTGTGTCATTGGCAAACTTAACGGCTTCGTAGACATGCAGGACTCCATGTCCACAAAGCCGTGGGTGAACAGGGAGTAAAGGACTGGACTAAGCACGCATCCCTGAGGGGCCCCTGTGTTGAGGATCAGCGTGGCAGATGTGTTGTTGCCTACCCTTACCACCTGGGGCAGTCCGTCAGGAAGTCCCGGATCCAGTTGCAGAGGGAAGTGTTAAGTCTCAGGGTCCTTAGCTTAGTGATGAGCTTTGAGGTGGTGCAGCATTCTCATGAAGGTGTTTCTTTTGTCCAGGTGGGAAAGGGCAATGAGGAGTGCAACTGTTAAGGGAATTTTCAATTCCAATAATGCATTTAATCTTTAACCAATTCACCTAGGTTTGTAAGACCCTGGGTTCACTAATAATTGGGCAAAGTCTCAGATTTTATAAAAAAGGTTCACAGATCTTTATTCATGAGAGCTCTAAAGTAAAAAATGAGGACCCAGTCCTTTAATAATACACACACATTCCTATCTTTAGACCACCCCCTGCTCAAACAACCAGTACTTTTCCACTAACCACAAAGAACCATTGTAAGGGCTGTCTTCAGGAATGGACCAAAATGCAGCGGAGTTAGTATTCATCTTTCAATTTAATTAGAAAGAACACTATAACAAACAAAACAAGGAAACTGACAGCCAACAGTCCTGTCAGGTGCAAACACACTAAACAAGAAACAATTACCCACAAAACCCAAAGGAAAAACATGCTCCTTATGTGTGACTCCCAATCAACCACAACCCTCTACAGCTGTGCTTGATTGGAAGTCACACGGCCAAAATCAATGAAACAATAAAAAACACACACTCCCTTCTGCCACGTCCTGACCCAACTACACCCTCTACTGGTCAGGACGTGACAGTACCCCCCCCCCCAAGGTGCAGACCCCGGGATGCACCTAAAAAAAGAACACACAAGAAAATCCCCAACAAAAAGGAACACCTAAACAATAAGGGAGGGAAGGGAGGGAGGGTGGCTGCCGTCACCGACGGCACTGTGCTACACCCTCCCTCCCCAACCCACCTATCCTGGAGGTGGCTCAGGTGCAGGACGTGGACCTCGCTCCACCTTCGGCGTCGCCCACTTTGGTGGCGCCGATAGTTGCGCCGGGCAGACGGGCCACTCGGGCTGACCCTGGCAGACAGACCACTCGGGCTGGGCCGGAGGACCGGAGGGCCACTCGGGCTGGGCCGGAGGGCAGGAGGGCCCCTCGGGCTGGGCCGGAGGGCAGGAGGGCCCCTCGGGCTGGAGGGCAGGAGGGCCCCTCGGGCTGAGCCGGAGAGCAGGAGGGCCCCTCGGGCTGAGCCGGAGAGCAGGAGGGCCCCTCGGGCTGAGCCGGAGAGCAGGAGGGCCCCTCGGGCTGAGCCAGAGAGCAGGAGGGCCCCTCGGGCTGAGCCGGAGAGCAGGAGGGCCCCTCGGGCTGGGCCGGAGGGCAGGAGGGCCCCTCGGGCTGGGCCGGAGGGCAGGAGGGCCCCTCGGGCTGGGCCGGAGGGCAGGAGGGCCCCTCGGGCTGGGCCGGAGGGCAGGAGGGCCCCTCGGGCTGGGCCGGAGGGCAGGAGGGCCCCTCGGACTGGGCCGGAGAGCAGGAGGGCCCCTCGGGCTGGGCCGGGGGACAGGAGGGCCCCTCGGGCTGATCCTGACAGGCAGGGCACCCTGGCAGATCCGGGCAGGCGGGCACCTCTGGCAGAACCGGGCAGTCTGGCCACCCTGGCAGAACCGGGCAGTCTGGCCACCCTGGCAGTTCAGGGCAGTCTGGCCACCCTGGCAGTTCAGGGCAGTCTGGCCACCCTGGCAGTTCAGGGCAGTCTGGCCACCCTGGCAGTTCAGGGCAGTCTGGCCACTCCGGCAGTTCAGGGCAGTCTGGCCACTCCGGCAGTTCAGGGCAGTCTGGCCACTCCGGCAGTTCAGGGCAGTCTGGCCACTCCGGCAGTTCAGGGCAGTCTGGCCACTCCGGCAGTTCAGCGCAGTCTGACCTCTCTGGCGACTGTTGACTGGCGGCCAGCTCTGACGACTGTTGACTGGCGGGCAGCTCTGACGACTGTTGACTGGCGGGCAGCTCTGACGACTGTTGACTGGCGGGCAGCTCTGACGACTGTTGACTGGCGGGCAGCTCTGACGACTGTTGACTGGCGGGCAGCTCTGACGACTGTTGACTGGCAGGCAGCTCTGGTGATGGTTGACTGGCGGGCAGCACTGACGACTGTTGACTGGCGGGCAGCTCTGGTGACTGTTGACTGGCGAGGCTGGGTTGACACACTAGACTCCTGATGCGTGGGGCTGGTATAGGACGTGCCAGCCTGGAGACACGCACCTCCATGCTAGTGCGTCTGGCGGGAAACACCGGACCGAAAGGGCGCGCTGGCGGTCTTGATTGTAGGGTTGGAATCCCCCCTTCCGGCTCGATGCTCCCCTTGCCCTGGCACCTGCGGGGCGCTGGTACTGGGCGAACTGGGCTGTGCGTCCGTATAGGCGAGATGGTGCATACCTCAGCGTAACATGGCGCCCTCCACCTCCTATGCACCTCCCTGTAGTCACGGATAGCTGGCTTACGGCACCATAAATGTTGTCACATTCTTCAAGGCTTTCACCTCCCCTCCCCCGTTGGGACCCTCTTGGTTTGAAACCCTCTAATGATTTTCTATTATCTACTCTACAACTTCACTCTGTTTACATCCCGACTAAAGAATATAACATCATAGTATTACAATACTAACAGATCTACCCACATCCTGGTTTTATCTTCTCATAATTCTCAAACATTTCACACTATCCTACAATTTCAGAGTGGAACATTTAAGCCATTATTCTAACACATACAAATTATTCTAACAGCAATAGAGATGGCGTCATCTGTGGATCTGTTGGGGCAGTGTGCAAATTGTACTGGGTCTAGGGTTTCTGGGATAATGGAGTTGATATGAGCCATGACCAGCCTTTCAAAGCACTTCATGGCTACAGACGCGAGTGCAACGGGGCGGTAGTCATTTAGGCAGGTTACCTTGGCATTTTTGGGCACAGGGACTATGGTGGTCTGCTTGAAACATGTAGGTATTACAGACTTGGTCAGTGAATGTCAGTGAAGACACTTGCCATTTAGTCAGCGCATGCGTTGAGTACGTAACCTGGTAATCCATCTGGCCCTGCGGCCTTGTGAATATTGACCTGTTTAAAGGTCTTACTCACATCGGCTAAGGAGAGTGTGATCACACAGTCATCCGGAACAGCTGGTGCTCTAATGCATGGTTCAGGGTTGCTTGGCTCAGAGCGAGCATAGAAGGCATTAAGCTCGTCTGGTAGGCTTGCATCGCTGGGCATCTAGCGGTTTGGTTTCCCTTTGTAATCCGTAATAGTTTGCAAGCCCTGCAACCTACGACAAGCGTCAGAGCCGGTGTAGTAGGATTCAATCTTAGTCCTGTATTGACCCTTTGCCTGTTTGATGGTTCGTCGGAGGCAGTGGTGGAAAAAGTACTCAATTGTCATACTTGAGTAAAAGTAAAGATACCTTATTAGAAAATGACTCAAGTGAAATTGAAAGTCACCCAGTAAAATACTACTTGAGTAAAAGTCTATAAGTATTTTAAATATACTTAAGCATCAAAATAAATGTAATTGCAAAAATATACTTAACTTCTCTAGGGCCGGCGGGACGAAATCGTCCCACCTACGTAACAGCCAGTGGAATCCTGTGGCGCGTTATTCAAATACCTTAGAAATGCTATTACTTCAATTTCTCAAACATATGACTATTTTACACCATTTTAAAGACAAGACTCTCGTTAATCTAACCACACTGTCCGATTTCAAAAAGGCTTTACAACGAAAGCAAAACATTAGATTATGTCAGCAGAGTACCCAGCCAGAAATAATCAGACACCCATTTTTCAAGCTAGCATATAATGTCACAAAAACCCAGAAGACAGCTAAATGCAGCACTAACCTTTGATGATCTTCATCAGATGACACACCTAGGACATTATGTTATACAATACATGCATGTTTTGTTCAATCAAGTTCATATTTATATCAAAAACCAGCTTTTTACATTAGCATGTGACGTTCAGAACTAGCAAACTTCCGGTGAATTTACTAAATTACTCACGATTAACGTTCACAAAAAGCATAACAATTATTTTAAGAATTATAGATACAGAACTCCTCTATGCACTCGATATGTCCGATTTTAAAATAGCTTTTCGGTGAAAGCACATTTTGCAATATTCGAAGTAGATAGCCCGGCATCACAGGGCTAGCTATTTAGACACCCAGCAAGTTTAGCACTCACCAAAGTCAGATTTACTATAAGAAAAATGTTATTACCTTTGGTGTTCTTCGTCAGAATGCACTCCCAGGACTTCTACTTCAATAACAAATGTTGGTTTGGTCCCAAATAATCCATTGTTATATCCAAATAGCGGCGTTTTGTTTGTGCGTTCAAGACACTATCCGAAAGGGTAAAGAAGGGTGACGAGCATGGCGCATTTCGTGACCAAAAAAATCTAAATATTCCATTACCGTACTTCGAATCCATTTTTATGCCATTTTTCTCGTAAAAAAAGCGATAATATTCCGACCGGGAATCTGCATTTAGGTAAACAGACGAAAGAAAATAAAGCATGGGGTCGACTCGGGCACGCGCCTAAGCCCATTGTCCTCTGATCGGCCACTTGCCAAAAGCGATAATGTGTTTCAGCCAGAGGCTGCCTCGATATCATTCAGCTTTTTCCCGGGCTCTGAGAGCCTATGGGAGCCGTAGGAAGTGTCACGTTACAGCAAAGATCCTTAGTCTTCAATAAAAAGAGCCAAGATGAACAACAACTTGTCAGACAGGCCACTTCCCATATAGAATCCTCTCAGGTTTTTGCCTGCCATATGAGTTCTGTTATACTCACAGACACCATTCAAACAGTTTTAGAAACTTTAGGGTGTTTTCTATCCAAAGCCAATAATTATATGCATATTCTAGTTACTGGGCAGGAGTAGTAACCAGATTAAATCGGGTACGTTTTTTATCCGGCCGTGTCAATACTGCCCCCTACCCCCAACAGGTTAAGTATCAAAAGTAAAAGTATAAATCATTTCAAATTGCTTATATTAAGCACATTTATTTATGGATAGCCAGGATAGGCACACATAAATAAATAGGCACACACCAACACTCTGACATAATTTTCAAACAAAAGGTGTGTTTAGTGAATCTGCTAGATCAGAGGTAGTAAGGAAGACCAGGATTGTTCTCTTGATAAATGTGTTAATTGGACCATTATCCTGCACTGCTAATCATTCAAAATGTAAAAAGTACTTTTTGGTGCCAGGGAAATGTATGGTGTAAAAAGTACATTATTTTCTTTAGGAATGTAGTGAAGTAAAATTAAAAGTAGTTTAAAACATAAAAATATAAATAGTAAATTATAGTACAGGCATCCCAAAAATTAACTTTAGTGTGGCTCAGTTGGTAGAGCATGGTGTTTGCAATGCCAGGGTTGTGGGTTCGATTCCCACGGGGGGCCAGTACAAAAAAAATGCATGAAATGGTATGAAATGTATCTATTCACTACTGTAAGTCGCTCTGGATAAGAGCGTCTGCTAAATGACTAAAATGTAGTACTTTAAAGTATTTTTACTTAAATACTTTACACCACTGGTCGGAGGGCATAACGGGGTTTCTTATAAATGTCCAGATTAGTGTCTCGAAAGCGGCAGCTCTAGCCTTTAGCTCAGTGCGGATGTAGCCTGTAATCCATGGCTTCTGGTTGGGATATGTACGTACGGCCACTGTGAGGATGATGTCTCGATGCACTTATTGATGAAGCTTGTGAATGATGTTGTATCCTCCTCAATGCCATCGGATGAATCCTGGAACATATTCCAGTCTGTGCTAGCAAAACAGTTCTGTAGTTCAGAATCCTTGTCATCTGACCACTTCCGTATTGAGCGAGTCACTGGTACTTCCTGCTTGAGTTTTGCTTGTAAGCAGGAATCAGGAGGATAGAATTATGGTCAGATTGACGAAATGGAGGACGAGGGAGAGCTTTGTACACGTCTCTGTGGGTGGAGTAAAGTTGCACATGTGACATGCTGGTAGAAATGAGGTACACCCACCCAGCCATAGTACCCAGTTAGCAGCACCCCTGGGCCGCTGTGCTGTTTGTTTACAAAACAAAGGAGTTGCCCTTTCCTGTACTGTAGGGCTGCAAGCCTCACCCCAAACAACTGGAAACAAACACACGTTTCCATACTCCACTCCAATAGGCTAGCCCCCACGCGGCTGCTCAAGTTTTTTGAGCAGAACTGTTTGCAGAGCTCCTGAATCCTGAAATGTTCTCATGACATAATTATTTAATTTGCAAAATGTAAACAGGCGATTGAGTAAAGATACTCCCTTCAGTGTTTCTCAATTACACGCACACATGCTTTTTTAAAACGTTATTATTTAGTTATGCAAGGTATCAGTGTTGTGTTGGCTGCATTCTGTGCATTATGTGCGCTCGCGATCTATGCAGGCATGAGAGGGTTAAACTGAGGAACATCGCAACCACTCCCAAGACTTGCTGCTGCTAGGCAGTGGCTTAACCTGTACTGTAGAGTACCTGACAAGGCATGGAGGGCGTGAGTGTACAGTGTGGAATAGCGAGGTGAATACTGTACTTTAAAACTGGATAAAGGGAAAACTGAAGTCTGTAACTTCTAAACGATGTCTTTGAAGGATAGTCTACTCTACATTGAGCCTGGGATTAACCAAACAAACTTTAAACAGGTAATTTGTCCTTTTTATGGTCGATGATGGCTCCATTTGTTGCTTAGATTTGGATTGAGGTTTTGGTCTGATTAAATAGGATTTTATGCGCATTAATAGCTACTAACTGTAACAGTTTTAATACAGTTATTATACATGTGGTGTAAATTACAGTGATTCAGAGTAAGCATTCATTTCTATCAAATTTAATTTTGGTCACTGTCAATAGCCTGGTATTATTTGAGCACACATTCCATTTTTGAAAACATAACCTTCCTCCAGTTGACTTATCTGGTCAATATACTGTATATTTGTATATGAAAATGACATAAACCACAGTGTCTGTCAATGACCTCTGACATACACAGTGTTTGACCCTCAGATGCAAAATAGCTCAGGTATAGATTGTGATTATGCATTAGCCCAGACCATTATGTCCTTGTTCTGTAGGGGGGTATTTATGTCATGCTCTATAGGCTACTTACTATTACTCTAAATATCTACAGGCTGAATATGGGTCCATAACCTTGATAGTGTCAGCTGTTTTTTCTTCAGTTTATTAATATGAGGAATTGATGAGTCAGTCCACTGTTGATTGAATGGAAAGGGACATCAACCAGTAAACCATGTGGCACTCACTGCCATGCAGCATTCAGTCACCTCATCTGATTTCTAGGGTCAATACTGACTGAGCGTTCAAAGAGTTAAGATGAAGACAGTATAAAGCGAGACTGAGATTATGCTCTTATATAGTTCCAATCTGTCCATATACACTGAGTTTACAAAACATTAGGATCACCTTCCTAATATTGAGTTGCACCCCCTTCTGCCCTCAGAACAGCCTCAACTCATCGGGGCATGGACTACAAGGTGTCGAAGCGTTCCACAGGGATCCTGGCCCAATGTTTTTTTAATTTTTTTTTTAACCTTTATTTAACTAGGCAAGTCAGTTAAGAACAAATTCTTATTTACAATGACCACCGAAGGACAGTGGGTTAACTGCCTTGTTCAGGGACAGAACAACAGATTTGTTGACTCCAATGCTTCCCACAGTTGTGTCAAGTTGGCTGGATGTCCTTTGGGTGGTGGACCATTCTTGATACACATGGGAAACTGTTGTGCGTGATAAACCCAGCAGCGGTGCAATTCTTGACACACTCAAACCGGTTCTCCTGGCACCTACTACCATAAAACCCTTTCAAAGGCACTTCAATACTTTGTCTTGCCCGTTCACCCTCTGAATGTCACACATACACAATCTATGTCTCAATTGTCTCAAGGCTTAAACGTCATTCTTTAACCTGTCTCCTCCCCTTCATCTACATTGATTGAAGTGGATTTAACAAGTGACGTCAATAAGGGATCATAGCTTTCACCTGGATTCACCTGGTCAGTCTATGTCATGGAAAGAGCAGGTGTTCCTGATATTTGTACACTCAGTGTATCTCTATTCCACTACAGTGGTTTTACAATAGTACATTTTAAACCATCAAGTGTCAATCAGTTGTAGTTCATTTTAAACTGTAAAGTGTCAATCAGTTGTAATTTCTCGAATATTCTGGCACATTATACGCAATTACATTATCATAAATGACACATTGGGTACAGTATGTACATCTCAAATTGTCTTTGACTTCCTTGTTCCTGTTTATGCAGTGTCAAAAGGCTTGATGTAATTGTAAGTGTGATAATATTATGATGACGGGCATGACAAGGTTTTCCCCAGCCCTGCCAGGGAGAAGGGGTCAAACTACAAGGGAGGAATGCCATCTTGGTTTTCATTGCTAGTAGATATCAATCATTGACAATGAGTCACAAGCAGAAAGTTAATACTTGACCATAACCTGCTTGGATATACACAGCCAGGAACATAATCTGATGTAAAGCTGTGTTATCTCTTTTCCTTCTGTGACAGTAGGCCTATCCTAGAGAGATTACAAAAAGTCACACTATTGCCATTATCCGCTTTGACTCCAAACAAATGGTTGGCATGACAGGTATTGCTGACTGGCAGAAAATGTTCCCGTTGCTGTGTGTGAACCAGTCATTCTGGTATCCTTTCCATTTAGTTTGGTTTGAGGAGGCTGGTATGCTATTTAGCTTGGAGGCTTTAGTGCATAAGAAACAATGGGCTTCCAGTTGATTGAAAGAATCATCACCACAATCACTTTTATTACTATTACGCATCTGTTATTAAATATCATTTTTGTTTCTACTGCTACACGCACCTGCACTTGTAGCTTATTGTTGTGTTACAACTGTAAAGGAAGAGGGGTAGTCTAAGCTTCATTAATATCTACTTTAGAAAAACTGGGTCTTTCCACAGCCAGGTGTTGATGTTTTAACCTGAATGTGTAGCCAGTAGTCACTGCCACGTTCCAAAGACAACTCTCCCACCGCAAAGAAGAACTTATCAGGTGGTGTTAACCGAAACCTGAAAGTGAGTGAGTGTTTGTTTTTAGTTTTGCTTGCATATTTACTGCTGCCCATGCTCTGCGTTGCCCAAGGCATGTTTATTAATTTGTAGCGTTTATTACTCTGTCTAATGAAGCAGGACTGTATAGTGATTATTATATAGTGATTCTAGGATTGTGAGTATCAACCTCTAGCCTGCAGCTTTGTAACCCAGGTGGTTGCTAGGGTGTGTCTGTCGGAGGTACCATTTGAATAACAAAACAATTATGTTCGTACAAGAGTCTGGAGTTCTTTTTAAGATGTTGTCATCTGTTGTGTCATGCACACACATACCCACCTTCCTAATATTGATTTGCACCCCCCTTTGCCCAGAACAGACTCAATTTGTTGGGAAATGGACGAAAAGGTGTCGAAAGCGTTTCACAGGGATGCTGGCCCATGTTGACTCCAATGTTTCCCACAGTTGTGTCAAGATGGCTCGATGTCCTTTGGGTGGTGGACCATTCTTGACACATGGGAAACTGTTGACCATGAAAAACCCAGCAGCGTTGCAGTTCTTGTGACACTCAAACCAGGCACCTACTACCACACCCCATACTTAAATATTTTGTCTTGCCCATTCACCCTCTGAATGGCACACATATACAATCCATTTCTCAATTGTCTCAGGGCTTAAAAATCATTCTTTAACCCGTCTCCCCTTCAGCTACACTGATTGAAGTGGATTTAACAGCAATAAGAGATCATAGCTTTCAACTGTATTCACCTGGTCAGTCTATGTCATGGAAATAGCAGGATTTCCTAATGTTTTCTACAATCAATGCCAGCTGTTCATAGGACATGAACAGTGGGCAGACTCGCTTATCACAGGTTGAGCTTTAGGTACCACCAAACCAGGGAACCACAGCTTCTGACAGACACCTCAGGTCTCAGAGAAGGTGATGTCACAGCACAAAGAAACACTATCCATGCTGTCTGCTACAGCATCATTCCAGCACAGAACTAATACTCTCATTATGCACATGTGTATTTTAGACGTTAGAGTACCTTCAGGCATAGATGTGTGTGTGTGTATCAACGTGTTCTGGTGTTTTACTTCATACTCGCATAAGTATTACGCAGGTACTTTACGGCCGAGATGTTGTAAGCAGTATACAAAAAAAACAACCCAACTGGGATGTGTGTTTATGTCCAAAACTTCCATTAGCCCATCTTGAGAGGAAATGACAGTTGGACAGTCGACTCCCTCCCTCCACCCAGCCATGCATCTTATTTGTGTTTTTCTTTAAAGTATTTAGGTCGGTACAGTCCGTCTGTGTGTTCAGGCCAGTGTACGTCCATGTGTGGTACACAGAAGAGTCTTGCCTATACGAAAGAAACCTTACCGCTGAGCCAGGCTTTTCTTTTAAAGCTATTTTTTCATGAAGAATGTATGTTTTACAAGGTTCGAATTGGGCAACCCGAAGACAGTTATTCCCTGGTCTCTGGCTTTTTCAGTGTTTCTTAAAAATGTATTCAAAGCTAAAAAAAAAAGCCCCTCTTCAAGCCAGGTAGTAATCAAAAGAAGGAACTGGTACATGGTCTGAAAACCCTGTGGTATGTCCTTGCCAATACTTCTGCTTTTGGATCTACTAGTTAAAATGTTATATCCACTGATGGGATGCAACATACACTGCTCAAAAAAATAAAGGGAACACTTAAACAACACAATGTAACTCCAAGTCAATCACACTTCTGTGAAATCAAACTGTCCACTTAGGAAGCAACACTGATTGACAATACATTTCACATGCTGTTGTGCAAATGGAATAAACAGGTGGAAATTATAGGCAATTAGCAAGACACCCCCAATAAAGGAGTGGTTCTGCAGGTGGGGACCACAGACCACTTCTCAGTTCCTATGCTTCCTGGCTGATGTTTTGGTCACTTTTGAATGCTGGCGGTGCTTTCACTCTAGTGGTAGCATGAGACGGAGTCTACAACCCACACAAGTGGCTCAGGTAGTGCAGCTCATCCAGGATGGCACATCAATGCGAGCTGTGGCAAGAAGGTTTGCTGTGTCTGTCAGCGTAGTGTCCAGAGCATGGAGGCGCTAGCAGGAGACAGGCCAGTACATCAGGAGACGTGGAGGAGGCCGTAGGAGGGCAACAACCCAGCAGCAGGACCGCTACCTCCGCCTTTGTGCAAGGAGGAGCAGGAGAAGCACTGCCAGAGCCCTGCAAAATGACCTCCAGCAGGCCACAAATGTGCATGTGTCTGCTCAAACGGTCAGAAACAGACTCCATGAGGGTGGTATGAGGGCCCAACGTCCACAGGTGGGGGTTGCGCTTACAGCCCAACACCGTGCAGGACGTTTGGCATTTGCCAGAGAACACCAATATTGGCAAATTTGCCACTGGCGCCCTGTGCTCTTCACAGATGAAAGCAGGTTCACACTGAGCACGTGACAGACGTGACAGAGTCTGGAGACGCCGTGGAGAACGTTCTGCTGCCTGCATCATCCTCCAGCATGACCGGTTTGGCGGTGGGTCAGTCATGGTGTGGGGTGGCATTTCTTTGGGGGGCCGCACAGCCCTCCATGTGCTCGCCAGAGGTAGCCTGACTGCCATTAGGTACCGAGATGAGATCCTCAGACCCCTTGTGAGACCATATGCTGGTGCGGTTGGCCCTGGGTTCCTCCTAATGCAAGACAATGCTAGACTTCATGTGGCTGGAGTGTGTCAGCAGTTCCTGCAAGAGGAAGGCATTGATGCTATGGACTGGCCCGCCCGTTCCCCAGACCTGAATCCAATTGAGCACATCTGGGACATCATGTCTCGCTCCATCCACCAACGCCACGTTGCACCACAGACTGTCCAGGAGTTGGCGGATGCTTTCGTCCAGGTCTGGGAGGAGATCCCTCAGGAGACCATCCGCCACCTCATCAGGAGCATGCCCAGGCATTGTAGGGAGGTCATACAGGCACGTGGAGGCCACACACACTACTGAGCCTCATTCTGACTTGTTTTAAGGACATTACATCAAAGTTGGATCAGCCTGTAGTGTGGTTTTCCACTTTAATTTTGAGTGTGACTCCAAATCCAGACCTCCATGGGTTGATAAATTGGATTTCCATTGATTATTTTTGTGTGATTTTGTTGTCAGCACATTCAACTATGTAAAGAAAAAAGTATTTAATAAGATTATTTCTTTCATTCAGATCTAGGATGTGTTGTTTAAGTGTTCCCTTTATTTTTTTGAGCAGTATATTTGATCATTACATTATTCGAAGAGGTGCCTTTTTCAGGGAATATGACCGACATGATCTTCAAGGCTTGCCGTAGCTTCAGGCACAGGCTTGTGACTTTTCTGGGTGTCTCCCAGGTAAGTACCTAAGGGTGTGCGTCCCAATTATGGTATTTTCCTTCATGACCACTAATCTAAGACTTCATGGTCATTTCACTCAGCCTGCCAATTGAATTACATGTTCAATTCTATGCCTGCAGTACTTAGCCTACATGTGAGGGCGGCAGGTACAGTACCCTAGAGGTGAAGAGCGTTGGGCCAGTAACCGAAAGGTCGACTAGGTGAAAAATCTGTCTGCACTTAACCTTAATTGCTCCTGTAAGTCGCTCTGGACAAGAGTGTCTGCTAAATTACTCAAATGTATATGTGGCCTATAGTACTGTATTTAGACATTTTACATTTTTACATTTTAGTCATTTTAGCAGACGCTCTTATCCAGAGCAACTTACAGTAGTGAATGCATACATTTCATACATTTTTTTTCGTACTGGTCCCCCGTGGGAATCAAACCCACAACCCTGGCGTTGCAAACACCATGCTCTACCAACTGAGCCACTCCTCTGTGTTGTTGTTCAAACTTCCCCAGTCTTTATAGGTTTTTATCATGTCTGGCTCATGTTGAAATGTGCTTGTGTTTGTCTATGAAGTGACGGTCTGCCACACAGCTCCCTGTGGTCTACTCCACTCCACGTGGTGGAAATCTCCTTTGTTTGAGATAGGATGGTTTGCTCTTCACTTCCACACCCCTGAGATGTATGTAGGGTTTGGGAAAGACATTAACAGGACAGATCACTTTTTTGGATGCAGATATTCTGGGTGTCTCCCAGGTAAGTACCTAAGGGTGTGCGTCCCAATTATGGTATTTTCCTTCATGACCACTAATCTAAGACTTCATGGTCATTTCACTCAGCCTGCCAATTGAATTACATGTTCAATTCTATGCCTGCAGTACTTAGCCTACATGTGAGGGCGGCAGGTACAGTACCCTAGAGGTGAAGAGCGTTGGGCCAGTAACCGAAAGGTCGACTAGGTGAAAAATCTGTCTGCACTTAACCTTAATTGCTCCTGTAAGTCGCTCTGGACAAGAGTGTCTGCTAAATTACTCAAATGTATATGTGGCCTATAGTACTGTATTTAGACATTTTACATTTTTACATTTTAGTCATTTTAGCAGACGCTCTTATCCAGAGCAACTTACAGTAGTGAATGCATACATTTCATACATTTTTTTTCGTACTGGTCCCCCGTGGGAATCAAACCCACAACCCTGGCGTTGCAAACACCATGCTCTACCAACTGAGCCACTCCTCTGTGTTGTTGTTCAAACTTCCCCAGTCTTTATAGGTTTTTATCATGTCTGGCTCATGTTGAAATGTGCTTGTGTTTGTCTATGAAGTGACGGTCTGCCACACAGCTCCCTGTGGTCTACTCCACTCCACGTGGTGGAAATCTCCTTTGTTTGAGATAGGATGGTTTGCTCTTCACTTCCACACCCCTGAGATGTATGTAGGGTTTGGGAAAGACATTAACAGGACAGATCACTTTTTTCGATGCAGATATTACTGCCGTATGGCCATTTCCTCTAAAACTGAAAAAAGGCTTACAATTGAATGTTGATGTTGTCTGTACTTTTCTTTGGGATGGGGGTGGTATTTTGACATCCGGATGAAAAGTGTGCCCAAAGTAAACTGCCTGATACTCAGGCCCAGAAGTTAGGATATGCATATAATTGGTAGATTTGGATAGAAAACACTCTAAAGTTTCTAAAACTCTTAAAATAATGTCTGTTAGTATAACAGAACTGAAATGGCAGGCGAAACCCCGAGGACAAACCATCCCCCCCCCAAAAAATTCATCCTACCACTGATTTCAATGGTTGGCACTTTTATAATAGGGTGAAATCGTGCCCGATTGCAGTTCCTAGGGCTTCCACTAGATGTCAACAGTCTTTAGAAAGAGTTTCAGGTTGGTTTTTGGAAAAATTAGCCAGAAATTGTAGTTTTTCTAAGTGGCTCCCATTTTGTCTGTAGTGTTTCCAACCGCATGAATGAGAATGCGTTCTTTGGTATTTTTCTCCGGTAAAGACAATAACGATTCTCCGTCTTAAATGTTATCATTTATTTGCGTATTAGGGTACCTAAAGTTTGATTATAAACGTTGATTGACTTGTTTGGATAAGTTTATTGGTAACGTTTGGGATTCATTTTGTATGCATTTTGAAGGAGGGAAACTGAGTGGATTATTGACTGAAGCGTGCCAGCTAAACTGAGTTTTTATGGATAAAGAAGGACTTTATCAAACAAAAGGACCATTTGTAATGTAACTGGGACCTTTTGGAGTGCCAACAGAAGAAGATCTTCAAAGGTAAGGCATATATTATATCGCTATTTCTGACTTTCGTGTCGCAACTCCCTGGTAGAAAATGATTTGTTATGCATTTGTGTGCTGGGCACTGTCCTCAGATAATTGCATGGTTTTCTTTCGCCGTAAAGCCTTTTTGAAATCTGACACGGCGGCTAGATTAACAACAAGTTAAGCTTTATTTTAATGGACGCTAGCGTCCCACTGATCCGGAAGAATTAAGAAAGAAAAAAACCCACTCAAAAGCGAGATCCACATATAGCTCTTTAAATGCATGCACTTTGTAAGAATGGGCATATTGTGATGAGTTGGGTAACTCAGCCCATTCGAACAAAGGGGTTGGGAAATGATATTTGATCCAAAGTCAGTGCTTTGTTACTTGATGGGAGTAAAGGGAGGTGCAGGTAGAGAGAACTTTTCTCTCCTCTGTCTTTTGTGTTGTGGAGATTCTCACGGATTGTTCTCATAGGGGCTGATGGGGCCATTGACTTCACTGCAAATAAGGGGAGGTTGGGTTGAACTACGCAGGCAGTCAGTACTCTGTTCTTATAGAGCACAAGATATTATTGACTAGTGGCTCGCTGGCCATTTAGGACTGGGGGTGAAACGTTTATTCCTCCTCATGTTATTCCTGATGACTGACCTGACTTCTCTTTCATCTCTGTCTCTAGGTGGAAAATGCCAGCCCCAACACTGCTGTTTACGCCAATGTCACCGAGCTGAAGAAAAACATCCCACAATCCCCTCCGTTAGTAGCTCTGAGTCCTGACTTGCCCCTTACCCAGGAGGGATGGCAGGTGCACACTGACAAGGACAGCGGGAAAGAGTTCTATTACCGCCCAGCCACGGGCCAAACCACTTGGGCCGACCCCCGCAGCACCCTCCCCTCCACAGACATGGAGCTGCCCAAGGAGGCGTTGGCTGTCCCGGCCCTGTCCCCGGCCCTGTCCCCGGCCCTTTCCCCAGCCCTTTCCCCGGCCCTTTCCCCGGCCCTGTCCCCGGCCCTGTCCCTGGCCCTGTCCCCGGCCCTGTCCTCGGCCTCATCCCAGGGTTCCAACTGGGAACAGGTGTTGGATGAGACTACCGGTCGAAACTACTTCTATAATCCCACCTCTGGGGCCACGTCGTGGGGAGCTCCGGAGCCCATCTCCCCCTCCTCTCCTGTTACTGAGCCTCCTGTGCTGAAGCTCCCAGACAGAGGACCGGTAGGGGTTAGCTTATGCTTTATTTGACTAATGTGGCCATTGTTTCAAGCTCATCAACAGATAAGGCTTCTAAAATACAGAACCGTGGAAAGTGTTGTTGGATTGTTGACTGCTAAAGCAGTCTCTGTCAGACAACAGCACATTAACATCTGCTTCATGGTCTTGAGGGAGTCTTGTTTCGTTAGTTCATTAGCTAGTTATGTCTTAAGCCTGCTATGGCATACACATGCTTTTTGCTGTTTATTCTCAAAGTGTTACTAGCCAAGTTACTAAGAACGTTTGCCATTTGAGCAGAATCGCTAGCATGTTATGAACCATGTCATAAACTTTTTATAAATTGGCCACTCAGTTTGAGTTCCATCTTAAAAGCATTTGTGAATCTTCTGTTCCTCAGCCCCCTCTCCCAAAGGAAGACTACCTGACAGAAGACCACGAGGCTCCAGACCCTTCCTCCTCGGTGTTCCCCAAAGACCTCCTGCCAATTCCGCAGGCTAAACAGGCCGTCATACCTCGGGCCACTCTAGACAGTGTCCCGGTGGGCTGGAAGCGCTCCATGGATGCAGATGGGAAGACCGTATTCACCAGCGAACGCACACAGGAGCAGGTAAGTGTATTGAATGGAGGTCCAGTGCTTTGAAAGGGTAGCGGTTTGAGAAACCATGCAGTGTGTGTCATACACTGTTTTGTCCTGTGTGTGTGTGTATCCTGGCAGTGGCTCAAGTCTGTGGATCAAGAAGGAAAGACGTACTACTACCTGAGAGACGGCTCCAGATCCCAGTGGAACCTTCCAGCAGAGGTGAAGAGAAGCAATATTGTAATTTCAAGGAATGGTTGAGTGTCTTTTTACAAGGTCTCAAAGAGCTTGACATTGTATGGGGTAACTCTGTACTGCACATAGGTGAAAAAAATATGTCCTTACCTCAGATAACCAGTTGCTGGGTTTGATTAAATAGGCCAGGGCCTTTACACTGTTTGTTTCTGTTAACCCTCTCAGCTCCCGGTTGCATCCAGTCTGCCCAAGGTGAGGAATGGAGTGGACCAGGATAGTCCGCCAGTTCTGAAGAACTGGAGACACACCATGGGCCCAGCTCAGTTTGGCCCCTCCCAAGAAGACAACGTGAGTAGCTGGGGAGCCCAGAGCATGGACAGGGATGTTGAGGGAGGTTTCACACCATAGGTATAGCAACAGACATTTATGGGCCATTAGAATCTCTTTTTGGCATCTAGACTGAATTTGGCACTACGGTATAGGAACATAGAAACTGCAGAATTTGCCGTTCTGGTAGTCCCAAGCAAACAAGCCATTAGGACTAGTCCCTGACATGAGACACCTGGCCCTCACAGCATATATGCACAATTCCCCTGTGGAATGATGTCGTTGTGTATGTGTCGTTGTCGACCCCCTCAACAGGAGACGGAAACACCTGTCCTAGTTGATTTCCTCTCAGGAGGTCACTTACAAATCTAAATGGGAGAAACTACAACAAGAATGGAGGGGGCAGGGGAGAAAGCGGATAGAATTATGACTCATAAAATTTGACAGGATTTCTGCTGAAGAGGGAAGCTCTGTTTGAACAATAAGTCCCTATCGACTACTGTTGACTAACCAACCTGAACCTAATTCCCTCCCTTGCGTTTGGCAGAGGTTCTTTCCAACACATAGGAGAAACGTTTCGGACGTCACCAGTGAAGCATCCAGCTCAGGCAACTCCCCTGAGATGCCACACCATGTAAGTACAGTAAGAACAAACGACAAGAACATACGACAAGGTTTTGAATCCATAGGGATCTTTGTCAGGTCATTTTCTACTGGCCCTCAATAATAAATTATACGTGTTGGACTAGTACACACATTAATTGAATTGGAAATTCCATTATTTTTCAACAATGATTTTATTGTTCATTTTATAAATTTAATTAATTCATTTCCTGAAATGGAATTGACCCCAACCCTTCTACTAACTCAATAAAATGTACTCTACTGTTCAGACAGCACACAAGGACTTCTAAATGACAAAGAGCCTGAAGACCCATTATTCCATTCATTGAAGACTTGTATTGTTTTCTCCATAAAGACTGATAGGTTGGGAGCACGGAGTAGACTGTCACATCTGAGCACAGACTCGCATCATGAGCATGTAGGTTCTTACGGCCCACGTCAGGCCTGATAGATAGATGCATAGTGTTGTTTGCCAGACAGGCATTGCATTCTGGTGGTGTGTGGGTGTTCTGATCTAACTAACACACTATGATATAGAACTGGATAGGAAAACTAACGGCGCTTGGGAAGGGGAGCTAATGGATTAGATATTGGTTACAGTACATACTATATACATGTATGCTCTTAAAAGGGCTGATTAAGAGTTTCTTATGTGGTGTTTAAGTGAAACTACTAACTTTGAATGGGTTGTTCTCCCTCTTCGCTTTGTGTGTGGATAAGAAAGCAATCTGGATAACAAGCATCTGCTAAATCAGGGTTTTCCAAACTCGTCCTGCCCCCCCACCCCACCCCCCGGGTGCACGTTTTGGTTTTTGCCCTAGCACTGCACAGCTGATTCAAATAACCAACTGATCATCAAGCTTTGATTATTTGAATCAACCCTGTACTAAATGATCGTGTCATGATATACCACCATTGACACTACCCCCTAGTGGGGAGAGGGAGCATTTGTAGTTGTTTTTGTTGGAAGTGGTGGCTTGTTGGGTAGTACTTTCAGATCTGATTGACACCATATTGTATTGCATTGCCTTTCAAAGCATTGTGCTGAATGTACATATGGCACTGTCTTATGTAGTAGGCACAGTAATGTCAAATTGCTGAATGTCAATGCTATAAGCAAAGTCAACCCCAAAGGATCATTTCCCATTTTATGAATCCATGCAAACATACTCATGCCCAAGCATGTATAACTGTGCACTCATGCACAAAGATGCACACACATACTAAGATTGACCACTCCCATGTTGACACCTGACTCACATTTCAAAGGTGTAAAGAATCTGCTACTTATACTCTTTGCTCTTTACCTGTGGACTCATAGCCCAAGAATTCAGCATAACCTGGAACACTGCCAACACAAACATTTGTTGCTGCCACCTAGCGGCCTAGTATATGCATTGCAAAGTCACAGCAATACTTTATCCAGGCCTAGAATTATAGCCCACAATTACAATAATCTGCTAACATGAACAGTCCAATGTTCATATCAGCCAGTAGGCCTATGGGCAATGTCCAGTAGCATATGGCCCAATGTGGGTACTAACTGCTTAACTCATTTACCTATGTATGTCAGTGAAAACCATGAAAACCATGTGTTTGATACGATTTCATTCCCTCTATTGCGGACATTATAATGAGCCGTCCTCTCCTCAGCAGCCTCCACTGATGTAACTAACAACATCTTTAAACCTGATCTGAGGTCTGTGGGTTCCTGGTAATCACCATTAGTAGAAATGTTCATACACTCTCCCTCTGTCATTTGTGATATTTTGTTAATATTTGTCTCTATTTTGCTCGTTTTAGACACATCTACTGGAGAAGGCAGGGATCCTGAACAAAACCAAGGTGGCCGACAATGGGAAAAGAATTAGGTAATGTCAAGTCAACCGCAAAGATTACAACACATTGTGATTTGCGCAATGGACGACTGATTCCTTATTTTCTGGTTTTCTAATAGGAAGAATTGGAGTCCGTCATGGACAGTGCTGCATGGAGGCATTCTAACGTTTCACAAAGACCCAAAATCTGCACCCTCGGGAAACTCTGTAAGAACATTTCGCTACAGTAACCACTCACAACCACCACTATAGAAAATAAGCTCATTGTATTCGTAAAGAATGATTTGCTTGCTTGTCAGGATTGGGTGTCCTACAACCTACTATTACGAACCACCAGGTCTGTTGAATGAATGTCATTGGTCCGTGATTCCTCAGAACAAGACCAATCAGATCACCCCAGAGTACACAGTGGAGCTGCGGGGAGCCACTGTGGGCTGGGCCCCCAAGGACAAGTCCAGCAAGAAGAACGTTCTGGAGGTATGGGCTCTGTTTAAGGTCTGTCAGGGTTGAAGTCAGTTCTATTTCATTCAATTCAGGAACTGAATCAAAATGAATTGAATTTAACTCTTGGTATGGCTTTTTCCTTCTCCCGCTTCAGTTGAAAACGCGTCATGGGTGTGAGTACCTGGTCCAGTACGACACAGAGAGCATCATTTGTGACTGGCACAGGATCATACTGGACACCATCAGACAGCTGGTGAGTATCCAGGAGGTGTCTATGTAACAAGTTCTAATTGGAGTAGGCCAAGTATAACCTCTCCTCTCTCAGGACCAAGATCACTTGTCGGAAGAGGAAGAGGAGGAGCCTATGGAGAAATCTCCACTTGCTTCAGACAGAGACAAGAGGACCAGCTGTAAGTATGAGTGTCCTACAACCTACTATTACGAACCACCAGGTCTTTCAATGCTTTTGAGATGTAAATAGGTGTAAAATGTCAATATTTGATAACTGGGCATTAGATCAGGTAGTTAACGAAAGCTGCACCCATCATTAATTGCCCTCTCCAGCAGCCACCAAAATTACACCAGGCATCAGTGCCGAGTCATCAGATCAGGGGCGTGTCCGCACCAAACTACGCAAGTTCCTCCAGAAGAGGCCCACACTGCAGTCAGTGAAGGAGAAGGGCTACATAAGAGGTAAGACTGGGCTTTATAGCATGGTTATATGACATAGCAGAGTAACCTTATTGCACCTTTATGATACCTTTACGGCACTGTTTTTCATCGTGGTTCTCTAGATAATGTGTTTGGTTGTCATCTGGACACGCTGTGCCATCGAGAGAACAGCACTGTGCCCAGGTTTGTGGAGAAGTGCATCAGGGCAGTGGAGATTAGAGGTAGGTGTTCCTTCTTTATCCTGATACCGTAATATCAACCTTTACCTTTACCACCTCTAAAGAGGCAACACAATTGTACATTCCCCTTAGGTCTGGACATTGATGGGATCTACAGAGTTAGTGGGAATCTAGCTGTCATTCAGAGACTACGCCACAAAGCAGATCACGGTAAAGCAAGTTTCAAGGACTAGTAATGAATTTGTATATGGAGCATCTTGCAGTATTATCAACCATATTCTCTGTCCTCGTGCTCCCTCCCTCCCTCCCTCCCTCCAGAGGAAAATCTGGACCTAGAGGATGGTCAGTGGGAAGAGATCCATGTGATCACGGGGGCGCTGAAGCTCTTCCTGAGGGAGCTGCCTGAACCTCTCTTCCCTTACAGCTTCTTCGACAAGTTTATCGCTGCCATCAGTAAGTCTAGGCCAGGCCCTAATAAAACCTTCTAGATCCATCTCAATAGTCAGACTCAAATTACATGATAGTAATAAACTGACATAGTCAGACCTAAATAGCATGAAAGGATGTGAATAAATTGACATTTGGGATGACTCTTTCTCTGGTAGAAATCCAGGACTACCCTCAGAAGGTGTCGTACTTCCGTGATCTGGTGAGGTCCCTTCCCCTGCCCAACCACGATACCATGCACCTCCTTTTCAAACATCTCCTCAAGTGAGTGCTTGTTGTGGTAGAAACTGGATTTTTTATATATATATATATATATATATATAATTCTATTGTTTCACATAAAACTATAAAAACGATATAAATAACTGATATACTAAACACTTTCCACCCTCCTCATACTTCCTTTCTCACCCTCATCTTCCTCTCTTCCAGAGTGATTGAGTTTGGGGAAAAGAACCGTATGTCAGTCCAGAGTGTGGCCATCGTGTTTGGCCCTACGTTACTCAGGCCCCAGACTGAGTCGGCCAACATCACCGTTTACATGGTCTTCCAGAACCAGATTGTGGAGCTCATCCTCAAAGAGTTTGAGACGGTGTTTGCCCCCAGCTGAGACATTTTCTATGGCATCCATGAATCAAGAGGGATGGAGACAATGGGAAAAGTCCTGGGAAAAGACTGATGGTTACATGGGTTGCTAGATTTGGTAAAGGGAGTTTTTTTTCTGTCAGTGAACTAGCCTTTAACTGTGGAAGTTCCAAGTCTTCAACCTTCATCCCAAGTTTCAAACTCGTGCTGTCCACCCATCCATTCATCCATCTGTTTTGGTACTTCCACTCAAAAGAACATTGACAAAAAGGAAGTTATGGGAAAATGGATGAACATGTTGACATATCAAAAGTTTACCATGGATCCGATGACAATACCTGGCAATAGGCATCATGTTTAGTTTTACAAAGAAAATATATATTACATGTAGGTGTACATGTATTTGGGGGAATATTCTGATGTTGTATCCATGGTTTGGAGTGACATATCTGAGACAGATCGGTCTTTTTAGTGGATGACCTCTTAACTATATGTTAAAGTCTATGAAAAATATAAAATATTGTATACCTTTCCGAATATTACCAAATCAACAATACAACTATGAGATATTCCTTATCAAACGAATTTAAATGGTTGTTGTTGCTTTCCTTTTGGCGAGCCATATAGATAACATACCTTGGCCTTGACTGTAAAGTTATTTGATTACATCCTCCTTTAGAAAAAGGCTGTGGATTTATCAAGGAATACCACTTGCGACTATATTGTGGTTCATTATGCATAACGTGGCTGTACGTTATGGGCAGTACATATGAAATATTATGATAGAGCATAACTGTACATTATGGTTGTTTTATAGTATTAATGTTATTTCTGAACAAGGATAAGAACAATATATCAAGATATTTTGAACAACTTTTTTTCTCTGTACATAAGAGTTCATTTTACCTTATAAATGAATGTTCTTCTAATAAAAGAACGTCATTTCTGTCAATGTTTCTGTCCAAAAGGCTGTGAAGTATTTGTGGTTAATCATATCAGTAATGTCAGTTAATCGAATCAGATCTGTAGCTCCACCCACCGGTGAAGTGGAGCAGAGCATGCTGGGCGATCTACAGCTCAGAGAATAAGATCAGTAGTCAGAGTAAGTTCCAGCCATCCTTGTCGTTTCCCACCAGTTAGCTTTCATTGTGTTAGCAGACGCACCCCCACACACACACACACTTTGGTTAAAGCAAGTTGCCAGACCTCTAAGTGCCTTAGTTCATTCATACTACATACACTGTGCGGTGCTGTTCTGTGCTGGTGCATCTTCAGCATTATTAAACCACCTCAACTGGAATCCTACCTGTCTGTCATCTGTGCCCTTACCAGCACACAGGAACAAACACATGAAGTAAAACCTAACCTAAAGAACATACAGTCCACCAAGTCCTCACTTGCAATTATTTATTTTACCTTGAAAATAATTGAGGATTAATTAAATTGACAACATGATGACAATAATTAGCCTATATCACCCCGAATATCATTAATCAAAAGTATTGAAAGTATTTGCAAAGCATTACGCTACACCCATAATAAAATCTGCTAAACATGTGTATGTGACCAATAAAATTTGATTTGATTTTGAAGACAACGTTTAGATAGAATAATATAATTTTAATGAACTGTGAATGGCTGGAGTAAAGTCTACTTTCCACTAATTGGTGATCTGCGCAGCGCGACTGCAATAAAAACGTGCTGGAACGCAGCCAGAATGTGTGGGCTTTGTAGGCTACTCCAAAACGATAGAGGGCGGAAATGCACCAGATGTTGGGCTGTCCAGTACAGTCACAAACCAAAGAACGTAAAAAAAAAACGTACGTCACTTCTATCAGACACACAACAACACTAAAATGGCGGCTGAAGGAGTTGAAGAGGTCGCTTCTAAAGAGCAACTTACAGCGGCACAGAAACAACTTCTCAGGAAAAGACAAGATCTCGACTATTGGAAGAAAAACGCGCTAAGAATACGTAGTCGCAACCGCATAACTGGACTAGCTATCGGGGCGTTTGTCATCGGCATGTGTATCCTTCCATCTAGGGTGTCATACATATCTCAGTCGGACCATTAATGTTACTACTGTTCCAGCTGGATGATAGCGGTTATTACTTAGGTAGTGTAAAGCGTAGCACAGATAATTTGTCAAACATTTACTTGACAATACTTCCTCAATTCCTGACTTAGAAGACAACGCCTGTCTTCTAAATTTCCTTGGCAAGTTGCAAGTGGGTTGTTTAATAAGCAATAAGGCCCGAGGAGGTGTGGTATATGGCTAATATTCCACGTCTAAGGTTTCCGGACACAGCCCTTAGCCGTGGTATATAGGCCATATATCACAAACCCTTATTGCTATTATAAACTCGTTACCAACGTAATTAGAGCAGTAAAAATACATGTTCTGTCATACCTGTCTGATATACCACGGCTGTCAGCATTCAAGGTTCGAACCACCCAGTTCATAATAACATTTAGAATATGCTCTGTTATTAAATGTCAATTTTTGTTCTCCATGAAGTAAAGCAAAAATGTGTACACTACCATCTTGTCTATTTCAAATCTTCTCATTGATGGTCCTTGCAATCCAGATTCCTTGGCATGTCACCACCCCCCATTGAAGTTAAAGTAAAGGGTAGGGACATCCTAAGGATCCAGGTTAGTGCTAACACTCATTGATCGAGACAAGTGAGTGTCAGAGAGGAAGAGGTGAAGCAAGATGGATAACTGGGCCAAAATCTGTCTTCTCCAGCAGGTGGTGTTTTCCTTTTTTTTCTGCTGACTACCTGAGGAGTTTTTGTATGAAGGTCAATGTGTGTCGAATTTCGTTAACACAAAATGTAGTGTCTTATTTGCTACATCTGGCTCATTGAATAAACATTTTGTAAAGCATAGGTTGGTACGAGTGTACTGATATAAGGAGGACATGACATCCCGGCAACTTAGATTAAAAACACTATCGGAGTTGTACCTGTTGTGCACTTGCATATGCCCTCATTGGCTAAAATGGGCCCACCTGATTTGCCGCCTCCTGGCTGCCTTTCATTTTTTAAAGACATTTATTTTAATTGTTAGAGCGGCCACTGAGCATCTGGTCAATATATTGCAGGGGCGCAACTTTCACTTGGGAAGTTGCATTGAAATTGCATTTTTGTCCCCCCCAGTTTTATCATTGAAATGTGATACAGAACAAAGCAATGGTTTGCTTTAGGACCATGCGGACCCCTCTGTGCGGTCAGGTAGGCTGTTTGGAGTGTGTATCCCACTGGATAAAAAAATTGTCCCCCCCACTTCTAAAACCAAAGTTGCGACCCTGATATTGGGCCTTTGGGGTGGACACCTAGCTGTCTCAATCAATGAGAGAAGATTTGAAGTAGACAGCATACACATTGTTGGATTACTTAATGGAGCAAAAACAATTATTTGATCAATTCTAACAAACCACCTGCAACTAGCCATTGACGTTTAGAAGACATGCACTGTCTTCCAAGTCAGGAATTAAAGAAGTATTGGAAAGTAGGTTGGTAGAAAAATTGGCTTTAAATTTACATTTTTCATTGGTAGTACAGGTGCACCCGATTTAATTAGGATCATAACATTTAGAAGCACCAGAATGTTTTTCTATTGATTGAGATTTAGCCTATATTGTACCTATATTAATTTCTAGTGACTTTTGAGCCCTATAAACTATAAAGACCTGTCATTGAAATTAGTCATTTGTGGAATATTAGGTTTCTACATTGTGTGAAAGCACTACCTATTGAGGTACATTTAGTGGTGGAAAAAGTACCCAATTGTCATACTTGAGTAAAAGTAAAGAAAATGACTCAAGTAAAAGTGAAAGTCACCCAGTAAAATATACTTGAGTAAAGTCTAAAAGTATTGGGTTTTAAATATACTTAAGTATCAAAAGTTAATGTAATTGCTAAAATATCTTAAGTATCAAAAGTATAAATTATTTCAGATTCCTTATATTATATTGTTTTTTTTTAATTTACGGAACGCCAGAGGCACACTCCTACACTTAGACATCATTTACAAATGAAGCATTTGTGTTTAGTGAGTCCGCTAGATCAGAGGCAGTAGAGGTGACCAGGGATGTTCTCTTGATAAGTGTGTGAATTGGAATAAGCATTCAACATGTAACAAGTACTTTTGAGTGTCATGGAAAATGTATGGAGTAAAAAGTACAAGTTGTCAAAAATATAAATAGTAAAGTAGAGATACCAAAAAAAACACACTTAAGCAGTACTTTAAAGTATTTTTACTTAAGTACTTTACACCACTGGGTACATTACATTGACAATTGTTCACTGTCTCTAAGAGCAAACTGGTTTATAAATGTATAGTCAATTCATGACATTCGCAATCTGTTAAATTCTTCTGTGTAGTAATGGTGCAGCCATGACAGTAACGAATCTACGCCCACTTTTATCTCTAGGGCACTTATACAACGGTACAGCGAAACTTAATCATTACAACAATCATTGTCTGTGTGATTATTCTTCTAGGTGCACGGTGCTCCCAAAATAAAATGGCAGGTCGCACAACAAAATATTTAGGACCATATGCAACCAAAATGGTTGCACTTTATAGCCCTGGTCGAAAATGATCTGGTCTACGCTTTACATGATCTAAGTAACGCCTTTCAGCCAGTTGGAACAGCGGTTATGGTCTGACTAGGCAATATTTTTCATAGTTAATAACTAGCTAGCTGCTAACGTTAGCATGTCATGGTCAAAGAAATAGGTTCCTAGCTAGTTTGTGTGTGTGTGTGTGCTTGTCATTTCTCACTCCTCTAAAAGGATCCGCAGCACTCAATATGGTGCTGTAATGAAAACCACAACTCTCAGAAATATACTGAAATGCTCTTTGAGAGGAAAAGGCAAAGGTTACTCCTGCCTGTTTTGTGGCCTTAACCATTTCTTGTCTTCAGTCAGCTACACTATCCTCTCAGTGAAGCAGGAGAGGATCATGGAGGACATTGATAACGAGGCAAAGATCAATTACATCAGAGGCCCCAGGACCGGGACCAACTCTTAAGGATGTTCCCAGCTCCCTCACCTGCACAGGAACAGTGGAAGCTGAGCTCACACTGAACTGGACTGTCAATCTGCCATATGCAACTGTGGCCAAAAGATACACACTTGTTTTTGAAAGGTGGAGGCGCCCATCAATTTGTTATTTCAATATGCATTGTAGAGATAGATGTAACCTTGCACATGCTCTAGACCTGGATACCCTGCAAACTGGTTTCTGAATATAATATAACTTGTTATATAATAAGAGGTTGTTTAAGAATATTACATGGTTTGTGTATTGTGCAACTAATTGGCCTCGTAATATAGGAGAAAGCTTACGTGTTGGGCTATTCCATGATATTCGGATGTTATAGAATGGTTGTGTATAGAATGTAATGAAACGTAAAGCTGCAATCAGATGATTAGTGTGTAATAAATTGTTTACTTACTTGCCGTGTATCAGTTTTGAGTTTTCAAAGTCAACGCGTGATGATTTTGGACATCAACCTACAGGGAAAGAAAACTCAAAACAGTGCATGATGTTGAATAGTCATTTATTAGCAATATTTACAAATATGATTTAGGAAACAATCACGCTTGGAAGGTAAAAAAAATGGTAAAGGCACAGAATCTGCATGGCAGTATGTTTTCTAGAAACATGATTGACAACAAAATAGAGTTCATTGTATATTTACTGTTGATGTCTTGATTTAGAAGAACACAATCTGAGTAAAATATTTAATGTGTTCTACTGCAATCGTTCCCCATGTGCATACTTTAAGGCAAATAGCTCAGAATTCTTCACAGCTTCAGTTCTTTGTCATGAATCAAATAATTACCAACACTAAATGCATAGGCACGCATACCGATTTAAAATATATAACTATACATCTTTACCCCGCTATTATTTATAGGGATACAATTGTTCAATACTAATAGTGAACGACCCCTATGGAAAGTGCATTGATCCATAGATTAAAAAGATAAAATAGTATTTTAAAGCATAAGCATCCACTCTATGCTTCAAAATATCAAGGCTGATAAGTGACACCCAGAATCTTTACTATTAGGCCATAGAGAGTGAGTAACAAATGAACAACGTTTAGTATATTATAAGACCTGGAGTGTTTGTATACTGAACAAAAATATAAACGCAACATGCAACAATTTCAAAGATTTTACTGAGTTACAGTTCATATAAGGAAATCAGTCAATTAAAATAAATTCATTAGACCCTAATCTATAGATTTCATATGACAGGGAATACAGATATGCCTCTGTTGGTCACAGATACCTTAACAAAAAATAGGTCTCACAATGGGCCTCACGATTTCATCACGGTATTTCTGTGCATTCAAATTGCCAACGATAAAATGCAATTGTGTTTGTTGTCCGTAGCTTATGCCTGCCCATACCATAACCCAACCGACACCATGGGACATTCTGTTCACAACGTTGTAAACAGCAAACCACTCACCCCACGACGCCATACACGTGGTAGGTGGTTGTGAGGCCGGTTGGATGTACTGCCAAATTCTCTGAAACGAAGTTGGAGTTGGTTTATGGCAGAGAAATTAACGTTCAATTCTCTGGCAACAGGTCTGGTGGACATTCTTGCAGTCAGCATGCTAATTGCACGTGCCCTCAAAACTTGAGACATCTGTGGCATTGTGTTGTGTGACATAACTGCACATTTTAGTGACCTTTTATTGTCCCCAGCACAAGGTGCACCTGTGTAATGACCATGCTGTTTAATCAGCTTCTTGATATGCCACACCTGTCAGGAGGTTTGATTATCTTGGCAAAGGAGAAATGCTCACTAACCGGGATGTAAACAAATGTAATTTTAGAGAAACAAGCTTTTTTGTGCATATGGAACATTTATGGGATCTTTAACTTCAGCTCATGAAACCAACACTTTACATGTTGTGTTTATATTTTTGTTCAGTGTACGTTCAATAAAGTGACATTTAGTTTTTCATGCACCATGTGTGATTTGTGTTGCTTCATGAACATTTGTTTACACCAAACACAGCTCTGATGTTTTTCTGATACTTGCAGGCAGCTTGGATTGACTCTTATTTAGGTGTACTTGATTTAGTTCACCCGGCACACCAAGTAAGCGGAGCTGCAAAATGGAAAACTGCTTACCTGACTTGCCGGTCAATATATTAGATGCATATTTGTTCATCCCATTCCTTACGCAATATTGCAAACCCTTCAAATACCAACTTGAAACAATATTACAAACCCTACAAATGCACTGTTTTGAAGGCATTGATTACATCTCATCCTGCTAAAGCTATCTTATCTCCTGATTCATAACATCTGGACAGTAAAACACTGTCTAGCTAGGGCTGGATTCGATCCATATCGCCGAAGTATCGCAGATGACCCACGTAAAAATGTTCAGGTTTTTTCCGATTGAGCAGACATATGCAGCGTTTACCGTGAATGCAGTCTCCGCGACCGCAGGAATATTGCCTTTAGTTGTCAATCGCAACATTAAGCAGATCTTCAGCACTTCGGATTGAATAGGGTCATATTGTAGTAAGAGGAGTTCCTGCTTGCAGCAGTTGGATGACGAAGTGCAGGAGAGTGCAGGGCTTCTGGGATGTGTGTTTTCCAGGGCTAGCACAGGCAGCAACCGCATAAGAGCACACGCAGAAACGCACACAATTAGCCTTCCTATGCTCACTTTCCATTTGACCTGATGCTACACACAGCTATATAAGCTTAGCATCCTTAAGATGGGGAGGGGGCATCCTTGGATTGGTGTCACAATACTAACTCATGGTATTGCACATGGACCAGATGGCAGATAGGGTGCTTTGGTGCTCTGACAATGGGATCCTTATCCATCGTCGTTAGGAGGAGTGTTTAGTGAGGCCCATCGTGTGGATGACCATGGCCTTTTCTTATTTGGGAAAAAGTCCATCCTCCAACCTCTCCTTCGTCCTCTCTCCTCCATGACTCAGAAACTGATAAGTGGTCGAGGCGAACAGAAGTGTTCTTCCTCCTTGTTAGCCATCTTTCATGGATGATAGTCATGTGTGTCTTACCTGAGTCCTTCATGGAAGAATTTAGAAATCTGCCACACCCCCTTTGAATCAGCTTTTTTTTTTGATGGAGAAAAGCATGCTCATGTTTACAAACAATATGCTACTTATAGTTGTATAAAATGTATTGAACAACTAACTTCATTTGTTTTTATCACTCTACACATTTATTTTGGGATCCACCCCTGTAAACGTCATTTGCCTGAGTGGAGAAAAAGTCTAATTTCTTACAAGCGCATTTTCGTCCTCGTTCACTCTCCTTGCTACCTCTCCTCAATGACCTTTTTCAAAAGGAGGCGAGAGAGGACAGAGAAAAGAGGACGCAGCAGTTGAGCAAATCCAATTGAGAGAATACCCATGTTTTCTGGCCATCCGGTTTCCCCATCCCAAGGCTCAGGCTGGGAGCTATCTCTTCAGCACTGGGCTGGGCAACTTATTGGACATCATTGGGCTCCCTCTCTTCCTGATTGGTGGTTGGGAGGGGAGGCGGCTGGCCACAGTATCACCTGCCCCAACCCCCAGTCCTCCGGATCACACAGGGAGACGCGCCTCACTAGTAGGAGAGAGGTTAGAGGTCAGAGGGCGTAGTGTGTTCACCAAGTAACCAAGCAGGTTAACAAACAAAAACCAAGGTTCATCACTGTACAGGTTTTTATAAGGATTACACCTGTCAAAATGTTCTATGTTATTGTTCAGACTGACAAGGTCAGGATTTAGGGTTCATGGGTCAGACAGGGTGCTTGCTCACCATCCGGTTGTAGTCGGGGGCAAAGGTCACTCCTTTACTGGACCTCTCCTGAGAGCCACTGCTGCTGCCACTGACTGAGTTTTTACGCATGATCCCTGTGTTTGTAAGACATGGAGGGAATAGCTAAGTCATAACGAACTCCCAACCAGACAGCAACCTAACTACTACAAGACCAACTGACCTGCAGGGGGCAGTATATCCAGTCTCTGCAGGCTGTTCCTACGCAAGCCGGGGTAGTTGCCGCTCTTGGAGAGGCGCCTCTGGCGGTTGTTGAGCATGGCGGCAGGGGACACGATGCCAGGGGGAGGCACCTTTCCCATCCGCTCATACAGTGCCTCAATCTCCCTCTTCTGAGTGAGCTGGAGGGCCTGCACCTCTGACAGGTGCCTGAGAGAGAGGAAGGGAGGGGAGAAGTAGAAAGAGGCGGAGGGAATACAAGAGAGAGTGAATGGGACAGGGAAAGAGTTGAGAAAGGAGAAGATGGTCAAGGTCAGGGGCAAAGAAGGGGTAAGAAGAGTTTTATTAAGTTAGCTTGAATTGGTGTTTGTGTTTTCACAGTCAGGTCGTGAATTTGGAAGATCATTTTGGTTTAATGACCATTTGGTGTTGACAAACCAAGTTCTAAGAATGTTCAAAACCTTAAGTCATGCTCTAATGATGACAGTGGAGGCTGGTGGGAGGAGCTATAGGAGGACAGGCTCTGGAATGGAATAAATGGAACGGTATCAAACATATGGAAACCGCATGTTTGACTCCGTTTCATTGATTCCATTTCAACCATTACAATGAGCCCATCCTCCTATAGCTCCTCCCACCAGCCTCCACTGAATGACGATGCTTATGACCTTATTACACATGTTGATGTCAACAGTTCTTATAAGTCTTTTTAATTAAACTAGAGTGATAAAGACATACTTCTATATCCTATCAACAGTGTGGCCATAACTTCGTTTTGTTTTGGAGGACTGGGGAGGAACCGGTGACCTTGATTGGTGGAACAACGTTTTCTACTTTGACTGTGTGTTTGTTCACAACCTCAGAGACTTAACTTCAAAAACAGAAATGGTACGCCTCCTCTCCTTCACTCACCTGTCCCTGAGTTCCTGTAGCTCCTCGCACATGTCCTCGTCTTCGCTCTCTGTCTCGTCACTGCTGACATACGAGGCGCTGCGTGTGTAGCTCATCCAGGGCTGGTTCAGGTTGCTCCCGCTGAACTGGGGGCTCCCCGCCGTACCCTCCCACAGGCTCAGGCTCAGCCTCCTACCCCCCCTTCTCCTCAGCTCCTCCTCCTCATCCTCCTCTCCTTCCTTTTGCTCCTTGTCTGGCTCCTTGTCTGGCTCCTTGTCTGGCTCCTTGTCTGGCTCCTTGTCTGGCTCCTTCTCACTCTCCTGCTTGTCCTCCTGCTTGTCCTCCTGCTTGTCCTCCTGCTTGTCCTCCTGCTTGTCCTCCTGCTTGTCCTCCTGCTCTGTCTGCCTAGGGCCTCCAGGCAAGGACTGGGCGATGTCTAGGTTACACAGGGGCCCGTCGGGGAATCGCTGGGGAGGAGACACGGTTACGGTGCTAACACTGCTTTCTGATTCGCCCCCCTGCTCCTCGGTGCTGGTATCAGATTCACTTTCCCGGGAGGAAGGGCTGGTGCTAATGGTGACTGTGGGCGGGGTTTGGTGTTGTGGGTGGGTTTGGGGAGGATCCTGGGCGGGGCTAGCGGAGGCTGCAGGGATCTCTCTGCTGGGTGTGACCTGGAAACGGCCGACGGTAACTGTAGGCTTTTTCTCTGTTGGAGGGAAAGAGAGAGAGAGAGAAGAGAGCGGGGGGAGAGCGAGAGTCACGTTACGTAATTGACACCCATTATAATGGTGTCTAGAAAGAGTCATTGACATCAAGCCAGCCTACTCATCTACACAACAAGGTTGGGCACTTGGGGGGCAGACTTAACTGTACAATGATTTAAGTCATGTTGCTTGAGAGAGTACCTTGGGGTCATACAAGTACACAGTAAAAAGTGAATTAATAAATTAATGAGCCACAGTATCATATATTAAGTTGCCATGGACACAGCAGGTGCAAAAATACAATGTGGTTTTTCCTGACATATCGGCTACCTTGGAAACAGACAGTGCTTTAAAAATGTACATGAATTAAAAATGAATTGACTTGATTGACTATTATTAGCTCATCGTGCCAAATGCATACACAATGAAAAGGTGTATGGCATGGAGAGAGAGCTTACCCTCAGAGATAGGTGACAGTCTGTTTTTGGCAGCGTTTGCTCCTGACTCTGACACCACCAGGGGTGAAGAGGTTCGTAGCCTGGGTGAAGACACCTGCAGGGTAAAATAACAACAACATTATTTCAGCTTTACCATCTCAGTACTGTTATAATACACTGTGCCAGAACATGTTACAGGCGTGTCTAATCTATACAACACTGTAGAGGAACAGGTTTGAGGTTTTAAAGGTAAGGCAACACAGGTTGAAACAAATTCATATCCTACAGTATACACTTCTTCTTCATGTATATGAGCATGTATTTATTAAGTGACTCACGGTGCTCTGTGGGCTGGCTGGAGTTGAGGAGGAGGGGGAGCTGGTGATAGAGGTGGAGGCTGAGCTGTCTGTCTGCTCCTGGAACCCCACCCTGGGCCCCAGCTGGCAATACATCTGGGGACTCACCCTGGATCCTGGAGGAGAGAGGCTGGAGCCAACTTGCCTGAAAGCAGTCCCATCCACTAGCCCGCCAGGCTGGGGTGACCCTGGGGCTACTTTGGCTTTCAACAGGCCCTGTTGGTGCAGAGCCTGGGTGTCTGCATACTGCTGGCACATGTCCAGATACTGGCCTGCTGTTATCTGGCCCTGGGGTTGGTAGGGGCCCTCCCCTGGCATCAGCTGGGGAGGGCCAAACATGGAGGGGTGGTAGGAGCCAGACTGGGCTGGGTTCAGAGCGCTGGGCATGGAGGTGGGGGGCATGAAGGACTGGGCCACGCTCATGGCCAGGGACAACACGTTGGCCAGGGAAAAGAGGGGCTGGTTGTGGCTGTTGGGGGGCCACATGCCTGGGTTCTGCTGCTGTTGGGCAGGAAGGGTGGGCTGGGGGGTACTGCCCACTACCTCACCCCTCAGAAGTAACATTTCACTGTCCTGCTGCTGCCCTGGGGTGGCCGGCTTGGCCGGGGAGGAGGAAGGGGATGGGGAAGAGGAGGAGAGGTTGGAGTTGCTTAGGACCCGGTGGAGGGTCTCGGGGGTGAGGGAGGCGCTTGCGGGCTTTGAGGAGTTCTGGGTGACAGGGTAAGGGAAGGGGAAGTGGGTGTTGGGGACATAGGGGGGCTTGGGGTACTGTAGGGGCAGGGGAGGCAGCTGATTGAGGGGCATCACGGGGGGCACGGCCTTGGGGTGGGAATACTGGGGGTAATGGGAAGCAGGCGGGTGGAAGGTCTGGGAAGAACCTGGAAGATGCATAAGGAATATTGGGGTTAGACTCATAAGTAGGGGAACAATCTGACTTATGACTGGGTTCCATCCACAAACAGAATAAAGACCTGTTCTAAAGAGTTTGTTACGTATACAGCATTCCCTTCTGCCTAGCACCACATCTAAAGTAACCAATCAGTTATTTACAACATAAATCAAACTGGACCACCTGAGGAAAGACCTACTTTCACTCAGATACAGATACAGTGACACAGTATTGGTTACATTCGCTTTTCCTCTCACAAATGTAGATACTTCCCTCCTTTTTCAATCTTACCAATGGACAGAGATATCATTCTGCAGCACAACTTCAGCTCAGTTAAGCACAGGTTCCCATGAAATCAAGGCATGTCAGTCAAAAGGAAATTTGACACCGCCCAGTGTCAAAAGTAATTACAGACCACAAAAATAAACAAAAGCTAAAACGTGTCAATGATGAATGGATTATGTAACTCCTCTTTCACATTGCAGCTGCACATAAACCTCACACCTGTTAAAACAGTCTGAATGGCAACTCTCAGTAGATATGAGGCAGAGTGTGAAAATCCCCACTGTATCGGTCAGTAAACATTCTGAGAGAGCAACTGGAGGGGGGGAGAGAGAGAGAGAGAGGCAGAGAGAGAATAAGAGAGGGAATTCAGGCCTGAACCGTCCCCCCTCTGGGTGGTTGAGGTAAATACCCAGGGGACCCTGCTCTGGGGCAAACTCAGACTCTGAGGTGCCTGAGAGGAGGAAGCTAGCACGCACAGTGCTAGCTGATAGCACTCTGCTCTACAGCAAACCTGAACACTAGAGGTGAGTGGGTGTGTGAGTGGGGACACCAGTTCTTCGAATAACCTTATGCCCATATAGAGCGTCACATGTTTTGTCTCCAATTGCCAGAAGGCCTATTGTTTCTAATGGAAATCTTCTTCTGCCTATCTCGATGCCCGATTGGTAAACAAAAATATACTTTGGCAATATCAAATCATATCAACACCGCTACTCAGACTACTACTGTAATAAGCATTCAAAGTCTAAGACTCAAAGTCTGATGTCCGAGAGGCAAAAAACAGTGTTTGTTGTTTGCAGTAACTTTTTTTGTTATTGTAACATCCCAAACAGACGTGGCAGTTTCACCTATTAAGGATTCCAGCTATAAATGAAAGGTTTTTGTTACTGTGGTTGATGGTAAGCAGCCAGACAGTTTTTCTGGGATTGGAGTGTGCTACGTACTTGACGTGGTCTGGAAGGACTGAGAGCGGAGGGGACGAACAGAAGGGACCGCCTTTGGGTCGATGTAGAAGTCTCCAACAGGCGCCACAGGAGACGAGCCTCGGAGCTGAGCAACGCTGCCCTCAGCAAAGTCTGGCCCAGAGAGACAAATAAACCTTTAAACAAGCGCAGATATACCAAAGTGACATTGATCATACCGTATTGATGTGTTTGTGGGGACTGATGACAAATCTATATGTGATGGACGTCACTGTGCTGCTTAGGTTACCAATTCAATTCAGTTGATTGATTGATTTTATTAGCCGGTTAAAAAAGTACATATACACACAGTACATACATTTACAAACATGACAGGGATAGCGCAATAAAGTCAGATAATTATTTCCATTATGGTCCCTAAAGTACAACATTACAGTTACAGACATAAAATGCCTATAGAAAGTCTACATCTCCCTTGGATTTCTTCACATTCTATTGTGTTACAAAGTGGGATTAAAATTGATTTTATTGTCATTTGTTGTCAACGATCTACACAAAATACTCTGGAATGCCAAAGTGGAAGAGAAATTCTAACATTTGTCAGATTCATGAAATATAAAACACTCATATACCTTGATTAGATAAGTATTCACTCCCCTGAGTGTTGCTACATGTTAGAAACACTTTTGGTAGTGATTACAGCTGTGAGTCTTCATGGGTAAGTCTCATAAGAGCTTTACACATGTAACAGTATAGCTTCCGTCCCTCTCCTCGCCCCTACAGTGAGGGAAAAAAGTATTTGATCCCCTGCTGATTTTGTACGTTTGCCCACTGACAAAGAAATGATCAGTCTATAATTTGAATGGTAGGTTTATTTGAACAGTGAGAGAAAGAATAACAACACAAAAATCCAGAAAAACGCATGTCAAAAATGTTATAAAATGATTTGCATTTTAATGAGGGAAATAAGTATTTGACCCCTCTGCAAAACATGACTTAGTACTTGGTGGCAAAACCCTTGTTGCCAATCACAGAGGTCAGACGTTTCTTGTAGTTGGCCACCAGGTTTGCACACATCTCAGGAGGGATTTTGTCCCACTCCTCTTTGCAGATCTTCTCCAAGTCATTAAGGTTTCGAGGCTGACGTTTGGCAACTCGAACCTTCAGCTCCCTCCACAGATTTTCTATGGGATTAAGGTCTGGAGACTGGCTAGGCCACTCCAGGACCTTAATGTGCTTCTTCTTGAGCCAGTCCATTGTTGCCTTGGCCGTGTGTTTTGGGTCATTGTCATGCTGGAATCCCATCCACGACCCATTTTCAATGCCCTGGCTGAGGGAAGGAGGTTCTCACCCAAGATTTGACGGTACATGGCCCTGTCCATCGTCCCTTTGATGCGGTGAAGTTGTCCTGTCCCCTTAACAGAAAAACACCCCCAAAGCATAATGTTTCCACCTCCATGTTTGACGGTGGGGATGGTATTCTTGGGGTCATAGGCAGCATTCCTCCTCCTCCAAACACGACGAGTTGAGTTGATGCCAAAGAGCTTCATTTTGGTCTCATCTGACCACAACACTTTCACCCAGTTGTCCTCTGAATCATTCAGGTGTTCATTGGCAAACTTCAGACGGGCCTGTATATGTGCTTTCTTGAGCAGGGGGACCTTGCGGGCGCTGCAGGATTTCAGTCCTTCACGGCGTAGTGTGTTACCAATTGTTTTCTTGGTGACTATGGTCCCAGCTGCCTTGAGATCATTGACAAGATCCTCCCGTGTAGTTCTGGGCTGATTCCTCACCGTTCTCATGATCATTGCAACTCCACGAGGTGAGATCTTGTATGGAGCCCCAGGCCGAGGGAGATTGACAGTTCTTTTGTGTTTCTTCCATTTGCGAATAATCGCACCAACTGTTGTCACCTTCTCACCAAGCTGCTTGGCGATGGTCTTGTAGCCCATTCCAGCCTTGTGTAGGTCTACAATCTTGTCCCTGACATCCTTGGGGAGCTCTTTGGTCTTGGCCATGGTGGAGAGTTTGGAATCTGATTGATTGATTGCTTCTGTGGACAGGTGTCTTTTTTACAGGTAACAAACTGCGGATAGGAGCACTCCCTTTAAGAGTGTGCTCCTAATCTCAGCTCGTTACCTGTATAAAAGACACCTGTGAGCCAGAAATCTTTCTGATTGAGAGGGGGTCAAATACTTATTTCCCTCATTAAAATGCAAATCGATTTATAACATTTTTGACATGGATTTTTTTTGTTATTCTGTCTCTCACTGTTCAAATAAACCTACCATTAAAATTATAGACTGATCATTTCTTTGTCAGTTGGCAAACGTACAAAATCAGCAGGGGATCAAATACTTTTTTCCCTCAGTACCTGGGCTCGAACCAGGGACCCTCTGCACACATCAACAACTGACACCCACGAAGCACAATTACCCATCGCTCCACAAAAGCCGCGGCCCTTGCAGAGCAAGGGGAACAACTACTTCAAGGTCTCAGAGTGACATCACCGATTGAAACGCTATTAGCGCGCACCCCACTAAGTAGCTAGCCATTTCACATCGGTTACACACACATGGATTGTGAAATATTTGCCAATTATTATTTTCAAAATTCTCCAAGCTCTGTCAAGGGTGTTGGGGATCATGGCTAGACGCAATGTTCAAGTCTTTGCATATATTTTAAAGCAGATCTTTCATCCTGAAAAACTCCCAAGTTTTTGCTGATGTCAAGCATACCATGTGATGATGCAGCCACCACCATACTTGAAAATAAGGAGGCAGTTACTCAGTGATGTGTTGTGTTGGATATGCCCCAAACATAAGGCTTTGCATTTAGGTCAAAAATTGTAGTCCTTCGCTGTTTTTTTGTTGTTGCAGTATTACTTTAGTGCCTCGTTGCATACATCTGCATGTTTTGGAATATTTGTATTCCTTTATATTTGTATCCTTTTCACTCTGTCATTTAGGTCATTATTGTAGAGTCACTACAATGTTGTTGATCCATCTTCAGTTTTCTCCCATCACAGCCATTGAACTGGAGCTAAAATCATCAATGTCTGATTTGTTATTGTTACCCATCTACCAATCACTGCCCTTCTTTATGAGGTGTTCGAAAAGCTCCCTGGTCTTCATAGTTGAATCTGTGGTTGAAATTCAATACTTTACTGAGGGACCTTACAGATGTTGTACATACGGGGGACAGAGGAATGGCTAGTCTAAACTAAGGGGGTAAATACTTATGCAACAAATGTATTTTAGCTATTAAACTTTTATTAATTTGTAAAAATTTGCAGAATTTTCTTTTCACTTTGACATTATGGAGTATTTTGTGTAGATCAATGACAAAAAAAATACAATTAAATCTATTTCAATCCCACTTTGTAACACAACAAAATGTGAAAGAAGTTCTAAGGGGTGCAGACTTTGAATAGGCACTATAGAAACATACATCTATACATATATTGCACACGCACACAGGGAATCTTCCTTACCGGGCAAAGACGAAGAGGAATGTGTCCGTTCCAGTCCATGCGCGTGTAAGTTTGGCTGAAATACAATCACCAAGCAAGTCAACCTATCAACCGTTAAAATCACTCCATGTGTCATATGCTGTCTTGCTGCAGAGGATTGCCATGCACTTGTTTTTGTTGTTAAGTTGTTATAAAGATCAGGGGCAAATAACCCAGGGCCTTGAAGTTGTTGTTCATTGTAAGTGGGACCAACAAGTGCACAACTTACAAAACAACAACTGACAAAACCAACCATCTGTCTCAGGGATGCATATCTCTGGTCCTTGAGTTCTACAGTCGCGCTGATTAGATTTTTCACCAGGCAGTTGATTGATGTTACTGATTAGCTGTAGAGTACAAATACCTCCTTTCCCAGGTAGAAATCAGTCCCACTGTTGAATTCAAGACAAAAATCAGGACTGTGGCCCTCAAGGACTGGAGGTGTGCACCACATACAGTTGAAGTCGGAAGTTTACATACACCTTAGCCAAATACATTTGAACTCAGTTTTTCACAATTCCTGACATTTAATCCTAGTAAAAATTCCCTGTCTTAGGTCAGTTAGGATCACCACTTTATTTTAAGAGTGTGAAATGTCAGAATAACAGTAGAGAGTGATTTATTTCAGCTTTTATTTCTTTCATCACATTCCCAGTGGGTCAGAAGTTTACATACACTCAATTAGTATTTCTTAGCATTGCCTTTAAATTGTTTAACTTGGGTCAAATGTTTTGTGTAGCCTTCCACAAGCTTCCCACAATAAGTTGAGTGAATTTTGGCCTATTCCTCCTGACAGAGCTGGTGTAACTGAGTCAGGTTTGTAGGCCTCCAGGCTCGCACACACTTTTTCAGTTCTGCCCACAAATTTTCTATAGGATTGAGGTCAGGGCTTTATGATGGCCACTCCAATACCTTGACTTTGTTGTCCTTAACCTCTAGAGGACCCCTTCGAGATAAAATCCCGTTAACGGGATTGGTTGGACAACAACCAGTGAGATAGCACAGCGCGAAATGTAAAAAAAAATAATCTGAAAATTAAAATTAAAGTATAATACGGCATTTTAAAGATACTCTACTTGTTAATCCAATCACATTGTCCGATTTCAAAAAGGCTTTACGGTGAAAGCAAAACATTAGATTATTTTAGGATAGCACCTTAGCAAAAAAAAGAAGCCATTTTCCAAGCACGGATAGCTGTCACAAAACCAGATATACAGCTAAAATTAAGCACTAACCTTTGGCAATCTTCATCAGATGACACTCCTAGGACATCATGTTAGACAATACATGCATTTTTTGTTCGATCAAGTTCATATTTATATCCAAAAACCCAATTTTTACATTGGTGCGTGACGTTCAGAAAATGTTTTCTCCCCATAACCTCCGGTGAATAGGCACATACATTTACAGAACTCCTAAACGTTGACAAAATGCATAACAATTATTTAAAGAATTAGAGATAATCTACTCCTTTATGCAACCACTTTGTCAGATTTCAAAATAACTTTATGGAAAAAGCACATTGTTCAATATTCTGAGTACAGAACTTAGCCTTCAATGCTAAGCTATACAGTTAGCCTACAACAATGGCGTCGACAAATCTCTAAAAATATGTTCGAAATATTTTCTTACCTTTGCTGATCTTCGGCGGAATGCACTCGGAAGGGCACCCACTTCCACAAGAAATGTTCATTAGTTCTGCAAAGTCCATAATTTATGTCCAAATACGTCCGTTTTGTTGACCCATCCAGAACACTTTACAATGCCATGTGGCGCTGTAGCAAATCCATAGACGAAATGGTCAAAAGTTCCATTACCGTTTGTAGAAACACGTCAAACGATGTTTACAATCAATCCTTTAGGGTATTTTTTTACGTAAAATTGCGATAATTTTACAACTGGGCAATAGGTATTCATCCCAGAAGAAAAATAAAAAACAACGAAGTCACGTCCATGCGCGTCATAAGACACCTGTCCTGAGACTGGCCAGTGATTGACTGAGCCACAATTTTCTGCCAGGTAACAGGTGACGGATGAAACCAGTTCCTAAAGATTGTTGACAGCCAATGGAAGAGTTAGGAGGTGCAACGTAAATCCTATGTCACTGTAGTTTTTCAAGGGATTCAAAAGAAAAACTACATTTCTAATTTCTCCCACTTCCTGATTCAAATTTTCTCAGGTTTTTGCCTGCCATATGAGTTCTGTTATACTCACAGACACAATTCAAACAGTTTTAGAAACTTCAGAGTGTTTTCTATCCAAATCTACTAATAATATGCATATTCTATTTTCTGGGCCAGAGTAGTAACCTGTTTAAATTGGGTACGTTTTTCATCCGGCCGTGAAAATACTGCCCCCTAGCCCCAACAGGTTTTAAGCCTCTTTGCCAAAACTTTGGAAGTATGCTTGGGGTCATTGTCCATTTGGAAGACCCATTTGCGACCAAGCTTTAACTTCCTGACTGATGTCTTGAGATGTTGCTTCAATATATCCACATATAATTTTCCTTTCTCATGTTGCCATCTATTTTGTGAAGTGCATCAGTCCCTCCTGTAGCAAAGCACCCCCACAACATGATGCTGCCACCCCCGTGCTTCACGGTTGGGATGGTGTTCTTCGGCTTGCAAGCCTCCCCATTTTTCCTCCAAACATAACGATGGTCATTATGGCCAAACAGTTCTATTTTTGTTTCATCAGACCAGAGGACATTTCTCCAAAAAGTACGATCTTTGTCCCCATGTGCAGTTGCAAACCGTAGTCTGGCTTTTTTATGGCGGTTTTGGAGCAGTAGCTTCTTCCTTGCCTTGCGGCCTTTCAGGTTATGTCGATATAGGACACGTTTTACTGTGGATATAGATACTTTTGTACCTGTTTCCTCCAGCATCTTCACAAGGTCCTTTGCTGTTGTTCTGGGATTGATTTGCACCTTTTGCACCAAAGTACGTTCATCTCTAGGAGACAGAATGCGTCTCCTTCCTGAGCAGTATGACGGCTGCGTGGTCCCATGGTGTTTATACTTGTGTACTATTGTTTGTACAGATGATTGTGGTACCTTCAGGCGTTTGGAAATTGCTCCCAAGGATGAACCAGACTTGTGGAGGTCTACAATTTTCTTTCTCATTTCTTTTGATTTTCCCATGAAGTCAAGCAAAGAGGCACTGAGTTTGAAGGTAGGCCTTGAAATACATCCACAGGTACACCTCCTATTGACTCAAATGATGTCAAATAGCCTATCAGAAGCTTCTAAAGCCATGACATCATTTTCTGTAATTTTTCAAGCTGTTTAAAGGCACAGTCAACTTTGTGTATGTAAACTTCTTACCCACTGGAATTGCGATACAGTGAATTATAAGTGAAATTATCTGTCTATAAACAATTGTAGGAAAAATTACTTGTGTCATGCACAAAGTAGATGTCCTAACTGACTTGCCAAAACTATATTTTGTTACAAGAAATTTGTGGAGTGGTTGAAAAACGAGTTTTAATGACTCCAACCTAAGCGTATGTAAACTTCCGACTTCAACTGTAAATATACTGCACAAAAATATAAATGCAACATGTAAAGTGTTGGTCCCATTTTCCATGAGCTGAAATAAAAGATCCCAGAAATGTTCCAAATGCACAAAAAGCTTATTTTTCTAAAATGTTGTGCACAAATTTGTTCATTTCCCTGTTAGTGAGCATTTCTCCTTTGCCAAGATTATCCATCCATCCACCTGACAGGTGTGGTCTATCAAGAAGCTGATTAAACAGCATGATCATTACACAGGTGCACCTTGTGCTGAGGACATTAAAAGGCCACTCTAAAATGTTCAGTTTGGTCACACAACACAATGCCACAGATGTCTCAAGTTTTGAGGGAGCATGCAGTTGGCATGCTGACAGCAGGAACGTCTAACAGAGCTGTTGCCAGAGAATTTAATGTTAATTTCTCTACCATAAGCCGCCTCCAACGTTGTTTTAGAGAATTTGGCTGTACAGCCAACCGGCCTCACAACCACAGACCACAAGTAACCACGCCAGCCCAGGACCGCCACATACGGCTTCTTCACCTGCGGGATCGTATGAGGAGGGGGAGGGAGGTGCTGAGGAGTATTTCTGTCTGTAACAAAGCCCTTTTTTGGGGAAAAAGTTATTCTGATTGGCTGGGACTGGCTCCCAAGTGGGTGGCCCTATGCCCCCCTAGGCCCACCCATGGCTGCACCCCTGCCCAGTCATGTGAAATCAATAGATTAGGTCCTAATGAATTTATTTCTATTGACTGATTTCCTTATATGAACCCAAATTCAGTAAAATCGTAGAAATTGTTGCATGTTGCGTTTATAGTTTTGTTCAGTATAGATGGTTGGTTTTGTAACGATTGTTGGTCCTACATAAGAAAATAAGACTTTTAAGGCTTAAGTTTTCATAAACCCTACATAGATGCTTCACAAATGATTGATAAGCAGGTTCTACTGGTGGTAATATTACAGGTTTTTAACACACTGTATTGTGTTGTGTTTGGTCTGTGTACCACATGCACATGTGGACCATGCCAACAATGGGCAGCAGCGGTGGTTAACCTGGCATCGTGGCACTGACCAATTATGTATATGTCTATGGCACTGACCTGCGAGGCGGACAGGGTGCCCACTTCGCTGAGGTAGGGGTAGAGCTGGTGGGCAGTGTCCCCCAGATTCAGGGGCTCACCCCTCCTCATCAGGGCCTCTGCACGCTTGATGATGTCACGCATGCGGTAGATGAAGCCCTCCTGCTCAGAGGGAAGGATGAATTCATTGTGGACCTGAGGGAGTTAAATCAATCAGTCAATCAATCCGTAAATGAATCATTCAATGAATAAAACAGATATGAGTGAAGGAACAGTTAGATTTGACAGATTTGACGATTGAGACAAACACGGACACAGATGGACAAAGTTAGGGAAGAAAGAGAGAAAGATTTTGAATGTGAGTAAACAATCATCTTTGCTTGTTGTTGTCAGGATTTCATAACAGACACCCACTTAGCTAGCCCTGAAACATGGCTGTAGACTCGTAGCCGCTATAGGAGTCTATAGCCATGTGTCAGGGCTACCACTTAGGCAGATGGCTATTGGAGCAGTGAGTCGATAGCTTTCATACACACTAGTTTTGAAACTAGTTTTGCAGGTACAATGCCAAGTGCATTGTACAGGTAACTGCCAAAATAAAGTGGAACATCAACATGAAGTGTCTTTCTATTTTATTTTACCTTTATTGTTACATGTTTTTCTCATTGAGATAACATCTCTTTTCCAAGAGAGACCTGGTCCAATAGTCTTAATAGGGTGTTGGGCCACCATGAGCCAGAACAGCTTCAATGCACCTTGGCATAGATTCAACAAGTGTTTGGAACTATATTGGAGGGATGCGAGACCATTCTTCCATAAGAAATTTCATCATTTGTTGATGGTAGTGGAAAACACTCTCGGGCACCGCTCCAGAATCTCCCATAAGTGTTCAATTGGGTTGAGATCTGGTGACTGAGACAGCCATGGCATATGGTTTATAGTGTTTTCATGCTCATCAAACTATTTGGTGACCACTCGTGCCCTGTGGATGGGGGCATTGTCATCCTATGGGGCATAGTCATGGTAGCCAAAATAATGGCCTGCCCAGGATTTTTGTAAATGACCCTAAGCATGATGGGATGTTAATTGCTTAATTAACTCAGGACCCACACCTGTGTGGAAGCACCTAATTTTAGTATATTTTGTATCCCTCATTTGAAGTGTTTCCATTATTTTGGCAGTTACCTGTATGTTGAGATGAGATGGACACAACAACATAATATACAGGACACCATATTCAGATGACAAGAGATAAAACAGTATCTAAGCAAGCCTAAATATCGTATATATTAAATGATAAAAAAATTGTCATTGGTAGATAAATTTGCTTATGAAACCTAAAAAAGGCATAATACAAGTAATTTCTCTTATTTCAATAAATGTTTCAAGATACATTATACTATTTCATATTAAGGTAAAATATCTTGGAAAATATCTTGAAATAAGATAAATTACTTGTATTAAGCCTTATATAGGTTAAAATAAGCAATCTGCCAATGACGTTAGATCATTTCGCTTGGCATGAATTATCACTCAATATAAGACATTTCGGCTTGTTTAGATTTCACTTTTTGCAGTGCACCAATACAAAATTGTTCTGTGGTCATTTTCAGCTTCTTTTAATCCCATCAACTCCATGATGTGAGCAACTGCTATGAAGTTTTAAGGATTAGAGAAATGTTACCCCATGACTGGGTCATATTCAATCAAAACAGTTAACCATGCGTTCCCAGGGCCAAGGCCAAACACCATTCTTTCCAAAACTGTGAGAGATCTTGCTGGAATCCATGGTCAGTTTCACTTTCTGACACAGTAAACACTATTTCATTGATTGGATAATTAGATGTTATATTTTCAAGGAGCAAGCACAGTGTTCTTCTGTGTTCTCTGGGAAGTTACAGTTCTGCTTGAAAAACGCCCGATGTTTTGTAACACTGGATGAGCTTAGTAGATAAGAATTAGTTGAGCTAAAGATACACGCACGCACGCACGCACGCACGCACGCACGCACGCACGCACGCACGCACACTGCACTCACCATGACAGCAGCAATGTCCTCCGGGTTGTCTCCGTCCAGGTCAAACTTAAAGGTCACCATCTTACTGTTGTGAGTCTGGAGCTGACATTCCACCACACGGTCCACTTTGTCAGATAACTGGAAGGACAGGAGAAAAACAAGTGTTTATCCACTCAGAACACGTAGCCACTTGACAAGACCAAGGATGACTTGGATTGCAATCCTCTTTCTATGTGATTAATTCATCAAATAAAATGTTATTTGTCACATACACATGGTTAGCAGATGTTAATGCGAGTGTAGCGAAATGCTTGTGCTTCTAGTTCCGACAATGCAGTAATATCCAACGAGTAATCTAACCTAACAATTTCACAACAATTACCTTATACACACAAGTGTAAAGGAATGAATAAGAATATGTACATAAAAAAAATATATAAATGAGTGATTGTATAGAACGGCATAGGCAAGATGCAGTGGATGGTATAGAGTACAGTATATACATATGAGATGAGTAATGTAGGATATGTAAACATATAAAAGTGGCATTGTTTAAAGTGGCTAGTGATACATTACATCAAGATGGCAAGATGCAGTAGATGGTATAGAGTACAGTATATACATATGAGATGAGTAATGTAGGGTATGTAAACATTATATGAAGTGGCATTGTTTAAAGTGGCTAGTGATACAATTATTACATACATTTTTCCATTATTAAAGTGGCTGGAGTTGAGTCAGTATGTTGGCAGCAGCCACTCAATGTTAGTGATGGCTGTTTAACAGTCTGATGGCCTTGAGATAGAAGCTGTTTTTCAGTCTCTCGGTCCCTGCTTTGATGCACCTGTACTGACCTCGCCTTCTGGATGATAGCGGGGTGAACAGGCAGTGGCTCGGGTGGTTGTTGTCCTTGATGATCTTTTTGGCCTTCCTGTGACATTGGGTGGTGTAGGTGTCCTGGAGGGCAGGTAGTTTGCCCCCGGTGATGCGTTGTGCAGACCTCACTACCCTCTGGAGAGCCTTACAGTTATGGGCGGAGCAGTTGCCGTACCAGGCGGTGATACAGCCCGACAGGATGCTCTCGATTGTGCATCTGTAAAAGTTTGAGTGTTTTTGGTGACAAGCCGAATTTCTTCAGCCTCCTGAGGTTTAAGAGGCGCTGCTGCGCCTTCTTCACCACGCTGTCTGTGTAGTTGGACCATTTCAGTTTGTCCGTGATGTGTACGCCGAGGAACTTAAAACTTTCTATCCTCTCCACTACTGTCCCGTCGATGTGGATAGGGGGGTGCTCCCTCTGCTGTTTCCTGAAGTCCACGATCATCTCCTTTGTTTTGTTGACGTTGAGTGTAAGGTTATTTTCCTGACACCACACTCCGAGGACCCGCACCTCCTCCCTATAGGCCGTCTCGTCGTTGTTGGTAATCAAGCCTACCTCTGTAGTGTCGTCTGCAAACTTGATGATTGAGTTGGAGGCGTGCATGGCCACGCAGTCGTGGGTGAACAGGGAGTACAGGAGAGGGCTGAGAACGCACCCTTGTGGGGCCCCAGTGTTAAGGATCAGCAGGGTGGAGATGTTGTTACCTACCCTCACCACCTGGGGGCGGCCCGTCAGGAAGTCCAGGACCCAGTTGCACAGGGCGGGGTCGAGACCCAGGGTCTGCAGGTTTCGGTAGCGGGCCGTGTCAGTGGCACTGTATTGTCCTCAAAGCGAGCAAAGAAGTTGTTTAGTCTGTCTGGGAGCAAGACATCCTGGTCCGCGACGGGGCTGGTTTTCCTTTTATAGTCCGTGATTGACTGTAGACCCTGCCACATACCTCTCGTGTCTGAGCCGTTGAATTGCGACTCTACTTTGTCTCTATACTGACGCTTAGCTTGTTTGATTGCCTTGCGGAGGGAATTGCTACACTGTTTGTATTCGGTCATGTTTCCGGTCACCTTGCTCTGATTAAAAGCAGTGGTTCGCACTTTCAGTTTTGAGCGAATGCTGCCATCAATCCACAGTTTCTGGTTTGGGAATGTTTTAATAGACGCTGTGGGTACGACATCGCCGATGCACCGCTCACCGACTCAGCGTATTCGTCAATGTTGTGGTTCGCCGCAATGCGGAACATATCCCAGTCCACGTGATCGAAGCAATCTTGAAGCGTGGAATCCGATTGGTCGGACCAGCGTTGAACAGACCTGAGCACAGGAGCTTCCTGTTTTAGTTTCTGTCTATAGGCTGGAAGCAACAAAATGGAGTCGTCGTCAGCTTTTCCGAAAGGAGGGCGGGGGAGGGCCTTATATGCGTCACGGAAGTTAGAATAACAATGATCTAGGGTTTTGCCAGCCCTGGTAGCACAATCGATATGCTGATAGAATTTAGGGAGCCTTGTTTTCAGATTAGCCTTGTTAAAATCCCCAGCTACAATAAATGCAGCCTCAGGATATGTGGTTTCCAGTTTACATAGAGTCAAATGAAGTTTGTTCAGGGCCATCTGCTTGGAGGGGATATATGCGGCTGTGATTATAATCGAAGAGAATTCTCTAGGTAGAACTGCTAACTGACAGACAGACAGACAGAGAGATAGAGAAACAGACAGGCAGACATTCCATACCCCAGTGATTCGTAAGCGTGAGCGGGCTCTCCTCCTGAAGAGCTTGGTACCGGTACGTTTGTTGGCACTCTTTTCTGATAGGCCCTCATTGCCATCACTCAAGCCTGATGTCACATCAGAGGCATAGCTGTGGGGATAATCAGGAAGTGGGTTGTTACAACTGCCCATGAGATGTAACACTGTCATTTTGTTATTGATAATACTAACTATTGCTATAAGAACACCTACACTACTACCACCACTACAAAAAATGTTGACTACTAGCACTTGCAGTACCAATACAACTACTACTACTGAAAGTACAACAACAACTACTACTAATGTCTACTTCTAGTCTTATTTTTACTACACAACTAATAATGAACTGGTTATTAATGAGGCTGTAGTGTATGACCAAACAAACCCTTGAGAGTCTTCTAACTCCTATTAAAAGGTTATGTCCATCCCACCCAGATCCCAGAAGGAAAAGCCTTTTAAGACCATTGACCTTCTCCCCCGACAGCATTATGGATTACAGTCAGAAAAGCACCTGAAGGGAAGGAAGTGCTCTGATGCCTCTTGCTCCACTCTCGCTCTAATTGCACACAGGAAATGGGGTAATTGGAGGATGAGGGCAGGGGGAGGATGGGTGAGAGAGAGAGTGTGTGTCTGTGTGAGTGTTAGGTGAGTCACATAGGAGAAAGGGAAACACACTCCAACGGAGCGTGTGTTAACTGCACGGATACCCATTAGACAGAGAAGTTGTCCATTCTACTTTAATTTATTTAATTTAACCTTTATTTAACTAGTTAAAATCAGCAAAGTGCTCATATAGTGGTTGTATACTTCTATAGTACATTTGAAATGTTTGTTCCTTTGTTGGGCCTTTGTTGTCTTGATTGCAACACTGCCATACACACATCACATTATACTTAGATACTGGCCATAAGGTGTGTGGGGCAGGTCTTTGCATTTCTTTATACCCTGAACAACACCCCCATCATGGAAGAGGGGTTCTACATGTGTTTGGGTTACCTGTCGACAGGAGAAGAGAAACCACTGGCATTTCCTGACTGGGGCATGGTAGTGTTGGATACAGCGATACTCTGGGGGAGGGACAGAGGGTCAAAATAGTCTGTTGAGGTAGGGTGCTAAAATTACACACTCATGGCTATTCTGGGTATTAATGGCTTATCCACTCATCACTCTAATCATAAACACATATCCCCGCTATATAACTGGTAGGGCCCAGAAACTTTCCTGGTAAGGTGTTGTGTAAGAGTCCTAACTTGATATAACACCTTTTATAAACTGGGTGGTTCGAGCCCTGAATGCTGATTGGCTGACAGCTGTGGTATATCAGACCGTATACCACGGGTATGACAAAAACATTTATTTTTACTGCTCTAATTACGTTGGTAACCAGTTTATAATAGCAATAAGGCACCTTGTGGTTTGTGATATATTGCTAATATACCACGGCTTGTATCCAGGCACGCCGCATTGCGCCGTGCGTAAGAACAGCCCTTAGCCGTGGTATATTGGCCATATACCACACCCCCCAGGCTTTATTGCTTAAATATAACAGTTATAAGAAGTCATGATAATTCATATTTAGACTAATGAGCTCTACAGCCATAGAAATGTAAACCTCAAGACCTTCATACAGGCTACCTACCGAGGGGAAGCGGAGAGCCGGGATTGGTGGAGCGTCAGGGGAAGGAGCCTTGATGGCCAGGGCCTCGATGCGAGGGATCTCCAGGGGCAACGGAACAGGAGTGATGGAGGAAGGGGCGGAGTTAACAGGAGGCTGGAGATGGGGATCCCCGGGATCCTGGAAGCCAGAGGAGCTCAGGTAGCCGTCCATCTCGCAGTCGGCTGCCATGGCGACATCATGGTTAAAGGAAGGGAAGTGGGAGGGAAGAGACAGACAAGCGTTAACATTAACATTCTTTATGTCATGTAACCCTGACTGTGTTCAACATATACTGCAGCGTAGCCTAGTGGTTAGAGCGTTGGACTAGTAACCGAAAGGTTGCAAGATCGAATCCCCGAGCTGACAAGGTACAAACCTGTCGTTCTGCCACTGTTCCTAGGCCCTCATTGAAAATAAGAATTTGTTCTTAACTGACTTGCCTAGTTAAATAAAGGTAAAATAAAATAAATAAATATACTGTAAAAGTTAAGTCTTGTCTGGAAATAATGTATACTCAATGTTTCTTGTTATTTGTTAATGAAAAAAAAATCCAAACATGTCCTGAGGGAGGGGTCCTTTTTGGGCTCCACTAACAGCCACCGTGAGGGACGGCTACATGGATTAGCAGGGCTCGAGGGTAACCACAACAAATGGACAGAGGCACAACTGCAAAAGATTAGCCTACTTAAGAGATATATAAAAAACACATGGGATCTACACAGGGCTATGTAGCACGTGCCCTAGGCAAACTTTGTTGAGCCAACAGTTTCCAATACACCCTCCACAGATACCCCTTTAGCTGTACAGATAAAAGGAAACACGTGGGCCCATGTACACACATACACACACACAGTGCAGCTATGATACTGTAATACCGAATCCAGGGCATGAGCATGTCAGCAATGAATGTTTGAAGCATGTTTTTGCTAAACCTTCCACATATATCAGCGAGTATGTGCCCCAGGTACTGATCTTGAAGGTTGTGTGAATAGGGTATTTGCGTTCTATATCTTGAAGGTTGTGTGAATAGGGTATTTGCGTTCTATATCTTGAAGGTTGTGTGAATAGGGTATTTGCGTTCTATATCTTGAAGGTTGTGTGAATAGGGTATTTGCGTTCTATATCTTGAAGGTTGTGTGAATAGGGTATTTGCGTTCTATATCTTGAAGGTTGTGTGAATAAGGTATTTGATATCTATATCTTGAAGGTTATGTGAATAGGGTATTTGATATCTATATCTTGAAGGTTATGTGAATAGGGTATCTGTATTCTATATCTTGTTTATGGTAAACTTGTGGACCATGCTTATCTATCTGTGTCATGCTTATAGGCCAGGCCAATGCACTTTATATGTTGTCTAGACATGAGAAGGCTCGACTGTACATGCCGTCTGTGGGCAAATGTGTAGCTTCAGGAGCTCAACTACGAAACGACACAAGGTTGGGATAAATGTGTCTGCTATATATGACCATGTGATTACAGTATAGTGCAGTGGTTCTCAAACCTCTCCTCGGATACCCCCAGCCGCTCCAGAGCTAGCAAACCTGATTCAACTTGTTAACGGATCATCAAGCCCTTGAATAGATGAATCAGTCGAGCTAGTTCACATCTGAGGGTCCCCGAAGGAGAGGTTTGAGAACCACTGGTATAGTGAGTGTATCCTCACACGTGGGAGAGGTGTAGCTGGCGTGTCTGATGTTGTAGTGCAGCCGCTGGTCTGCCTCCTGCTCCTCCGTCTCTGCTGTGAAGCTGGCGTTTATCCCCGAATCCACCGAGCCGTTAGCCATGGACATCACTGGCCCCGACACCGTCGGAGTGGGCGGAGTCTGGGCAGGGGGTGCTGAGACAGGGGCGGGGTTGGGCGGTTTAATGGGAAGGGCTATTTGAGGTTTGGGGGTGGGCGGTTCTGGCTCGGGGGCCAACTCTGGTTCTTCCTCAATGACAGTTTCCTGTTGTTGGCGCAAGGCCTCCTCGGCCATCCGACGCTGCTTCTCCCGCTGCCGCTTGATGGCGGTGGCGCGGTCCCGGATGGATTTGGCCACCAGCTTGTAGTCTGCCTCACAGACGAAGCCCAGCACCACCTAGGGGGAGGGGGGAGAGGATGAGGGAGAGGGAAGGAAAGGGGGTGGTGAGGGAGAAGGTTAGGGAGAGGGAGAGGGGGAGGGGGAGAGCAATCAGTGAACTTGACACTTGATATCCACAAAATGTGAAAGGGGTCCAGAAATCCATCAACAACCCACCATCTCCTGGGCCACCTCCTCGGGTACGTCCTTGTACAGTTCAAACAGGAACTCAATGGCGTTGTTGTCCTTGTACTTCCCATGCAGCTTCTTGGTGTCATCCATACGCAGCCACAGCTTCAGGCCAGACTTCACCGTGTCGTCCTCCTCTGCCAGCTCAACATGGACGCCATTGTTCTCCTTGAAGAAGGTGTGTTCCAGCAGGTCTTGGATGGTGTACCTGGAGAGGCCACTGTTTTCTTAGTTCTATAATCCATTGAATTGAATTTTACTGTATTTTCTCAGTATGTATGTCTGATTTTGTATGTTTGCCCACTTACAAAGAAATGATCAGTCTATAATTTTAATAGTAGGTTTATTTGAACAGTGAGAGACAGAATAACAACAAAAAAATCCAGAAAAACGCATGTCAAAAATGTTATAAAATGATTTGCATTTTAATGAGGGAAAGAAGTATTTGACCCCTCTGCAAAACATGACTTAGTACTTGGTGGCAAAACCCTTGTTGGCAATCACAGAGGTCAGACGTTTCTTGTAGTTGGCCACCAGGTTTGCACACATCTCAGGAGGGATTTTGTCCCACTCCTCTTTGCAGATCTTCTCCAAGTCATTAAGGTTTCGAGGCTGACGTTTGGCAACTCGAACCTTCAGCTCCCTCCACAGATTTTCTATGGGATTAAGGTCTGGAGACTGGCCAGGCCACTCCAGGACATTAATGTGCTTCTTCTTGAGCTACTCCTTTGTTGCCTTGGCCGTGTGTTTTGGGTCATTGTCATGCTGGAATACCCATCCACAACCTATTTTCAATGCCCTGGCTGAGGGAAGGAGGTTCCCACCCAAGATTTGACGGTACATGGTCCCGTCCATCGTCCCTTTGATGCGGTGAAGTTGTCCTGTCCCCTTAGCAGAAAAACACCCCCAAAGCATAATGTTTCCACCTCCATGTTTGATGGTGGAGATGGTGTTCTTGGGGTCATAGGCAGCATTCCTCCTCCTCCAAACACGGCGAGTTGAGTTGATGTCAAAGAGCTCCATTTTGGTCTCATCTGACCACAACAGTTTCACCAGTTGTCCTCTGAGTCATTCAGATGTTCATTGGCAAACTTCAGACGGGCCTGTATATGTATTCTTGAGCAGTGGGACCTTGCGGGCACTGCAGGATTTCAGTCCTTCACGGCGTAGTGTGTTACCAATTGTTTTCTTGGTGACTATGGTCCCAGCTGCCTTGAGATCATTGACAAGATCCTCCCGTGTAGTTCTGGGCTGATTCCTCACCGTTCTCATGATCATTGCAACTCCACGAGGTGAGATCTTGCATGGAGCCCCAGGCCGAGGGAGATTGACAGTTCTTTTGTGTTTCTTCCATTTGCGAATAATCGCACCAAATGTTGTCACCTTCTCACCAAGCAGCTTGGTGATGGTCTTGAGCCCATTCCAGCCTTGTGTAGGTCTACAATCTTGTCCCTGACATCCTTGGAGAGCTCTTTGGTCTTGGCCAGAAATCTGGGAGCCAGAAATCTTTCTGATTGAGAGGGGGTGAAATACTTATTTCCCTCATTAAAATGCAAATCAATTTATAATATTTTGACATGTGTTTTTCTGGATTTTTTGTTGTTATTCTGTCTCTCACTGTTCAAATAAACCTACCATTAAAATTATAGACGGATCCTTTCTTTGTCAGTGGTCAAACAGACAAAATCAGCAGGGGATCAAATACTTTTTTCCCCCACTGTAGCCAAAGGAGAGAGATGGATAGGTGTGAATGTAATGTGCCCCTATTTAACAACAGGTCAGGTATTATCTCATTGGAACTCCAGGGGGCCTGAAACCTGACAACATTTGAATTATGTATGTCTGAAGACGTTTCTCACTGTTATTTTTGGCTCATAACATCATTCTCTCAATGCTTTGAAAGAGAATGAGAAAATAGAAAAGCTAATCATAAAACCGTTTTCTTCAGGGCATTTACACAGTTGTTGGCTGAGACTGATACAATTTATTTTGTTTCAATGTCAGCGCCCTTAGATTAATGTTGGAGAGAGAGCTACAAAGAGTCTAGACAAACTAGCTTGACAGGTATAATATCCTTTGTCTAGGAGGAACAAACTGTCTGTCTTATGTTTGCACACATTAAGAATACACACACACACTTCAACCTAGACTCTATCCAACATTTGATACCACACCACCGCAGTGCCAGACTGAAAGCGGATGTCTGAGATAAGGTGAGTAAAGAGAATTCCTATCTGATTACTCTACCTCTGGTCTGTATTTATGCGGATGCATCCCTCTATGATCTCTTTCAACTCAGGGACTTTTACTTTGAAGAAGCTGTCCGGCTTAATTCCCTGTGAGGAGAAAGAAGGAGAGGGGAAAAGAAGAACTGTTAGATATGTCACCGATGTCAATCACTCCACCATTTGGGAGAGGAGAGGACTGACGCTGGCAGAAGGACCCCTGAAGCAGAGTATGTGAGCAAAGCGGAGTTGGAGCAGAGCAGGGAGTGGAGTGTGCCCAATTTGACTGGAGTGAGGAGCGAGATTTCCAAAGACTGGAGCTTCGGCCTTCGCGCCCGCTCCAATTTCGCTCCAGTAGAGCTCACTTCATGAGCTCAGGGCATGCCCGGCCCAGCATGCATTTGTAGTCTACTTGTGTGCTGCTATAACCCCTTGCTTTAGTTACTGTCATGGAGTTCCCTAAATATTTTAATAAAGAAACACACAGGTGCAAAAATCAAGGTGACTTACAAAGATGAGGACCAAGAGCAAGAGAGGGAGTGTGGTGATATAGTGTCCACAACTAAAGAATCATTGTGTAATATGAAAAGACAAATATCCCGAAAGCATGATGGTGTAGGCTACTTACTACGTGCATATGCCAAAAGAAAGGAATGAGGTGGATAGCAAATTAAGTGTCATTGTAGCAAGGTATTTATAAACAAAAAATCTGATCTCTTAAAAGATTCCTTCATTTTTGTTATATTAAGTATACAATAGGCCATAATTGATTTTGGCCCAATAGGCCTGGCATATTCCAACTTTCAAGGAGCTTTCTGTTTGAATTGGGTTATTTTGCCTAAAAACATCCCTTCCCAGCCTGGCAAGAGGGGCCAAAAGTGTGTTTAGCTTCCCCAGTGGCTCTGAAAGCTTGGAGAGAATATTATCTGCTGCTGGCCTGCTCTCCAGGCACCATGGAATGAGCCTGAAGCCACAGACTCTGTCGAAACTTGGGTTTCTAAAAATGAATTCAAAGGCACTGTAAACTGAGCCCAATAAGGCATTTTTTTATTTAATTCCAACTATAAACTGGGTGGTTCGAACTCTGAATGCTGATTGGCTGACAGCATTATACTACGGGTATGACAAAACATTTATTTTTACTGCTCTAATTACATTGATAACAAGTTTATAAAAGCAATAAGGCAACTCTGGGGTTTGTGGTATATGGCCAATATACCACGGCTAAAGGCTGTATCCAGGCACTCTGCGTTGCGTCATGCTTAAGACCAGTCCTTAGCCGTGGTATATTGGCCATATACCACATCTCCTCGTGCCTTATTGCTTAAGTAAGTCACAGCCTATATAGGCAATTTATAGACTATAATTATTTAATACAACGAAATGCTGTTTAAATGCTGAGCGCTTAATGTCCCTGACTCCCTACCAGCCTAGTGTGTCACGTTTGCAAATGCTTCACAATTTATTTCTTTGTAGCTATAGCCTTGAAATAATTGAAATAATATAGCCTAAATAATCCTTTTTGTTTCTTCTTAGTCTCCCTGTTTGACGCCCGACCTATTTAAAGTGTTATATGCTGTTTAATATGACATGTAGCCTTTTTTGAAATGATGAGCGCTTCTTACATTCACCTTTTCATGTTTATTATTATACTTTTCATTCAAATCATATAAAATCAAATCAAATGTATTGCTCACATACACGTGTTTAGCAGATGTTATTGTGGGTGTAGCGAAATGCTTATATATGGTTTGGTTTCAATACTTCAAAACCAAATGGTAGGTCCAGGTAGTCACAAAAATAGATGGGTGTTGGTTAAATTGTGATTTTAATGAATGGAGCGATTTTGGAGGCAGTTTTTTTTTCTGTGAGCGCAGAGCGGTTTTTAGTGGAGCGGTTGGAAAGGACGTGGAGTGCCGAAGCGGTGCACTGCTCCATGAGCGATGAGCGGGATAGCCGACCGAGCCAACTCCGCTCACCTACTCTGTCCTGAAGGAGCGAGGGTGATACGGGAGTGAGGAGTGAGGGACAATGTGGATATTTTTTCCCTAGCCTGCCCTACACCACTATGATGGATGGAATACTTTATAAGTGTCTCTCTATGCTTCAGAGACACAGTAGATGTACATCCTCTATTCACATTGGTAGATCTCCTGAACGGAATACATTTAAATATGAAATATATATATGATAAATATCTAAATGGAGTTAAAAGGTTTCGTTGTTATCGGTAACTTTAGGTCGTGTTGTCATCGGTAACAGTTGCCCGGACACCCTGCCCAGGGGCACAGTGTCAAAAAACAGCGGCCCACAGTTCAATGGTGTTCCCGTCAGAGACATTCTCTGTGGGCCATCGTCATAGAGTTCAGACATAATGGAGCATGGCTATGCACACAAAGAAACACGAACAAACACACGCACCAACACACACACAAAGAGGAAGGTTTGACTGTGTCACCAAACCATTCACTGTTTGGCTTCTCTCTGAGTTCTACAGCCAGTTAGAACTAAAGTTTGAATGTGGTGAGAGAGTATTGCGGTGCTAGCCTGTTAGCTAATGGTTTTGTACACAAACACTCAGGTCATGATACATAATGTCCAAACCCATCCAGAGCATGCAGGTCTGTGTGGGTGCAGAGCACTGAGTACTAATAACCATGTGGTTTCCTAAAGGGCAGTCAGCTCATAGCTCATGTTTATTTGGTTTAGACACAAATGTTCAGTGACATAATACAAAATGTACAAAACCATCTAGAGGATAGTGATGGGTATAACAGGTGTCCATACAGTAGGTGTCGTGATCGGATACAAATAGAGAGAGACTTCCTATGGGGCTGTTAGCTAATAGCTAATGTAGCGTGAGCATGAATACCAAGCAGCGGTCAGATACTCACTTCATAGTAGCCTTAGCCTGCGTGGTGGTGAACACAATGACTGGGTCACACAGGTAAATGGGATACTTCCTGTAATGCTGTGTGTTAATGCTTAGAGGTGATACATGGCCAATATGCTCTTTAGGTTTATGAGGTAACTATCACCAGACACAGCGCAGGGAGTTCAGGTAGGGTGAGAGAAACAACCAACAGGGCTGTGTCCTACTGAACAATATGCATGAACAAACACATTCACACACTATAAAGCCAATGTCACACACAGAACCACATGCGTATTCAGACACGGCCACATCATTAGACCACAGGTCTGTTCTGTGAAAGGATGGGAAACACGGTGTGGGTGGAAAGAAGATAAACGCTTCAAGAAGAGGTATTACCACAAGAAACGATTGAGTCATTATCCCCTTTGAAGCTTCATGAACAGAACAAGCAAGTCTAGCGGAGGAGATAACACATTTCATTGAGGTGATAAGACTCCCCGACAGAGGAAAATACCCCTATTTCACAGTCTGTCGCCTCCATGGTCTCCACAGATTAAACAAGGCCTGGAGGGTCAAGGTCTGGAGTTATTGGGCGGAAAAGCAAGGTAAACCTCCTCCGTGTAAAATGTACAAGGCGGAAACAACAAGATGACGGCAACGAGAAACGGAATGGGAAGCCTGGTCCTCGTTTATCACACACACACACACGCACACACAGAGAAATCGTTTAACACAGAGCACAGAGTGTGAGTGGAGTTGATCACAAGGGTTTCAGCAAAAGGAACCTGTCCGCACAAAGTGAGTGTTGTAATGCAGCTTGTTTTTTATTACATAACTCCTCAAAAAACACTATAAAAACTATGTGAGATTATATTGGATTAAAGAACACAGTGGCATATTTGTGGAAGAACTTTAAATTGCTGAACCGGTTCCATATGACGAATAGTGTGAAATACGTAGCAGTAAAAATGTAAAATTGGAGAGGACCAGTGAAATTTGACAAATGTGTTTTTTTCCCAGTGGTGACGACAGTGGCTCCAAATGCTCCTCTTTTCCCACTAAAGAGAGGGGAGGCAGCGGGACTTACTAATGGAAAATGGACTCTATCGAATTCTCTGGTGTTATCCGAGCAGATAATTGCAGCGTTTAACTACGTAAGAGAAAAAAGGAAGGGAAAAGACATGATAACAAAACAAACAAGACATTCTAAGCAACAAAAAAATGAGAGAAAAAAAGCTAAATGGTGTCCATCTTAATGGCTGATATGAAAAGCATCTGGAGACGTGAATAAACCCTTCAGTCTTTAGAGGGGCTTAGGGAGGAGTCACAGAGCCTGCTCTGTACAGTGGCTTTTGTTGGTCGGTGACATCAGCCCAACATCTCCCCAATGTCCTGACCCACCGGGACTCTGAGGTGTACCGAGGACATGAAGTCCTGAGATACAGAGCCAAACACTCCCCCCACCTGAATGAATAGAAAGTCTGTTTTTAGAAGAGAGAGAGAGAGAGAGAGAGAGAGAAGAGTTGAAGATGGAGAGATATTATCTTCTGGGAGACAGACATCATAATGGATGTCTCCAAGGCATGGCAAGAACAATGTCAAGCTGAAGGTTAATGAGAGATGATGGGTCTCTTGATTAGGGCCCCAAACCTCCATTCCATATAGTGCAATTGGTAAAATTACACTATTTAATATTTTGCACCAGATTTGGATAGGAATATTTATTTTTGAGAACTCTCTCGCTTTATCTTTGTCTCTCCCTCCCCTTCTTTCTTTCTCCTAATGATAAATGTTCTCCATAATCCCCACTGACAGCAAGCAAATCATTCTAATCACACAAATTAGCTTTCTAAGAACACCAATGTTTTAGGTGGAGAAAACACAGAAGCACTGATGGGTGTATACAGAACATAAGCATGTTGTTCCCGTCCAGCTAGATGTACTTTGAAGAGGACTGACTTAATTAGCTCTACAATTTGGAGTTAACACACACAAACTCAAATTCAGCACACAGAAACACTGCCTCTAACACAAACAAACAGTGAGAGCACCTTGTGTAATGAGATGAAAAGGCTCTACTTTCCATTGTGCTATAGCTTCTTGACTTCTAGCGCTCAGAAAGCCCTTTGAAAAATGGCTTGACGTGGATGCTTTAATCTCCTCACGTAAAATAAATAAATAACGATCAAATTGAAAATGTTTCCCATGGAAATACTATGACTTGATGACTGAAGTTTTATGAGCAGACCACTGCAAAAGTTATTGCACTACTGGCCTTATTAATACAAAGCTTACAGACTGGCACCCTGCTGCTAAAACAAGGGTAAACTGCTAGTGGTTCTGAGATCAAAACTAGAGTAGAACCATAATCTAACTCAGTCAGGGAAACGTATGAACATGTATGAAACATGTGTGGGAGGATATGGGCCACAGGTCTGTGTACACGCATGTTCCTTAAAACATGATTCAATCACACAGACTCTAGTTTGCCTGAGACGGAGAGAGAGAGAGATAGACAGAGAGAGAGACACAGAGAGAGACACAGAGAGAGACACAGAGAGAGACACAGAGAGAGAGAGACACAGAGACACACACAGAGAGACACAGAGAGAGAGAGAGAGAGAGAGAGAGAGAGAGAGAGAGAGACAAAGCAAGAGAGACAAAGCAAGAGAGACAGAGAGAGACACAGAGAGAGACACAGAGAGAGACACAGAGAGAGACACAGAGATAGACAGAGAGAGAGACACAGAGAGAGACACAGAGAGAGACACAGGAGAGAGAGACACAGAGACACACACAGAGAGACACAGAGAGAGAGAGAGAGAGAGAGAGAGAGACAAAGCAAGAGAGACAAAGCAAGAGAGACAGAGAGAGACACAGAGAGAGACACAGAGAGAGACACAGAGAGAGACACAGAGAGAGAGAGAGAGAGAGAGAGACAAAGCAAGAGAGACAGAGAGAGACAAAGCGAGAGAGACAGAGAGAGACACAGAGAGAGACACAGAGAGAGACACAGAGAGAGACACAGAGAGAGACACAGAGAGAGAGACAGAGAGAGAGAGAGAGACAAAGCAAGAGAGACAGAGAGAGACACAGAGAGAGAGAGAGACAGAGAGAGACACAGAGAGAGACACAGAGAGAGACACAGAGAGCGAGAGAGAGAGAGAGAGCAGAGAAAGCAAGAGAGAGAGACAGAGATAGACTGAAAGAGAGACAAAGAGAGAGACAGAGAGAGCGAGAGAGGGATAGCAAGAGAGAGAGAGACAGAGAGACCACTAAAACAGCGAGCTTGCCTGAGACGGATAGCATTAATTATGTAAATTACACGGCTACTGTAATTATGCACACATGCATAAATGTGCACACACAGAGAGAGACAGAGACAGACAGAAAGAGAGAGAGGGAGAGAGACAGGTAGATAGAGACAGAGAGAGAGAGCAGAGAGAGAGACAGAGAGAGAGAGAGACATGGAGACAGAGAGAGAAGGCGAGAGAGACAGAGAGAGACAGAGAAAGAGAGAGACTTTATCACTGAGATTACTTCATCACTGACCTCAACCCAGTCTCTCAGAGCAATCACAGTCAGCCCACTGACACCTCTATCAGATAACAGCAAAAGCACAGTCCACTTGAATAGAGCAATACTGAATCATGAGGCATTAAAGCCAAAGGAACTGAATAATATTAATACATTCTATAGATGGAAGGAAAGTAGTGTAGAAACCAACCAAACACAATTAGGCAACAACAAATTCAACCCCTATTAGACAACTTCCTGGAGATGTTTCACTGCAATAGTGAAGGTGTAAACTTGGCAGTACAAAACCTAAACAGTACATTTGACCTCTCAGCTTCCCTACCAAATCTAAAAATGTCAAGCAGACAACCTATGAAAATGAACAACTATGACAAATGGTTTGATGAAGAATGCAAATACCTAACAAAGAAATTGAGAAACCTAACCAACCAAAAACATGGAGACCTAGAAAACCTGAGCCTACGCTTTCACTATGGTGAAACACTAAAACAATACATAAATACACTACGGAAAAAGAAGGAACAGCATGTCAGAAATCAGCTCAATGTAATTGAAGAATCCATAGAATCTAATAGTTGATTCTAAGATTTGTATTTGATCATGTCTATGTTTTTGCACTTTGTTCTTTGTTATAGAGCCAACACGATTGGAGAAGTGGTTTATCCATACATCTCTGTTTTGGATAGACAACTCTTCATGTTGTTTGTTTCGTGTGTTCCAATTTTCCCAGAAGTGGTTAGTTAAACACTACCAAAACCCACTGGATTCTCCAATTACATTGAATGAACTACAGAAGCAAATACAAACCCTCCAACCCAAAAAGGCCTGTGGTGTTGATGGTATCCTAAATGAAATTATAAAATATACAGACAACAAATTCCAAGTGGCTTTACTTAAACTTTTTAACATCATCCACAGCCCTGGCATCTTCCCCAATATTTGATCACCCCAATCCACAAAAGTGGAGATAAAGTTGACCCCAATAACTACCATGGGATATGTGTCAACAGCAACAGTGGGAAAATCCACAGCTTTATCATTAACAGCAGACTCGTACATTTCCTCAATGGAAACAATGTACTGAGAAAATGTCAAACTGGCTTTTTACCAAATAACCGTACGACAGACCACGTATTCTTCCTGCACAGCCTAATTGACAAACAAACAAACCAAAACAAAGGCAAAGTCTTTTCATGGTTTGTTGATTTCAAAAAAGCTTTTTACTCAATTTGGCATGAGGGTCTGCTATACAAATTGATGGAAAGAGGTGTTGGGGGAAAAACATACAACATTATAAAATCCATGTACACAAATATCAAGTGTGTGGTTAACATTGGCAAAAAACACACACATTTCTTTCCACAGGGCCGTGGAGTGAGACAGGGACTCCTGGAGTGGACCAGCCACCACCGGCCTGAGGAGAGACACATGGAACAAGGGATTAATACGGTAATCTGGGGGAAGCTGTAACCTATAGCATACCTCATTCAGTCTCCTCAGGACTTTGAATGGCCCCACAAACTGCGGACCCAGCTTCCGGCAGGGCAGGCGGAGGGGCAGGTTCCGGGTCGAGAGCAAGACCCAATCCCCCGGTGAGAACACTGCGGTGACGGTCGATGCTCGCCTTCTGCCGCCTCACGGCCCGTTGCAGGTGCACATGGGCGGCGTCCCAGGTCTCTTCCGAGCGCTTAAACCATTCGTTCACCGAAGGAGCTTCGATCTGGCTCTGATGCCACGGTGCCAGAACCGGCTGATACCCCAGTACGCACTGGAAAGGAGAGAGGTTAGTGGAGGAGTGAGTTTTGGGCCATCTCTGCCCAGGGGATGAACGCTGCCCACTCCCCCGGCCGATCCTGGCAATATGACCACAGAAACCTACTCACATCCTGGTTTACTCTCTCCACCTGCCCGTTACTTTCGAGGTGAAAACCTGAGGTGAGGCTGACCGAGACCCCCAGACGTTCCATGAACGCTCTCCAGACCCTGGACGTGAACTGGGGACCCCGATCAGAAACTATGTCCTCAGGCACCTAGTAGTGCCGGAAGACGTGTGTAAACAGGGCCTCCGCAGTCTGTAGGGCCGTAGGGAGACCGGGCAAAGGGAGGAGACAGCAGGACTTAGAAAACCGATCCACAACGACCAGGATCGTGGTGTTGCCCTGTGAGGGAGGAAGATCCGTCAGGAAGTCCACCAACAGGTGCGACCACGGCCGTTGTGGAATGGGTAGGGGTTGTAACTTCCCTCTGGGCAGTTGCCTGGGAGCCTTGCACTGGGCACACACACCGAGCAGGAGGAAACATAAACCCTCACGTCCTTGGCCAAGGTGGACCACCAGTACTTCCCACAAATGCAACGCACCGTCCGACCGATGCCAGGGTGACCAGAGGAGTGTGGCGTGTGGGCCCAATAGATCAACCGCTCGCGGACAGCAGACGGAACGTACAGACGCCCAGCTGGACACTGGGGGGAGTGGGCTCTGTGCGTAACGCCCGCTCGATGTCCGCGTCCAGCTCCCACACCACCGGTGCCACCAGGCAAGAGGCCGGGAGTATGGGAGTATGATCCATGGACCGCTCCTCTGTGTCATACATCCGGGACAGTGCGTCTGCCTTAGCGTTCTGGGAACCTGGTCTGTAGGATAGAGTGAAAACAAAATGTGTAAAAAACATGGCCCACCTTGCCTGGCGAGGGTTCAGTCTCCTCGCCGCACGGATATACTCCAGATTGCGGTGGTCAGTCCAGATGAGAAAAGGGTGTTTAGCCCCCTCAAGCCAATGTCTCCACTCCTCTCCCAGATACGCACCAGGTTGTAAGCACTCCTGAGATCCAATTTTGTGAAGAAGCGCGCCCTGTGCATTGACTCGATCGCACTGGCGATGAGAGGCAGCGGGTAGCTATACCTCACTGTGATCTGATTGATCCCTCGATAGTCAATACACGGGCGCAGACCCCCATCCTTCTTCACAAAAAAGAAACTCGAGGAGGCAGGTGAAGTGGAGGGCCGAATGTCTCCCTGCCCCAGGGATTCGGAGACATATGTTTCCATATCCCTGGGGCAGGGAGACATTCGGCCCTCCACTTCACCTGCCTCCTCGAGTTTCTTTTTTGTGAAGAAGGATGGGGTGAGTGATTCTGTAATGTGGTCCTGTGTGTAGCTGGTGTAGAGAGTCAGGCGCAGGACAGCAGATATGAGTAGAACAACACCAGGTCTGTAAGGTCCTGTGTGTAGCTGGTGTAGAGAGTCAGGCGCAGGACAGCAGAAATGAGTAGAACAACACCAGGTCTGTAATGGTCCTGTGTGTAGCTGGTGCAGAGAGTCAGGCGCAGGACAGCAGATATGAGTAGAACAACACCAGGTCTGTAAGGGTCCTGTGTGTAGCTGGTGTAGAGTCAGGCGCAGGACAGCAGAAATGAGTAGAACAACACCAGGTCTGTAATGGTCCTGTGTGTAGCTGGTGTAGAGAGTCAGGCGCAGGACAGCAGATATGAGTAGAACAACACCAGGTCTGTAAGGTCCTGTGTGTAGCTGGTGTAGAGAGTCAGGCGCAGGACAGCAGATATGAGTAGAACAACACCAGGTCTGTAAGGGTCCTGTGTGTAGCTGGTGTAGAGAGTCAGGCGCAGGACAGCAGAAATGAGTAATCAACGTACTTTACTCAAAATACAAAAATACAAGGCAAATATACGAGCCCACAAATAACGGACCGATTTACAAAGAACAATCCCTCACAAACAAACATGGGGAACAGAGGGTTAAATAATACATGGGACATCCCATGACCATTAATTCCCTGTAGTATTTACATTGTATATAACTTACTAGTAATACATAGTGTAACAATCATCATGTACATTCAGTTGTTTATTTATTAGCTATTCTTTCTTTTTTATAATCTTATTTGTATTTAATTAAATGTACTGACCGAAGATTACACAGTACAACAGCAGAAGTGTTGTACCTGTATACATGATTATATGTACTATTATTATTATTACTACTGAAATTAACTGTATTTTATTATCCTCATTGCATTGCACTGTATTTACTGAAATGCTGTACCACTACACTGCTTTGGCAATACCTACCAATTGTATTTCATGCCAATAAAGCAATCTGAATTTGAGAGAGAGATGGAGAGAGACAGAGACAGAGAGACAGAGCGAGAGAGAAAGCGAGAGAGAGTGAGAGACAGCTAAACTGAGAGAGACAGTGAGACAGAGAGAGACAGAGACAGAGAGAGAAAGCGAGAGAGAGTAGGAGACAGCTAAATTGAAAAAGAGAGACAGCATGACAGAGAGAGAGACAGCGAGACAGACAGAGAGAGACAGCGAGACAGAGAGTGAGAGACAGCTAAACTGAGAGAGACAGTGAGACAGAGACAGAGAGAGAGACAGAGAGAAAGCGAGAGAGAGTAGGAGACAGCTAAATTGAAAAAGAGAGAGACAGCATGACAGAGAGAGAGACAGCGAGACAGACAGAGAAAGACAGCAAGACAGACAGAGAGAGACAGCGAGACAGAGAGAGAGACAGTGAGACAGAGAGACAGAGAGATACAGCGAGACAGAGGGAGAAACAGCGAGACAGACAGAGAGCTCCTTCTATATTTGTTTCTCACACTCTTATTCTTTTTCTCTTTGAGATGGGTCTTTGTATTTTGTATTTGTATTTATTAGGGATCCCCATTAGCTGTTGCCAAGGCAGCAGCTACTCTTCCTGGGTCCAAACACATTAAGGCACTTACATTACATATAAAACAAAAGATAAAACAGTACAACATTTTTACCCCACTACATATCTACAACACAAAATGTAAAATACCACCATACAATATTACACTGTACGTGTGTGTAGAGTATGTGTGTTAGTATGGTCTGCCTCGGGAGATGACCACTAAAACAGGGATATCTATGTCAATTATAACACCCTAATTAAGTTCTCTATTCTTTATGTCTCTCTTCATCTCACCAATCTCCCTCCTCCCTCTATTTGTCACTGGAAACAAGCGCTGAAACAATAAACGACTAACCGGTGCCCCGCACATTGACTCTGTACCGGTACCCCCTGTATATAGCCTCCACATTGACTCTGTACCGGTACCCCCTGTATATAGCCTCCACATTGACTCTGTACCGGTACCCCCTGTATATAGCCTCCACATTGACTCTGTACCGGTACCCCCTGTATATAGCCTCCACATTGACTCTGTACCGGTACCCCCTCTATATAGCCTCACTATTGATATTTTACTGCTGCTCTTTAATTATTTTTTATTTGTATTTTTTATTTATCAATTTTTTACTTTACACTTATTATTTTCTTAAAACGACATAGTTGGTTAAGGGCTTGTAAGTAAGCATTTCACTGTAATACCTGTTGTATTCGGCGCATTTCATAAATAACATTTGATTCGATTTGAAACACAATCAGGAAGAACAGAACATTTCTGGATCATTTCTCTACCACCCCCCCCCCCCAACCCCCAACCACAAACATACACACACAGAAAGGAAGTGCGTCAGAGCTCCTTATTGCCTGGTGTGTGTTCGGTGTGTGTGGGCAGAAACATGTGGAGGAGGAGGGACAGTGGTGGTGTGGTGGCGTCCATTGCTCTGCTAGCTAATTATAACCCAGCAGTGGAGTAGAGAGGTAGAGGGGCTGTGGAGTTACAAAATCTACACAACAGTGGCTGGTTGGGAGGCAGAAATTAGTAGAGACTAGAGAGGGCCAGCCCAGGGGTGGTGGAGAGAGGGCCAGCCCAGGGGTGGTGGAGAGAGGGCCAGCCCAGGGGTGGTGGAGAGAGGGCCAGCCCAGGGGTGGTGGAGAGAGGGCCAGCCCAGGGGTGGTGGAGAGAGGGCCAGCCCAGGGGTGGTGGAGAGAGGGACAGCCCAGGGGTGGTGGAGAGAGGGACAGCCCAGGGGTGGTGGAGAGAGGGACAGCCCAGGGGTGGTGGAGAGAGGGACAGCCCAGGGGTGGTGGAGAGAGGGACAGCCCAGGGGTGGTGGAGAGAGGGACAGCCCAGGGGTGGTGGAGAGAGGGACAGCCCAGGGGTGGTGGAGAGAGGGACAGCCCAGGGGTGGTGGAGAGAGGGCCAGCCCAGGGGTGGTAGAGAGAGGGCCAGCCCAGGGGTGGTAGAGAGAGTGCCAGCCCAGGGGTGGTAGAGAGAGGGCATGGCCAGGGGTGGTAGAGAGAGGGCATGGCCAGGGGTGTCTTTCCCTCACACCCACACACTCTCACTAAAAAGTGAAACAGGCAATGTACCCCCATAGCAGCACAGGAGGGTTTTGGTTGTGCGGGCAGTACGTAGGGAATTGGCAATGTACTGATTAGTCTGACTCTCCCATTGCCTTTAATTGGCCCTCAAGATGTCATTGAATGGAGTCAGATCATGTTCAATAAGGGGAAAGGGAGATACCTAGTCAGTTGTACAACTGAATGCATTCAACTGAAATGTGTCTTCTGCATTTAACCCAACCCGTCTGAATCAAGGCATGGTAAGACCTTGTTCGCCCCATAGTTGGACCCCATGTTGAAAACAATATGACTGCCACTCAGTGAAGACTGTGAGCTTAGGTATGGGGCTTCAGGCAATGACTTTCAATCACACCTCCCAATACTGTGACGTAAACGTCACCATACCACACAGACCTACTGAAATCACACAAGCCTCTTTGCTTTATCCTCTTAACAATTGTTCCAGAAAGGTGAATGAATGGCTCAATGGTGCTAGAGATCTACTCATTTGAATCAACAACATTCATCACAGAGGTGACTCTCGCCATTCAGTCATTTGTTACTCATTGGACAATTGATAGAGGAGGGAGGGTTAGAGGGCTGGTAGCCATGTTAACTACACACTCTGGTAAGCTGCCAGGAACTCCTGTTCTTTGAAGCCTTCATTAAACCCTGGTGACTTCTTGTTTAATGGTAATATGCTGTGTGGGGGAACGACAAAGGTTCCTGGTATTCCTAGAATCCTACAATGCAATTTTCTCCTTAACCATGTGAAATCACAAATGTGTTGAGGTTGTTGGTAGGATCAATGGAAATGTATAATACTCTGTATTCTGCACATTGAATGAACATACACTATATTTACAAAAGTATGTGGATACACCCCTAGAAATTAGTGAATTTGGCTATTTCAGCCACACCCATTGCTGACAGGTATATGAAATCGAGGACATAGACATTCAATCTCCATAGACAAACATTGGCAGTTGAATGGCCTTCCTGAAGAGCTCAGTGACTTTCAACCTGGCACCGTCATAGGATGCCACCTTTGCAACAAGTCAGTTTGTCAAATTTCTACCCTGCTAGCGCTGCCCCGGTCAACTGTAACTGTTGTTATTGTGAAGTGGAAACATCTAGGAGCAACACCGGCTCAGCCGCGAAGTGGTAGGCCTCACAAGCGCACAGAATGGGACCGCCGAGTGCTGAAGCGGGTAAAAATCGTCTGTCCTCAGTTTCAACACTCACTACTGAGTTCCAAACTGCCTCTGGAAGCAACGTCAGCACAATAACTGTTCAATCAGGAGCTTCATGAATGGGTTTCCATGGGCAAGCAGCCGCACACAAGCCCAAGATCACCATGTGCAATACCAAGCGTCAGCTGGAGTGGTGTAAAACTTGCCATCACTGGACTATGGAGCAGTGGAAACACGTTCTCTGTGATGAAACGCTTCACCATCTGGCAGTCCGATGGACGATTCTGGGTTTGGCAGATGCCAGGAGAACGCTACCTGCCCAAATGCATGTGCCAACTGTAAAGTTTGTTGGAGGAGGAATAATGGTCTGGGGCTGTTTTTCATGGTTCGGGCTAGGCCCCTTAGTTCCAGTGAAAGTAAATCTTAACGTTACAGCATACAATAATATTCTAGACAATTCTGTGCTTCCAACTTTGTGGCAACAGTCTGGACAATGCCCTCGTGCGCAAAGCGAGATCCATACAGCAATGGTTTGTCAAGATCGGTGTGGAAGAACATGACTGGCCTGCACAGAGCCCTGACCTCAACCCCATCAAACACCTTTGGGATGAATTGGAACGCCAACAGCAAGCCAGGCCTAATCGCCTAACATCAGTGCCCGACCTCACTAATGCTCTTGTGGCTGAATGGAAGCAAGCCCCCCCCCCCCCCCCCCCCCCCCCACTTCAATGTTCCAACATCTAGTGGAAAACCTTCCCAGAAGAGTGGAGGCTGTTATAGCAGCAAAAGGGGGACCAACTCCATATGAATGCCCATGATTTTGGAATGAGATGTTCGACGAGCAGGTGTCCACATACTTTTGGTCATGTAGTGTATCTATTATTGAGTAGATAGTACACAGTCAATACATGCCTCTTTTTCAAGATAACAAAGGGGAAAATATGAAAATAAAACTTCAGTGAGTGACGTAAGTTTGTGTACATTAACCTTTAAAATTGGGATTCCCTCCAGAAAGGATTACTGTAACCTGTATGCCACTCCTTGAGTATACCTCTTTAAACCCCTCCCTTAGTACTGTTGTCCTAGGGAAGGTCCTGTGTATCCAATTGGTACTGTACTGTATATAGTTGGCGCCAGCTAGCCTCTCCTAGGAAGTCCCTAGGTGGCTTTATAGGTACATGTCTTTAGCCAATTAGAATACATTCTTATGAGGACCACCTTACAATCATAGATTTTATGACGACATTTAACTTCTTAAAGTATAGGGGGCAGTATTTTCACGGCCGGATGAAAAACGTACACAAACTAAACTGGTTACTACTCTGGCCCAGAAACTAGATTTGGATATAAAACACTCTGAAGTTTCTAAAACTGTTTGAATTGTGTCTGTGAGTATAACAGAACTCATATGGCAGGCAAAAACCTGAGAAAAATTCAACCAGGAAGTGGGAGATCTGAGAACTGTTGTTATTCTTTCTAATCCCTATCGAAACTACTGTGTCTGTGGGGTCACGTTGCACTTCCTAAGGCTTCCATTGGCTGTCAAAAGCCTTCAGAAAGTATTTTCATCCACCTCCTGTAACCGGGCAGAGAATAGGAGCTCAGTCAATGAGTGGACTGCCTGGGGACAAAGGGATTGATAATGCGCGATCCCGCGAGGGCGCCGTTCCTTCTTTTTCTTCTTGAATGAATACGCTATTGTCCGGTTGGAATATTATCGCATTTTAACATTAAATATACCATAAAGATTGATTTTAAACAACGTTTGACATGCTTCTAAGAACAGTAATGGAACATTTAGACTTTTCGTCTCCGGTACTGCGCTCGCATTTTGCCTTTGGATAGTGCTCTGTACGCACAAACAAAACAGAGGTATTTGGACATAAATATGGATTATTTCGAACAAAAACAACATTTCTTGTGGAAGTAGCAGTCCTGGGAGTGCATTCTGACGAAGATCAGCAAAGATAAGAGAATATTTATAATACTAATTCTGAGTTTAAGTGACCCCAGAACTTGGCGGGTATCTGTATAGCTTGCTTTGATGGCGAGCTATGTACTCAGAATATTGAAAAATGTGCTTTCGCCGAAAAGCTATTTTAAAATCTGACACAGCGGTTGCATAAAGGAGTACTGTATCTAGAATTCTTAAAATAATTGTTATGTATTTTGTCAACGTTTATGATGAGTATTTTTGTAAATTGATGTGGTCATTCACCGGAGGTTTTGGTGGGAATACATTTTCTGAACATCACGCGCAAATGTAAAATGCTGTTTTTGGATATAAATATGAACTTTATCGAACAAAACATACATGTATTGTGTAACATGATGTCCTAGGAGTGTCATCTGATGAAGATCGTCAAAGGTTAGTGCTTCATTTAGCTGTGTTTTGTTTTTTTGTGACATATATCCTTGCTTGGAAAATGGCTGTGTGGTTATTTTTGTCTATGTACTCTCCTAACATAATCTAATGTTTTGCTTTCCCTGTAAAGCCTTTTGAAATCGGACAATGTGGTTACATTAAGGAGAAGTGTATCTTTAAAATGGTGTAAAATAGTCGTATGTTTGAGAAATTGAAATTATGATATTTTTGCAGTTTTGTATTTCGCCCCATGCTATTTCACTGGCTGTTGAATAGTGTGGGACGGTCACATCCCACCTTGCCCAGAGAAGTTAACTGGCCAGTAACCTCCATAGATACACAGCAGTAAATTGGTAGTACATACTTTTTAAGAGGCGCAGCGGACATCCGCTAACGCCTTGGTCACAAGGCTGTGTCTGTCTCCTCACACACTCAGTCAGACCACAGCACAGAGACGGCTTTGAAGAGTTGGAAGAGTTATGCTGGACCAGTTCTGCTCACCGTATCAATGTCCTTTTTCAGCGGCAGCAACCTCTCGTCAGCTGACGCACTGGGTAATGTTCTGCTTCTGTAAGAACTCACTTCAACCCAGTAAACTTCCAGAGAAGACAGTGTTACTGTCCAAGTTAACTTGCTGTAGGTGTATTGGCTAAAGGATTTACTCTGTTGTTTTTGAAAGTTACTTGGGGCATTGTCTTGGCTTTTGTGCACCCACACACATGCTCATACTGATACACACTCACACACATGCAAAACACACACACACACACACACAGGAATGAGGGAGGACAAAGCTTTTACACCTACTTGAAAAGGCAATGTAGCTCACCTGAAGGAAAAACAAATAGGTCTTTCTGTGCAGACACCGTATAATATCTCATCTCACACAGCACAGGGGAAACTTGAGCCATATATAATATCCACTGTTTGTCCTGTTGGTGAAGGCTACTAAACATGACAGTGATATCATTCCACCAATAGACCACTTCGTTCCTCTTTCACCATCAGGTAAACAAAGATATACAGCTCTCCTATCATAGCATAAATATATAGCTCTGAGAAGGGGAACAAGATCATTTGATGACACAGATATTGTCATAAAATGATGTCAGACAGTGGCCAAGTGTAGGAGGAAAATGGTGGCCATTTGCTGTAGTCTCAGTAATAATCTGCTATTAATTTCCTTTATAGGTCAAGCCCCATGGCTGAATTAGAACTGTGGTATGTACGAAGCATGGAGATCCTTAACTGCTGAGGTCAACACAAATAAGAAACAACAGTGCAAGTAAGCATGTAAGTCTGAATACAAAGGCTGGCTGGGGAGAACGTCTGAATACAGAGGCTGGCTGGAGAACGTCTGAATACAGAGGCTGGCTGGGGAGAACGTCTGAATACAGAGGCTGGCTGGAGAACGTCTGAATACAGAGGCTGGCTGGGGAGAACGTCTGAATACAGAGGCTGGCTGGGGAGAACGTCTGAATACGGAGGCTGGCTGGGGAGAACGTCTGAATACGGAGGCTGGCTGGGGAGAACGTCTGAATACGGAGGCTGGCTGGGGAGAACGTCTGAATACGGAGGCTGGCTGGGGAGAACGTCTGAATACAGAAGCTGGCTGGGGAGAACGTCTGAATACGGAGGCTGGCTGGGGAGAACGTCTGAATACGGAGGCTGGCTGGGGAGAACGTCTGAATACGGAGGCTGGCTGGGGAGAACGTCTGAATACAGAGGCTGGCTGGCAAACTGCTTTTGTGGTTCTGGCAGAAAACCCATAACGGAGTGAGAGCCTTGCTTCCTCGAAACTGTAACACTCCTTTGGACTCTGGCACTAAATACTGCTTATGTTGTTCCAGGGCTGTAGCGTGCTCAGACACACACACACACACACAGCTAGCACGTGGGTTCTTACTGCGTCAATCACGTTGGAAGAGCTGCATGTAAATTAATCCACAACGTGCATGATGGTCCTTGGGGATTTCAGTTTGTTTGGCCAAATGACTGCAAAGAAATCCAGAATTGTGGAGTGGAGAAAATCAAGCATTGTGGAGATGTTCCCATTCCTGCATGTGGACCTCGTTCTCCGACAAGTAAAAGACTTAAAGCATAATTCCAATTCCTGTAATTAGCAATCAAGTCCGAGCCCTTCAGCTCTTCCAAATCTGGTCGTTACGGTGCAACAGCTGATTATAGCAGTGAAAGAGAGACGTCCATTTGGTAAATACCATTATAGCTCCACAGAGACCCTGTAATTGACTCTGCTGAGGAGAAATGTCACAGCAACATTGCATAGAGATGAGAGATGGTAGGTTACCATTAGTGGTCTGATAAACAGTCAGTAACGGAGATAACAGGGTTGGGTACAAGGGGAGGGTTCCTATTTTAGGAGACCGGATGGGATGGAAGTGAGAATGTAGGTGGCATTCACAATGGAGAGAGACCCACAAAATGCTCAATGGAGAGTATGTAATTGAGAGTGTTTTTGTGTATCTATTTGCGTCACATTAGTGATACATAGCAAGCAACTTCAAAAGAAAGACAGAGGGGGGTGGATAGAGAAAGAGAGAACAGCAGGAGGCCATTTCATGCAGTTAGTTGAAAGGAACAACAGATGATGATCCTTGCACATGTTGCACGCCTTTTGAATGCCTCTTTCCTGCTTACCTCTTCCCAGAGGCAAGCAGCACGACACTGAACAAGTGGTGCTGTCAAACTGCAACCAGAAAGACGGCCAAATTTCTCTTCAGATCTGACCGACATCTAGCGAAACAACAAACTGAACAACCTGGACTGGACACACAGAATCCACCAGAGACAGAGAAATCCACTCACGCTGGTGACTTTACGGTAGATCTGAGCAGCGTTCTGGCACTCAGAGTAGGGGTACTCAGACGTGGTCATCTCAAGCATGCACATCCCAAAGGCATAGACGTCCACCGCCTCATCATACTTCTCCTCGTACATCTCTGGGGCCATGAACTCAGGAGTCCCTACAGGGGGAGGGGGGGTATGGGGGGGGGGGGTATAATGGTAGTGGTTATGAGAATTGTGCAAAATGTGGTCCTACTTCACTGACAACTGCAGTTACAATTCACAATACAGTGGCCTTATTCATTCTCACTCTGACCACTTTGGAACAAGTAGCCAACTGTGTGCCTTGTAATACAGTGCGGAAAAGGTGTATTGGCAACAAACTGTTCTGGTATTCATTTACAGTACAAGTGTATTAAAATGGAAAAAATAATCAAAGGCGGTAGAGAAACAATGCAGGAGGTAATCAAAAGATAAGTTATTTATTGATACAACACCAAATCTTATACGAGTGTGATAATGTAAAACAAATGTTAAACGTCTGTAGGTTTGAAGGTTTCCAAATGGGACTTAGATGACCCACACTATTAAAAAGTCACTGAGACCAAACACTGTGATAGCAGTGAGATAGATTAGAACATGTCGGGCAGCCGTGCTGACGTCACTGCAAAGACTAGCCATCATGCACCATGACAGTATAAATATAAACACCTAGCCAAATAAATAAACACAGTGGCCAGCCTAAAACATGGCATTGAAGGCTTTATTTACAGTTGCTCCAGTTTAAGGTCACACCACACTGAAGGGACAGCAGTACACTGGGACTCCATTTTACACTGAGTGATTGCCACTGGAAGGTATGATTTATTGAAATATTGAATGACCGTTTCACACAATACTGTATCTCTGTAATACAATTTTTAAAAGACATTAAAGCAAATAGCAAAGAGTAAGTGTTGTAGGTGGTAAAACGTTTTAACATCCTCTATGAGGTTTCAGCTATTACGTACGTCTCACTTTAAAACCTTAGTAGTGGGGACAGAACGCTTTAATCCTACATTGAGAAATGTTCAATAGTCACAGGGTCTAGAATAGAGCCCTGATGCACTCCATCATGCTGAGTGTCAGTGTCAACTGAAGTGGCTGTGGGTAGTTGAGAGACTCACCAATGACACTCTTGGCGAACGAGGCACTCTTTAGTGTGGCCAGGCCCAGATCGCCGATCTTGACGGAGCCTGTGGGGCCGGTGATGAAGATGTTGTCACACTTGAGGTCCCTGTGGATGATGGGCGGGGTGCGGGTGTGGAGGAAGTGGAGGCCCTTCAGGATCTGGTGGCTCCAGCGCTGCAGCAGCTTCAGCTTCATCTCCTTGAACCTCTTCAGGTACCTGTAGGGTGAGGCTGATATGAGTACTGTACGTGCGGCCTATGCAGGACACAAACCCAAAACCCTGGTGTCCAACCAACTGAGCGATTGGAACAGTGTAAGCAACAGTGTAAGCAACAAGTGTTACTAAGTTACAGAGCACCATGGACCAGGGGTGCTCACACTGAATCTGAGAGCCTGAGGATGAGGTAGCATTTAACATCCCATCTGTCTCTGGAACCAATTTTCTCCTGTCATGCTCAAATTGAGAGTGACACTCCATTTCGACAGATGTTAGCCACATGGCTAACACACTAATTCTGTAGATTCACTAACATGAACAGAAAAACACAGATGGAAAGCATATCTGCTTGAAGTCTTTTGCACCCCCTTTTACAACGAGATGACGTAGGAAAATGGCACATACTTTTCCCTATCTGCTTATTACTCAGGCAGTGGGGGTGCACTTAAAGGGATAGTTTAGGATTTTGGCAATGAAGACCTTTACCTATTTTCCGAGAGTCAGATGAACTAATGGAAACCATTTTTATGTATCTGAGTCCAGTATGAAGAAAGTTAAAGGTGAAACGACCTCTAACTTCCTTCATACTGGATGCAGATGCATACAAATTGTATCCCTTTAACTCACGTCTTGAGGGTGCCTGATGTCATGAGCTCGGTGACCAGAAGGATGCACTTGTGGCCCTTGCAGTTGTCCTTCCAGGAGTCGTAGAAGCGGACGATATTGGGGTGCTGCAGCCCCTTCAGCATCTCCACCTCCTCACTGAAACGCTGGCGCTCCACCTTCGTCAGCCTCCGCGTCTGGAGAGAGGGAAGAGGAGAATACATTATTATAGTGGTGAGACTATACACATAGTAGGTAATAGAGTAGACACAAATATAAACTCAGCAAAAAAACAAATGTCCCTTTTGCAGGACCCTGTCTTTCATCTTCATTGTAAAGGGTTTAAACACTGTTTCCCATGCTTGTCCAATGAACCATAAACAATTAATGAACAAACACCTGTGGAACGGTCGTTAACTTCTCTAGGAAAAGTGGGGCAGTATTGAGTAGCTTGGATGAAAAACATGCCCAAAGTAAAATGCCGGCTACTCAGGCACAAAAGCTAGAATATGCATATAATTAGTAGACACTGAAGTTTCTAAAACTGTTTGAATGATGTCTGTGAGTATAACAGAACTCATATGGCAGGCAAAAACCTGAGAAAAATCCAACCAGGAAGTGGGAAATCTGAGGTTTGTAGTTTTTCAAGTGATTGCCTCTCCAGTATACAGTGTCTGTGGGGTCATATTGCACTTTCTAAGGCTTCCACTAGATGTCAACAACCTTTAGAACCTTGTTTTAGGCTTCTACTGTGAATGGGAAGAGAATAAGAGCTGATTCAGTCATGTGTCTGGAAAATTGGCATGAGCTCAAACATGTGCGCGGCCGTGAGAGCGAGCTGCCTTTCCTTTCAATTCTAAAGACAGTGGAATTGTCCGGTTGGAATATTATTGCAGATTTATGATAAAAACATCCTAAAGATTGATTCTATACATCGTTTGACATGTTTCTACGAACTGTAATGGAACTATTTTGACTTTTCGTCTGGACTAAACTCGCGCGCTTTGTGAATTTGGAGTGCTGGACTAAACGCGCGAACAAAATGGAAGTATTTGGACATAAAGATGAACTTTATCGAACAAAACAAACATTTATTGTGGAACTGGGATTCCTGGGAGTGCATTCTGATGAAGATCATCCAAGGTAAGTGAATATTTATAATGTTATTTGTGACTTCTGTTGACTCCAAAATGGCGGGTATCTGTATGGCTTGTTTTGATGTCTGAGCGCTGTACTCAGATTATTGCAAAGTTTGCTTTCGCCGTAAAGCTTTTTTGAAATATGACACAGCGCTTGGATTAAGGAGAAGTTTATCTATAATTCTGTGCATAACACTTGTATCAAAGTTTATGATGAGTATTTCTGTAAATTGATGTGCTCATTCCCCGGAGGTTTTGGAGGCAAAACATTTCTGAACATTACACGCCAATGTAAAAATGGGGCTTTTGGATATAAATATGAACTTTATCGAGCAAAACATACATGTATTGTGTAACATGAAGTCCTATGAGTGCCTTCTGATGAAGATCATCAAAGGTAAGTGATTAATTCTACCTGTATTTCTGGATGGCAACAACAACTGCCTGAGTTACACCAGGAACGCACAATCCCTCCATCAGTGCTCAGACTGTCCACAATAGGCTAAGAAAGGCTGGACTGAGGGCTTGTAGGCCTGTTGTAAGGCAGGTCCTCACCGACATCACCTGCAACAACGTCCCCTTTGGGCACAAACCCACCGTCGCTGTACCAGATAGGACTGGCAAAAAGTGCTCTACACTGACGAGTCGCGGTTGTCTCACCAAGGGTGATGGTCGGATTCGCGTTTATCGTTGAAGGAATGAGCGATACACCGAGGACTGTACTCTGCAGCGGGATCGATTTGGAGGTGGAGGTTCCGTCATAGTCTGGGGCGGTGTGTCACAGCATCTTCGGACTGAGCTTGTTGTCATTGCAGGCGATCTCAACGCTGTGCGTTACAGGGAATACATCCTCCACCCTCATGTGGTACCCTTCCTGCACACTCATCCTGACGTGACCCTCCAGCATGACAATGCAACCAGCCATACTGCTCGTTCTGTGAGTGATTTCCTGCAAGACAGGAATGTCAGTGTTCTGCCATGGCCAGTGAAGAGCCCGGATCTCAATCCCATTGAGCACGTCTGGGACCTGTTGGATCGGAGGGTGAGGGCTAGGGCCATTCCCCCCAGAAATGTCCGCGAACTTGCAGGTGCCTTAGTGGAAGAGTGGGGTAACATCTCATAGCAAGAACTGGCAAATCTGGTGCAGTCCATGAGGAGGAGATGCACTGCAGTTCTTAATGCAGCTGGTGGCCACACCAGATACTGACTGTTACTTTTGATTTTGAATTTTGACCCCCCTTTGCTAAGGGACACATTATTCCATTTCTGTTAGTCACATGTCTGTGGAACTTGTTCAGTTTATGTCTCAGTTGTTGAATCTTATGTTCATACAAATATTTACACATGTTAAGTTTGCTGAAAATAAAAGTAGTTGACAGTGAGAGGACGTTTCTTTTTTTCTGAGTTTAGCATTACGAGAGGGAAAAGGAGAATACATTGCTATATACAGAAGTATTGAGATTAGAGGTTAAACGGACGAGACACAAACATACAGTATATAATACGCAATGTACAGGCCAATGCTAAGTCATCTATTATGCAACCTGCAAATGTATCTAGGCCCCTCAATGTAATTATAGGTGGCTGGGTTTCATTGCATAAGATTACACAATCATGTGAGTTCACTGCATAATAGTCGCAGATTAACAGATATAGCTTTAAATATATATACAAAAATCTAGATGTGAATAGATGACGGTATTGATACAGTAGCCAGTACTCTAACTATCAGCCTGTGGTGGGAAGAGACGTAAAAGACCAGTGCCAGAGACCAATGAGGAAGAGTTGTGCCAAGCCAGAAACCTGCCATCCCCAGCCCTCTCATAAGGCACGCATTACTCTAGCAGGGGCTTGGAAACACTGACGCGCAACAGTTCTCTAATGGCACCAAGTGTTTTCTAGCTTCAATATCGTTGGAGGGGGTTAGAGCAGAATTCCCTGAAATCAATGCATCAATTATAGAGAAAAGGAAAGTGATTATTTCAGAGAGGTTTAGCAGCATGTGTTTGTTTGTGTTTCCAAAATGCTGGATGGGGTTTTTACACACGACAACAGCCCAGCTGGTGATTTTCAGTACAAAGCAACAGACCCCTCTCTCTCACTCTCTCTCCCAGGAGACAAGTGCTGTAGGAGACCAACTGTCCACACTCACTCTAAAGATTACGCAACAATAAGGTGGGGATATCAGGCCAGTAGTTCTCACTGCCCTCTGCTGTCCCTCTCAGAACACAGGCTGTCCTACTGCATGCCTGCTCTGTCCACAAACACCAAGCTGTCATTCTCAGTCAAATGTTCTGATCCAGGAGCCAAGCTCACAACAATAAGGAGCACTATTGGTAGAATTTGGCACCCGGGCATCGTGACACTAACGCACAGTGACAGTGCAAAGTGGGTGCCAAAGTCAACCTGAATGAGGGCTGTCCTGTTTACAGCACACACTAGCGCCATTTTACTAAGTTCACAGAGAGCCAGGATGATGCGGGATGTTCAACGATGCCACCTAGCTTATGTAAGAGTGGCAGTGGGAGCAGGTCATGACTGGCTGGTGGGGGGATGGAGGTAGAGAGCAGGGGGTTGATTTCTTCATTCACTGGACTACCTATTGTTGGGTTTGCCGCTTCCAGGAATGAACCCCACATAAAGACAAACAGCTGTGTGAGGCTCCTCACTCAATCACTTCATCTCACTCTCCCCATCTCTCTGGATCTCTTTCAACCCACCAGGAATGGATTTGGTGATCAAACACCAGCCAGTGAAATTATTTAGTAGGGAGCCGTCAGAAGCAGTGAACTTACCACCTCTAGCTCTCTGCGACCAATTCAAGTAAAAGACTGGTACTTTGATTTGCTGCAACTTTGATCTGGCTCCATCGGAAAAGTTCATGAAGATGATGTGTAAGAGTGTGTGTGTGTGCGTGTGTATGTGTGTGTGTGTGTCTTGGGGGTATGATACTTAACACTCGATAACTTTCTCACTCATCATTAGTCACGATTCATTCAGGATTATCCGTAATCATGGTAGCATCCACATTAATGTAGATGTGATAGAAACATATTCTAATTTAAAATAAAAGAGACTTCGATATGACACAATACATTATTTACCATTCATTTCTATTGGGCACAAAATAATGTAAAACAGAGCCAAAGCTAACTGCAAATGCATCCAAGTTTGTAGAGTCACAAGCTTGATGTATTCATTGTTTGTTAGGAATATGGGACCAAATTCTTTGACTACTTCATTTATAAGAATCTTTAGGGGTGTCAATAATTTTGACCCCTAACTTCTTGAGAAAATAAACAATTACTTGTTCAACAAAATGTATTTATCTGAGTAATTGTATTAGTATAAAATAATATAATTATTGCTCATCTTTATCAAGGGTGTCAATAATTTCGGACCCCACTATACAGTTGAAGTCGGAAGTTTACATACACTTAGGTTGGAGTCATTAAAACTCATTTTTCAACCACTCCACAAATTTGTTGTTAGCAAACTATAGTTTTGGCAAGTCGGTTAGGACATCTACTATGTGCATGACACAAGTAATTTTTTTCAACAATTGTTGACAGATTATTTCACTGTATCACAATTCCAGTGGGTCAGAAGTTCACATACACTAAGTTGACTGTGCCTTTAAAAAACTTGGGAAATTCCAGAAAATGATGTCATGGCTTTAGAAGCGTCTGATAGGCTAATTGACATCATTTGAGTCAATAGGAGGTGTACCTGTGGATGTATTTCAAGGCATACCTTCAAACTCAGTGCTTCTTTGCTTGACATCATGGGAAAATCAAAAGAAAATCAGCCAAGACCTCAGAAAAAATATTGTAGACCTCCACAAGTCTGGTTCATCCTTGGGAGTAATTTCCAAACGCCTGAAGGTACCACGATCATCTGTACAAACAATAGTACACAAGTATAAACACCATGGGACCCCGCAGCCATCATACCGCTCAGGAAGGAGACGCATTCTGTCTCCTAGAGATGAACGTACTTTGGTGCAAAAAGTGCAAATCAATCCCAGAACAACAGCAAGGGACCTTGTGAAGATGCTGGAGGAAACAGGTACAAAAGTATCTATATCCACAGTAAAACGAGTCCTATATCGACATAGCCTGAAAGGCCGTTCAGCAAGGAAGAAGCCACCGCTCCAAAATCGCCATAAAAAAGCCAGACTACGGTTTGAAACTGCACATGGGGACAAAGATCGTACTTTTTGGAGAAATGTCCTGTGGTCTGATGAAACAAAAATAGAACTGTTTGGCCATAATCACCATCATTATCTTTGGAGGAAAAAGGGGGAGGCTTGCAAGCAAAGAACACCATCCCAACCGTGAAGTACGGGGGTGGCAGCATCATGTTGTGGGGGTGCTTTGCTGCAGGAGGGACTGGTGAACTTCACAAAATAGATGGCATCATGAGGTAGGAAAATGATGTGGATATATTGAAGCAACATCTCAAGACATCAGTTAAAGTTAAAGCTTGGTCGCAAATGGGTCTTCCAAATGAACATTGACCCCAAGCATACTTCCAAAGTTGTGGCAAAATGGCTGAAGGACAACAAAGTCAAGGTATTAGAGTGGCACCACAAAGCCCTGACCTCATTCCTATAGAAAATGTGTGGGCAGAACTGAAAATGCATGTGCGAGCAAGGAGGCCTACAAACCTGACGCAGTTACACCAGCTCTGTCAGGAGGAATGGGCCAAAATTCACCCAACTTATTGTGGGATGCTTGTAGAAGGCTACCTGAAAACATTTGACCCAAGTTAAACAATTTAAAGGCAATGCCACCAAATACTAATTGAGTGTATGTAAACTTCTGACCCACTGGGAATGTGATGAAAGTAATATAATAAAAGCTCAAATAAATCAGTCTCTCTACTATTATTCTGACATTTCATATTTTTTAAATAAAGTGTTGATCCTAACTGACCTAAGACAGGGAATTTTTACTAGGATTAAATGTCAGGAATTGTGAAAAACTGAGTTTAAATGTATTTGGCTAAGGTGTATGTAAACTCAGACAGGATGGCTCACTTCTTAGGAGAAATTGACAGATCCTCTTTTGTTAGTTGTTTTCCATGGAGTTGGCTGTCAACACTGTAATGTAAAAATGTCGGTTCGCTGTCTAAGAAAAATGAATGGCTGTATTCATCAGAAAATACTATTTCTGTAATAGTGTCAAATCACTGTTCTGGCTCCAAATAGAGATATGTAGAGTGTACTGTAGCTTGTGGGCTGCTATGACGATCTGACCACAGACTAGCCTCTCTGATATCAGTGGGACGCTAGCGTCCCACCTCGACAACAGCCAGTGAAATTGCAGGGTGCCAAATTCAAAACAACAGAAATCTCATAATTATAATTCCTCAAACATACAAGTATTATACACCATTTTAAAAATAAACGTCTTGTTAATCCAGCCGCTGTGTCCGATTTCAAAAAGGCTTTATGGCGAAAGCACACCATGTCATTATGTTAGGACAGCGCCAAGCCACAGAAAACCATTCAGCCATTTTCCAGCCAAGGAGAGGGCTCACAAAAGTCAGAAATAGCGATCTTCATCAGATGGCACTCACAGGACTTCATGTTACACAATAAATGTTTGTTTTGTTTGATAATGTCCCTCTTTATGTCCAAAAACCTCAGTTGAAATTGGCGCGTTATGTTCGGTAGTCATTGTCTCAAACAAACATCCGGTGAAATTTCAGAGAGACACATCAAATTACAGAAATACTCATCATAAACATTGATGAAAGATACAAGTGTTATACATAGGATTAAAGATAAACGTCTTGTTAATCCAGCCGCTGTGTCAGATTTCAAAAAGGCTTTACGGCGAAAGCACACCATGCGATTATGTTAGGTCAGCTCCTAGCCACAGAAAACCATACAGCCATTTTCCAACCAAGGAGAGGTGTCACAAAAGTCAGAAATAGCGTTAAAATTAATCACTTACCTTTGATGATCTTCATCTGGTGGCACTCCCAGGACTCCATGTTACACAATGAATGTTTGTTTTGTTCGATAATCTCCCTCTTTGTGTCCAAAAACCTCAGTTTTGTTGGTGCGTTAAGTTCAGTAATCCAAAGGCACAAAGCGCGCTCTCAACATCCAGACAAAAAGTCAAAAAAGTACAATAAAAGTTAGTAGAAACATGTCAAACGATGTTTAAAATCAATCCTCAGGTTGTTTTTGTCATAAATAATCAATAATATTTCAAATCGGACAAAAGCTTCGTCAATAGAAAAGGAGAAACAAGAAGGTGCGCTCCCGATCACACGCTGGCTTCATGTCTGGAAATTTCCACTGTCCACTCATTGAAAGTGCTGTATCGCCCTCATTTTTGGAAACTTTACAGTGTTTTCTATCCAAATCTACCACATATGCATATCCTAGCTTCTGGGCCTGAGTAGCAGGCAGTTTAATTTTGGCACGCTTTTCATCCAAAATTCCGAATGCTGCCCCCTTCCCTAGTGAAGTTAGCCAAACAACATTGGTCTTATCTGCCTATAGAAAGAGGTGCACTCCGCGCCTGTTCCTGGACCTGCTAGTTTGACTATGACTTATCTAACAGGAAACTGAGATTTATTTTCTGTTGAAAGTGAATGGGAGCAGGGGGAGCTCACTGGCTCCATAACTCAAATAAAATACTGCTCACATTTGATTAGGTCTTTCAAAGCTGTGGTTTAATATAGCCAAGTCCTGCTGTGCCAAACTTGACCAGGACAAAGTCAAGCTTTTAGGAGGGAAAGATCTTTAAGATCGAGAACACTGCCCAGGAGCAATGAGAGAACGTCAGAATTCAGCCCAAAAGAGGTAATAGCACTATGAGAATGTGCCTGTGCCCTGGCTATAGACCCTGGCTAGTGTCCATCTCCACCAAAGGAACCAATACTAAGGAGAATGCTTGCTGGATTAACAGTAGCTTTGTGGAATGTTTTTTGTCAATGCATACAGAGTGGATATAGGGTCTATGTCTGAATCATTAGCAGGGGATCAGTCCAAGTGGCTGTGGTTTTGGAGAATTCTCAGTAGTTTTTTCTTGGATGACGGTGCTGTTGAACACATTCCAGCAGAAAGATGGCAAGAGCACACAGGGTTTTTTTCTGCATAGAAAAGTCTTGGCGTGTCCAAACAGTAATTTTCCGTATGGAAAAAGTTTTTTTGTGTAAACTTAAATGACTAAAACCAGATATAAACTATGTAGAAAATATAATGGACCTTTATATTTTTTAATAAGATCATCTTTGAGAACTTACAATTATCAAAATAAAAGCTAGACAATCAGGGAGAATAAACATTTCCCCAAATGATGCAGTCAGGAGTATTTTTGTCATGACATGAGACCCCCATTGATTTTGTTATAATATTTCAGTCACTCAGGTAGCATAAGCCATGGCAAAATGTGTAGAACTGCAGGAAATTAGCTTTAAAACTGCAACATTTTATCTCTGCCACATGGAAAAATGTGTCACTATGGCAAACAGCAGTACCTCGAAAATGTTTGGTCGATGACCGCACCATTGGCCACGACCATTGCCACACACACACACACACACACACACACACACACACACACACACACACACACTCGCCACCATTTAAGCCGCAGTTTGATCCTGAAAAAACCCTGGCAAGGCAGCAGAAAAAAACAGCCCTTTAACTGTTAATGCCTTCTTTCCTGAGGTAGACTGCAGCAGAAAAGTAATACCAGAAACACAATTGCAGCACCATGGAGCCTGTGCATGTTTGTGTCTAATGTATGTGAGAGAGTGAAGGAGAGAAAGGGAGGTGAAGATGTGTGGAGATGTGTGAAATGTAACTTATGTTGTGCATTGTCATAAGTCTGTAAGTATTATATAAAACAGTGTGAAGAGACTAGGCCATAATGTGTTTGTGTACATAGGGTAGTCTAGAAGGAGTGGTAGTTTTAATCTTTATCAGGAACAGCCTGTTTTTTCTCGAGGACACACTGATTTTAACCTGAGTGAGTTGACACCGTGTCACAGTGACACCAATGCCCCTTTCCTCCAACCATGCAACCTGACCTCAGGGCAATTCATAAGATTTGGTACGTAAATCTGTCGTCCCATTTAGTATGATACTTTATGTTAGGTTAGGTTACATTATGAATGGAATAGCGGTCGTACAATATCATACGATTTAGTGGACGTGTAATATCATACGTCATACCCAGTTGTACAATAGCATACAAATTGGATGATGTAACGTTTTATTCATCTCGGATGATCTTGTATTATACATATTTCTCTGAGACCAGGTTGCATGTTGCATCAGAACAACAAAGGAGAATTACAGAGAGAATGTACGTTGGTGGTTTGGAGAACTAAAGACAAAGGTTAGGAGAATTTACAGAAAAAGTTTATTGGGTTAAGGTTAGAATAAAGGTTAGGGGAAGAGTTAGCTAAAATGCTACAGTTGTCCCCGACACGAACACGCAACCTTTGGACTGCTAGATACGTCCACCCATCCTCCCCAACCAACCTCCCTCCTATCGTTTCTGTCTTAAGTAACCTTCTGTCTTTGGTAACCATACCAAACGTAACATATCATACTTATTGGAGGTACAAAGTTTTATCTAAAATACCAAACGTCTGTCCAGTGAGCCCAGCCTGAACCGTAAGGTTCTTCTAAGAACTCCAGCAAAAACAGATGAGACTCCGTGAAACATTTCTAGTTAAAAACTGCAGTCTTTTGAAATTAGAGAAACAATGCTTCATTGTAGATTATGTTACAATTAGGAAAAATCGATTTACTTCAGATGACTGTGTTTTAGGTTTGCCTCTGAGGCAGGAGAACATTTAGCTATTTTCTAGACAGGATTACTGATTGAGCTGTAGTGCAGTAAGTTAGTGTAAGAATCTGTATAAGACCACCATAGCTTCAGGGAGGAGCACAAGGAACTACAACTCAAAGCAGCTAAAAACAACTAATTGTCCAAAAACATGTTTGCATATCTTCTTTAATCTAACTAATATTATAACATTTATGTACTAACTTATATTTACAGACAGAGTTTATTTAACCTTTATTTAACTAGGCAAGTCAGTTAAGAACAAATTCTTATTTACAATGACGGCCTACCCCGGCCAAACCTGGATGACGCTGGGCCAATTGTGCACCGCCCTATGGGACTGCCAATCATGGCCGGATGTAATTTAACCCGGATCTATCCCAGAAGATTGAAAGTGAATCTCCAAATCCAGACAGTTCTGGACAGTTAGTTGCCACTATGTAACCCCAAGGAAACATAAGGTCACTACGCTTGCTGTCTGAACTGCATATACACTCCCCACACACTCCATGCTAGGGTGGTCAAAATTAGCCTCTGGGCCGAGTATCCTCAAATCACATGAGGCGTCAGCCTCCAAAAACTAACCCAGAGAGGGGAGGGACCTGGCCCCCCCTTTCTGGGACGCTGAAGGGGGATATTATTAGTCCCAGAGGATCTCGGCATGCGCCGCAAAGCCAGGAGGTATTTGGCCGGCGAACGCCATCTCACCCTTACATAAGCACTGTTTGGTGGTTTGCAGGGCCTGGCAACCCACAACCAGCTGGGAGGGGAGAGAGTGTGGTGGGAGTGGGAAGGGTGGGTGTCAAAGATCCTGATAAGTAACACTTTAGAATAAGGCACATTGTATGTAGCCTATTAGCAGCTAATTAGCTATGAAGCCATCATGGAAATAAATGTGTTAGCAGGTTATTAAGCAATTCATCATACATGGACTACTAACTAGAGGTTAGGGGCTGGTAGAGATTAGAGACTTGTGAGCTAATAGTATTAAACTTTAACTACTGGTAAATTACAAAACTTAATTCCCATGAAAATAAACCAGTCAAACCCAAGTGCAGAGATTTGCTGAGAAACCTGCTGCGCTACTGTAGTGATTTGCACGTGATTGTAGTTCAAACTGACAGACATTAGCTATTGACAGTGAAAGGCCATGAAACAGACATAAGATTACTATCATGCCAAGTGTTTGGGTATTTTTGTATTTGTACGGAGTGCTTCAGGGTACTTCTTTAACCTACAGCCACTTTTCTCCTTCCGAATCTCAAGAGCCAACCAGAGACAAGGTATACTGGTGCTTCTCTGTGGCTCTGATGACCTACACAAACCATTTAGGGGTAACTGAGTAGTCCCTGTGGTGTTTGTTCAGGTAAATAACAGCTGGGGGGACACACACTGGGGTATAAATATCCAAGGGAAGAGAGAGAGAGATATCTACCAGACTGAAAACTTGAACCCCTGTTAAAGCCATTCAGGTTCCTAATTGGGGGGCAGCTAAGACAGTGAAGAGGATATCACTGACTAAGACTAGTGAAACTGATGTCATAGGGTCTAACTGACTCAAAAAACACTGCTAAGGCCTCAGCTCACGCTCCAAGGAAGCACTGACGTTGCATGTTTCGACCGTTGGAAAACATCAGTAGAAAAAACAAACAATGAGAGAAAGCGAGTCACAGCTGATTTGGTAAGGAAACTGACATTATATCTCCCTCATCGACCTTGGGGGCTGGGGCCAACTCACAGCGTGCCTTGCTCGCTCCTTGGCTCGCTCCTTGTCTTTGAGCACAGAAAAGATCTGCAGGGTGGAGGGAGTGAAGGAGGAAGGATGGACGTTACATTCTTATGTCAAGAGGAAATCTGTATGAAGATTCACGATCACACAGTATTGCCGGCGACTTCCTTCCTCCATTTCGCACAGCATGAGAAACAGCCCCCAAACAGGGATTTATGGGGATTTATGGGGTCCATGTCTCCAGCCATGTCTCTGGTCCACGCAAAAGGGCTGCTAAGACAGGGGGACAGAGGAGGTGTAGGATCTTCTGTTTTAACCCTGACAATGTGTATCTGTAAATGGCTATGTTGATAATAAACCATGTCACTAGGATGGACTAATGTTTTCACAAGGTTATGTATTTGCTTAGAACCTGACACGAACCAAACAGGTTGACGAATAAAAGGTTTCGTAATGACTATGTACAAAAATGATAAGAATGAGTGACATATTGAAAGAAAAATCAATACATCACTGTTCTCTTATGAACTTGACACAAATGGTACCAGGCATAGACCAGTGCACCTGTGTCTTCAGCAATAAATACCACCATTAAGTTGATTCAACAACACTTTCCGTATACTGTCACACCAGACCATTCTTTGTACAAATCAATACAGAGACAAAAGACTAAACTGTATCCAAGGAAGAAGTCAACAGTAAATGACAATAAAGCGGGCCTGTAAAAGGTGAAGGCTTGAAGCCCCCCCCCCCCCAACTTTCTCCATAGAAAATCAAGCCATGTGAGGGTGTGTCAGGGACGGCAACTCCAAAGCCCTGGCCAGAGCAGTTGAGAATGTCTCATTAAACCAGCCTCTTTCTCGTAAAGCCTCCGGGTTCTCTGGAAAAGCCTGGTGTATCTCTACCCCACAGATGTTCCCCGTCAAGGGCTTTAACTAGTGCCTTTGGAGGTACGGAAGCAGAGCCTGTCAGGGCTACAGGATTGCCATGTCCACCAGGAGAACAAAGGAAGAGCAGAGAAACAAGAATGTGTCTGTTAAACACTAAAACACAGGGTGATAAGATTCGCTTTGAACTACCAGATCCAGGAGTTATTGAACACTGATTCTGTAAATATTGTAGGGCTTTACTTTGATAGGTAGTTTGTAGCAGATTGAGTTTTCAGATCATCTCACGCCTGCTACTTTGAATCAAAGTTGAACTAAACTAGAAATAGGTTAGCAACTAGCAACTAATAGTAAATGTGTAATGATAAGTCTGAGGTTAAGAACTATTGATCTGCAGAGTTTGATCCTAGATAAGCCATTTAGCGTCAGAACTAAAGGGTGTATGGTATGAATGGGGTCATGCTGGTGTAAAGGACGTCACGCTGCTTGCTTAGCGAGGTCCACTTCCTCCTGGTCGGCTCACACCGAGGCTCAAACCCAGGACCTCTGCCTTGCTAGCACACGTGACCACCCTCTTGAAGCGTCTTATCAGGAGCTCTGCTAGTTAAATCCCATTACAATTATCCTCCTCCTTGTTTACTGGTTTGGTTTAACTCTGACCTTAGGTAATCCCAAATGGATGGAGCAAGAGGCCACCTCCAATTACGATTATGTCCCATCAAACATAACACTGTCACTGCATGAAGGATGCTGAAAATCAAGTCACAAAAATAAGTAAAAAAACGACTAGATTCCCCATCGGCATATTTCTTTATATTTTTTAAAGGAGATCAATTTGTGCTGAATGTTAAGTCAACCTCTGGTCACAGCGGGGAGTGAATCTACACTGAGAAACACAAAAGACATGTGGGACAGTGGAGGCTCAGGACCATCCTCCTCAGTGAATTTAGTGAAACATTAAGTGAAACATTTAAAAAGTTATCATTTTTAGATAAAACTATACTAAATATATTCACGTCACCAAATAATTGATTAAAACACTGTTTTGCAAAGGTCTACAGTAGCCTCAACAGCACTCTGTATGGTAGCACCATGGTGTAGCCGGAGGTCAGCTAGTTTCCGTCCTCTTCTGGGTACATTGACTTCAATACAAAACCTAGGAGGTTCATGGTTCTCACCCCCATCCATAGACTTACACACTAATTATGACAACTTCCAGAGGATGCCCTCCAACCTATGAGAGCTCTTGCAGCATGAACTGACATGTTGTCCACCCAATCAAAGGATCAGAGAATGAATCTAGTACTGAAAGCATAAGCTACAGCTAGCTAGCACTGCAGTGCATAAAATGTGGTGAGTAGTTGAACATATTTTTGAACAAATGTATTTATTTAAAAATGAAGGAGAAGCAAGAGAGAGAGATAGCTATATTTTGTTGTCGTTTTTTTTTTTCCACTTTCACTTAGCTAGTGAATGCAGCTAGCTAGATTAGCCTACTCAAAACACCCAGCTCAAACAGAAAGGGATGTTATGTTAGCTAGCTGGCTATGGCTATCCAACACGGGAACTATTCCAAGTCAAGGTAAGCTTTTGATTTTATTAATTTATTGCCATCGGGCATGCCGGTGTAACTGCTTAACTGCAGTTACACCGGTTTATTAACACATTAGTTTTAGTAGCTATGTTGACTAGCTATGACATTAGCTAATATGGTGACAACGATGTAGGCTGTGTGTAGCGGTTAATGGTTATGATATGAAGGTTTGGCTTGGAAAGGTATTTTCGCCTGGTCACAGACAACTGATGAGTTGTGCACTGAAGTCCACAAGCAAACGGAAAAGGTGAGAGGAGGAGAATGCGTAGATGCGAGATGGAATTTTACAACGAGCAAAATGATCATGCCGTTTGTATGTGGCTGCTATAAAAGTGAACTGTGTCTGTGTGTGATCACGGGTGTATTCATTCCACCGATTCTGTCAAAAAACGTTTCTTGAAGCAACTAGAACGAAACGGGGATAAACATACTTGAATTCGTCCAAAAGAAAGTCTCTTTTGCAACTGTTGGACTAATGAATACACCCTAGATCAGCTAGATGCAGACAAGAGTGTGCAAGGCGGTATTGAACGTGTGTCACTGTCTTTCACCTTGATTACTCAAATTTTTCTCTCGGCCTGTGCACCTACGTTGGAAACTTGGGAAAATACATTTAGCATCTAATATCCTAATTCAGGATGAAAGAGATACACTCATAGTCAAGTTAAACTCCACCATACAATAACACTCCCAATCCTGGGCTGTTTGTATATGCACTGCAGACCCTCAAAATAAGAGCCTTGGCTTGATAACGCAGCTTGGCTAAGCTGATAACACTCACAGCTAATATAAGAAAGCCCTTAGCTCTTAGGATTTGAATTCACTAGGATTTCTTTCTTGGCAACTGAGAATTAGATATCCGCTGTCGCATAAGACTTGGATTTCCTTCCGCTACCATAAATCAAACAGAAATACCATCAGATGGATATTTGCATCCAAACAGGTCCACAAGTGCAGCAGGAACAACACCTGCAGTGGTAACGGTGCAGTCTATCCATCCTGTCCATGTCAATGAGTAATGGAGCATGATGATCTGAAACAAAGGATGTGTCAGCAGGACCGGTTCCAAGCATAAGCAACATAAGCGGTCGCTTAGGGCTCCAAGCCGCTAGGGGGCCCCCAACTCACACATCATAAAACATTTCTTAGGACCTCAGTTGGGGTCTCTACTTAGTATTGAGAGTTAGAATAGCAGAATACACAAGGCACAAGTTGGAAATTTGGTTGTGGATCAGCAATTTTTCAGTCACTGACAGTCAGTCAATTAGCCATGTCAGCTAGCAATTCCTTGATTGGTAAATTATAACCCAGCTATCTAAAATTGTATTAATCATGGCCAAATACCAACCAGGCAGGCAGGGCATGTGCCCAGAGGCCCCATTGATTTTGTTAGTAATTTTCACTCAGATATTATTAACATAGCATAAGTCATGGCAAAATGTGTAGAACTGCAGGAAATTAGCTTTAAATTGAAAACATATCTCTCCACCCCATAGCAAAATGTGTAGAATAGCAGTAAATTAGCTGTAAAACTGCAATTTATTTCTCTCTGCACGATGGCAAAATGTGTAGAATTGCAGGAAATTCACTTTTTTTTTTTTTTTAAAAGGAGGGGACCAAATCTTTTAGGGCCCCCAAAAGACTAGAGCCAGCCCTGTGTGTCAGTCTCTGAGTGTCTCTGTTTTCAAGCTTTCTCGTGCGCTTGTGTGTGGGACCAGCCTGAGGGTGCAGGAAATAAGACTCCAGGCCAGTCACATGGTTTAATAGGTTAATAATGCGGAGTGTGGACCAGATCCCAATCTCATAAACAACTGTTTCTTTTCATTACGCTAAAGTAAACAATGGGCATATTTCAGGCGTGCTTCCAAGCTAAAAACAAAGGGACTTTCAGGCCTGTAATTGGAGTGAATCATGAATATGAATGACGTTTGAGATATGTTGTTTGTAAACATCATTGTAAACGTCATGACAGCTCATAGGTGTTTGTGATAAAATGTCCAGGTGTGTTGAATGTGAAACTGGGAGGTTTAATGAGTCATTACATATACAGGTGATGGCAACTGGCAAGAACCAACAGTCTGCCACTCAAGTAAAGAACACTACATGCTATAAGCACTGCCAAACCATGCCCACTCTTATAATAGCACAAAACAAAGCTCAATGACAATTACATTATTATTTCATTACACCTTTTGTGAAACGTGGAGACACCTTTAATGCAGTTCACTAGGAAAGTAAAAGGTTGGAACTATAGAAGAAAATACTCAGCAGTTAAAATGAATGGTATGAGTTGTGGAACTATGACCCCGGCTCATTCACAGATAACCTAGAGGAGCTCTGAATGATAAGAAGTAAAAAGTGACCCATTTCTTTGACTTTAGTGAGGTCATAAAATGATTAAACTGCAATATCTTTTGTTACATATTTATAATACTTGAATATCTCGCTCATATGTATGTAGCCCATTACTGTACTGACACATGATATTTCCGATATGTGTCGCTCTTGCTCAATCTGTCGAGTGTCGACTGCCAAGATCATCTAGATGGAATGGTCTGTTACAACCCCCTTCTGAGTATGTCAATGTCTAGACAGAACATGATACATACATGTACACATGTAAGCGTTCAAGTGTATAAGGACCCCTAAGCCTGTTAATATCAAGGCACAAGGCGAGACCCAGATGCAGACACAGGAGGCAGATGGTTGGAGTCTTACAATGTTTACTAATTGAAAGGGGTAGGCAAGAGAATGGCCGTGGACAGGCAAAAATGTCAAAACCAGATCAGAGTCCAGGAGGTACAGAGTGGCAGGCAGGCTCGTGGTCAAGGCAGGCAGAATGGTCAGGCAGGTGGGTACAAAGTCCAGAAACAGGCAAGGATCAAAACCAGGAGGACGAGAAAAAGGAGAATGCAAAAAGCAGGAGACCGGGGAAAACGCTGGTTGACTTGGAAACATACAAGACGAACTGGCACAGAGAGACAGGAAACACAGGGATAAATACACTGGGGAAAATAAGCGACACCTGGAGGGGGTGGAGACAATCACAAGGACAGGTGAAACAGACCAGGGCGTGATTGTTAAACCAATAGGGTGTTAAGGTCAGGAACATGTAAGGATGATGACAGTACCGTTGAAACGGTTGCTATCCACACACTATACAGGTATATAGCCAGGCTCATATGTGAAGATGAATATATTGTACAAGATTGTTCCCCTTGCACTATATGATTTGGGAGGTAATAACAGTATGGGCAATAAATGCAGTAAAGAGATAGATACCATGGGAGGAGAGGGAAAAGAGACAGCGACAAAGACCATGAGAGAGGGGGAGAGGGGAGGACAGAGTACAAGAAAGATGGATGGTGGGTTGGAAAATAACTGGTCTACGTCCAGTCGTTGTTTTTAGGAAGAGATGTCAAAAGGGTCTATGGCTAACACAAATATCTTTTATCATCCATATTAAGTTATAGTGAATTTAGGAGCCCTAATTGAGAAGAGACTGAAGGAGGTACTCTAAAGACAACAGATCAGAGAAACATCAATTATATATTTCTGAAGGCAAAGGTAATTAAATGTCAAGCAAAAAAATGTGATGGGATAAAGAGAAATATGAAAAACATTTACATCCGACGGACAAGGCATCCTCCGAGGTGTTAAAACAGGCCGATTCAAAATGAGCTGTCAAACCTCTGTGGCTCTTGTTCTTTGAAGCCAGTAACCTTTGTCCATCTGGAGCACAATATAAACCAAAAAAGGATGTACTATGAATTGATAAAGTTCCAGCAGTTCCATAAACCAGTAGAGAACTTGAAAAAAACTGGACTGGTCTCATTGAACATGATATGGTCGGTAATGACATAGAGTTAGTGGTATCTCCTTGTAAGAGAATCAAACAAACTCCGGATGGTAGGGTGTAAAGAACACAATACAGCCCATTATAAACTAAAATATGAATTTGACGTAATGCCAGTTCATCGTATTCTCCATCAAAATGTTTTGGTGTGGGTTTCCCAATGGCCTATATCGTGAAAGAGAGACAGAGTAAAGTACACTTTATCTTGGGGTTACTGCCGTATTTTTTTTTTCTTCAATAAGCTAAATATTTTTGTCAGCCGACCGGCAGAAAATTAGCTCAAAGAAGTACAGAGAAGATTGTGAGCCTTTAGTTGCACATCTGTCTGATTGTAACTTTCATGTATGGTCTGTCATTTACCTGCTGCCTAACTGCTAATTAGACAGGGTGACTGGGGAACCAGGAGGACAAGGAACATGTTATGACAGTGTTTCACAATGTTTCACAATGTGTTTTATGCTCTCTCTCTCTCTCTCTCTCTCTCTCTCTCTCTGGCAGCTGTTGCTGTGCCACTGAGGTCTGCTAACGCAGCTCTTGAATCATGGAAGTTGTTCACTGTTTGTTTAAGGAACAGGTGAAATCTCTTAATGTAACCATGGAAATCGTAACTTGACTTCTTTTAACATTTTGTACTGCTAATAGCCTTCAACTCAGAGACTAGATTGTCACTTTTCAGCTCTACATTCGTAGCACTAATACTGTAGCGTTCAATTCTGAGACTCGACAGCTATGGGAATGGAGGCTTTGGAAACCCAATCCTCATTCATAGCGAAGCTAAGGTGATTTAAAAAGACATACACAGGGCCTTCTAAGTTCAGTTAAAATGATTAAACTCTGCTCTCTCTCTCTCTCTCTCTCTCTCCTTCCCACCTCACGTTTATCTTACTGGCTGCTTCTCATTCTCTATCTCTTTCTCTCTACTGGTAGTTAGATAGAAGACCGAGGACTGAGAAAAGGAAGAGCCATGTTGAAGGGTGCAATCCACAGTACATACAATGCTGAGTTGCAAATTTCACGAGTCGTGAAACACACTGTGACAGGTTATATAGCGTTTAAAACGTTTCAGCAAGTGCTTATTTTTTCCTGGCAGTGGAAACTAAACTCAGAAAAACTTTCCTCTGATCCATGCTGCTCTGTAAGAATATAAAAGGAGGGGGGAAAAAAAAACACCACACCACCCGAGTACCAAAGTGATGTCTGTGAATTTAAAAAAATGCTAAGAGAATATGATAATGTCATTCAATTGGCAAAGGTGCCAGTGGGGGATTAGCAAAGCATACTAAACAGAATCTCACCCATTGTCCCAAGCACAATCATAGAAGCCTACATCCGCCAAGGTAATTTGTCAATTATCCCTGTCCACTTTGAAGCTTTAAAATAATAGTTTATCAGCACAAAGCAGCATGAAATCTGTTACTAAAGGTGTGTGCCTTGGTCTGTACCAATTCAAATTCTCTTTGTAACTTCATAGACAATGAGGTTCAGGGGAACTGATTTTGACCTGAAAACAGAATCAGAACATGTTTCAAATTCATCTTATAGTCAGTTAGGAACTACACGTAAGAACAAGAATGATTACAGCATATATTTAGGCTAGTTTTACAAATGCAATGGGTTATATTGGTTGGTTGAGGAACAGACCTCCTCATGGTTTTAACAGGTATGTTTAGCAGGTTTCAGTCAGACAACAAAAGGAAAAGTGCAGAGCTGGGGCACTGTTGCTCTTCTTCTATGTAATGGATACGTGTTGACAGGACGCCTGGTTCACGGTTTAAGAGACCACAATGGGAGGTACCTTAAGGGGGTTGATGTTTTCTACACGAGTTTATAAAGAGATACTACAAAAACCCATTCATGCCGCTACTGTGCCTTACAAAAGTATTCATACCCTTTATATTTCTTTCTTGTATTTTGTTACAAAGTGGGATTCAAATTGATTTAATTGACATTTTTTGTCAATAATCTACTCAAAGTACTTTAATGTCAAAGAGGATGAAAAATTATACAGTACCAGTCAAAACTTTGGACACACCTACTCATTCAAGGGTTTTTATTTATTTTTACTATTTTCTACATTGCAGAATAGTAGTGAAGACATCAAAACTATGAAATAACACATATGGAATCATGTAGCAACCAAAAACGTGTTAAACAATTCAAAATATATTTATATTTGAGATTATTCAAAGTAGACACCCTTTGCCTTGATGAAAGCTTTGCACACTCTTGGCATTCTCTCAACCAGCTTCACCTGGAATGCTTTTCCAACAGTCTTGAAGGAGTTCCCACATATGCTGAGCACTTGTTGGCTGTGATTGATGGGAAACAATAACAAATCAAACATTGAATGTCTCTTTAAGCATGGTCAAGTTACTAATTATGCTTTGGATTATGTATTAAACCACCCAGACACATCAAAAATACAGCCGTCCTTCTGAACTGAGCTGCATGAAAGGAATTAAACTGCTCAGGGATGTTACCATGAGGCCATTGGTGATTTTAAAACAGTTACAGAGTTCAATGGCTGTGATAGGAGAAAACTGAAGATGAATCAACATTGCAGCATACCACCCTGCATCCCACTGCTGGCTTGCTTCTGAAGCTAAGCAGTGTTGGTCCTGGATGGGAGACCAGATGCTCGTGGAAGTGGTGTTGGAGGCCCAGTAAGAGGCACCCTTTCCTCTGGTCTAAAAATAATATCCCAATGCCACAGGGCAGTGACTGGGGATATTGCCTTGTGTAGGGTGCTGTCTTTCAGATGGGTGTGTCCTGACTCTCTGTGGTCACTGAAGAGCCCATGGCACTTATTGTAAGAGTAGGGGTGTTAACCCTGGCATCCTGACTAAATTCCAATTCTGGCCCTCATACCAACACAGTCACCTAACCATCCCCAGCTTGCAATTGGCTCATTCATCCCTCTCCCCTGTAACTATTCCCCCGGTCATTGCTGCAAATGAGAATGTGTTCTCAATCAACTTACCTGGTAAAATAAGGGATAAATAAAAAAGTTACTCAACAATAATGACAGAAAATAACCAGAACACAAATATTCTAAAACATGCAACAAGGCACTAAACTAATACTGCAAATTAATATGCTTTTTGGACCTAAATTCAAAGACTTATGTTTGGGGCAAATCCAACAAAACACATCACTGAGTAACTGCCTCATTTTCAAGCATGGTGGTGGCTGCATCATGGTATGGCTATGCTTGACATCTGCAAACACTGGGGAGTTTTTCAGGATAAAAAGAAACGGGATGAAGCTAAGCACAGCCAAAATCCTAGAGGAAAATCTACTTCAGTCTGCTTTACATCAGACTGTGGGAGACCAATTCCCCTTTCAGCAGATCAATAACCTACAACACAAGGCCAAGTTACAGTTTAGACTTAAATCTGCGGCAAGACTTAAATTGCTGTCTAGCCATAATCACCAACATCTAGACAGAGCTTGAAGAATGATGAAAAGAATAATGGGTTAATATTGCACAATCCTGGTGTGTAAAGCTCTTAGAGACTTACCCAAGAAGACTCACAGCTGTAATCACTACCAAAGGGGTTTCTAACATGTATTGACTGAACACTTATGCAACAACTATATTTCTATTCATTTTGACATTCAAGTATTATGTGTAGGTTGTTAACAAAAAGTTACAATTAAATCCATTTCAATCCCACTTTGTAACACAATAAAATGTGAAGAAATCCAAGGGGTATGAATACTTTTGCAAGGCACTGTATAATCAACAATGATTACAGAAACAAGCACCTCAAAAGGTAGTGTTGCCTAAATAAGCATTGGTCTATTTTTGACAACATAGAACATATTCATGGCAGGCCTCATGTGCTTTACCCCCTCACCTCCCCAAAACAACAACACAACCCTAACCCAGGTGCTGCTACAATCAATCTTGTGGTGACATTCCACTGTGCAGGGCTTCTAATTGAAACTCCCAGTGTGTGAAATGTACAGCAAACAAAAGGGAACAGAAAAGCCCAACAAACACAGGACAGAAAAAGAAGGACACTACCCACATACACACAGTAACTATACATGGCCTAGGCACATCGTTATTATGGTTCAATCAGGTTTAGGGTTAGTTACTCTGGAGGTAGTAACGGTTTCATCCGCCCCTCCTCAAGGGCCATTCCAGGGATCCTGAGAGAGAGAGAGCAACCCGAGGCATGGGAGGGACAAAAGTGGTGCAATGCTGAGTTTGAAATACACAAGAGAGATGTGACAAGGTCCCTTTAAGGCAACTTGTTGTCCACCAACTACTGCATTTTATCTATCGTCAACAATTTATGTCACAAAAAAAAAACATGTACAATGCCTTTTGTTACGTTACAGCCTTATTATAAAATTGACTAAATAGATTTTTTTCTCTCAAACTACACATAATAACCCACACTGACAAAGCAAAGAGAGGTTTATACATTTTTGCTAATTTATAAAAAATGTAAGTATTCAGACCCTTGATTCAGTACTTTGTTGAAGCACCTTTAGCAGCGACTACAGCCTTGAGTCTTTTTGTGTATAACGTTACAAGCTTCGCACACCTGTATTTGGGGAGTTGCTCCCATTCTTCTCTGCAGATCCTCTCAAGCTCTGTCGGGTTGGATGGGGAGCGTTGCTGCACAGCTATTTTCAGGTCTCTCCAGAGATGTTCGATCGGGTTCAAGTCCGGGAGGGCCACTCAAGGACATTCAGAGACTTGTCCCAAAGCTACTCCTGTGTTGTCTTGGCTGTGTGCTTGGGGTCGTTGTCCTGTTGGAAGGTGAACCTTCGCCCCAGTCTGAGGTCCAGTTTGGCTGGGCGACCAGCTCTAGGAAGAGTCTTGGTGGTTCCAAACTTCTTCCATTTAAGAATGATGGAGGACACTGTGTTCTTGGGGACCTTCAAGGCTGCAGAAATGTTTTGGTACCCTTCCCCAGATCTGTGCCTAGATACAATCCTGTCTCTGAGCTCTACGGACAATTCCTTTGATCTCATGGCTTGGTTTTTGCAGTGACATGTACTGTCAACTGTGGGACCTTATATAGACAGGTGTGTGCCTTTCCAAATCATGTCTAATCAATTGAATTTACAACAGGTAGACTCCAATCAAGTTGTAGAAACATCAAGGATGATCAACGGAAACAGGATGCACTTGAGCTCAATTGAGTCTCATAGCAAAGGCTCTGAAAACATACGTAAATAATGTATTTCTGGTTTGTATATTGAATAAATTTGCTAAATTTCTAAAACCCTGTTTTTACTTTGTCATAATGGGGTATTGTGTATAGATTGCTGAGGTTTTTATTTGTATTTAATCCATTTTAGAATATGGGTGTAACAAAATAAAATGTGGAAAAAGTCAAGGGGTCTGAATACTTTCCGAAGGCACTGTATTTATTGGATGTGTTGGATGAGTTGGAACGGACAGGGTCCATTATCATTCCCCATGAGAACTGGCAACCAAGCCCCATTTCCCAAAACGTAACAGAGAATAACTTGTGTAAGGGGGGACTGTCATCAACACATACATAAAACACAGACATAAAGATAAAGCTAGTTCCCACCTACTTTGTCCCACCAAAATTGCCCCACCTCCCACCCCTAACCCAGCCACAACCAATCAAGCAGACTGAGATGAATGAGGACTATATTCAGTACTAAGAGCACTGCATGATAGATATCATAGAAGCTATCCGCATTTATAATCAAGTTCTACCTCTATGGCTGCAGTGTTATGTAACATTGTGCAAACTGAATCTGCCCCAGGTGAAGGAGAGATGATTGGCTTTCCTGCTAGCAGGCTCCATCCAAGTCATCTGGACATGTTGGCCAGCACTCCCATTAAACCAGTTGACCCCTAAATATAGCCAGTTTTAATTAAATGGTGTTTGCTTTTTTCCACAGTTAGCACGGCTTATGAACCAGAGCCAAATGAACGTAGTGCTGCTTGAGTGTGTGCAGCGCTCCCCTCCGTTTTACTTCACACTCAGTGAAGGCAATGAAACATTATGAGTGCTAAACTGCATGTTAATGAATGGACAGTGGGTGTGGGGGCAAGCCTGCTGAGAGGCTGAGTCAGTCAGCCAGCCAGCCAGTCGGTGTTATCCTTGATCAGAGCCACGTAGTCAGCAGTGGCCACGGTGGCATCCCTACCGGTAGCTTTGGGCAGTCTCATTAGCTGCGCTGAAGGCCCATGAGTACGGTAGTGTTTGTCTCGCTTACACACGTTTAGGGATGGGGTGTGGGATTGTCATGGGGGGGGTCAGAGCAGACCACCATCACCATGGTAGCCCTTGTAGAGACCGCCAGCAATTTATCAGGGCTAATTCAACTGGGTATTGTGGGTAAAATAAATGAAGAGGGCAAGTCGGATTAGCTCAATCACTCCACAGGCGGTAAGAGCGACATTCTGAAGTGGAAAAGGCTGACGGAAAAAAAAGGATCCAGCTGGAGCAGCAGAAGAATGTGTCCCCTGGAGAACAGTAACACCACGGGAGGAAAAAAAATAAAAATCTTTGTTTGGGAAATATATAGGGGTAAAGGACGCTTATTATTAGGGGCTACCAGCCAGGGAAGTTCCAGACTAGTCACCAAGTCTCGTCACCTAGCGTGGCACAGGAATATGCTTATTCAAGTGACGGAGGGACTGAGAGACACTTCAATGGACTCCTGGCCTCAGTCTGGGGTCTATAAATCCTAGTCTCATGTTTAGTATGGCAAATGCTTTTACAGCTAATGTCAGTTCTGGCCTGAAAGCCCTCCTTGTTTTCTTCTAGAGGTGGGGTAAGGGAGGGTTCAGTTAGTTCAGCTCATACTTTGTACAAGTGACCTCTCTCTCTCTCCATGGGTCTGATTCCCACTGACATCTTGACATTTTGAAAAAGGAAACACAGCTGTATGTGTGTGCTCTTGAGAACAAGATCTCCCAAGCAATATCTAGTCTTCTTTAACTGTGTCATTTTAATGAGTGTCTAAAGGTTTTGATTGATTAGAGAAGTCTTTAACATGCAAGCAAGCCTTGCCATGGATAGGTAAACCAGATATCCTCTCTATATCATGCACTGAGTTACTCTTACACAGGCACAGACAGCATGAAGTTCAATTAGTGCACAGAGATAAGACAGAGAAAGGAAAAATCCAAGAGATACGGATTTTATATTTTTAGGCAGTGTTGCCTAAATAAGCGTTGGTCTATTTTTGATGTAATCATACCTCATAAGAGGACATTATGTCAACACTTGACCTGAAGCCTCGGTCAAAAAGGCCAGCGCTGTCTTAATACTTACATAACAGATGTCAATGGGAATCATAAACAACTGCTATGACAAATCAAATGCATCACAACATAGAACATATTCATGGCAGGCCTCATGTGCTCTACCCCCTCACCTCCCAAAAACAACAACACAACCCTAACCCAGGTGCTGCTACAATCAATCTTGTGGTGACATTCCACAGTGCAGGGCTTCTCCTTGAACTTCCCAGTGTATGAAGTGTACAGCAAACAAAGGAGAACAGGAAAGCCCAACAAACACAGGACAGGTAAAGGTCACCACACACACACACACACACACACACGGCCTGGGCAGGTTGTTGTTCTGGTTTACTCATGTAGTTAGTTACTCTGGAGGTAGGAACTCAAGGGCCATTGCAGGACTTCCAAGAGAGAGAGACCTTGTAATTATGCACAGAGTGATTTGTTTTAGGCCAGGGAGTCAGAAGAACTCTCTCGCAACCTCAATCTCTCTCTATGAGCCCTAGGACCATGCCTCAGGACTACCTGTCCCTGTCCCCAATCCACCCAGTCGTGCTGCCACTATCGAACCCTGACCGGTTTCACCGGACGTGCTAATTTGTCCAGGACCTGCTGTTTCGACTCTCTCTCTCTCTCTGACCTGCTGTCTCGACCTCTGAATGCTCGGCTATGAAAAGCCAACTGACATTTACTCCAGAGGTGTTGAACTGCTTCACCCTCTATAACGACTGTGTTTATTATTTGACCCTGCTGTCCATCTATGAACATCTTGAAGAACAATCTGGCCTTAATTTACATGTGGTCTTATAATCTCCACCTGACACAGCCAGAGGAGGACTGGCCACTCCTAGGAGCCTGGTTCCTCTCTAGGTTTCTTCCTAGGTTCCTGCCTTTCTAGGGAGTTTTTCCTCCTACAGCTGCATTGCTTGCTCTTTAGGGTTTTAGGCTGAGTATCTGTATAGCACTTTGTGACAACTGCTGATGTAAAAATGGCTTTATAAATGTATTTAATTGATTGCTGACGAGGTTGTTCAACCGAGTTGGCTGACTCCCTGCACCTTGCTCATCCTGCTTGGAAACCCTGTAGCCAATTAACTTCGACACTCAACGGGTCAGTGCAGCACAACCAACTGTCTTTCAGTGCACAAAACCTGTTTCATAAAGACACACCAGTCTCTGCCGCCTTTCACTCCCCTGTACTATATCATGTGGCTTGTTTTAGAATGACGCCTCCTGGTCCCTGCTATTCCCTCCAGCTTCCCAGCTGCACCCTGGAGGGTTGGGGCGGCTCCTGTTACAATGGCTGCCGCCTGGCTAGGGGGCCTGCTGATGCTATAAACAACTCTCTGCAAGCTGTCAGTGAAGGCTCTGCTGGGGGACATTGGGGGAGATTAAGATGAGTTAGTCATTTTAAAGATGGTGGATCTGTCCTGAACACTGACTGCTTTACCATAATAATTTCTGAGTGAAACACAGATTTAATAGATTTTTCTTCTAGGGTGGTGGAACCCCTGAGCACAGCTATGCTGATATTATTTTTGAGTTTGCAAGAAAGGGGTTTTACTATACTTGTGCATGTGACAAAAACTTGAAAATGAATGATTGTCACTTTGGTGTGAGTAATCTTGATCTTGGGCAAGTGTTGCAAGAAGATAAACGGGAGGCGAGGCAGTCAGTCTCAGTAATAAGCATTTCTGTGAATGAATGACTGTTGCAGATTTTACAAATACATGTAATAACAAGTTGCTTGCTGTGTATCTGTTCTAAACTAGTATTGCTCAAGTTTGGGTGAGAGAAGCAGCTCTGGTTGAGTGCTGGCTGGCGCCAGTGGTTCTCAATGAAAAGAAAAATGGCCAGGCAGGATGACAGTCAGGCCCTGAGTGTAACACTACCACTCATCTCTCTGACCAAAGCACCACCACAAGGTTCAGCTTTCCCACTATGAGGTCACACATAGATAGATTACAGAATGTACTGGTACTCTCAGCATGAAAAGGGCTTTTCCTCAGTACATGGAAGCAGTATCTAGGAATCATTGGCCATGGTAAAAAGTCACTCAATATGGCTCCTGAGTGGCGCAGTGGTCTAAGGCACTGCATCTCAGTGCTATAGTCGTCACTACAGACCCTGGTTCGATTCCAGGCTGTATTACAACCGGTCATGATTGGGAGTCCCATAGGGCGGTGCACAATTGGCCCAGTGTCGTCTGGGTTAGGGTTTGGTCGGGGTAGGCCGTTATTGTAAATAATAATTTGTTCTTAACTGACTTGCCTAGTTAAATAAAAAATAAATATGAACTTGATGTGTACTGCAAAAAAGATGGGTCTGATTCCCACTGACATCTTGACATTTTGAAAAAGGAAACCCAGCTGTATGTGTGTGTTCTTGAGAACAATATCTCCCAAGCAATATCTAGTCTTCTTTAACTGTGTCATTTTAATGAGTGTCTAAAGGTTTTGATTGATTAGTGAAGGCTTTAACATGCAAGCAAGCCTTGCCATGGATAGGTAAACCAGATATCCTGTCCTTACACTGGCTCAGACAGCATGAAGTTCAATCAGTGCACAGAGATAAGACAGAGAGAGGAAAAGTCCAAGAGATATGGATTTTATATGGCCATGGAAAGTGGCACAAGGAGGGGATTTCAAAGAAGCAAACCAAGTCTGTTCTGTTGAGGGTAGACTTTGTTTCATCTGTATTTGTCAAGAGTTGTAATGCACCCCCCACAAACCTCCCACTTTACCCCATTGCCCACACTTCCTAGTCATAGCACAGCTGCTAGGATACCACTTGTCATGGGGATTGTGACAATTAGCGAGAAACGATCATTAAGACAATGCAAGCATTTTACAATCATTAAGACCATTCTCATCCCCCATCTGGTCTGGACTAAAATCCCTTGGGGTATATGTATGCTAACAATGACAGCCAAGTCCTCCACTCCACCCCAGAACAATTGTGTCAATTGTTAGTGTGCATTCAGCGAAACAATGATAGAAAAACATTCCAACCTCACCCCTTGTCATAGGCTTTATATGCATTAACAGTGACAGCACAGCGCCCTTCATGAACGGGTTAAAGTAAGTAAAGACACGTATAATATGCCTCCCAGTTGAAAATAGGCCTGCAACTGATTTTGCCATTTTTAAATTGCTTCAACGTCAATGTTGATACTCAGTTGTGGAGAACTGTTTAAATTGCAACTAAAATCATACATCAATGTTTGTTTTAGATTATCAGACATCATAACATTTCCTTACTACACAACTCCTGAAGGCTCAGCTAATGGCAGCTTCCTTGTGCACTACATTTGCCTGCACATATGTCTGGCTGCAGGTGATCTGCATATGAAAACTAAGTGGGGCAACTGTTTCCTACCCACTGGGCCCACACTGATTGAATCAATGTTGTTTCCACATCATTTCAATGAAATTATGTGGGTATTCTGTCTGCAATTATCAAAGACACATTTCAAATCACTTGATAACTCTGCTGTGGTAGACAGCGCGAAAGACACGCTTCCTACCACTATCTATATCACAGCCGAGTTATAGGTTTGCCAGTTTGGAGAAGTACAGATATTCACACATTATACAACGCGGACAAGGAGTTATGGATTGTTTATTTGCCCTCAGTAACATGATTTTGGGAAAGAAGTACCCCCCCCTAAGAATCTTTCGGCAGTTATTTTTTCGGCCTCCGAAATTGTAACCACCTAGCAGTGGGTTTCGCCAGAGTTGGGCCTCCTGACTTAGCTCCAAAGCTTCGCGCTTGAAATTTGCATAAAGTAGAGCACAACTCAACTTTTATTTCCACTCCACAAGCAAGGTTCTCGCCGCTCACCTTCCCCAGCACATTTCTCTGTGTGTACTCGTTGAAAATGTATGGGGGTGGAACTTCTGCTGTTTGAATTCAGCAGGAGAAGCTGAATGAATTCAGCAGGAGAAGTTCTGCCCCCATTAATTTTCAACAAGGGAACGCAGAGAAATGTGCAGGTGATTGTGGGAAGGTGAGCGACGAGAACTCTGCTAGCAGAGCTGTAGAACATTTTTTGCTCTACTCTACTTCAGGCAAACTTCAGGCGAAGCATTTTCAAGAGCAAGCGCCTCTGATCAAAACCCACTGTATGTAAGACGCCCATGTGTGGAAACGCGGTGTCCTTTATAGGGCTATTTGTATGATTACTTTGAGAGCTTTAAACTGAATAGGTCCACATGGGGTCTCAATAACAGCAGAAAAACTGATAGGCCTAAACCAAAAGAGCAGAGATTATAAATTAAGTCATGTATGGCATCTTATCTGAGCAGCTGATAATGTCGAGAGAAGGTGTGGGCAATTGTAATTATCACCTAAACACTTGTATAAATAAAAAAATATGGATTTAGCACACTTGTAGATCTGATGAAGGCATAAATGCCTAAACACATTAGCCTGCCCCGACAATAAAGAAGTGAAATGAGCTGATGTCTTTTTGTCCTTTTTTTCCACGTTTGTCCTTTTTTATGTTTCGAAGTGTCTCCTTTTACCAATGTTCTTGAACTTGAGATTTAATTTGAAATCATTGTCACATATAGTAGAGCACCCAGTTAATTAAGCGAGACAGCACACGTTACCCACTCCACAATGTAGAGAGAACTTTGCTTGGCTGAGCCAAAGCCTTTGTAAACAATTGTTTGCAGTGGCCAAATTAAGATTAAGAGAATGATGTGTGTTCTTTTGAGTTCTCCATCTGTACACAAAACATAGCAGATTAATTATTTACCTGCAGCTCACACCATGCCACTTCTACTGTTGTCTCCGTATCCAGGCCTTTGTACACCGTCTTAAACGACCCTCTCCCAATTTCAATGTTGAATTTGAGGAACCTTCCATCAGGTGACGTCGCGACGGCTTTGGTTTCAATTTCATCCTTTTCCTCTTGCTCTCGTTTTCTTTCAAATGGAGCGCGAGATAAAATGACCTTTTTGTCAGTGATTTCTTCCTCGGAATCTGTACTTGTGCCCTGTGCTTGCGAGCTGGGCTGTGGCGCGTCCCAGGTATCAAGAGGTGGTTTGGGGTCTGATGCTTGGGTACCAGGTGAGCACGTGCTCGTTCCCGGGCTTGAGACAGGTGAGACAGGTACCGATGAGTCCACCTTTTTCTCCTCTGCCGCTGTTTCGGCTAAAATATCATCAGCAGACCAGGAGTGAGTTTTGGAGAGAGGGTCATCATCGTAAACTTCAGGCTCCAAATCCAAGGTATTTATTTTGCTCAACCTATACGAATTTCTCCTGGAGTTTGCCGAGTGTCTCCTTCGCCTTGGTGGTATTCGGCCAGGGAAGCAGGAGTTGGCATCGAACCCAGCAGGTAACTTGGAGAAACCCAGTCCGGCCACGTCGACCTCTAGCTGTGACATTTCTGTTTTATGAGTTTTGCCGCGAAACGCAACAGGTGGGTCTTGTGTCCCAACTAGTGGATAGTGCAAATCCGAATGAAGGCTATTCAAAAACATAAACTGGACAAGGGAACAACGTAGGTTGCAGGGAATGTGGATTATTTCGAAAAAATAAAAACAGGCAAAAAGCTACAGAAATCCAAATGAGACAAATAAGTATAGGCTACAGATAAAATGTGTCTATATTTGGCTTATACATTCGATTTTTTTTCTTCAGTTTAATTCAACTATAGGCTATTGACTATTGGCTAATAATACAAAAAATATTTAACAATCAACGTGTACTGACAAATCTCTTCACCTCAACCTGAATGAAGGTCGTTCGAGTTGTCCCTAGTAAAAAGTGCTTGTTTAAATCCGCCAAATATAATTTACTTAGTCGTGGTCTTGCTCATAGACAGACGAAAAATAAATGTGCTCTTATAACATTATTCCGAGTATTCCTCAAACTGTCTCTGGTCGCACGTCTTCAAACTGTTCGCTCCCAATGTGGATTAAATGTGTATCAACAACGCGTAGAGTGCTCGAGCGCACAGTGAACGCTCCATGGGCATTGGGCTCCACCCCAAAAACCACATTTCGGATCCTGTGTTTTGCCTGCAACCTTAGACTATTATAGGTAGTGAAGCTATAGTTCCCGTGAATGTACACTGAACAAAAATATACACGCAACATGTAAAGTGCTGGTTTCATGAGCTGAAATAAAAGATCCCAGAAAGTTTCCATACACACAAAAAGCTTCTTTCTGTCATATTTTGTACACAAATGTGTTTACATCCATGTGGGTGAGCATTTCTCCTTTGTTCAAATAATCTAACCACCTGACAGGTGTGGCATATCCACAAACTAATTAAACAGCATGATCATTACACAGGTGCACTTGTGCTGGGGAATATAAAAGGCCACTCTAAAATGTGCAGTTCACTCAAGTTTTGAGGGAGCGTGCAATTGGCATGCGGACTGCAGGAATGTTCACCAGAGTTGTTGCTAGATAATTACATTTTAATTTCTCTACCATATGTATGGCGTCATGTGGGCGAGCAGTTTGCTGATGTCAACGTTGTGAACAGAGTGCCCCATGGTGGCGGTGGGGTTATTTTATGGGCAGGCATAAACTACGGACAACGAACACAATTGCATTTTATCGACGGTAATTTGAATGCTCAAAAATATCGCAACGAGGCCATTTTTTAAGGTATATATGTATTCCCAGTCATGTGAAATCCATAGATTAGGGTCTAATTAATTTAAATTAGCTGATTTCCTCATATGAACTGTAACTCAGTAAAATCTTTGAAATTGTTGCATGTTGCGTTTATATTTTTGTTCAGTATATATTTTCATAGTTAACGTTTGCTAAAAAAAATAAAACATTGTAATGAAGTTGACTTTGAAATTAGAAAGATGTTAGCTTGTGGTGAGTAGTAGCCTAAACATACTGTACAGTAGTACTTGCAAACTTACTATTCAAGGTAGCCTAATAGTGGAATCTTGGTCCAAGTGTGAATTGAATGCATTCTGGCAATGTACCAAGGCTTTAGATTCCAGCTCTTGGTTTAGAATGTTGGACTTACAGTAGGCTATCCTGTATATTGTGCTATACCATATGCCTACTGTAAGGTAATTATTACGATGTCAGAAGACAAGAGTCATCTAAACGTATATTAACTTAATAATAATAACTGTTTTACTGAGGTAATTGCTCCTAGAACAGGAGCTATCCGCTTATCTGTGGTGACTATCTTTAGCAATGTTACATAATGTTGCACTGTGAACTACTTGAAATAGTGGGTAGGATACAAATAGAGATAATGACTACAGCAAAATGAATGAATCCATCTTAACGTCAAGTTGCAACAGACTAAAATTGCCTGGCAGCCTGCCATCCTGGCACTGTAGAAATAACCTTCATCAAGAAGTCTGGATTAAGCCAAAGACAAAGACAGTTGACCATCTAAATCTAGGCTGTACCTACCTAATCTCTTCAATAGGAAATTCAATCACAGAGACAAAAGCAATACAGATAAACTGAAAGAGGTTTCACTGCCTTATAAAATAGTTTTACAACAGTGTCCTCACCAGTCAAGTATTCCCTTTTTGTCTGATGATGAACTCAGTAATACGGGGTTGGGTTGTGTGCAGATTTAGTCAAGGAAGGGTAGTAGCATAGTGGTTATAGGAAAGGGGGTTTATTCATGTCTGTTTGACACATCTCACAAATTCTCATCAGTTACTTGTGATATAGCACAGTAGTAGCATATCACTCAAAGCTTAAGAATAGATATGTAAAACACGCCTAGTAGGAACATTATCGTCATCAGTCACTCTCCACCACAGACACACACATTTCCTCCATTCCAGGTTTAGAGTGTCAGGCCATTCCAGGGTTAACGTGAACTCCCTGACACGGACCGAGGCCTTAGCAGGGTTCCGGGACAAAGTGGAGAGAGCGGCTTAGCGTTGTGTGGCCAAGTGATTGCAGGCCACATTAGCCTAGTGCCACACACACCTTACTGTTGACTTGTGCGATATACTGACCCCATTCCCCTCATACTAAGGATTCCAGCCAGGGAAGTTCCAGTCAGTGAGAGCATGTGCTACGGCTTTGATTCCTGGGTAGACCGGTGTGTGTTGCCATATGCTTACAATCCCTGACACAGACACTGATGAAGGTGCTCAGCCTACCTCTGTAAAACACAAACAGACCGACAGACAGACAGAGGGCCAGTGACTCTTTGTTTATCCCCTCCTGTCACTGTAACATACAACATGTATTTAAATGTGTGTATCGCCCTCTAGCCTACTGTAAACACAGAGGGCAGTGTGTGTGTACATGAGTGTGTGTGTGTGTGTGTGTACGCCTGTGTGTGTAAGAGCTTGCACCGTGGAGATAGATAGCTCAAGTCCCAGCACCTGATATATCCCTCACTACCACTGCCAGGAGACTTAAACTAGCTGTCTCCCACCTGTCACATGAGCTTCACAGAGAGGCTGTGTGGAAGCAGGGGAGAGGAGCAGTCAGAGGGGGAGCTTATCTGCAGGAACACATTGCTCCTAATGCAGCAGACGGCCACCCACAGGTGCTAATCACTCATGTTTGATGAGAGCTTCTGCCGAGTCATCTTTCCAGAAAAGAGGAGTAGCACAAAAATCCCCATGAAACAGCATGGAAATGGGTCACACGGTAGACAACGTGCTAATCGCAGCGCTCTTCACATTTCCAGCTAAAAAGCAGCGCGTCGTCCTCCCTTCTCTGTCTGCTGCTGTATGGTTTGTTTATCTCCCCGTCATGAGGCAGGCAGTGCAATACGCTCTGTTCTTTTCTGCTTTAGCTGACACGGGGTAGGGGGCAGGAGGCTGGGCCTTGACAAGGGAATAATAAACAGAGGTCCTATTTTTTGAAGGTCAAGGAAATTGATATGACATTTAAAGCTTAGTGGCTTTTGCAACTTTTCCAAGGGCTTTAGCAATACTCATAAATGCCTGCCATAAGACTGTGAAAGTGTATTTCAACATACACAGAGGGAAGCTCACCAGTTGGAAAGCAATGTGAACTGTTGAGTGTGAACAGAATGTTAAAGTGTGCACTTAGGTGGGATAATAATACATAGACTATTAATACCACAATAATCCAGTTGTAAACAAGGCATTGCGTGAATATTGCCAGGTTGTTAACATACTCAATAAACATGGACAAGTAGCACAATTTCTCAAGCAGGGCCTGTATGCAAGTGCAAAAGCTATGGCTCTTTCAGACAGAAGAGGGATAAATACATTCAGAGTGAGTGGGCTTTTTAGAGAGGCCTCCTTTCCTTGGATGCCAATGACCATTACTATGCACATACCCTATATTATCCCTGGCCAAATCTGATACTTTTTCCACTAACTGGTATTTTGACAACTCTCATCAGCTCTTTTCTCATCAGATCTTTTTAGAGCTGATCTAATTGGTATTTTGACCAATTTAGATCAACCAATTAGATCAACTCAGAAAAAGATCTGATTAGAAAAAATCTGATGTGATTGGTGAAAATACCAATTACTGAAAAAAATATCAGAATAGGGCTGCCTGTCTGGATAAGAGCGTCTGCTAAATGACTTAAATGTAAATGTAAATGTCTAAACGCAGCCTAAGGTGTCTAACCTGTGTCCCAATACTCATACATGGCTCCCTATCCTTGCCTCGTCTCCTACTGTAGGTCACCAACGCTCCAATAAAACGGAGTATGTGACAGCAATACTATGAAATTCCCACCTAACCTACCTATGTGGTAAATGAAGGACATATGTTCCCTGCTCTTGTTGGAGTATGTAATGACATAGTACTGAAATGTAGAACTACACTTGTACTTGGAATGCATTGATGTTGCCACCTAGTGGGCTTATCTGGAACAACATACCAATGTTGTAAGGCTGCATCTCAAAGTCTGCCTATACTGCTCTGACAGAACAAAATGAAAAATGGAGTAGGGTTACATCTACTACTCTTCTCTTTACAGTCAACAAGTGTGGGAGTGTGTGTCAACTCTGGAGCTACGCCAGGGCTAGGTGGCTTTGTTGTTTGCTTTCACTGATGTATGAATTAACCATTAAGCCCTATTAACCAATGTTTTATACTGAGCTTAAGCAGTGCTTTTTTTCACCTTTATTTAACCAGGTAGGCCAGTCTGTTTTGTTATTCTGATTAGCTTTTGCCTAACTTGATGTTGCCAAAATAATCAGCTGACATGCGAACATGACAAACAAGTCATATTTGATTGCAATATTGTTAGATAGACACTAAACACATCTCTCACTGGTGATTTCTGTTAGTGCCTGCTTTGAGTCTGTATGAAGCACTATTTTGTGTGAGTCTCTTGGGAGGCCGTCATTGTGTGTTGTTTTCAGTAGGCCTACACACTTCAACTTCAAGATTCTTGGCATACATTAGTGAGCCATCACTGTGGCCTTGAGGGCAAAATGTGAGCCAGAGTGAAGGGTTACCAATTTACCAGGACCCTGATGCAGGTGATTATAAATGTAGGCTACTGGCAGGGCCACTGTCCAGAGGGAAGTACTTACATTTTAGTCATTCAGCAGACGCTCTTATCCAGAGCAACTAACAGTTAGTGCAATCATCTTAAGATAGCTAGGAGGGACAACCACATATCACAGCACAGGCATAGAAAGTACATTTTTCCTCAATAATGTAGCTATCAGTAGAGAGCTAGAAGGGGGAGGGGTCAAGTAAAAGTGCTGGTTAATTTTAAATGTAAATACATTTTTATTGGGGGGGGGGGTCAAGGTGAGGAGGAGGATGCTGTTTGAAGAGGTAGGGTTTCAGATGTTTTCAGAAGATGGGCAGGGACTCTGCTGTCCTAGCTTCAGGGGGAAGCAGGTTCCACCATTGGGGTGGCAGGTCAGAGAAGAGTTTGGATTGGGCTAAGCGGGAACTGCAAGAGACCTGAGGTGGCAGAACAGAGTCCTCGTGTTAGGATGTAGGGTTTGAGCATAGCCTGAAGGTAGGGAAGGGCAGTTCCTCTTGCTGGTCTGTAGGTAAGTACCATGATCTTGTAGTGGATGCGAGCTTCAACTGGAAGCCAGTGGAGTGTGTGGAGGAGCGGGGTGAAATGAGAGAACATGGCAAGGTTGAAAACCAGGGGTGCTGCAGCGTTCTGGATAAGTTGCAGGGGTTTAAATGGTACACACGGGGAGCCCAGCAAATAGCGAGTTGCAGTAGTCCAGACGGGAGAGGACAAGTGCCTGGATTAGGACCTGTGCCGCTTTCTGTGTGAGGTAGGGTCGTACTCTACTCTGCTTTGATGTTTGCAGAGAACGACAGAGGGTTGTCCAGGGCCACGCCAAGGTTCTTTGCACTCTGGGAGGGCAACACTGTGGAGTTGTCAACCATGATGGAGAGTTCTTTGAGCGGGCAGTTCCGTCTTGTCGAGGTTGAGATATCTGCCAGGCACACAGAAATACATGTCGCCACCTGGGTGTCAGAAGGGGGGGAAGGAGAAAAGTAGTTGAGTGTTATCCGCATAGCAATGATAGGAGAGACCATGTGAGGATATGACGGAGCCGTGTGATTTGGTGTATAGAGAGAAGAGGAGAGGGCCTAGAACCAAGCCCTGTGGGACACAGTAGTGAGAGTATGTGGTGCAGACACAGATCCTCTCCACGTCACCTTGTAGAAGCGGCCTGCAAGGTAGGATGCAATCCAAGAGTGTGCAGAGCCTGAGACGCCCAGACCCGAGGGGGGGAGAGGAGGATCTGATGGTTCACGGTGTCAAAGGCAGCGGATAGATCTAGGAGGATGAGAACAGAGGAGAGCGAGTCCGCTTTGGCAGTGCGGAGAGCCTCCGTGACACAGAGAAGAGCAGTCTCAGTTGAGTGACCCGTCTTGAAGCCTGACTGGTTAGGGCCAAGAAAATCGTTCTGAGAGAGATAACGAGAAAGTTCATCAGAGACAGCATGCTGAAGTGTTTTGGAAAGAAAAGAAAGAAGGGATAGAGGTCTATTGTTGTTGACGTCAGATGAGTCGAGTGTTGGTTCCTTGAGGAATGGAGCAACTCGGGCCGTTTTGAAGTCAGAGGGTTCAGGGATGAGTTGATGAGGGAAGTGAGGAATGGGAGAAGGTCTCCAGAGATGGTCTGGAGGAAGAAGGAGGGGATGGTGTTGAGCAGGCAGGTTGTCGGGGGCCAGACCTCACTAGTCGCAGGATGTTATCTGGAGAGATAGGGGAGAACGAGGTCAAGGCGTAGGATAGTTCTGTGTGAGTGAGACCAGGGGACTCAATAGGCTGAGTGAATGAGTAGCAGATGTCGTCAACCGTTTTTTCAAAGTGGTTGACAAAGCTGTCCACAGAGAGGGAGGGAGGAGGGGGTGGAGGATTTAGGAGGGAGAAGAATGTGGAAAAGAGTTTCCTAGGGTTAGAGGCAGAAGCTTGAAAATTAGAGTGGTAGAAAGTGGCTTTAGCAGCGGATACAGAGGAAGAGAACAGAGAGGAGGGAGTGAAAGGATGATTTTTATTTATTTTATTTTTATTTAACCTTTATTTAACTAGGCAAGTCAGTTAGGAACAAATTCTTATTTACAATGACGGCCTACCAAAAGGCAAAAGGCCTCCTGCGGGGACGGGGGCTGGGATTAAACATTTAAATACATTTAATAAGGATATAGGACAAAACACTACATAAAGAGAGACCTATGAAAACAACATAGCATGACAGCAACACATGACAACACAGCATGGTAGCAACACAACATAACAACAACATGGTAGAAACACAACATGGCAGCAGCACAACATGGTAGCAGCACCTAACATGGTACAAACATTATTTGCCACAGACAACAGCACAAAGGGCAAGAAGGTAGAGACAACAATATATCATGCAAAGCAGCCACAACTGTCAGTAAGAGTGTCCATGATTGAGTCTTTGAATAAAGAAATTGAGATAAAACTGTCCAGTTTGAGTGTTTGTTGCAGCTGGTTCTAGTCGCTAGCTGCAGCGAACCGAAAAGACGAGCGACCCAGGAATGTGTGTGCTTTGGGGACCTTTAACAGAATGTGACTGGCAGAACGGGTGTTGTATGTGGAGGATGAGGGCTGCAGTAGATATCTCAGATAGGGGGGAGTGAGGCCTAAGAGGGTTTTATAAATAATATCAACCAGTGGGTCTTGCGACGGGTACACAGAGATGACCAGTTTACAGAAGAGTATAGAGTGCAGTGATGTGTCCTATAAGGAGCATTGGTGGCAAATCTGAAGTCTGAATGGTAAAGGACATCTAGCCGCTCGAGAGCACCCTTACCTGCCGATCTATAAATTACGTCTCCGTAATCTAGCATGGGTAGGATGGTCCTCTGAATCAGGTCCTCCGGAAGTTTAGTTTTCCTCCATTTTTGCTCAGCGGTCCACAGCCCTGTTCTGTAAGCTCGCAATGTGTCACTCAGCCACAGAGCAGGAGGGGAGGGCAGAGCCGGCCGGGAGAAAAGGAGACAGTGCGAGTCATAGGATGCGGAAAGGGAAGAAAGTAGGGTCAAAGAGGCAGAATCAGGAGACAGGAGGGAGAAGGATTTAGCAGAAGGGAGAGATGATAGGTTAGAAGAGGACAGAGTAGTGGCAGAGAGAGAGAACGAAGATTGCGACGGTGCATGACCATCTGGGTAGGGGCTGAGTGGTTAGGGTTGAAGAAAAGGGTGACAGGGTTGCAGTGAGATTAGTAGGCGAGCGGCCTCTAGTAAAGATGAAGTCAAGCGTATTGCCTGCCTTGTGAGTTGGAGGGGATTGGGAAAGGGTGAGGTGAAAAGAGGCAAGAAGGGGAAAGAAGGGCAGCATAGGCTGAGATGAACTCGGTGTTCTTGACCTCAGATCGGCAGTTACAAACTTTGCCAGAGACCCGGAATATTACATGTGTTGTGCGCGCGGGGTACACTCAATTAGAAGGGTTGAAGCCAAGGGGTGGGGAGCGTCTTTAAAGTCTACAGAGAGAGGTGCGAACAGGTATAGAAAACACACACATAGTTGACAAAGCTACAGAAGAGCAAAATGAGAATCTGTAAATAACTAACAATAGCATGAAGCCCACTGAGATGGTTATATACACTCAGAAAATAGATAAAACCACCCCCCCCAAAACATGTCACAAATTGCCCTGCCCCTTGATCCTGGTCAATGTGTCAACAACTATCTGCAAGTTATGAGCAGTCAGCAGTTCATACACCAAGTAGGACACTGGGAAGACAGGCAGCACTTAAAGTAGACGGCCCTAGCTAGCAAAAAGACTGTACTAGACAACAGATGAAGACAACATTTATAATTATCACTCCTGAAGATATCAGGAGTCCTCTAGATATAGAATGAAGCACTTGATTCTAATAGGTAAAACCTTGTTTGAAGAGTTATGTACTGTGCTCAAGTGAGTCATGTATGGAATAGCACTGCGTAGGCGTATCTCATAGGTTATTAGAGTATGCAATAAAAAAAATGATGATTTTGATAGCACAGTGAGGGCGGGGGAGATTGGTCCTCAGAGGCCATCCTGAGCGCTGCCTCCCGAACTTAGCCTTAAGATGCTTTTGGGAAACAGCCCAGGTTAGTAGAAAAATACAGGGCAGCGTTTTCCATTAGCCAATCTGTAACATTGACTATAGAGTCATCATATATCGGCCTTACAAGGCGTAGCTTTAGGGCATGTCCATCTAAAAGGACTCGTGAGCACCAACATGAAGTTCATAGGAGCATATAAAATTGGGTGTCAAATGAAAGCTACACTACATGGCCAAATGTATGTGGACACCTGCTCGTCGAAAATCTCATTCCAAAATCATGGGCGTTAATATGGAGTTGGTCCACCCTTTGGTGTGATAACAGCCTCCAGTCTTCTGGGAAGGCTTTCCACAAGATGTTGGAACATTGTTGCGGGGACTTGCTTCCATTCAGTCACAAGAGCATTAGTGAGGTCGGGCACTGATGTTGGGCGATTAGGCCTGGCTCGCAGTCAGCGTTCAAATCAAATCACATTTTATTAGTCACATGCACCGAATACAACAGCTTACAGAGAAATGCTTACTTACGAACCCCTAACCAACAATACCATTTTTAAAAATATGGTTAAGAATAAAAGTAACGAGTAATTAAAGATCAGTAGTAAAATAACAATAGCGAGACTATAGCGAGACAATGTGCGGGGGGTACCGGTTAGTTGAGGTAATATGTACATGAATGTAGAGTTATTAAAGTGACATTCATGATAACAACAGATTAGCAGCGGTGTAAAAGAGGGGTAGGGATAATGCAAATAGTCTGGGTAGCCATTTGATTAGGTGTTCATGAGTCTTACGTCTTGGGGGTAGAAGCTGTTTACAAGCCTCTTGGACCTAGACTTGGTGCTTCGGTACCGCTTGACGTGCAGTAGCAGAGAGAACAGTCTATGACTTGGGTGGCTGGAGTCTTTGACAATTTTCAGGGCCTTCCTCTGATACCGCCTGGTATAGAGGTCCTGGATGGCAGGAAGCTTGGCCCAGTGATGTACTGGGCCGTTCGCACTACCCTCTGTAGTGCCTTGCGGTCAGAGGCCGAGCAGTTGCCATACCAGGCAGTGATGCAACAAGTCAGGATGCTCACGATGGTGCAGCTGTAGAACCTTTTGAGGATCTGAGAACCCATGCCAAATCTTACCAGTCTCCTGAGGGGGAATAGAATTTGTCGTGCCCTTTTCACGACAATTCATCCCAAAGGTGTTTGAGGTTGAGGTCAGGGCTCTGTGCAGGCCAGTCAAGTTCTTCCACATCAATCTCGACAAACGATTTCTGTATGGACCTCGCTTTATGTACGGGGGCATTGTCATGCTGAAAGAGGAAAGGGCCTTCTCCAAACTGTTGCCACAAAGTTGAAAGCACAGAATAATCTAGAATGTCATTGCATGCTGTAGCATTTTCCTTTACATAATAATGCATTTCTGTATAGTACAGATCAGCAACCCATGATGTAATTCTGTTACCTTAATTCCGTAACCGGATGTAAATCCACTTCACCTACTGTAATTCAATATCCAAAATAAATGTATTCAAACTCAAGGTGTCATGTCATAGCTGACATCCCATTATTTCTGCAGACATCTTTGAATTTTAATTCAGAGCAGATATATATTTTTTAAATCTGGTCGCATAAAAAACCGAGGGAGATTTTACCATCATTCTGTTACTTTGCATCTGCACAGCTCTTCCAGTGAATGTGCTTTTGTGAAATGTTCAAAGTAGTCCTTGTGCATAGAATTGTATGGTTTGTTAAACTTTGAAATCAATGATTTTTGTTTGGAATACATTTTAAAGTGAAAAATCTTAGTCAAAGCCTAATTCCATTATCGTGGAATTGCCCAGCCTATAGGGTCTGGGATGAGTGGTCCCAGCACAGACTAACTGTGACAAAAGTTTACAATACAGACTGTCAATAGATGTCAATAAATGAATAAACTTGAAACTAAGATTTGAAACAACTTTTGCAAATCTTAGAAAAGACACTGGGCACGTTTGAGTAGTAAGGCGAAAACAAGTCAAGGAGTGAAGTCAGGGGAGTTGCATCTGTGACATCTGAAAGTTGGACACTCATGTGGTTTTCCAACAGCAAGGCTCAGATCAACATGGAAGTGTTGATAAAGAAAGTTTTCTTTACAATGTCGAAATAAACATTGTTCCAACCCCCATATTACACACTCACAAACTGAAATCATATGTGTGTTCATTGTACAATCAATTACTGTTTCAGTCATGTCTTTGGTCACATTCAGGTGGGTCAAACAACAACACTGTAATGACTGGTTGACACTAGAGCCTGCCATAATTCAGGCGATGGCTGCAGGATGAAGTTGGTGAAGAGCAACTGCAGAAACTTGCTGTCCACTGCAGTCAAAACTTAATGACCTTTGATCACATTATTTCTGTAAAGTTCATGCAGTCGACATGTAGGCGCAAGTCGGACAATGTTATTCCCATAATGTAACTCACTTTGAAAGGCGGTGACCATCGGACTTGACATAAGCTCGAACGCACCCACACGGACGGTCAAAACAGCTGGCAGTAAGCGGTTCGAAAATCGGAGGTGACGTAATTCTGCTACGTACATCATCAAATCGCGCGCTCAGAAGCACACAGCGCCCAATGACTATATATTTTACATTCAATTACGAATAATCAAGAAGGTAAGTTAATATTTGCAAACATGCACTCCTGTTGTTTTAAAATAAAATTACGATGCCAAACAGACGCTACTTACTTGTCCGACATTTACCTTGTCCAGCAGACCCACACAGCTAGCTAACGTTAACTAGTTACTAGCACCATAGCATTAGAATGGATCTCTATGGCTAGTACAGACCTGGACGTGTGAACCCCATCATGTCAGCTGAAGGTGTGACTTCCAATCCTGATCCTTTTTATTTCATTTTCTGCCCTGTGTGAGGTTTATGTAGCTAGCTACACACAAGCGCTGTTCAGATTCGTAGAAATGTAACGTTAGCTAGATTTCCAGTTTTTCCTTCGTATTGTAAATCACGCCTACTACACGTTGTCTAATAACGTTACACTTAGCTCACACAAGCCTAATTATTTGCACCTAGTAAAAGTTGTTTCCCATCAGCAACCCAAATAATTTCGATCTGTTTACCACATTGCTGCGGCAAGATGATTGATAAAGTTGTTTCTTTTTTATTTTGCAGGTCCGACGATGACTGAGTTTAAGAGAGCCTTCTCACTGGTGTGGGATCACTTCACTCTAGTGACACCCAATAAGGTCCAGTGCGCCCTCTGTTCACAACGGCTTAGCTTCAACAAAAACACCTCCGCCATGTTAAGGCACTTACGATCAAGGCACCCAAGCGAGGCTTGGTACAGCAACTCAACATCTGGGGCCCACTCAAGCACAAGCAACTCAACATCTGGAGTCCACTCAACGTTTTCAAACTCAATAATTAGTAGTTCTGGAGTCCACTCATCGTTCTCTGGTACTACAGGACTAAACTCAATGTTTACAAACAGTGCTGCTGCTGGACACCACATCCAAGGTATGTTAACTTTAGAATAGATGGTTTTCATCCTGTTTCAATCAATTATTATATTTAGATTAGCATTAATTGTACATCTAATTCAATTTGAATTGATTATGCTGTTTTATTTCACAGTCAGGACCACAAGACAAGAGGACCTGGATGATGCCCTAGTCAACATGTTGGTTAAAGACACCCAGCCATTTTCAGTAGTCGAGGAAGAGGGATTCGCTGCTTTCGTCCAAAAGCTAGACCCAAGCTACAATCTTCCAAACAAGCAAGCGCTGAAGAAAATGGTGGGGTCTCGGTGTGAATTCATCAATGATAATGTTGTATCTCAGATGGTAATTTCTGACTTTGTCAGCCTGACTTCGGACATGTGGACATCTATAGACAAGCACAGTTACATTTCAGTGACAGGGCATTTGGTAGCAGAAAATGCCCAGTTATCCACTTTCCTCCTTGGGATTTCTAAGCTGCCTGAAAACCACAAAGTGATCCACATTGAGGAGGCCAAAAACCAACTGGTGGCGAGCTGGGGCCTCCACAGCAGGGTCGCTGCATTTGTCACAGAGAACAGCGAAAATATGGTAGCCACGGTTCAGAAATTAGGAATCCTCCAGTTGCCCTCTTTTGCACACGTCCTGAACCTTGTGATTAAGAGGTCCATGGAGGCTACTTTGGAGCTGCAAGACATCCGCTCCCAAGCGCGGGCTATCGTGGCTTTCTTCAAGTCGAATCAGAACGCAGAGATGAGGTTAGCCGAGGTGCAGGGGCAGCTAGGCAGGCCAGAGCAGAAGCTGATTCCGGAAGTGGACTCGAGATGGAACAGTAGCTTTTCTATGCTGGAACGCATCTTTGACCAGAGGGAGTCTGTGGCTGCTGCTCTCAGCACCCTGGACACGGACATCATCCCTCTGGGATCTGCTGACTACGAGGTCATCCACCAGTGTCTTGGAGTGCTGGGTTCCTTCAACCAGGCCACAGCTGAGCTCGCCTCAGAGAAACGCGTCTCGGCCTCCAAGGTCATTCCTCTTGTCCGGATGCTGAAGATAACCCTTGAGAAGAAGCACGGTGCCATCATACACCCTACGGCTACACAGCTGGCGTCTAACCTGCAGAGGGAGCTTCAGACGAGCTGCAGTATGGTGGAGACCGAACCAATCCTGGCTCTCTCTGCTCTCCTAGACCCGCGCTTCAAAATGTTGGCCTTCGGGAACCAAGGCTACGCTCAGGAGGCGGTGAAGCTCCTCACCTCCGAGTGTGCCTCGTTAATCCGGATAAATCCGGACAAGGACGACATTCTACCACCGTCCACCACCGGGTCGACGACACCCTCCCCGACATCACCCCACACCTCCTCCTGGGCAATGGAAACCGCTTCCATCTCCATGGCAACATCTCCGTCTAAGTCCCACGATGGGGGTCTGTGGGAGATGTTTGACAGTAAAGTGGGCGAGACACAGAGCGTCCAGAGCAGCACAGCGGACGCAGCGGTGGAGGTACAACACTACCTCAGTGACCCGTACCTGAACCGAGTGGAGAACCCCATGCACTACTGGGAGAAGCACTCCAAGGTGTACCCGCACCTGTTCCAGCTGGCTCGGAAATACCTCAGCGTTCCCGCCTCGTCTGTGCCATGCGAGCGCATATTCACCAAAGCTAGAGATGTGTTCAATAAAAAGAGGAGTTGCCTGAGTATGAAGGCTGTTGAGCAGATAATGCTGTTGAATAAAGGTCTAGTATAGCTCAAGCAGCATACTATCCACAGTGCTTCTCATGCTGTTTGGCCTGTATGTAACATAGGACTATTAAATGTACAAAATGCATTGTAATGTATTCTTCCTGGTTTGTGTATAAAGTATGTTAAAATTGCCTTTGTTTTTAAAGAGAAGCGGTCTTTTACATTTTGAACATTTGTCAGGAGGCCATTTGACCACTAGAGGACAATGCTGCACAGCCTAACAACCTGGCACACTTGGGTGTATGTTTATGGCTCTCAATGACATTTTATTTATTACTGGGTGGACTGAATTCAAAATTGCCTATACATCACCATAAGTGTTAAAAATATATTTGAAAACATTTGTAAAAATCTGGATGGTTGTTGTGCAATTGATGTTATTTCACATTCATATCACCACGTATGGAGTTCTCTTGATGCTTTTTGAGTGCTTTTTAAGGTCAAGAAAACATTTAACTAATGATGGTTTATCTAATGCCTATTGATGCAGGTGAGGATGATGCTAAATGGCAATTTCATTGGAGGTACAATAGTGATGTAAGGAAGTCTGTATCTGGTATACGACTTACAAAGGGCAATGTGCGTTTGAATAGGTTCATGCTTGTAAATTATGGGGGGTGAATTGCTTGGAGGCATTCCACTGTTTTTTTTATTTAACTAGGAAAGTCAGTTAAGAAGAAATTCATATTTACAGTGATGGCCTAACCCAGACAACACTGTGCCAATTGTACACTGCCCTATGGGACTCCCAATCACAGCCAGATGTGATGCAGCCTGGATTTGAACCAGGTATTGCAGTGATACCTCTTGCACTGAGATGGAGTGTCTTAGATCACTGTGCCACTCGAGAGCCCAAGTTTGAAATGACAACAGGTGAATAAATGAAGTGGTTGCCAAGGAGACCTCAAATGGCTACCCAGACTATTTTCCAAGGGAACAGTTGTTGAGCCAGTCATTAAAAAGTAAAGAGCACACATTAATACTGGATTTTCAATTTACTCTTAAAACGATACGTATTTCACAGACCTTTACTGTAATATGTAAGCTCAATGGGAAGACCACTGTAAAATGTGTACAAGAATACTTAGCATTTTGGTTGGGGTGATACGTTTTTACTATGAAAAAAATCCTTGAAGACTGCTCTGAATCCTGTTGAGCTTCTGCCTTTCAGTCTGATCAGAGATGCTTCTTGGCTTGTTGAGTTTTTGCCAATGGTGTGCCTGATATCACTGCAGCAAAAGCTTGTTATTCAGCCCATTTTAGGTTATTTACCTAACACCCAGGTTTTTGTGGGTTGAAATAAGCTCTATTTTGAGCAAAATTGATTAAAGGCCTTTTCTTTACTTGGACTGAGAAGAAGTACACAGTTTTCCATTGAGGCAAGGCTATTAAATATCAGCATATTGCTGCTTTGGACCCACAATCAGTTGCACGGTGGTGATTTCAACTAATGGAGCACGTCCTTGTGTTTTGTATGTGGACACAAAAACAATTAAATTGCCAATGAGAGCTTTTGGAAGTCTTCATGAAATGTAAAAAGAAAATCTAAAATATGAAACATAGTGCAACCACAAACAAAGGCTGTCATAAGGATTATGTTGAAAACATACAGAGGGGGATGTTTTCCATGAACAACTATCATCCTCTGACTAACAACATGAGCATCATAGAAATCACACCAATATGGCTAATGTTACATATTTTAATATTAATCATAAAATGCCATTTAGCAGACACTTTTATTCAAAGTGATGTACACTACAGTGAGTGCATACACTTCAGTATATGTAATCCCTGAGGGAAACAAACCTAGCGTCACACTATTTCCAACTGAACCACACAGGACCATTAATATGGCTGTAGGGTAATTTATCAAACTGAACTCTATATTAGTCTTTTGTTGCTTCATTTACATTTATTTACTTTGTCTTGATTTGACTGTATTTTTCACTGATGATTGGCTTTACTTTTTTATGCAATTACCATACACTTCTTACCTTGTTTATCGGAAATTACCGTGGCACCTTTGTAAATGGAGTTTTATAATGATGTAGAGAGAAAAGCTTTCATAAATTGTATCAATATGTATTAGCGTTTATTGTACACTGGCTCGATGTTGGCTATTGAATTAGAGTAGTGTTTGTGGAGTAGCATAATGTGTACGATTAGCTACGTTTGTTAGCTCTACAAGTTGACTAATGCTTTAGTGTTAACATCAAAATCCCTCTTTATCATCTAAAGGACATTCATGTCAATGCTTTTTGACAGTAAATACGTAATGCAAAAACCAAAACGTGCACCCAGGTGGGTCCCAGGACTGAGTTTGGGATACCCTGGTATAGGGTAGAAGTTAAATGTTAGGCATATCTTTCTGGTAAAAATGAAAAGAACTATTGGGAAATAGACGTGTCTGAATGATGATGAATGACCCTTAACATCAGTTATCGACTGGAAGGTGTCAATTATATTATACTATCGGTCAAAAGTTTTAGAACACCTACTCATTCAAGGGTTTTTCTTTATTTTACTATTTTCAAAATTGTAGAATAATAGTGAAGACATCAAAACTATGAAATAACACATGTAATAACCAAAAAAGTGTTAAACAATCAAAATATATTTTATGTTTGAGATTCTTCAAATAGCCACCCTTTGCCTTGATGACAGCTTTGCATGCTCTTGGCATTCTCTCAACCAGCTTTATGAGGTAGTCACCTGGAATGCATTTCAATGAACAGGTGAACCTTCTGAAAAGCTAAGCCAATCAGTTGTGTTGTGACCAGGTAGGGTGGGTATACAGACCATATCCCTATTTTGGTAAAAGTCCAAGTCCATATTTTGGCAAGAACAGCTCAAATAAGCAAAGAGAAACGACAGTCCATCATTACTTTAAGACATGAAGGTCAGTCAATATGGAACATTTCAAGAACTTTGAACGTTTCTTCAAGTGCGGTCGCTAAAACAAATAAGCGCTATGATAAAACTGGCTCTCATGAGGACCACCACAGGATGGGAAGACCCAGAGTTTCCTCTGCTGCAGTTACCTCGTCATTAGAGTTAGCAGCCTCAGAAATTGTGTCCCAAATAAATGCTTCACAGAGTTCAAGTAACATACACATCTCAACATCAACTGTTCAGAGGAGACTGTGTGAATCAGGCCTTCATGGTTGAATTGCTGCAAAGAAATCACTACTAAAGGACACCAATAATAAGAAGAGACTTGCTTGGGCCAAGAAACACGAGCTTTGTGAGAAGCGGTGTGGGTGAACAGATGATCATGTGTATTTCTCACCGTAAAGCATGGAGGAGGAGGTGTTATGGTGTGGGGGTGCTTTGCTGATGACACTGTCTGTCATTTATTTAGAATTCGAGGCACACTTAACCAGCATGGCTACCACAGCATTCTGCAGAGATATGCCATCCCATCTGGTTTGGGCTTAGTGGGACTATCATTTGTTTTTCAACAGGACAATGACTCAACACACCTCCAGGCTGTGTAAAGGCTATTTTACAAAGAAGGAGAGTGATGGAGTGCTGTGTCGTGTCTATGGCATCATTAACTTGAAGACATGTTTATCAAATAACTCTCTGTAATTATTATTACGCGATTCACTGATTAATCGTGTAACTGTAATTAACTAGGAGGTCGGGGCACCAAGGAAATTATTCAGATTACAAAGTTATCATTTTCCTAATATAACTTTTCAGATATCATAATATCTGACCGATTATCTTCTGATTAATGATGTATTATTACCTCGCGTCAGTCTCATTCCAAACGTCGTAAATTGTTGTTATCTGCACGAACCCAGTCTTCACTAAGTCATCCATACATCAATTGTCTTAAAATCATTTATTTACTAAACTAAGTAATTCACAGAAAGCATACAAAACAGTAGGTATCGTTACAAAGAAATGGTGGAGGAATGTGCCCTAGTGGGCTAAACCGGCATGGCGGCTTGTTAAACAAAAGAGTAGTGGGGGGTCAGCTGAGAAGACCCTACAGAGTTGATAAATATTAACAATTGATATGCTAATCCTTTGCACATGAACGCTCACTCATTCGGAAACAATTGCAATCAATATATATATTTACGCTCAGTGTGTCGTCGTGATCTTTGTTGGAAAGGTTCGTCCTGTTGGAGAGTTCCCTCTCTCTCTCTCTCGGTTAGAATGGATCTTTCAAAGCGACATTCATTAATGTTGTTATAGAATGGTTGTTTCGTCGGTCTTCGTGTTCAATGACACCGAATTTCTAGCTGCAGACTAGTAATTAATATCAAAGACTTGTTATTATTCTGTCGGTATCGATAGTCTAAAAGATTAACCGCGTGGTATGGTTAAAGTTCGGTAGAGGAATGCATGGTCAAACCTTGGCTCTCTCTTCTGAGGTAAGCTGGTCTGAAGAAAGACATTCTGGGTGGGGCTTATATACTGAACGTAGAAAAGGCTGTCACATGACGCCTTGTCATGTCTGTGTCCCTGGGGGCGTGCCGATGACTTAGTTAAGCTTTGAACAGACAAACAATTCTCTCACATTAACATAAGTACATAGCATCTCAACATATTCCAAATAGCTTTATCCTTATTCATACATTTTATACAAGGTAGGAGGACATGTCAGCGCAGTCGCTGCTGCACTCATAGGAACGACCCTGGAAGTTCCTGTCCTCGTAGAAGACGACCTGAAAATAAAAAAGGATCATTTCTATGAATTTAAATGTTTTATGAAAAAAACATTTTTGAGAAATGTGCAATGCTATTCAGTCACACTTCAACTTTAATGTTGTAGTTGGGGGTGCTAGAGCACGTGAGGTCTTTTGCATAACAATCTTTGAATATTAAAGTATATATTTCGGTTTTAAACTTACCCTGCCCATGTTCATGCTGGTGGACATCTTTGCTCACTGTGCTGCTGGTTGCTGCTCTTGAACTGATTCCTACCTGGTTTAACCCTTTCTTTTATACCTGACCAAGCCTAAAGAATTCCTAGCTCCATTGTTCAAACCCCTGACCCAGCAACATGCTATAGAAGCCTACAGAGGCCACTGAGGTTACGTCCACATTTCCAGTGACTGGATCCCTCAGTGTCTCTAGAAAGACTGTTTCTCAATTGTCTGTTTCTCAAACAAAGTAACATAAAGCCTTTTGAGAGTTTACAACAGCTAGTAACAGCCTTGAAATTGAATGTTCTCCATACAGTACATTGCACAATACTTTCCTATGTTTTGCAATCTTATTTGAAAGATACATTTTATAAAATATTGGCGCTACATGGCTCAATGTTATATTGTAAACTCATTTGATTTAAGACATTTAGCAGAAATCACACATATTGAATAGAGTGAAAATATGGGGTTAACCTTTTAGGTTCAACTATGTATTATTACTCATCTTTTGTTCAGTGTGCTGATTTAACCGTTCTTAAACCTCAGTGGACTTCACTTAGACCGACATTCCTAACCAGTGAATACGCCATCAAAAGTGAGTTGTTACTTAACTAACATTTATGGTTCATAACACGATACTACAGAAATTGTTACAGAACTTTCAGTTGTATTTAAAAAATATTTCAAATACATTAATAATCCATCAATTTGTTAATTTCTCTTGAGTTACAAAAACTAAAAAGAAAAGAGTTAACACTTATTTAAAGAAGCCTTTATAAAGGGTTTATATAAGGGTATGTAAATAGTTAATAACAGTTGATAATACTTTATAGACTTTATAGTAAAGTAGTTAATTCACTCACATTTAACGTGAGTGACAAAACTTAGTCCACCTTTTTATTCTCTGCCCCCAAAAGTCCATATTAGGATAGTTTTTACAATATTGAAGTTATGAAACTATAATATACTGCTCAAAAAAATAAAGGGAACACTTAAACAACACATCCTAGATCTGAATGAAATAAATAATCTTATTAAATACTTTTTTCTTTACATAGTTGAATGTGCTGACAACAAAATCACACAAAAATAATCAATGGAAATCCAATTTATCAACCCATGGAGGTCTGGATTTGGAGTCACACTCAAAATGAAAGTGGAAAACCACACTACAGGCTGATCCAACTTTGATGTAATGTCCTTAAAACAAGTCAAAATGAGGCTCAGTAGTGTGTGTGGCCTCCACGTGCCTGTATGACCTCCCTACAACGCCTGGGCATGCTCCTGATGAGGTGGTGGATGGTCTCCTGAGGGATCTCCTCCCAGACCTGGACTAAAGCATCCGCCAACTCCTAGACAGTCTGTCGTGCAACGTGGCGTTGGTGGATGGAGCAAGACATGATGTCCCAGATGTGCTCAATTGGATTCAGGTCTGGGGAACAGGCAGGCCAGTCCATAGCATCAATGCCTTCCTCTTGCAGGAACTGCTGACACACTCCAGCCACATGAGGTCTAGCATTGTCTTGCATTAGGAGGAACCCAGGGCCAACCGCACCAGCATATGGTCTCACAAGGGGTCTGAGGAGCTCATCTCGGTACCTAATGGCAGTCAGGCTACCTCTGGCGAGCACATGGAGGGCTGTGCGGCCCCCCAAAGAAATGCCACCCCACACCATGACTGACCCACCGCCAAACCGGTCATGCTGGAGGATGTTGCAGGCAGCAGAACGTTCTCCACGGCGTCTCCAGACTCTGTCACGTCTGTCACGTGCTCAGTGTGAACCTGCTTTCATCTGTGAAGAGCACAGGGCGCCAGTGGCGAATTTGCCAATCTTGGTGTTCTCTGGCAAATGCCAAACGTCCTGCACGGTGTTGGGCTGTAAGCACAACCCCCACCTGTGGACGTCGGGCCCTCATACCACCCTCATGGAGTCTGTTTCTGACCGTTTGAGCAGACACATGCACATTTGTGGCTGCTGGAGGTCATTTTGCAGGGCTCTGGCAGTGCTTCTCCTGCTCCTCCTTGCACAAAGGCGGAAGTAGCGGTCCTGCTGCTGGGTTGTGGCCCTCCTACGGCCTCCTCCACGTCTCCTGATGTACTGGCCTGTCTCCTGGTAGCGCCTCCATGCTCTGGACACTACGCTGACAGACACACCAAACCTTCTTGCCACAGCTCGCATTGATGTGCCATCCTGGATGAGCTGCACTACCTGAGCCACTTGTGTGGGTTGTAGACTCCGTCTCATGCTACCACTAGAGTGAAAGCACCGCCAGCATTCAAAGTGACCAAAACATCAGCCAGGAAGCATAGGAACTGAGAAGTGGTCTGTGGTCCCCACCTGCAGAACCACTCCTTTATTGGGGGTGTCTTGCTAATTGCCTATAATTTCCACCTGTTGTCTATTGCATTTGCACAACAGCATGTGACATTTATTGTCAATCAGTGTTGCTTCCTAAGTGGACAGTTTGATTTCACAGAAGTGTGATTGACTTGGAGTTACATTGTGTTGTTTAAGTGTTCCCTTTATTTTTTTGAGCAGTGTATATTCCCCTGATCTACAGCAAACAATGTGATGAAACAGTCTGGGTTTATTTAGGCAAAGCAATCACACACACACACACACACACACACACACACACACACACACACACACACACACACACACACACACACACACACACACACACACACACACACACACACACACACACACACACACACACCTCTCCACTAATCCATTTCTCTATTAACCACTCCCTTCTTAGATATCCCACAGACACAGTGTGATGACAGAGAAAGACATGCTAGAAGGGATATCTGCCATTGCCTGCATCTTTCACATATTCTCTGTGGGGGCTTTTTATAGGGTGTTCTGCTTTGCATCAAGTACCAACTATTATATCTGTTGACTATGAGGTCATCCGCCCATTTTTAGTTTATCTACCTAACACCAAGTTTTTTTCGATTGAAATAAGCTCTATTTTGAGCTAAATTTATTTAAGGCTTTTTGTTTACTTGGACTGAGAAGAAGTACACCATTTTCCATTGAGGCAAGGCCATTAAACATCAGCATATTGCTGCTTTGGACCCACAATCAGTTGCACAGTGGTGATTTCAACTAATGGAGCACGTCCTTGTGTTTTGTATGTGAACACAAAAAAACAATTAAATTGCCAATGAGAGCTTTTGGAAGTCTTCATGAAATGCAAAAAGAAAATCTAAAATATGTAACATAGTGCAACCACTAACAAAGGCTGTCATAAGGATTATGTTGAAAACATACAGAGGGGGTGTCAGGTCCTGACCAGTAAAAGAGGTTGTTTGTTATTGTAGTTTGGTCAGGGCGTGGCAGGGGGGTGTTTGTTTTATGTGTTTCGGGGGTTTTGGTACATGTTCTATGTTAGTATGTCCGTGTCTAGTTTTTCTATTTCTATGTTTAGGGGTTTTGTTTGACCTTCAATTGGAGGCAGCTGTTTCTTGTTGCCTCTGATTGGAGGTCCTATTTTGTAGAGGTTTTTCAGCTTGTGTTTGTGGGTGGTTGTTTTCAGTCTAGTGTTTTGTACCTGACGGAACTGTTCAGCTGTCGTTCGTTTCTTGTTTTGTTTTCGTGTTCAATAAAGTTAAAAAATGAGCACTCAACCCGCTGCGCCTTGGTCTACTCCCTTCGACCGCCGTTACACGGGGATGTTTTCCATGAACAATTATCGTTCTCTGACTTACAACATGAGCGTCATAGAAATCACACCAATATGGCTAATGTTACATATTTTAATATTAATCATAAAATGCCATTTAGCAGACTCTTTTATCCAAAGTGATGTACACTACAGTGAGTGCATACACTTCAGTATATGTAATCCCTGAGGGAAACAAACCTAGCGTCACACTATTTCCAACTGAACCACACAGGACCAATAATATGGCTGTAGGGTAATTTATCAAACTGAACTCTCTATATTAGTCTTTTGTTGCTTCATTTACATTTATTTACTTTGTCTTGATTTGACTGTATTTTTCACTGATGATTGGCTTTACTTTCTTATGCAATTACCATACACATTCTTACCTTGTTTATCGGAAATTACCGTGGCACCTTTGTAAATGGAGTTTTATAATGATGTAGAGAGAAAAGCTTTTGTAAATTGTATCAATATGTATTAGCGTTTATTGTACACTGGCTCGATGTTGGCTATTGAATTAGAGTAGTGTTTGTGGAGTAGCATAATGTGTATGATTAGCTACGTTTGTTAGCTCTACAAGTTGACTAATGCTTTAGTGTTAACATCAAAATCCCTCTTTATCATCTAAAGGACATTCATGTCAATGCTTTTTGACAGTAAATACGTAATGCAAAAACCAAAACGTGCACCCAGGTGGGTCCCAGGACTGAGTTTGGGATACCCTGGTATAGGGTAGAAGTTAAATGTTAGGCATATCTTTCTGGTAAAAATGAAAAGAACTATTGGGAAATAGACGTGTCTGAATGATGATGAATGACCCCTTAACATCAGTTATCGACTGGAAGGTGTCAATTATATTATACTACCGGTCAAAAGATTTAGAACGCCTACTCATTCAAGGGTTTTTCTTTATTTTACTATTTTCAAAATTGTAGAATAATAGTGAAGACATCAAAACTATGAAATAACACATATGTAATAACCAAAAAAGTGTTAAACAATCAAAATATATTTTATGTTTGAGATTCTTCAAATAGCCACCCTTTGCCTTGATAACAGCTTTGCATGCTCTTGGCATTCTCTCAACCAGCTTTATGAGGTAGTCACCTGGAATGCATTTCAATTAACAGGTGTACCTTCTTAAAAGTTATGCCAATCAGTTGTGTTGTGACCAGGTAGGGTGGGTATACAGAAGATATCCCTATTTGGTAAAAGTCCAAGTCCATATTTTGGCAAGAGCAGCTCAAATAATCAAAGAAAAACGACAGTCCATCATCACTTTAAGACATGAAGGTCAGTCAATGCGGAACATTTCAAGAACTTTGAACGTTTCTTCAAGTGCGGTCGCTAAAACAATCAAGCGCTATGATGAAACTGGCTCTCATGAGGACCGCCACAGGATGGGAAGACCCAGAGTTTCCTCTGCTGCAGTTACCTCTTCATTAGAGTTAGCAGCCTCAGAAATTGTAGCCCAAATAAATGCTTCACAGAGTTCAAGTAACATACACATCTCAACATCAACTGTTCAGAAGAGACTGTGTGAATCAGGCCTTCATGGTTGAATTGCTGCAAAGAAATCACTACTAAAGGACACCAATAATAAGAAGAGACTTGCTTGGGCCAAGAAACACGAGCTTTGTGAGAAGCGGTGTGGGTGAACAGATGATCATGTGTATTTCTCACCGTAAAGCATGGAGGAGGAGGTGTTATGGTGTGGGGGTGCTTTGCTGATGACACTGTCTGTCATTTATTTAGAATTTGAGGCACACTTAACCAGCATGGCTACCACAGCATTCTGCAGAGATATGCCATCCCATCTGGTTTGGGCTTAGTGGGACTATCATTTGTTTTTCAACAGGACAATGACTCAACACACCTCCAGGCTGTGTAAAGGCTATTTTACCAAGAAGGAGAGTGATGGAGTGCTGTGTTGTGTCTATGGCATCATTAACTTGAAGACATGTTTATCAAATAACTCTCTGTAATTATTATTACGCGATTCACTGATTAATCGTGTAACTGTAATTAACTAGGAGGTCGGGGCACCAAGGAAATTATTCAGATTACAAAGTTATCATTTTCCTAATATAACTTTTCAGATATCATAATATCTGACCGATTATCTTCTGATTAATGATGTATTATTACCCCGCGTCAGTCTCATTCCAAACGTCGTAAATTGTTGTTATCTGCACGAACCCAGTCTTCACTAAGTCATCCATACATCAATTGTCTTAAAATCATTTATTTACTAAACTAAGTAATTCACAGAAAGCATACAAAACAGTAGGTATCGTTACAAAGAAATGGTGGAGGAATGTGCCCTAGTGGGCTAAACCGGCATGGCGGCTTGTTAAACAAAAGAGTAGTGGGGGCTCAGCTGAGAAGACCCTACAGAGTTGATAAATATTAACAATTGATATGCTAATCCTTTGCACATGAAGGCTCACTCATTCGGAAACAATTGCAATCAATATATATATTTACGCTCAGTGTGTAGTCGTGATCTTTGTTGGAAAGGTTCGTCCTGTTGGAGAGTTCCCTCTCTCTCTCTCTCGGTTAGAATGGATCTTTCAAAGCGACATTCATTAATGTTGTTATAGAATAGTTGTTTCGTCGGTCTTCGTGTTCAATGACACCGAATTTCTAGCTGCAGACTAGCAATTAATATCAAAGACTTGTTATTATTCTGTCGGTATCGATAGTCTAAAAGTTTAACCGCGTGGTATGGTTAAAGTTCGGTAGAGGAATGCATGGTCAAACCTTGGCTCTCTCTTCTGAGGTAAGCTGGTCTGAAGAAAGAAATTCTGGGTGGGGCTTATATACTGAACGTAGAAAAGGCTGTCACATGACGCCTTGTCATGTCTGTGTCCCTGGGGGCGTGCCGATGACTTAGTTAAGCTTTGAACAGACAAACAATTCTCTCACATTAACATAAGTACATAGCATCTCAACATATTCCAAATAGCTTTATCCTTATTCATACATTTTATACAACCATTAGATGTAAGTCTCATCGCTGAGGCTAGTATATAAACCTTAGTTTGGTAATATGGTCATATTGTCTCTAATGGGTTTCACAAAATTGTACCAAGCGGAACAGTTCGTAGCTGAATTCTTCACCGATCTTTTATACCTTCTCCAGAACATAAATGTCGTTCGGTTCTCCAATTCTGTGAGGTGGAAGAATCCTTTGTTCTCTCCATGAAAACACTCTGTCTCTTTATACTGAGGTCATGAGGCAGGACATTCTCCTTTGGAATTCTACGACCCCTCTCACCACAGCAGCCTGGGTAGGGGGAGGTAGGTAGGGGAATGGTGCATAGAAAAGGCCTGGTGCAGAGGGAGATGGTGCAGAAGTAGGAGGATGGTAGAGAGGGAGGGGGTCAACTGTCCTCGCTGTACTCAAAGAGGGCAACGTCATGACAGCTGCATCAGATGACCTGGCCTCCACAATCCCCCGACCTCAACCAAATTGAGATGGTTTGGGATGAGTCGGACTACAGAGTGAAGGAAAAGCAGCCAACAAGTGCTCATCATAGGTGGGAACTCCATCAAGACTGTTGGAAAAGCATTCCAGGTGAAGCTGGTTGAGAGAATGCCAAGAGCGTGCAAAGCTGTCATCAAGGCAAAGAGTGGCTGTTTGAAGAATCGCAAATATAAAATATATTTTGATTTGTTTAACACTTTTTTGGTTAATACATGTTTCCATATGTGTTATTTCAAAGTTTTGATGTCTTCACTATTATTCTACTATGTAGAAAATAGTAAAAAATAAAGAAGAACCCTTGAATGAGTAGGTGTTCTAAAACTTTTGACCGGTAGTGTTTATAATTGGCCTATATTATATCATACCTACATATGTAAACACAAAACACCAAATATTGAAATGATGTAGAACACTCAATTGTTATGGATTACCAATCACTTTTATTTGGTCAACATAACATATCTAGCACATATCAGTGATACGCCTCATGCTCATGAACCTCATGCCACTCATGCCCATATCCCTGAAGTTCCTGTACTCTCCGGGCCTCATGTACATCATTCTGCCTCTGAAGTGGGGCTGCTCGTACATCAGCCAGTGGCCATCCATCACGTTGCAGGACTGGCAGTCGGACATGCGGTAACGGTCCATGATGGAGTCACAGTCGTCCATCATCTCGTGCATCTGACCTCCGAAGTTATCTCTCTCGTAGATCCTCATTCTGTAGGATCCTCTGTGCTGTTAGGAGGAAATAAGAATATGTTGACTGAATTAGTGAATACATCAGACTTGAAAAGCTCACAGAGCCAATATGATTTGTGTGATTATGGACTTCACAAAGCTACTTGTGGGGCTGTTAATAGCTGACTAAATATCATATGGCCTACCATGGGGATCGTGCGGCAGGACCTGATATCAGTCATTCCCATCATACTCTGGAAGTCAGAGTACTCTCCCCTCCTCATGAAGTACTGGTTTCCCATGTAGTTGTTGCGGTCGTAGACCATGAAGCAGCCACTCTGAACCCTACAGGAGTGGCACCTGCTCAGGTAGGAGGACATGTCAGCGCAGTCGCTGCTGCACTCATAGGAACGACCCTGGAAGTTCCTGTCCTCGTAGAAGACGACCTGAAAATAAAAAAGGATAATTTCTATGAATTTAAATGTTTTATGAAAAAAACATTTTTGAGAAATGTGCAATGCTATTCAGTCACACTTCAACTTTAATGTTGTAGTTGGGGGTGCTAGAGCACGTGAGGTCTTTTGCATAACAATCTTTGAATATTAAAGTATATATTTCGGTTTTAAACTTACCCTGCCCATGTTCATGCTGGTGGACATCTTTGCTCACTGTGCTGCTGGTTGCTGCTCTTGAACTGATTCCTACCTGGTTTAACCCTTTCTTTTATACCTGACCAAGCCTAAAGAATTCCTAGCTCCATTGTTCAAACCCCTGACCCAGCAACATGCTATAGAAGCCTACAGAGGCCACTGAGGTTACGTCCACATTTCCAGTGACTGGATCCCTCAGTGTCTCTAGAAAGACTGTTTCTCAATTGTCTGTTTCTCAAACAAAGTAACATAAAGCCTTTTGAGAGTTTACAACAGCTAGTAACAGCCTTGAAATTGAATGTTCTCCATACAGTACATTGCACAATACTTTCCTATGTTTTGCAATCTTATTTGAAAGATACATTTTATAAAATATTGGCGATACATGGGTCAATGTTATATTGTAAACTCATTTGATTTAAGACATTTAGCAGAAATCACACATATTGAATAGAGTGAAAATCTGGGGTTAACCTTTTAGGTTCAACTATGTATTATTACTCATCTTTTGTTCAGTGTGCTGATTTAACCGTTCTTAATCCTCAGTGGACTTCACTTAGACCGACATTCCTAACCAGTGAATACACCATCAAAAGTGAGTTGTTACTTAACTAACATTTATGGTTCATAACACGATACTACAGAAATTGTTACAGAACTTTCAGTTGTATTTAAAAAATATTTCAAATACATTAATAATCCATCAATTTGTTAATTTCTCTTGAGTTACAAAAACTAAAAAGAAAAGAGTTAACACTTATTTAAAGAAGCCTTTATAAAGGGTTTATATAAGGGTATGTAAATAGTTAATAACAGTTGATAATACTTTATAGACTTTATAGTAAAGTAGTTAATTCACTCACATTTAACGTGAGTGACAAATCTTAGTCCACCTTTTTTATTCTCTGCCCCCAAAAGTCCATATTAGGATAGTTTTTACAATATTGAAGTTATGAAACTATAATATATTCCCCTGATCTACAGCAAACAATGTGATGAAACAGTCTGGGTTTATTTAGGCAAAGCGATCACACACACACACACACACACACACACACACACACACACACACACACACACACACACACACCTCTCCACTAATCCATTTCTCTATTAACCACTCCCTTCTTAGATATCCCACAGACACAGTGTGATGACAGAGAAAGACATGCTAGAAGGGATATCTGCCATTGCCTGCATCTTTCACATATTCTCTGTGGGGGCTTTTTATAGGGTGTTCTGCTTTGCATCAAGTACCAACTATTATATCTGTTGACTATGAGGTCATCCGCCCATTTTTAGTTTATCTACCTAACACCAAGTTTTTTTGGATTGAAATAAGCTCTATTTTGAGCTAAATTTATTTAAGGCTTTTTGTTTACTTGGACTGAGAAGAAGTACACCATTTTCCATTGAGGCAAGGCTATTAAACATCAGCATATTGCTGCTTTGGACCCACAATCAGTTGCACAGTGGTGATTTCAACGAATGGAGCACGTCCTTGTGTTTTGTATGTGAACACAAAAAAACAATTAAATTGCCAATGAGAGCTTTTGGAAGTCTTCATGAAATGCAAAAAGAAAATCTAAAATATGTAACATAGTGCAACCACTAACAAAGGCTGTCATAAGGATTATGTTGAAAACATACAGAGGGGGGTGTCACGTCCTGACCAGTAAAAGAGGTTGTTTGTTATTGTAGTTTGGTCAGGGCGTGGCAGGGGGTGTTTGTTTTATGTGTTTCGGGGGTTTTGGTATATGTTCTATGTTAGTATGTCCGTGTCTAGTTTTTCTATTTCTATGTTTAGGGTTTTTGTTTGACCTTCAATTGGAGGCAGCTGTTTCTTGTTGCCTCTGATTGGAGGTCCTATTTTGTAGAGGTTTTTCAGCTTGTGTTTGTGGGTGGTTGTTTTCAGTCTAGTGTTTTGTACCTGACGGAACTGTTCAGCTGTCGTTCGTTTCTTGTTTTGTTTTCGTGTTCAATAAAGTTAAAAAATGAGCACTCAACCCGCTGCGCCTTGGTCTACTCCCTTCGACCGCCGTTACACGGGGATGTTTTCCATGAACAATTATCGTTCTCTGACTTACAACATGAGCGTCATAGAAATCACACCAATATGGCTAATGTTACATATTTTAATATTAATCATAAAATGCCATTTAGCAGACTCTTTTATCCAAAGTGATGTACACTACAGTGAGTGCATACACTTCAGTATATGTAATCCCTGAGGGAAACAAACCTAGCGTCACACTATTTCCAACTGAACCACACAGGACCATTAATATGGCTGTAGGGTAATTTATCAAACTGAACTCTATATTAGTCTTTTGTTGCTTCATTTACATTTATTTACTTTGTCTTGATTTGACTGTATTTTTCACTGATGATTGGCTTTACTTTTTTATTCAATTACCATACACTTCTTACCTTGTTTATCGGAAATTACCGTGGCACCTTTGTAATTGGAGTTGTATAATGATGTAGAGAGAAAAGCTTTCATAAATTGTATCAATATGTATTAGCGTTTATTGTACACTGGCTCGATGTTGGCTATTGAATTAGAGTAGTGTTTGTGGAGTAGCATAATGTGTATGATTAGCTACGTTTGTTAGCTCTACAAGTTGACTAATGCTTTAGTGTTAACATCAAAATCCCTCTTTATCATCTAAAGGACATTCATGTCAATGCTTTTTGACAGTAAATACGTAATGCAAAAACCAAAACGTGCACCCAGGTGGGTCCCAGGACTGAGTTTGGGATACCCTGGTATAGGGTAGAAGTTAAATGTTAGGCATATCTTTCTGGTAAAAATGAAAAGAACTATTGGGAAATAGACGTGTCTGAATGATGACGATGAATGACCCCTTAACATCAGTTATCGACTGGAAGGTGTCAATTATATTATACTACCGGTCAAAAGTTTTAGAACGCCTACTCATTCAAGGGTTTTTCTTTATTTTACTATTTTCAAAATTGTAGAATAATAGTGAAGACATCAAAACTATGAAATAACACATATGTAGTAACCAAAAAAGTGTTAAACTATCAAAATATATTTTATGTTTGAGATTCTTCAAATAGCCACCCTTTGCCTTGATGACAGCTTTGCATGCTCTTGGCATTCTCTCAACCAGCTTTATGAGGTAGTCACCTGGAATGCATTTCAATGAACAGGTGAACCTTCTGAAAAGCTAAGCCAATCAGTTGTGTTGTGACCAGGTAGGGTGGGTATACAGACCATATCCCTATTTTGGTAAAAGTCCAAGTCCATATTTTGGCAAGAACAGCTCAAATAAGCAAAGAGAAACGACAGTCCATCATTACTTTAAGACATGAAGGTCAGTCAATATGGAACATTTCAAGAACTTTGAACGTTTCTTCAAGTGCGGTCGCTAAAACAATCAAGCACTATGATAAAACTGGCTCTCATGAGGACCACCACAGGATGGGAAGACCCAGAGTTTCCTCTGCTGCAGTTACCTCGTCATTAGAGTTAGCAGCCTCAGAAATTGTGGCCCAAATAAATGCTTCACAGAGTTCAAGTAACATACACATCTCAACATCAACTGTTCAGAGGAGACTGTGTGAATCAGGCCTTCATGGTCGAATTGCTGCAAAGAAATCACTACTAAAGGACACCAATAATAAGAAGAGACTTGCTTGGGCCAAGAGACACGAGCTTTGTGAGAAGCGGTGTGGGTGAACAGATGCTCATGTGTATTTCTCACCGTAAAGCATGGAGGAGGAGGTGTTATGGTGTGGGGGTGCTTTGCTGATGACACTGTCTGTCATTTATTTAGAATTCGAGGCACACTTAACCAGCATGGCTACCACAGCATTCTGCAGAGATATGCTATCCCATCTGGTTTGGGCTTAGTGGGACTATCATTTGTTTTCAACAGGACAATGACTCAACACACCTCCAGGCTGTGTAAAAGCTATTTACCAAGAAGGAGAGTGATGGAGTGCTGCATCAGATGACCTGGCCTCCACAATCCCCTGACCTCAACCAAATTGAGATGGTTTGGGATGAGAAGGACCGCAGAGTGAAGGAAAAGCAGCCAACAAGTGCTCAGCATATGTGGGAACTCCTTCAAGACTGTTGGAAAAGCATTCCAGGTGAAGCTGGTTGAGAGAATGCCAAGAGCGTGCAAAGCTGTCATCAAGGCAAAGGGTGGCTGTTTGAAGAATCTCAAATATAAAATACATTTTGATTTGTTCAACACTTTTTTGGTTAATACATGTTTCCATATGTGTTATTTCAAAGTTTTGATGTCTTCACTATTATTCTACTATGTAGAAAATAGTAAAAAATAAAGAAGAACCCTTGAATGAGTAGGTGTTCTAAAACTTTTGACCGGTAGTGTTTATAATTGGCCTATATTATATCATACCTACATATGTAAACACAAAACACCAAATATTGAAATGATGTAGAACACTCAATTGTTATGGATTACCAATCACTTTTATTTGGTCAACATAACATATCTAGCACATATCAGTGATACGCCTCATGCTCATGAACCTCATGCCACTCATGCCCATATCCCTGAAGTTCCTGTACTCTCCGGGCCTCATGTACATCATTCTGCCTCTGAAGTGGGGCTGCTCGTACATCAGCCAGTGGCCATCCATCACGTTGCAGGACTGGCAGTCGGACATGCGGTAACGGTCCATGATGGAGTCACAGTCGTCCATCATCTCGTGCATCTGACCTCCGAAGTTATCTCTCTCGTAGAGCCTCATTCTGTAGGATCCTCTGTGCTGTTAGGAGGAAATAAGAATATGCTGACTGAATTAGTGAATACATCAGACTGTTGAAAAGCTCACAGAGCCAATATGATTTGTCTGATTATGGACTTCACAAAGCTACTTGTGGGGCTGTTAATAGCAGACTAAATATCATATGGCCTACCATGGGGATAGTGCGGCAGGACCTGATATCAGTCATTCCCATCATACTCTGGAAGTCAGAGTACTCTCCCCTCCTCATGAAGTACTGGTTTCCCATGTAGTTGTTGCGGTCGTAGACCATGAAGCAGCCACTCTGAACCCTACAGGAGTGGCACCTGCTCAGGTAGGAGGACATGTCAGCGCAGTCGCTGCTGCACTCATAGGAACGACCCTGGAAGTTCCTGTCCTCGTAGAAGACGACCTGAAAATAAAAAAGGATAATTTCTATGAATTGAAATGTTTTATGAAAAAAACATTTTTGAGAAATGTGCAATGCTATTCAGTCACACTTCAACTTTAATGTTGTAGTTGGGGGTGCTAGAGCACGTGAGGTCTTTTGCATAACAATCTTTGAATATTAAAGTATATATTTTGGTTTTAAACTTACCCTGCCCATGTTCATGCTGGTGGACATCTTTGCTCACTGTGCTGCTGGTTGCTGCTCTTGAACTGATTCCTACCTGGTTTAACCCTTTCTTTTATACCTGACCAAGCCTAAAGAATTCCTAGCTCCATTGTTCAAACCCCTGACCCAGCAACATGCTATAGAAGCCTACAGAGGCCACTGAGGTTACGTCCACATTTCCAGTGACTGGATCCCTCAGTGTCTTTAGAAAGACTGTTTCTCAATTGTCTGTTTCTCAAACAAAGTAACATAAAGCCTTTTGAGAGTTTACAACAGCTAGTAACAGCCTTGAAATTGAATGTTCTCCATACAGTACATTGCACAATACTTTCCTATGTTTTGCAATCTTATTTGAAAGATACATTTTATAAAATATTGGCGCTACATGGCTCAATGTTATATTGTAAACTCATTTGATTTAAGACATTTAGCAGAAATCACACATATTGAATAGAGTGAAAATATGGGGTTAACCTTTTAGGTTCAACTATGTATTATTACTCATCTTTTGTTCAGTGTGCTGATTTAACCGTTCTTAAACCTCAGTGGACTTCACTTAGACCGACATTCCTAACCAGTGAATACGCCATCAAAAGTGAGTTGTTACTTAACTAACATTTATGGTTCATAACACGATACTACAGAAATTGTTACAGAACTTTCAATTGTATTTAAAACATATTTCATATACATCAATTTGTTAATTTCTCTTGAGTTACAAAAACTAAAAAGAAAAGAGTTAACACTTATTTAAAGAAGCCTTTATAAAGGGTTTATAAAAGGTTATGTAAATAGTTAACAGTTCATAATACTTTATAGACTGTTATAATACTTTATAGATTTTACAGTATAGTTAATTCACACACCATTTTTCTCTATGACCCCAAAAGTCCATATTAAGATAGTTTTTACAATATTGAGGTTATGAATACATAATATTTTCCCCTGATCTACAATATGGGCTCATTTAGGCAAAGCAATCATACACGCAAGCACACACACACACACACACACACCTCTCTACTACTCCATCTCTCTATTAACCACTCCCGTCTTAGATATCCCACCACTTTCTGGTAAAAATGAAAACAACTATTGGGAAATAGAAATGTTTGAATGATCATAATGGTTGCCCCCTTAACAGCAGCTATCGAATGGATGGTGTCAGTCATGTTATACTACCGGTCAAAAGTTTTAGAACACCTACTCATTCAAGGATTATTCTTTATTTTGACTATTTTCAACATTGTAGAATAATAAGACCTCCCTATTTGGTAAAAGACCAAGTCCATATTTTGGCAAGAACAGCTCAAATAAGCAAAGAGAGACGACAGTCCATCATTACTTTAAGACATGAATGTAACGGTTGTCGTACTGTAGAGAAGACCAAGGTGCAGCGGATTGCGTGCTCAACATCAATTTATTAAATAATGAGAACACAGAAAAAACAAGAAAATAACCAAGGACAACCGACAGTTCTACAGGCTATATAGATACTTACAGCAGTGCAAAATAAACAACCCACAACCCCAAGAGAAAAACACACACCTAATATATATGACTCCCAATCAGGAACAACGATATCCAGCTGCTCCTGATCGGGAGTCACACAGAAACAGAACAACTAGAAACTACATACAACACACAACTTCTGCCACGTCCTGACCAAATACTAAACAACTACTCCCTCTGCTGGTCAGGACGTGACAGTACCCCCCCCCCCCCCTGAGGCGGCTCAGGTGTGGGACGTGGACCCCGCTCCACCCTCAGCGTCGCCCACTTAGGTGGTGCCCCTGGCTGCGTCGGAGGACTGGCGGGCGACCCTGGCTGCACCCGGCTGGCGGGCGGCCCTGGCCGCTCCAGACTGGCGGGCGGCCCTGGCGGCTCCAGACTGGCGGGCGGCCCTGGCGGCTCCAGACTGGCGGGCGGCTCTGGCGGCTCCAGACTGGCGAGGCTGGGCTGACGCACTAGAAGCCTGATGCTTGGGGCTGGTACTGGACGTGCCAGCCTGGAGACACGCACCTCAAGACTAGTGTGTGTAGCGGGAAACACTGGACCGTAGAGGCGCACTGGCGGTCTCGAGCGCAGGACTGGCATCACCCCTACTGACTGGATGCCCACTTTCCCCTGGCACATGCAGGGCGCTGGTACTGCGCGTACCGGCCTGAAAATACCCGGCCTCACCACAGCACCCATCACCCCAAAGCACGGGACCTGTCCAGTATGTCTCTGCCCAAAAAGGGTACGGGGAGCTGGCCTGGGGCTCCATCCACACCCAGCCAAACTACCCTTGTGCCCCCCCAAAGGACAAACCGACAGTTCTACATGCTATATCGATACTTACAGCAGTGCAAAATAAACAACCCACAACCCCAAGAGAAAAACACACACCTAATATATGACTCCCAATCAGGAACAACGATATCCAGCTGTTCCTGATGGGGAGTCACACAGACTAACACAGAAACATGCCATGTCCTGACCAAATACTAAACAACTACTCCCTCTGCTGGTCAGGACGTGACAATGAAGGTCAGTCAATACGGACATTTTCAGCATTGCAGTCGCAAAAATACTTTATAGACTGTTATAATACTTTATAGATTTTACAGTAAAGTAGTTCATTCACACACCATTTTATTCTCTGGCCCCAAAAGTCGATATTAAGATCATTTTTACTATATTGAGGTTATGAAAACATACTATTTTCCCCTGATTTTCGTTAAACAATCTGGGCTCATTTAGGTAAAGCAATCATACACGCACGCACGCACGCACGCACACACGCACACACACACACACCTCTCTACTAATCCATCTCTCTATTAACCACTCCCTTCTTAGATATCCCACACACACATTGTGATGACAGAGAAAGACATGCTAGAAGGGATATTGCCTGCATCTTTCACATATTCTCTGTGGGGGCTTTTTATAGGGTGGAAATGTTCTGTTTTGCATCAAGTACCAACTATTTTTAACATCGCACATTCCCAAGATACTTTGGAGTACCAGGCGTGTTGCATTGTACCGCAGAGTCTGGGTTACCAGCTGTCAAGGTTCTTATGTAAAAACACCCGCCAGGATTGACCCGGTGCTAGGCACCGATCCAGTTAGAGATCCAGTATGTAGATACTGTAGATATTTGGAGGTGTGGTGTGGAGCTAAATTTGGCACCTATTGTTTTGCTATGCCAGGTCAGGTCATCACTCTACTGTGCTGATAGAGGCCTCATGCAGTCCTTCCTCTTCCTCTGAAGAGGCAGTTGGTTCACTACTAAATCAATTATTTGCTCACCGGCCAAAAGCAACATTCTTCCCCAGTAAGGTAATCGTTGTTTCTTTTTTGTTTTCTTTATTTTTATGATCTCTCTACACAATGCACAATCAAACAATAGCTCCATACATGATTTTCCCTCTCAAACAGAACCCCATGTTTGGATGTGGAGCTTGATGTCCAGATAGGCTTTTACAAGAGCCTTTTCATGTACCTGACTGACTCACATACAATTGGTTGAATTTGGTGGAGAGGTTTTCGGCCAGTGGAGGCCAGCAAAGGGTCACCACTTCTCTCCTCCTGTCCTGATATAGGGATGACAATTGTCCTCCTACCTTCCTACCACTTGTAGTAAAAACTTAAACAAGACTTCAATAGTAAATGTACTGTACCACCAAACAATCAGTGGTTTGAACCTGTCTAATAGATGCATATACACAGACACAACTGTGTGTGTAGAGGGAAAACACCAAGCATTCAGAAAGTACAGCCCTGTAGATAATTCACTATTCTGTGTTGATCCAAAAATAATCCCAAATCCACCTGGCTGCTGTCCTGACATTTGCACAATAATTGTTATCAGTGTGAAGTCAGCCGTACCAATGGAGACTGGGTGGTACCCTGAAAGGGTGTCACAATTACCACAACCTCACTTATATGTGTTGACCCTCACTTGTGTGTGTTGGCATCTTGCCCTTCAATGAGACAGACGCCCACATCCTGCCCCCCTCCAGGACCCTCTTCCACTGAATCTAATGGTCCTCGTCGTCTGTACCATCAACCTCCACATGCTGGTCACCATGGCAACAAGGTAATGGCATGAGATAGCCCACTGTCCAGGGGAATTCCTCCTTTTACCGGTTCGCTTGCCAGGGGGGGCTCGCCCAGTCCCTAGCAACTAGTTGCTATGCTGCCCCGTTGCCATGCGGAGAATGACATGTTTTTTTAACAGTTGGTGGTGATGATCACCTCTCCAACAAACAGAATCACACACACAATGAGCACACACATCGTCACTATTCCATACCATTCAGAGAGAAGACACCTTGCCCCTCTTTATTCTTGTGTCACAGTAGCAAGACAGCAACTAAAGTTCCACTGATCAAGTTGAGAAGACACAAAGTGACTGTGAGAGACTTTATGGACCAGTGTGCAGTATGACCTGACCTGACACTCTTCAAATGAAACCATTTTTGCATGCCTTATTGGATGATTTGGGGAGAAATCTAGCCTCCTCTCAATTCACACTGAAATGACACAAGGTTGTCATGATGAAAACCGTAGTAAATAAATAGATCATATAGTCAATAACTCCATTCACAATGACCTTCACAACAGCCTACACAGGCTACATAGTGCATACCATACCAATGAAGATGAATTTAATGACAAGATTTAAAAAAATAACAAGACAGTGCCTGCTGAAGAGAGATAATTTAGCAGTTATACCCATTTCAATCACAACTTTTGATGTGACACTGATGGCTGGCCCAGATTCCTCCAAAACAGATATACCAGAGTGGGATAAAATGATTAGCAGGATCAATTGGCATGTGCTCCGTCTCTGATGGTGCTTAGCTGGCATGGACCAATAGGAAGGATGCTGCCTGGAGCTCAAAATAAGCCTTCTACTCCAGCACCCACAAAGGGGGGCTCCACCAATGTCATCTCAACCACCCCTGAGGTTGGTTCTTCCAAGGAAGAAAGAGAATGCCAACAGGATAAGCAACATCCTAAACTCCCCAAAATATTCACCCTTCCTTCTGCTATCTTGTGGCTAATGCTGCAACATGTTGTATAACCCACTCAGTTCAACATGAAGGGTAATGTTGTCATGAGAGTCAACCTGATTGAATTGAACTGATTGAATTTTCCTGATTAAGGGCACACAGCCTCAATACAGTGAGCAAAAGTAATCATAACCATTTACTAACTAGCTCCTAGAAGCTAGGAGACCTCTTGTTCCTCTACTCATCTGATAGACATGCCTTACATCCCCTAACTAGATATTGGCATTAGATCAATAGTTTATGGGAATGTTTACATAATTGTTTTAAGATTTATTTTCATAGCCCTTAAATCGGACATAGGAACATGACAGATGATGTTAGACACATGACAAATCATCGACAAATAATGAATCAAACTGTGCTTGAGTGAGTCTTAAGGTTTGTTTATATTTTGAGTCTGTTACTAAGGCTACTGTACTGTTTAATCATGGACTCAGGAGAGGTTCAACAGGGGACAGGAAGTAAACAGCAGCAACCTGCTTTGCCATGTTGCTTTGTTGAATCCATCCAGGGAGGGCTGGAAGGGTTTCCTCTCCAGAGGCCAGGGCAAAGTAAATGAACTGGGCGGGCTAGATTAATAGATAGTCAGACACCCAGGGAGATCTGACTCGGAGAAGGGGATGAAACGTGCAGCCTTGCAGAAAGGAAATCAAATTTAGATTATTGCAGTAGTCCCCGATACCCACCTGTGGGACCTAATGGCGCTAAAAATGGAAATGCTGAAAAAAACCATAGACCTTAATAACGTGTGTGTAATGGGACTTGGGGTCTGGAGCATGTGTAATCTATCCTGTGATCAAAAGAACCAACAAACGTAAACAAATTCATCATTTTGTGTGTTGCAGATGTGTCTCAGAGGAATGGAGAGGCCTACTGTGTGTGTGTGTGTGTTGTGTTGTGTGTATGTGTGAGGAGACTTACATGTAATTCAATTTGGCCTCAGGTTGTATTGATGTGGGAGGATGGGTCGAAGATTCCTTAAACAGCCCATTCAATTTTTCATCAGAGTTTGCCTTTTCATCCCACGCAGATGGGAAGTGACATTTTGTTAGGGCTCCCTTAACTAGATATACGGGGCTCGTGACCTTCTCAGGTATTACTTTTATTAAGAGAAGCAACTTAAAACAGTAAGTCAATGTCAACCGACTGACGTTGATGGAACGGCTGCCTACTGCATGCTGGCAGCCATTGTCTGTTGAGCGGAGTTGGACTCCGGGAAATTCTAGTATCAATTTCAAATCAAGATAGGTTGAATTGTGGACCTTAAACAGTAAAATGGAGAACAATCTATTGAAATCTACAGGGAAATGCACAATGTTTAACATACCCAACAAATAAAATGTAAGTAAGCACAGTTTATTCCCTGTTCTCTCTATTTAAGTCACTAACTACCATGTTATGGGTATTTTTATTTATTTATTGTAATTATCTGCCTGCCTGGCTCCATTATCACATTACAATCACATTTAATGCGTTCCACTTTTCTATAATCTCTCTCTGTACTTGGCTATACTCCAGGTTATAGAGCAGAGATGCAAATGATGCATTGACATCGTAATAAACAGAATTTGACACATTCAATACAATGTTTTGGGTGTATAGAAATGTTAAGATATATTAGTGTAGGCAGCTAACAAACAGCACAGCTTGGTAATCATAAACACAATTTGAAGGTGCTAAGAGCTGGTTTGGGACTTTCACAAAGAGGAACTGGTCATCAGTCTTAAGCAAGAAATCATTTGGAAACACTGTGGTAAAGCATTAAAATCCCATCCATTCTCTCAGGCCAGTTCAAAGCCTCAGCCAGCAAACCCGACTTATCAATCACCACTGTTTTATTCAATTAAGCATTGACACTGAACAACTGGGAATCTAATCTATTTTGCGTTAGGCTTTTTTCTTACTTTGTCCATTACTTTGGCCCGGCACAGTCTTTTGACTCAACACATTGCATTTCAAAAGGAATGTGTCTTTCTTTGTTAGTCTGTGTACGCATGTAAATCACAGATGGAAGGATGTGTGTGGATACCAGACATGTTGTCACATGATTCACTTGATTTACATAAAGAGTAAGACTGTAGGCCACGGTATTGTCAAGGGTTCATTTGTGTGCTGAAGAACTGGTTCAGTGGGTTTGCAAAAATGGCCTCAGTAAGCTATAGTGTCTATTTTTTGGGACAGCATGGCATGTGTGTGGTCCTTGGAGGACATTTACATTTACATTTAAGTCATTTAGCAGACGCTCTTATCCAGAGCGACTTACAAAAATAGAATAAATGCATTCTAGAACAGAACTATCTTTTGTTTGAGTCCACTGAGAGGGAATAGGCCATTGTTAGGATAATTAATGTCCAACCCCAGATGTATTTCGTACCCATGAACGATTGGCATCTCTTAAACATAGTCCAGAGACCAAGAGAAATGGCATTCCTATCTCTGGTTTGTGATAAGGGACTCATACATTTGCATTATGATGAGAAGATAGCACAGAAATGCATCCCAGCCTCATCTGCATGTCTCTCTTCACCTTACCTCTGGGTGGAGGCCTTCAGAAACCGTTGTTGTTTGATCAGCCCCTAGGACTGATCCAGATGTTTTCATTCTTTCCAAAATTAAAATAATTTGATTTCTGTCTTTTAGATCTGTAGGCTACACTTGGCAGCAGGGCAAGGATAATTTCTCTACCCTCATTATCTTATCACATTCATTCTGGTAATATATAATAGGTAAGAGGTAGTTGAATCAAAAGAAAAAGTAAATAGTTAGGAAATAGTTAGCTTAATGTTCCAACTTGTGACTGGCATAGTAAGCATTTCACGGTAAGATCTACACCTGTTGTACTCGGCGCATGTGACAAATAAAGTTTAATTTGATGGGTGAGAGGATGTTAATTTGTTAGATTGTACATTGTAGCGTTCCATCTCTACAGTATGTGGGTATTGCAATATGTGAGTATTATAGTATTTCCCACACAAAGATTCACAGAGATTACACACATCTAAAGCAGGACTAAGCAAGGCATGTGGATCTCAGACAGATATCATCATCTACACTATGAGAAAACTCCATGACAAGTCAAAGCAAGGATGGACCAGAAGTCAGAAGAATGCCTGTATTTATGAAGAGTTAGCTTTCCTAGACCAAACAAAGCTCTGAGATTGCAGCAGTGTGTGTGTCAGACGAAGCCAGCATGACCCATTCCGAGATTGGAGACACTGGCTACGTAACCCACCAGACCTCCCTCCACTTGTGTAAATAAACTCTATTGCAATTACATAGCAGGTTCTATGTACCTACAATGCTGTTACTACAGAGTTATTCCGTAAATAATGTACATTTGATTGCCATGACCGTGTATTTTACAGTAGGTTACTTTGACAATGCTGCATTCATAACCAAGTGGGAAGGTGGAAATGACCAGTTGTGAAGTTGTAAGTACTAGTTGGATGCGTGCACATGCTTTGAACTCATTGAGTAATGCCGATTGGCTAATGGCCAACAAGCTGTGTCAAGCATAAACTAAAAGTACAACTATCATGCTTGTAAACAAATTATAGTGTTCAAAAACCATATTAATAGATTGTTTTTTATAAATAATATTTTGTTGTTGCATTTAACTGCCGAAAATTATGTTATCGAGGTATCCTAATTTTCTTAGTAGGTTACGTGAGAGGTCAGCATGTGGGAGAAGTCAGAGCTCAGGGATGATAGAGTTGAAGGGGCGTTCAAGTGATTTTTCCCAGTCAGTATGTGGTAAATACCAATAGTGTGCAACTGCGCCCCTTCTTCTGTGTGCAACTCCGCCCCTTCTTCTGTGGGGTTTATCCGCAGCTGGTATCCAACGTTGTGCATTAACGCCACCTACTATATTGGAGCGCCCCTGCCTCCCGCCTGTCCTAACTTAAAAATGGACCAATAAAAGTATAGAGAGGAGTTCCTGCAGATTGGGAATGCCCACATGCAGGAACGCCCCCACACTGTGGGCTGCAATTGCACCCTTCTAAATACCACCTTCCTACTTGTATCTGAACGCAGGATCAGAGCACCCGCCCCCTCATGAATAATTCAGCAGCCCCTCGCGCCTCATGCTACTGTATGAGAGCGTTTTCAACACACACAAACATCTTCGTAGCAATGTTTGGTTCTTCTTATGCAGTCGCGTAATGAAATAGTTATTTCTTCTTCACTGGGTGGTTATTATTGGAGGCAAATTGAGCGCAATTCCGGGATTTGTTCCTTCCTCAAAACCTGGAGTAGGAGGTACCTCAGTGGGAGAAGGACGGAACGATCGAACACGTCGAATCTTTACGCACGCTCGCGAAGGCTGTGTTGTGGTCCAGCTGCTTACTGGAAATCTTGCTGAAACGTTAGCTAGCCATTGCACTGACGTTTACCTACGAACTGACACGGGTGTAATGGTCAGTCGGACGTTCTTGCCTCGGCTTATTTGACAGTGGAGGGGGTGAAAAAAAATCAAGGTACGTGACAGCGAATGACAATTACAAGGTAATGTTACATTTGAAACGCGAAATTCGAATGAGTTGGCTGAATGACGTTAGTCCTAGCCAAATAATGTGATGTTCTTTAGCGTTCGGTGTCTGCTGTGCTAGCGCTTGCTATATATCCGCATCAAAGAGTCCCAAGCATCTATTGTATTGCAGGTAGCTAGCAAACTGACATAGTTACCATTCGCTATTTGACAACCATGTTCTTTTCGAACATGTTTTTTACTGTAGTTATATTTAGCTGGACAACCTAAAGCCACACAGTGAACAATGTGGCCATTCAGTTACACAAAGAAACCCCTTTTGTGTATTTTTCTTATTGACGAATATTCCATCGCCATACGCCTCAAACTGGTTTACTGGACATCTTTGAAGTTAGAATGACAGCTACCCCTCTGGCTAACGTTAGTTAAATAGAGAAGCTGTGTAAAGTTATTAAGAGTCATTATACCCTTGGTGAATTACACCATGACATTTGCTGAATTACTTTGTAAACCAAATGTATAAATGCTCCATTAATGTGCATTCAATGTCCTAGCACCAGTTTACTTAAAATGCATGGGGGTTGTAAATGCATTAGTGCCATGATGGGTTATGTGTTTCTTACATTTCCAGTGGTGACAGAACTGGGTCTGGTTTCTGAAAAGCATCTTAAAGAGAAATGTAAAATATATATATATATATATATATATATATATCTCATATTCTTCATCTCTAGCACCAGACCAACATCACTATATGTCAAATGGCGTGTTTCTATGTTTTCTTGATGTTGGGGTGGTGCTGGAGATTATGAAGTTGAACAATTTAGAAATGGCCCTTTAAGGCTAAATTTGTCGTTAGAACCTTCGTAGGAGCATAGTTAAATCTCTGAGCTGTTTCCCAAAACCTTCCTTAATAACGTTGCACTTGAAAACGATTAATCTAACATGCTGACCAGACCTCATGTGTGTCCGCGCTATCGCGCGCATGTTGATTTTGTCCATTAAACAGTTATGGTAATTTAGAAAGCCTATGATCGCCAGAACGGCCTTAAAAAATAAATAAAAATTGGACTGCCGTTTAGGGTTCTAAAATTAGTTTGAACCCCATTGTGAAATCTTTTATATTTCGCTACAAATCGAGATATTAAATATTGATCCATTCTGACTACATTTGTCGTCACACAGGACCACGTGTTGACACAGAACTATTACGGACTGGCAGGCCTAAGGGAGGCTCACACCCTCATGCACGCTCTTTGCATGTGCACCCAGCAGTGTAGGGTTGACTCTCTCAGGCAGGATGAAATCGACTACATCGACCATGATCCTTTGCTAGTTACTACCACTTTCACCATGATCCTTAGCGTTTTTTGTTGTTGTTGCCATTCAGACCAATTCAGCAGTATGGCGCACTTCAAATTCAAAGACTTCTGGCTTCATGCGTCATCGGGAGTTTTGCATAGCAATACACGGATGATGTCAGCGCTATTACTATCTACTGGTTTTAATGTCTATGCTTGCAGGTGACAGAGTGGTTCAAATGATTGACAGGTGGATTGTGGGCTCAACAGTGAATTCACCTGCACACATGCTTGATGGCTTGACCGTGTGAATAGACCTAGCAGCTGAGAATGCTTCAGTAGGCTACTGTACAGTCAGTCATTCTTTGACATTCAGTGACCAATTATTCACTCAAACACCTCTTTGCGACCTCCTTATTCCCAAAACCTTTCCTCAATCACTTATCTTTCTTGAAGTGACCGTTATGGATAGGCTACCTACAGTAGAGTAGTCCATGGACACTGACAAAGGGACCCAATATTTGGGCTTGTTTACTTATTCTGCTAATCCCGTTTCCAAACAGCAGTCTTCAAACAGCATGGTCAAATTGCCTCATGGTGACGCCATAAAATGAGCTAGCTTAAAATCAATAAGATGAGTGGAGCTTGTATTTTGGGTGAACCATCCCTCTAAACATATTAAGCCCCCTTTCTCCTACTTATAAACATTGTTGGGTCATGAATCAAATACTCTGACAGCCTACTGGCTAGGCCATTTTAACTAAAACACAACCCAGATTAAATAATCACACTTGGCCAGTGCCTCCAGGGTGAGATTTTTTTTTATGAGTGACACGTAGCAATTTCTTTGTAACTTTCATTTACGTGCCGGAGGGCAGCTGTGGAAAAGTGATTAGGGAAATGATGTGCAGCGGGGTCTAGGGTTGGGGGCTTTAGCAAGGTACTTCACAGAAATAGCCCCAGCTGTCACAGCAGACATCAGCAATGATGAAATTGTCCCAGATTGGGGTGTCTGTTGAGGAAATAACAAAATCATAATTAAGTTCAGCCAATTGATTTACCGGCTGGAGTGGCTGCTTGGATCTTGATGATGAATGAGTATGGAAGGGCCTTAGCAAAACTACAGTGAACTGGGACCCCACTAGACCAAGTGAAAGGTTTTATGACATTGATTTACCGTAATTTCCGGACTATTAAGCGCACCTGAATATAAACCGCACCCACTGAATTAAGAAAATGTATATTCTTTTGAACATAAATAAGCCGCACATGTCTATAAGCCGCAGGTGCCTACCGGTACATTGAAACAAATTAACTTTACACAGGCTTTAACGAAACACGGCTTGTAACAAAAATAAATAGGCTTTAACGAAACACGGCTTGTAACAAAAATAAATCGTCTTTAACGAAACATGGTTTTTAACAAAAATAAATCGTCTTTATCGAAACACGGCTTGTAACAAAAAATAAAAAATTTGCAGTAAACAGTAGCCTACCAAGAAAGTCATTGGTCACTATCTTCCTTCTCCTGTGCACTGAAACCACTGAACCCACTCAGAGTTGAATAGCCTCAGAATTGCTTCATCCGATATTGGATCGTTTTCATTGTCGCTCTCGTCACTTTCATCCGGAGGCAAATCCCCCGCTGAGCCCTCTTCAACACGCAGCAGTCCAGCCTTTCGAAACCTGTTGATGATAGTGGATCTTTTGACAATGCTCCACGCTGTCAGGACCCACTGGCAGACTTGACCATAAGTTGCTCTTCGCATGCGGCCCGTTTTAGTGAAGGATTTCTCCCCACTTGTCATCCAAGCCTCCCACTGAACACGGAGCGCCACCTTAAATGCACGATTTACACTGATTTCGAGTGGCCGCAAATACTTTGTTGTGCCCCCAGGAATCAGGGTGACAAAATGACTACCGTAATCAGAATGATGGGAAGTTTGAGCGCGCTCAATTTAATCTAAACAGTAAACAAAAAAGTTGTTTTGACCTTAACCCGTTCGGCAATTTCATTGGTCTAATGAAAGCTTCATGCCGCCAAAAAACTGAGCACGTCACAGAATGTGTTAAAAAAAAAAAAGCGGGAAAAATCCATATATTAGCCGCATCATTGTTTAAGCCGCGAGGTTCAAAGTGTGGGGGAAAAAAGTTGCGGCTTATAGTCCGGAAATTACGGTACTTTTATTAATTCTACCTTTTAACATGCAATGAGTGAAAAGATGTACAGGCTGCTGAGGGAAGCCAATTAGATCTGACCTAGAATAAATGTGACTGGCAAGTAGCCTACTTCCAGCTGTCCTGGGCAGTGTAATTTCTCAAAGTTGCTAGTCTTGATGCCATAGGCCTACTTGTTTACTTTATTTCTTTATTTTATATATATATATTTTTTTTTTACCCGTTTTCTCCTCAATTTTGTGGTATCCAATTGGTAGTTAGTCTTGTCTCATCGCTGCAACTCTCGTACGGACTCGGGAGAGGCGAAGGTCGAGAGCCGTGCGTCCTCCGAAACACAACCCAGCCAAGCACAATGCTTCTTGACACAATGCCCAGTTAACCCAAAAGCCAACCGCACCAATGTGTCGAAGGAAACGCCGTGCACCTGGCGACCGTGTCAGCATGCACTGCGCCCAGCCCGCCACAGGAGTCGCTTGTGCGCGATGGGACAAGGACATCCCTGCCGGCCAAACCCTCCCCTAACCCAGACGACGCTGGGCCAATTGTGCGCCGCCCTCTGGGTTTCCCGGTCGCGACTGGCTGCGACAGAGCCTGGACTCTAACCAGGATCTCTAGTGGCACAGCCTTAGACAACTGCACCACTCTGGAGGCCCTCCTACTTGTAGTATACTTATGTTGAATATACAACATTTTTGTTATTTTTTCTAAGCTTATTGCTCTAATAAGCTCTTCTGACTGAGGTTAAATGGGGTTTACTTAAAAGTCTGAAGAGAATGCAGTCTCAGGAAGCACCTCTCCTGCTACCACTAACTCCTGGCTGCTACCAAGATATACCGCTATGATGGGAAAGTCAAGTCAACACAACTAAGACAGTTGTGCCAGGTGTTACAAGCAATTTAATGCTTCCTTTTAAAAATGTCTGAAGCCATTTTCCAGTAGAATGTTATGAAACAATGTAAGATTGATTTAGATGTTTTTAATACCTCCAATGCAGCCCAATCATTTAGCCTAGTAGAGTATTTGATTGATAAATGGCTTCTTTGCACAACATTATAAAGGGGGGCAATGTTATGGAATTGTCACGGCTGCTACTCTTCGTTTAGGGGAACCTTGATTATTAAACACAGTCACAGTGTTGTCTGTCTGCAGTCAGATATGTAAATTGAAGTCTGTGCTGCGTGCCTGATGAGCTGCTGTGACTCTCGCATGTAGTAAATCCCCATAACTGCCACACCTCCAATACTTAGAGGAAAACCTGAGCTGCTGCCATGCCTTTACTGCAGGGTCATTAAAGGCCATGCCATGCCATGAAGTGAAGCTGCATTCATTAACACCATCTCAATTCATCCCTTTGCTCCCAAGCCTCCCACCTCAGGTTTATCTTACTGGCTGCCTGTTTGTCAGACTCACACATGCACGCGCACACACATGCACACCTTTCTCCCTTTGCTTTGATTGGGATGAGATTATCAATGGTCACAGCTGTTTCACCTTTTGGTGTTTGCTGCAGCGATAAAATGGTTGAGAATCTGACATGCAAGTAGATTTTCCTCTTGAGTCACATTTGGAGATGGCATATTGCTGTGCTCAACGCAGTATGACGGACTGTATGTTCGAGCAGCAGGTTTGGCTTGTCCTACTCTTCCGAAATGGGCTTTCAATATGTTTGGCTGAATACTGTTATAGGACAGTCTTTCTCAGATGTTTTCCCATTTATGTCATTTATTACAGAATGTTATTACAGAATTGGGTGCCTATGCATCCAAACTATGGAAAGACGATTGACGTCTCTTCTTAAAAATGTTTGTGTGGAATCACAATAAAGGGATTGTAACCGACTGTAACCATCAACATAACCTAAAGAGGTCCTTCAAGTTCAAAAAGCAGCAAAGTTGTTGTAAGTGACTGTTTTTTTGTTGTTGAATCCAGTCCAACTTGTGAGAAAGCCTCACCCCATGACTCTCAATTACCCACAACCTCTTACAGGTGGGCTCTCTCTCTGCTGTCGCCTGGCTCTTATCTCCATGCCCAACTTTACTTCCTACAGGACACAATTCAGCTGGCCCCATAGACAGAGTAGGAGGGGGGAGGTTTTTGGCGTCTGGCACTTTTTTCTCTCTGGTCTAGGTCTATGCAGCATGCATTCCTGTGGGCAAGATTTCATTGTCAGTGCCACTTAACTAGTGCTAATAATATCAAGGAGACTAACGAGGAGGCTAAAAGTTCCTGTTGAGACCACACATCAGGGTCAGTAATGCTTTGTGTATGCTGTGTGGGTGTGTGTGTGTGTGTGTGTGTGTGTGTGTGTGTGTGTGTGTGTGTGTGTCTTCCGTTTGCTGTTTCTTTTATGTGGGCCAACGTCGATCTGGTTCCAAGATACCAACAGACAAGACTTTTGGTTACAATACCGTATTATTTCCTGATATCGAATCCTGAGTGAGAGAGAATGTTTGGATTATTTGAGGTTACTAAAGCACAGACCAATACCCCTAGCTTATAATAATATGATAAGAACTGGCCCTAGTCAACCAAACTCGGTTTCTTGTTTCAATCGCCAAATATTTTTATGTTGCCACACAGTCAAGGTGATATTTCTCAGTAGTAGAGATGACCAGGGACGTTATCTTGATAAGTGCGTGAATTGGACCATTTTCCTGTCCTGCTAAGTATTCAAAATGTAACTAGTACTTTTGGGTGTCAGGGAAAATGTATGGAGTAAAAAGTACATTATTTTCTTTAGGAATGTGAAGTAAAAGTTGTCAACATTTTACTTGGGGGTCATGTTGTGAACATCAAGAGAATGCTGAGTTACCTTGCATGTTGACATATAAGTGGTTCTATTGTATCCTCTCCTTCCTCAGTAAGCAATATCAAAAGAACTTGATTTGAAGAAGTGTTGACTTGAACCATAAGAGCTCAGCTGAACGATGGGGAAAATAATTCAGCTAGCGTCAGACAACCAAGTCTCTGGTGCAGTACAACTTGTTTTTAGCAAGTGTTAAATAAATAGAGGGATGTATTTCTTTTTCTGTCCCACAGCAGTTTAATTTAAATGGACCACTGAACAATACTGTCTACACTACAGCAAGCAATGTGTCACCTGCTTTCAGAGGGGAAAAACAGCTGTGAATGCAGCCATTTTCACTGGACCGCAGTGTTTGCCTAATGGAATGGATTTGTAAATTCTCATAAATGTTATCATTGAGGGATGACCGCAGTCACTCCAGGAAGCGGCCCTTGTCACCGCTCATATTCAGGAGGCCAGTGTGATTCTACCATGTTGAGGTGACAAGACTTCCGGCTCCATCATGGAATTAGCCTAATTTACATCAGCTCACCCAGCTCAAACATTCACATCTTTCAGTTTCACAAATGATCCATTTGCTTATATTCTACTTTTTGAGACCAATTTCATCCAAGTCTCCTCATTAACAAAGCCATAATTGTTCTCCTTTTGTCTTTTTTACATGTTAAAATGAAGCCGACTCTCAAGCTCAGGATTAGAACAAAATAAACTGTAGTATCATCTAGCATATGTTGTACCTAGCACTGCAGGTAGACTGAAGAGGAGTATCTTACAGATCCTTTCTGGCAACCTCACCCCCAGGTTTATTCAGTCTCTAGCTCAGACTTCCAGGACTCCACTGAAGTCCCAGTACATGTCGTTTCCAATGGAGCGTGCCACCAGGACCTTCTGATCCGATCAGATGGCTGTTTTGACACCATTCCTCCCTCTTCTATTCCCCTCTCTGAGGCCATCATCTCGTTCCTGCCATCCACGCATTGGTGCCACCTCGTCTTCAGAGACCTCGTACATATACTGAACAAAAATATGATTGCAACAATTTCAATGATTTTACTGAGTTCATATATTTTACTGAGTTCATATAAGGAAATCAGTCATTTGAAATACTATACATGTGCATGTAGGCTTTGGGGTGGAAGCAGTTCAGGAGCCTTTTGGAAGAGGTGTTGTCGTTCCCTCTTCGACTGTGTTGGTGTGTTTGGACCATGATGGATCCTTAGTGATGTGGACACCGAGGAACTTGAAGCTCTCCACGGTCAAGACTTTTGTATCAACATGACTACTTTCTCTCTGATTTATTTTTTATTATTTCATTAGAGAATGACATCCTAGCTCAAGTCCTGCGTTTTCTCACACCAGAAAGAAATGGCTAATAGGACTATTTATATCTAATAATATCTCAAGCTAATATGGCTCCTGCTTGTGAGCAAAGAAAGACTGAGTGTACTGTTTCTTAGCTCAATTGCAGCCACTGTTTCAATAGAAATGGTCCTGCAGATCTCCCATCTGAACTCAATACAAAGGCGTCTGAGGGAAGAACAAAAGGGACAGGTATTAAATTGTCCTCATCGGTCTTTCTAAGTTGTTACATTGGACAGTACCCTCCATTTTTTTTTTTTTTTTAACAGACATATTGCTTTCACCTATAAACACATTTGCCCGAGGGGGTACAGATTGTGGTTTGCATGGTGGTTGGCATTGACATATTTTAATATGTCGCTTGACCAGCTAGGCTATGTTGGATATTATTAATAAAATTACTGGAGTGCATAGAATTTGCTTCTAGATGTATATTGGCCTAGCCTACATTTGAACTGAAGCACTTCAGTGCCTTCCTTTCCCCCTGCACTTGAAAATACAGCCTCTCCATGGCTCTGAATTACTTCCATTTGAAAAGCTGATTTATAGATAATCTGTCATTGATTTCAGAACATCATGCACCAGGTAAGGCTGTGTGTGTGCGCACTTCTTTTTTGTTGTTGAGGCTACTCAGATGCTCCACTTCCTGGTAGAACCAATCAAGACTGACCATTAAAGAGAAATCTTTCACAATGCAAGTGCATTCATGTATCTGGAGGCTACCCTAATCTGTGATGATTGGTCGTACTCAGTATGAGAACACAATCAGTTTTGAATGCTGTTCTAGAGAAGCATCTAATCCAATAGCCTATTTCTCTTTTGGGTGTAAATTTCAACCTCTAATATCTCCATTTGTAAATATGTTCTCCAAATGGGTAATTATGAGCTCATGTATTGATTCTTTCATCTGCACCGCTAATTCTCTCTGACGGATAGGCCTAAACAGCAAGCATTTAGCCCATGTTTGTTGGTGTTTGCGGTCTTCGAAATCTGAGTTTTTCGACCTTCACCCGACTTTACATCCCCTTCAACCTTCTCCTGAAGTAACAAAATAAAAAACACTCCTCAAGACGACCATGATTTATTTTCCCCTCCAGTTTTATAGAGTAGACCCTGAATATCTGTTTTCGAATCAAATTTTATTGGTCGCGTACACATATATTTTGCAGATGTTATTGCAGGTGCAGCGAAATTCTTATGTTTCTAGCTCCAACAGTGACGTAATATCTAACAATACACACCGTCTCAAATAAGGTCGACCATTTTTGATTTTTCAACACCGATACTGATTATTGGAGGACCAAAAAAAGCCCATGCCGATTAATCGGACGATTTTTATTATTTATTTATTTATTTATTTGTAATAATGACAATTACATCAATAATGAATGAACACTTATTTTAACTTAATATAATACATCAATAAAATCAATTTAGCCTCAAATAAATAATGAAACGTGTTCAATTTGGTTTAAATAATGCAAAAACAAAGTGTTGGAGAAGAAAGTAAAAGTGCATTATGTGCCATGTAAGAAAGCTAATGTTTAATTTCCTTGCTCAGAACATGAGAACATATGAAAGCTGGTGGTTCCTTTTAACATGAGTCTTCAATATTCATAGGTAAGAAGTTTTAGGTTGTAGTTATTATAGGACTATTTCTCTCTATACGATTTGTATTTCATATACCTTTGACTATTGGATGTTCTTATAGGCACTTTAGTATTGCCAGTGTAACAGTATAGCTTCCGTGCCTCTCCTCACTTCTACCTGGGCTTGAACCAGGAACACATCGACAACAGCCACCCTCGAAGCAGCGTTACCCATGCAGAGCAAGGGGAACAACTACTCCAAGTCTCAGAGCGAGTGACGTTTGAAACACTAGCTAACTACCTAGTCATTTCACATCGGTTACACCAGCCTAATCTTGGGAGTTGACAGGCTTGAAGTCATAAACAGCGCAATGCATTGTGAAGGGCTGCTGGCAAAACGCACGAAAGTGCTGTTTTGAACGAATGCTTACGAGCCTGCTGCTGCCTACCATTGCTCAGTCAGACTGCTCTATCAAATCATAGACTTAATTATAATATAACACACACAAATACGAGCCTTACGGTCGAATCCGGAAACTATCATCTCGAAAACAAAGCGTTTTTCCTGTCAGTGAAATACGGAACCGTTCCGTATTTTATCTAACGGGTGGCATCCCTAAGTCTAAATATTCCTGTTACATTGCCCGACCTTCAATGTTATGTCATAATTACGTAAAATTCTGGCAAATTAGGTTGCAACGAGACAGGCGGCCCAAACTGTTGCATATTCCCTGACTCTGCGTGCAATGAACGGAAGAGAAGTGACACAATTTCATGTTAGCAGGCAATATTAACTAAATATGCAGGTTTAAAAATATATACTTGTGTATTGATTTTAAAGAAAGGAATTGATGTTTATGGTTAGGTACATTGGTGCAACGACAGTGCTTTTTTTCGCAAATGCGCTTGTTAAATCAACACCCGTTTGGCGAAGTAGGCTATGATTCAATGATAAATGAACAGGCACCGCATCGATTATATGCAACGCAGGACACGTTAGATAAACTAGTAATATCACAACCATGTGTAGTTAACTAGTGATTATGTTAAGATCGATCGTTTTTTTATAAGATAAGTTTAATGCTAGCTAGCAACTTACCGTGGCTTCTTGCTGCCCTCGCGTAACAGGTAGTCAGCCTGCCATGCAGGCTCCTCGTGGAGTGCAATGTAAGGCAGGTGGTTAGAGCGTTGGACTAGTAACCGGAAGGTTGCAAAAACGAATCCCCCCCTGAACAAGGCAGTTAACCCACGTTCCTAGGCTGTCATTTAAATTAAGGATGTGTTCTTAATCTGACTTGCCTAGTTAAATAAAGGTGTCAAAAAAAAAAAAAATATATATATATATATATATATATATACTGCTCAAAAAAATAAAGGGAACACTAAAATAACACATCCTAGATCTGAATGAATGAAATAATCTTATTAAATACTTTTTTCTTTACATAGTTGAATGTGCTGACAACAAAATCACACAAAAATAATCAATGGAAATCCAATTTATCAACCCATGGAGGTCTGGATTTGGAGTCGCACTCAAAATTAAAGTGGAAAACCACACTACAGGCTGATCCAACTTTGATGTAATGTCCTTAAAACAAGTCAAAATGAGGCTCAGTAGTGTGTGGCCTCCACGTGCCTGTATGACCTCCCTACAATGCCTGGGCATGCTCCTGATGAGGTTGCGGATGGTCTCCTGAGGGATCTCCTCCCAGACCTGGACTAAAGCATCCGCCAACTCCTGGACAGTCTGTGGTACAACGTGGCGTTGGTGGATGGAGCGAGACATGATGTCCCAGATGTGCTCAATTGGATTCAGGTCTGGGGAACGGGCGTGCCAGTCCATAGCATCAATGCCTTCCTCTTGCAGGAACTGCTGACACACTCCAGCCACATGTGGTCTAGCATTGTCTTGCATTAGGAGGAACCCAGGGCCAACCGCACCAGCATATGGTCTCACAAGGGGTCTGAGGATCTCATCTCGGTACCTAATGGCAGTCAGGCTACCTCTGGCGAGCACATGGAGGGCTGTGCGGCCCCCCAAAGAAATGCCACCCCACACCATGACTGACCCACCGCCAAACCGGTCATGCTGGAGGATGTTGCAGGCAGCAGAACATTCTCCACGGCGTCTCCAGACTCTGTCACGTCTGTCACGTGCTCAGTGTGAACCTGCTTTCATCTGTGAAGAGCACAGGGCGCCAGTGGCGAATTTGCCAATCTTGGTGTTCTCTGGCAAATGCCAAACGTCCTGCACGGTGTTGGGCTGTAAGCACAACCCCCACCTGTGGACGTCGGGCCCTCATACCACCCTCATGGAGTCTGTTTCTGACCGTTTGAGCAGACACATGCACATTTGTGGCCTGCTGGAGGTCATTTTGCAGGGCTCTGGCAGTGCTCCTCCTGCTCCCCGCACAAAGGCGGAGGTAGCGGTCCTGCTGCTGGGTTGTTGCCCTCTTACGGCCTCCTCCACGTCTCCTGATGTACTGGCCTGTCTCCTGGTAGCGCCTCCATGCTCTGGACACTACGCTGACAGACACAGCAAACCTTCTTGCCACAGCTCGCATTGATGTGCCATCCTGGATGAGCTGCACTACCTGAGCCACTTGTGTGGGTTGTAGACTCCGTCTCATGCTACCACTAAAGTGAAAGCACCGCCAGCATTCAAAGTGACCAAAACATCAGCCAGGAAGCATAGGAACTGAGAAGTGTTGTGTCGTCACCACCTGCAGAACCACTCCTTTATTGGGGGTGTCTTGCTAATTGCCTATAATTTCCACCTGTTGTCTATTCCATTTGCACAACAGCATGTGAAATGTATTGTCAATCAGTGTTGCTTCCTAAGTGGACAGTTTGATTTCACAGAAGTGTGATTGACTTGGAGTTACATTGGGTTGTTTAAGTGTTCCCTTTATTTTTTTGAGCTGTGTGTGTGTGTGTGTGTGTGTGTGTGTGTATATTTATTTATTTATTTATTATATTTTTTTTAAACGGCAAATCGGTGGCAAAAAATTACCGATTTGTTATGAAAACTTGAAATCGGCCCTAATTAATCGGCCGACCTCTAGTCTCAAAACACTGGCAGGAATATAAATATACTCTTTCCATGACATAGACTGACCAGGTGAATCCAGGTGAAAGCTATGGGCCCTTTATTGATGTCTCCTGTTAAATCCACTTAAATCTGTGTAGATGAAGGGGAGGAGACAGGTTAAAGAAGGATTTTTAAGCCTTGAGACATGTCTTGTGTATTTGTGCCATTCAGTGGGCAAGACAAAAGATTTAAGTGCTTTTGAAAGGGGTTCGGTAGTAGGTGCCAGGCACCCGGGTTTGAATGTGTCAAGAACTGCAATGCTGCTGGGTTTTTCACACTCAACCGTTTCCGTGTGTATCAATAATGGTCCACCACCCAAAGGACATCCAGCCAACTTGACACAACTGTGGGAAATGTGGCTAGCATCCCTGTGGACCGCTTTCGACACCTTGTTGAGGCCATGCCTCGATGAATTGAGGGGAAAAGGGGGTGCAACTCAATATTAGGAAGGTGTTCCTAATGTTTTGTACACTCAGAGTATACAGTTGGAAGTCGGAAGTTTACATACACCTTAGCCAAATACATTTAAACTCAGTTTTTCACAATTCCTGACATTTAATCCTAGTAAAAATTCCATGTCTTAGGTCACTTTATTTTAAGAATATGAAATGTCAGAATAATAGTAGAGTGATTTTATTTGAGCTTTTATTTCTTTCATCACATTCCCAGTGGGTCAGAAGTTTACATACACTCAATTAGTATTTCGTAGCATTGCCTTTAAATTGTTTAACTTGGGTCAAACATTTTGGGTAGCCTTCCACAAGCTTCCCACAATAAGTTGGATGAATTTAGGCCCATTCCTCCTGACAGAGCTGGTGTAACTGAGTCAGGTTTGTAGGCCTCCTTGCTTGCATACGCTTTTTCAGTTCTGCCCACAAATGTTCTATAGGATTGAGGTCAGGGCTTTGTGATGGCCACTCCAATACCTTGACTTTGTTGTCCTTAAGCCATTTTGCCACAACTTTGGAAGTATGCTTGGGGTCATTGCCCATTTAGAAGACCCATTTGCAACCAAGCTTTCACTTCCTGACTGATGTCTTGAGCTGTTGCTTCAATATATCCACATCATTTTCCTACCTCATAATGCCATCTATTTTGTGAAGTGCACCAGTCCCTCTTGCAGCAAAGCACCCCACAACATGATGCTGCCACCCCCGTGCTTCACGGTTGGGATGGTGTTCTTCAGCTTGCAAGCCTCCCACATTTTCCTCCAAACATAACGATGGTCATTATGGCCAAACAGTTACATTTTTGTTTCATCAGACCACAGGACATTTCTCCAAAAAGTACGATCTTTGTCCCCATGTGCAGTTGCAAACCGTAGTCTGGCTTTTTTATGGCGGTTTTGGAGCAGTGGCTTCTTCCTTGCTGAGCGGCCTTTCAGGTTATGTCGATATAGGACTCGTTTTACTGTGACTATAGATACTTTTGTACCTGTTTCCTCCAGCATCTTCACAAGGTCCGTTGCAGTTGTTCTGGGATTGATTTGCACTTTTCACACCAAAGTACGTTCATTTCTAGGAGACAGAGCACGTCTCCTTCCTGAGCGGTATGACGGCTGCCTAGTCCCATGGTGTTTATACTTGTGTACTATTGTTTGTACAGATGATCGTGGTACCTTCAGGCGTTTGGAAATTGCTCCCAAGGATGAACCAGACTTGTGGAGGTCTACAATTTTTCTGAGGTCTTGGCTGATTTCTTTATGATTTTCCCATGATGTCAAGCAAAGAGGCACTGAGTTTGATGGTAGGCTTTGAAATACATCCACAGGTACACTTCGAAATGACACACATGGTGTCAGTTAGCCAATCAGAAGCTTCTGAAGCCATGACATCATTTTCAGGAATTTTCCAAGCTATTTAAAGGCACAGTCAACTTAGTGTATGTAAACTTCTGAACCACTGGAATTGTGATACAGTGAATTATAAGTGAAATAATCTGTCTGTAAACAATTGTTGGAAAAATGACTTGTCATGCACATAGTAGATGTCCTAACCGACTTGCCAAAACTATAGTTTGTTAACAAGAAATTTGTGGAGTGGTTGAAAAACGAGTTTTAGTGATTCCAACCTAAGTGTATGTAAACTTCCGACTTCAACTATATGTAGATAATGGTGTGTATGGACAGTATATGAGTAGAAAAGGTTTGTACGGCAGTAGTTATATAGAATGAGCGTTTTACCACTAGACATCTGTTTCCTTTTGCAGATAATCAGAAACTGACATGATCCCCAAACAGACAGCTGTTACCTGGACGGACGGTGCTACCGAAAACTGTATCTGCTTTATTGGTCCCCTGCAGGATTGAGTTGTAAAGAGGAGGGCAGGACGATACGTCTCTATATTACGACATATGCTGCACTATGCTAGACACAGTGCACACATGGGATTCTTGTCTGTTCCATGGATGAAAACCATATCATAGTGCTGAAGACTGGATAGAGAGAAAATGTCTTCAAATCTGGTTCATTGAGTGGATTCTCCACCCAGCCGTCCTGTTTTAAGGTTTAATGCCTCACATGGGCATGGAACCTAATTGCTTTATACGGCGGCCTTGAGAAAGCGGACACCACTTTTAGCCCATTACCCTGCATAAAATGGATGTTTTTTGCCTCCTATCTTTTCTCCCACACTTATCTTTTCTCCCACACCTACATAATGTGACCATTTGTGCGTGGTGCTAGGAGATGGCCTTTTGTTATGCATTAGGCTATCGCTACCTCGGATTGTGTCCATATACACTGGTGACCACTGCTCCCCATTCCCTGCCCTCATTACAGAGGTAATAGAATCAGCCTCTGTCCCCTGAGCACACAGCCTTCCATACGTTTCTCATCAGCTCATTCCCACCAAGCCTTCCATAAGCCTCCAGTGATCATTGACTTTGAACTACCTCCAACGAGCACATGTGATCAGCACGGGCCTGTTTATTATGCAGGTTTATAGGGGGGGTGAGCTCCACCACGTCCCCATTCTGTCGCTTCCGCTGGAGACGGGGAAGGAAAAAAGGAGACAATCTACTGAAATTCAGAGTAGAGAGAGGATCTGGGCTCTTTCAGAAGCCTTTGTTTTTCATTGCTGCATTTCTCTCTTCATACCATCTATACCTAACACTAGATTATAGAAGAGTGCTGATTTTAATCTTGGCTATATAACTGTTATAGGTAACGTATGTAGCGTCTCCACCGTTTGTCTATATAAACGGAGGAAAGCCAGCCAGTTCTGTATCTCCTACTGGTGGAGTGGAGCAGTGACCTCCCACTGTGGGGCTGGTGGATTCCTGCACTCTGCTGTATCATTAATGAGATTGTAGCAGAGAAAGGGCAGGGACAGGCCAACGTACAATAGCCAGACAGACGGAACAGAACAGAGAGGGACAGAGAGAAGACTGGCAAATATGGACTGAAAATAATGGGAGAGATGTTAGGAGGGAGAGGGTAAAAAAGAAAACAGTTCCAAAAACATGGGGTAGGAGATGGAGAGCTTAGCGACGTAATGGAGGTTCATGGGCTGAGTTACAATTGGCCTACACGACATGGCTCTTTAAACAGTGGAGACTTCTCCTCCATAGACTGCAGGCAGGTCTGACCACAGCCAGCCCCATAGACAGAACACTATCTTAAAGTATTCACCAGGTGTTTATACAAGAAGACACCATTCTGTGTGTGTCACCTGTTTCTGCTTTAGGGTGTGGCCCTCCTACAGTAGGAGAATAGACAGATATAGGCTATGCCCTCTGTTTACTCTACCTGTTCCTAAAACCGTCTTCTGGTGCACTGCACAAAGAGGTCTATGTTGTCCTTCTACTGTTTACGCAACAGCTGCTACTTTATCAGTAGTTTCTCATTTATTCCCTGTAATAGCCAATAGCCTACTTTGAAAGAAATCATACAGATTTCAAAGGTGTGTGTGTGTGTGTGTGTGTGTGTGTGTGTGTGTGTGTGTGTGTGTGTGAATAAATACATTAAATTGGGGTGCAAAAAAAAAAATGGACGGTTTTGGGCCGCCTGCTGCCGATCCCTGGTAGAGATAGGCCTACACCTGCTGCCATTTCAATGTGACGTAAAAGGAAGTTAGATAGTGGATCATCATGACATCGCTGTTAGTCTGAGGGAGGCTCACATCTGGAGTTCCTCCTGTTATCACAATCGGTGATCTCAACTGGGACTGCAACTCGGATGGATGGAGTTTGCTGCCTAGCAGATGTGAAACTCCAGCAAGTTCGTCCCAATCTAGAAAGAGCTACAGCAGCAGTGTAATGCATGACCACGATGAGAGCTCTTCTTCAACTTGCCTCATCTTTGATTCTTGTCTCTCAGCCTGGTGGGATGATGGCAATGGCTTTAGGAATCAGCCCTGAATCACCCTTCATTCATCTCCAGGGTGGTTTTTGATAATTTCTCAATCAACTGGCCCAATCAGCTCTGAATCACCAGGTTTTGTAGCTCTGGGCTACAGAGTGCCACTGGTGCATTTGCTTCTCTTCTGGATCAATATGGCCACTACTGTTGTTATGAAAGGTACCTCCAATGAATATCCTGCTTGTATTTATCAGATCCTGGTCTTGGAGGCCTGAGGCTGAGCTTAAGATGTAGGTCAGCAGCATCAGAACTACAGTTTGAAGGGATATTTTCCCAAGACATGAAACCATTATGTAAATGAGGTATGGTCAATTCAGCTGAAACAGGCTGCATATTATTGTTTTGGATGAAGCGAGAACAATACTCCTTTTGAGGCATCTGAAACTACGTTGCACCAAGTGACATGCAGAATAATTATGTGGTATATGACATGCATAATGCTCTCTCTTCAGTAGTGATGCATCGATATGACATTTTTGGCCAATTCTGATTCCGATATTTTCCTTGCCAAAAAAAACCCCGATACTGATAACCGATATTTCAAATTTTAGCTGCTTTTTAACCTCCCTGGGCAAGGTGGGACGCTTGTCAACAGCCAGTGGAATCGCATGGCGCGAAATACAAATACCTCGAAAATCCCAAAACTTCAATTTCTCAAACATATGACTATTTTACACCATTTTAAAGACAAGACTCTCGTTAATCTAACCACACTGTCCGATTTCAAAAAGGCTTTACAACGAAAGCAAAACATTAGATTATGTCAGCAGAGTACCCAGCCAGAAATAATCAGACACCCATTTTTCAAGCTAGCATATAATGTCACAAAAACCAAAACCACAGCTAAATGCAGCACTAACTTTTGATCTTCATCAGCTGACACTCCTAGGACATTATGTTATACAATACATGCATGTTTTGTTCAATCAAGTACATATTTATATCAAAAACCAGCTTTTTACATTAGCATGTGACGTTCAGAACTAGCATTCCCACCGAAACACTTCCGGTGAATTTACTAAATTACTCACGATAAACGTTCACAAAAAACATAATTATTTTAAGAATTATAGATACAGAACTCCTTTATGCAATCGCGGTGTCCGATTTCAAAATAGCTTTTCGGTGAAAGCACATTTTGCAATATTCTGAGTAGATAGCCCGGCCATCACGGGCTAGCTAATTTGACACCCACCAAGTTTGGTACTCACCAAACTCGGATTTACTATAAGAAAAATTGGATTACCTTTGCTGTTCTTCGTCAGAATGCACTCCCAGGACTTCTACTTCAACAACAAATGTTGGTTTGGTTCCAAATAATCCATAGTTATATCCAAATAGCGGTGTTTTGTTCGTGCGTTCAAGACACTATCCGAAGGGTAACGAAGGGTGACGTGCGGACGCGTATCGTGACAAAAAATGTCAAAATATTCCATTACCATACTTCGAAGCATGTCAAACACTGTTTAAAATCAATTTTTTATGCGATTTTTCTCGTAAAATAGCGATAATATTCCGACCGGGAGTCGTTGTTTTCGTTCAAAGACTGACAAAGTAAAATGGACTCTTCACGTGCACGCGCACACCCGTCTCATTGTTCTCAGATCGACCACTTACCAAATGCGCTACTGTTTTTCAGCCAGTAACTGCAGAGTCATCATTCAACGTTCTGGCGCCTTCTGAGAGCCTATGGGAGCCTTAGAAAGTGTCACGTTACAGCAGAGATCCTTTGTTTTGGATAGAGATGACAAAGAAGGCCAAGAAATGGTCAGACAGGGTACTTCCTGTACAGAATCTTCTCAGGTTTTGGCCTGCCATTTGAGTTCTGTTATACTCACAGACACCATTCAAACAGTTTTAGAAACTTTGGAGTGTTTTCTATCCAAAGCTACTAATTATATGCATATTCTAGTTTCTGGGCAGGAGTAATAACCAGATTAAATCGGGTACGTTTTTTTATCCGGCCGTGAAAATACTGCCCCCATCCATGACAAGTTAAAAAGCAAATCATGCGATTATCTGAGGACAGCACCCAGCACACAAATGCATAACAAATCATTTTCAACCAGGGAGTTGCGACACGAAAGTCAGAAATAGCGATATAATATATGCCTTACCTTTGAAGATCTTCTTCTGTTGGCACTCCAAAAGGTCCCAGTTACATTACAAATGGTCCTTTTGTTCGATAAAGTCCTTCTTTATCCATAAAAACTCAGTTTAGCTGGCACGCTTCAGTCAATAATCCCTCCTTCAAAATGCCTACAAAATGAATCCCAAACGTTACCAATAAACTTATCCAAACAAGTCAATCAATGTTTATAATCAAACAATAGGTACCCTAGCTAGCAATTATTGACACAAATAAACTATAACATTTAAGACGGAGAATCGTTATTGTCTTTACCGGAGAAAAATACCAAAGAACTCGCTCTCATTCAAGCACTTGGAAACGCTACAGCCAAAATGGGAGCTACCTCAAAAAACTAAAATTTCTGGCTCATTTTTCCAAAAACCAACCTGAAACTCTTTCTAAAGACTGTTGACATGTAGTGGAAGCCATAGGAACTGCAATCGGGCACGATTTCGCCCTATTATAAAAGTGCCAGCCATTGAAATCAGTGGTAGGATGAATGTTATTTTTTTGGGGGGATGGTTTGTCCTCGGGGTTTCGCCTGCCATTTCAGTTCTGTTATACTCGGACACTATTTTAACAGTTTTAGAGTGTTTTCTATCCAAATCTACCAATTATATGCATATCCTAGCTTTTGGGCCTGAGTAGTAGGCAGTTTACTTTGGGCACGCTTTTCATCTGGATGTAAAAATACCGCCCCCTATCCCAAAGAAGTTAACCTAGTAATATCATCAACGATGTGTAGTTAACTAGTATTTATGTGAAGATTGTTTTTTATAAGATAAGTTTAATGCTAGCTAGCAACTTACCTTGGCTCCTTGCTGCACTCGCGTAACAGGTGGTCAGCCTGCCACGCAGTTTCCTCGTGGAATGCAATATAATCGGCGTCCAAAAATGCCGATTACCGATTTTGTTATGAAAACTTGAAATCGGCCCTGATTAATTGGTCGACCTCTAATGGAGAATACAGTGGGAAATATATTGGAGGACATCCTTCGAGTTGGGATGCACACCATTGTTACTGCTACATTTGCTGTGATATACGTTACAGAGCTCAATGCAACTTTAATCAGAGGCCTTTATCACATTCATCACTCTTCTTGCTCACTGTCGTCTCGATTACTGTTTGTTACGCTTACTTTAAATCAACTAGTCCCATTTTCTATCATTGTCACCCTCCCTGTTAAATTTTTCCACATAGCTTGGAATGAAATAATTACTCACATAAGCTGACTGAAAGCAGTTTAGATGGGAACATTTGTCTGTGGTTTTTCAGGTCTGTATTTACAGTTTCTAAAGGGTCTCTTGGAAGACCAAGCCCTCTCAGGCACTTAAGCCCTATAGATACCATGCGCAGACCTGTAGGATGAGTCATACAGTGGATTTTGTGTGTGTGTGAATGTAGGACTGTCTATTGTCTACATAAGTGCAGGAAGCACTGCCTGATAAGAAAGAAAGATAAATTAATAACCTGGGCCAAACCATGTCCCCGCACTCCACAGTGAGAGAAATCATAATGTTCCTACCCATGTCTGTTTCCTGGAATCTGTTTATAAAACAACCTGCTCCCTGTCTCTCTTTAACTCCTCTACCCTCCTCTCATTTCCTCACCATCCTCCTCCTCCTTGTGGGCTGACCGTAATGGAGAGAGGCAGTCACTCCGGTTTAAAACCACCTCCAAACAGAGAGATGGGGATGAAATGAATATTAGAGGAGAAGGAGAGGTAGACAGAGAGGACACCGCCGGTCACGGGCAGATCCTTCTTCCTGGACTGGAATCAGTAGGGTAATAGCCAGAAGGGACCTGGAAGGCACCAGCATGGAGCCGCTGCAGCCTGTACAGGAATTGATCTCCCAGTTTATTTCATCCCTGCTTTATGGCACTGGCTGTATCAAACCTTGGTGAATTTGCTGATTCTGCAGCGTGCTCACTTCATCAACACTGTAGTCAAACAGCTGACCAGTCTCTGATACGAAGACGTATTAGTGTTTATCTGTCTTTGCCAGACCGCATTGGACCTCTTTGATATGACAATACATCAACTTTGAGTATGCATTTATCATAACTAGAAACGGAGGGTGCTCCCGCAAGCTGTCACTAAGAATCTTTGATGGCTTTCTGTTGTAGGCACAAAATATTTGATAATGCGCAAACACCCTTAGGCTTATGTGCATTATGGGGGTACATTTGTTTTGGCTTTTTCGTAGCTGTGTGTCATGTGTATTACTGGTATGACAAGAGAAAGACAGACATGCAGTGTCTGAAGCCAGCACTACAAACAACACCCTGTTGGCCCTCAGACACATTGCTCCGATAGAAGCAGAGCAGAGACGTGGCAGGCAGCATATCTTCGTGTGTGTGAGAGTGCACTTTAACAAGATGGTAAACCTGGAGTTTCTTACCAAGGCTTACAAGCAGCATTAGCCCCAGGGCAGATAACAACATCTGGAGTGGCTCAAGTCACCACTCAAAGACTGCCTTATATTCTCTCTCGCTCTCTCAAAACAGTAGCTCTTAAGAAGCTCTGGCTAGGGTTCTGGTCAGGGGAATCGACAGGCTAACATGAGGCCAGGGCTTTTTCGTTTGGTTTTTACTCGCTTTAGGCTACATCCCTAATTTTCTTGGCTGTTGTTCTCTGAGCACGAGTGAGGGATTGTTCAGCGTTGTACCCAAGGGATTTTAGAGCTTGGTTTGACTCGGAGTCAAAAAATGTAATTATACAGGAGGACAAATGATCTGTTATGAAGGCAGATGGATGGAGCCTTCTAACCAGGCAGACACAAAGGGCCCTGATGATATTCTCTGGTCATACATAATAGCTAGGACTATTTCCATTGATATGTAAAAATGGTTTTGTCGTGTTTTGGAACATAGACTAGTATTAGATTAGTATTACTGTTGCTTTGTTCCCTCAGCCACTAGCATTGGGCACAGGCTAAGAAGGCTTAGGGGCGCGATCCTATCATTCCTACTCTCCTCTTGTATGCAGAGATTAGCACACTGACACACATTGGTGGCTTGCCTCGTTTCAGCTATAAGCTCAATCAATGAGGGCTGTTTACCTTCACACATACACTCCCCTACGTATTTATTTGGACAGTGAAGCTAAAACATTTTAATTTGGCTCTGTACTCCAGCATTTTGGATTTGAGATCAAATGTTTCATATGAGGCTACAGTACAGAATGTCACCTTTTATGTGAGGTTTATTTTCATATCGGTTTTAGAAATACCATAACCCCCCCCCCCAAAAAAGAAAAAATTATAACCTCCCCTGTTATTGTTAATGGTGAGGTTAGCATGTCTTGGGGTATAATTTTGTGTCTAACTTTCGCACTCATCATTATTCAGGATTCATTCATATTTGTAACTTTTTTTTTAACAAGGCAAGTCAGTTAAGAACAAATTGTTATTTACAATGACGGCCTACCCCGGACAAACCCGGACGATGCTGGGACAATTGTGCGGCGCCCTATGGGACTCCTAATCACGGCCGGTTGTGATACAGCCTGGAATCTAACCAGGGTCTGTAGTGACGCCTCTAGCACTGAGATGCAGTGCCTTAGACAGCTGCGCCACTCTGCATTCATGATTATAGCATCCACATTAAGTGTTAAAAATATATTCTATTCACAAAAAAAGGGACTCCAAAATGAACAAACTTCAAATGAATCTAACAAGTTTGTAGAGTCAGAAGCTTGATGTAGTCATTGCGTGCTAGGAATATGGGAGCAAATACTAAACTTTCAACTACTTTAATACACATAAGTGAATTTGTCCAAATACTTATGACACCGTCAGAAGGTCAAGTGCTTTCATTTGTAAATGGTGAAACAGATATGTATGAAAATACCCTAAAATAAAAGGGGACATTTATGTACCCTCATATGAAACATTTGATCTCAAATCCAAAATTAAAGTTTTTGCTTCGCTGTCCAAATAAATACGGAGTGTGTGAAGAGACATGAGAGGCACTCAAATATAGAACATGGGTTGCTGGAGACTGATATTGCAGCTTTCACTCTTGCTGATGTGTAAGTCTGCACTCTCATAGGCCATTTATTTATAGACATATTTGCATAAGATATTTCAGACTTCATGGCTCTTCTCAGAATGGTTTAAACATTAGAATCAAGGCATAGGCAGATGTGATTTATATGTGTGCCATTTTGGAGGCATAAATATAAATTGGATTAGGCCTACATTTTCCTCTTAGAAAAAATGCAGTTAAACATCATCCTGAACAGAATATTAGAGATAAATGTATCTTTATCGGTGTCTCTAGACGTGACACCGGCTCCCCTCTTTTAAAGCCTTTTCCTCAGGGGCTACAGAAATTATATTTTCTTCTGAATATCTCTTTCTTTCTCTCTCTTCCAATCTCTCTCTCCCTCTTCCGGATGGTGGATTTTGTCCTTGCTAGGGCACAGGGCTCTCCGCTGTTTCAGCACACGGTGCTGGCTAAAAATACCTCTCCGCCCCTCTGGTCCAGCATCCAATCCTCAGTGTGGGAGTGGGAAGAGAGATGGAGGGAGAAAGAAGCGTTAGAGGAGGAGGAGAAGAGGGTGCGATGGAGGGAGGGGGAGTAGACTGCGTTTCATCCTGGGTTGCACCGGAATACAGAGACACTGAAGCACTTCCAACGCAGGAGCTCCACAGCCTACTCTGCCAAAGCTCTCCTCTCCGTCAGCCAGAAGCTTAGGTCATTATAGATGTGGGTGTGGAGAAGGGATTGGCCACTTCTATGAACAAGTCAGTTTACACTGTGGATGTGATAGAGGCTGCTACTTTAGTGCAGCCATGCAATCAAAAGGATGTTGCACACATGATTTAAAACTAACTTCCGTCATTCATGTTATTCTTGCCACACTAATATGAACTCTTACCTGCTTTTCCACTTCCTAGAACAAACCTCAGACCATTGCAAGAAAATTGCTAGATGTACTGCAACTGAGCTCTCTTTGTTCTTGATGGCTCACTCGGCAGCAGCTATTAGAGCTAAGCTCTGTCAGGTGATCTTCTTTTGTTTAGATCTTCCTGGCTGGTACAGTAGGCAACCCCAAAAGGCTTCTCCCTCTAAGGTCAGGGTCATTAAGTCAGGAGAGAGAGTCTTACACCTTGGCTACACCGTGTGTTTTTTTTTAAAATAATTCTATCCCCACTAGATGCGATCATGATACACAGGTTCAAATACCAGAACCAACTACACTATTTTTATTTCACCTTTATTTAACTAGGCAAGTCAGTTAAGTTCATATTTACAATGACGGCCTACCCCGGCCAAACCTGGACGACGCTGGGCCAATTGTGCGCCGCCCTATGGGACTCCCAATCACGGCCTGATGTGATACAGCCTGGATTCGAACCAGGGACTGTAGTGATGCCTCTTGCACTGAGATGCAGTGCCTTGTGTGTTTAACTATTTATGTGTGTTTGGTAGCTATTTAACTGTACTATAATTTTTTCAAAGACCACAAAAAATTGTAATATCGTTATCAGTATCGTTCAAAAATGTCATATCGGTGCATCACTAGTCTGAGAGTCTTTAGGTGCCTTTTGGCAAACTCCAAGCGGGCTGTCATGTGCCTTTTACTGAGGATTGGCTTCCGTCTGGCCACTACCATAAAGGCCTGATTGGTGGAGTGCTGCAGAGACGGTTGTCCTTCTGGAAGGTTCTCCCATCTCCACAGGGGAACTCTGGAGCTCTGTCAGAGTAACCATAGGGTTCTTGGTCACCTCCCTGACCAAGGCCCTTCTTCCCCGATTGCTCAGTTTGGCTAGGTGGCCAGATTTAGGAAGAGTCTTGGTGGTTCCAAACTTCTTCCATTTTAAGAATGAATGATGAAGGCCACTTTGTTCTTGGGGATCTTCAATGCTGTAGTAATGTGTTGATACCCTTCCCCAGATCTGTGCCCCGACACAATCCTGTGTCAGAGCTCTACAGGTAATTCCTTCGACCTCATGGCTTGGTTTTTGCTCTGACATGCACTGTCAACTGTGGGACCTTTTTATAGACAGGTGTGCCTTTCCAAATCTTGTCCAATCAATTTAATTTACCACAGGTGGCCTCCAAGCAAGTTGTAGAAACATCTCAATGATGATCAATAGAAACAGGATGTACCTGATCTCAGTAACAGAGTCTGAATACTTAAGGTGTTTATTATTAAGGTGCAATAGGTGTTTCTGTGTTAATTTCTGTAAAAATGTCTTAAAACCTGTTTTCGCTTTGTCATTATGTGGTATTGTGTATAGGTTGAAGTACAATTTTTATTCAATTTTAGAATAGGGCTGTCAAGGGGTCTGAATACTTTCTGAAAATACTATATATTAATTTCAGGACAGGTTGAAATGCATGAAACATTCATGAACATTTAGCTAGATTTGTCCTGGGAGATGAACATTGGGTTATTATTTTACCTGATCATGCATATGGTCCTTTCTTAAAATCTGTTTATTTTTTATACACAGAGAGCATGTACAGAGAGAGGGGGCCTCATGGGCCGACTTCTGCTAATGGATGGGCTAATGAATTCTTAATTGACTTTTAGAGGAAAGGCTCCTACTTTCCCACTCCAATCTAGTGCCATCTCCAGGAGAGCACTGGGGGAGGCCCGCTCAGCAGATGTCCCCCTGAGGTTACTGTGGGTTTCATTAGGAAGATGGACCTAGGGAAGACATGCCAACCATATCCCCATGCTTTAGGGGCAAAGGAAATGGATAAGGCACTTTTTCCAGGAGATGAATTAGGCCTAGTAAAATCTCTTACCAACATTGGAGCTCAGCTCCAGCTCAATCTCATTTTTAACCATCACTAAAGCTCACTATGTGTCTGTCTACCACAGAGTTAACAAAGGTCAATGTTTCTGAAGATATCATCCATTTCCCTTTCCCTCCATTATCCTCACATTTACAGTGAGAAAAATGACAGTGACTGTTTTAATGGTTATTTTTATTTTACCTAAAAGTAGATTATATTTCTCTTGTCTATTAAAATAAGGAAAATGCTTGAGCAATCAAAGGGTAAATGAAAAAGCCATGAATATCTTTCCACCATTATTTTTGGTTTGTTTGTACGCGCTAGCATGAACAATGACTTCTGGGGATGATGGCAAGCAAATTGTCATGCAAATGAGAGAAACAAATTCATACATCTCATCTCGTTCAGTGGGTTAGGCCTTACATTAGGGGTGTAAACGTTTAAACGTTAAAACGATTCAACGAAATCGGGATCTTTAACGTTAAGAAAGAACTCAAACCGTTTTTTGTTTTTCCCCCCACAAAATTACAATCACAGCTTTATTTTCCTTGTTATAGCCTAACTAGACGATAGGCTATAAAGGGCTGGGGAAAGTTGTATAATTTAAATAAAACCAGAGAGGAAGAGGTGAACTTTGGTGAATTTGGGAGGCATGCAAGACAGATTACCAAGACATATGCGCTCCGTGTTTTTTCAGCGTATTTTTTTCCCCCCACACTTTTATTTATTTTTTGCCGATAGATTGGCCTAGTGCATGGTTCTGACTCTGTCTGCCAGGTTAGCCGACCTGCCTATGCTGTGCCTCTCTCTCTCCGTCCCTTGCTAGCTCGCTATGAAAGATGCAAGTGTTTTGATTAGTTGCTGTACTTCCGATGAACACTGTCTCCTCCTTTCCAAAAATATGGAATTTAAGAGTCGATTTCTAGTGGAATCTAATCTTGACACGCCGAAATGGGAGTCGACGCTGGGAGTCGACGTGCAAGGAGTCAATTCTCCACCACTCATTCTTAACCTGTTGGGTCTAGGGGGCAGCATTTGCACGTCTGGATAAAAAAAATGTACCCGATTTTAATCTGGTTACTAATCCTACCCAGTAACTAGAATATGCATATACTTATTATATATGGATAGAAAACACTCTAAAGTTTCCAAAACCGTTTGAATGGTGTCTGTGAGTATAACAGAACTCATTTGGCAGGCAAAACCCTGAGACATTTTCTGACAGGAAGTGGATACCTGATGTGTTGTATTGACTTTAAACCTATCCCATTGAAAAACACAGGGGTTTAGGAATATTTTGGCACTTCCTATTGCTTCCACTAGATGTCACCAGCCTTTACAAAGTGTTTTGAGTCTTCTGGAGGGAGATCTGACCGAACAAGAGCCATGGAACGATGATGTCCCATTAGACACCTGGCGCGCTAGTTCATGTTGGGTACCCTCGTTCCAATACGTTATAAAAGAGTATGCATTCGTCCACCTTGAATATTATTCATGTTCTGGTTAAAAAAGGCCCTAATGATTTATGCTATACAACGTTTGACATGTTTGAACGAACGGAAATATATTTTTTCCCCTCGTTCATGACGAGAAGTCCGGCTGGCTTACATCATGTGCTAACGAGACGGAGATTTTTGGACATAAATGATGAGCTTTTTTGAACAAAACTACATTCGTTATGGACCTGTGATACCTGGAAGTGACATCTGATGAAGAGAATCAAAGGTAATGGATTATTTACATAGTATTTTCGATTTTAGATCTCCCCAACATGACGTCTAGTCTGTATCGCAACGCGTATTTTTCTGGGCGCAGTGCTCAGATTATTGCAAAGTGTGATTTCCCAGTAAGGTTATTTTTAAATCTGGCAAGTTGATTGCGTTCAAGAGATGTAACTCTATAATTCTTTAAATGACAATATAATATTTTACCAATGTTTTCTAATTTTAATTATTTAATTTGTTACGCTGACTTGACTGCCGGTTATTGGAGGGAAACGATTTCCTCAACATCAATGCCATAGTAAAACGCTGTTTTTGGATATAAATATGAACTTGATAGAACTAAAAATGCATGCATTGTCTAACATAATGTCCTAGGAGTGTCATCTGATGGAGATTGTAAAAGGTTAGTGCATCATTTTAGCTGGTTTTATGGTTTTGGTGACCCTGTCTTTGACTTGACAAAACATTACACACAACTCTTGTAAATGTACTGTCCCAACATACTCTAAATTTATGCTTTCGCCGTAAAACCTTTTTGAAATCGTAAAACGTGGTTAGATTAAGGAGATGTTTATCTTTCAAATGGTGTAAAATAGTTGTATTTTTGAAAAATTTGAATTTTGACATTTATTTGGATTCAAATTTGCCGCTCTTGAAATGCACCTGCTGTTGATGGAGTGCACCACGGGTGGCACGCTAGCGTCCCACCTAGCCCCAAGAGGTTAACAGTTGGAAAAATGGTGCGCGCTGGGACCATCAGGTTAGAGTGGCAGCGGCCACGCGGTGTGGAGCGTTTGTGTGGCCTGTGCAGAGGGGAGAGAACAGGGATAGACAGACACATAGTTGACAAGGTACAGAATAGGCTACGCTAATGCAAAGGAGATTGGAATGACAAGTGGACTACATGTCTCGAATGTTCGGAAAGTTAAGCTTACGTTGCAAAAATCTTATTGACTAAAATGACGAAAATGATACAGTACTGCTGGCTGGTGGAGTAGGCTAGCTAGCAGTGGCTGTGTTGTTGACTTTGAACGTGTAGCTGGCTAGGTAACCTCAATAGTTTCAGTACTACACCTTGTCATGATACAAAAGCAACTTTGTAGCTAGCTAACATAACACTAATCAAGACGTTCCTTTGTAATGTATTTAGTTTCTACAATGCTGCTCGTCGGTAATAGTTGGCTGGGTTTGGAAAAATGGCGTCGCGGGGGACGGAAATAGCTGGCTAGCTAACCTCGATAATTACTAGACTACACAATTATCAAGCTATGACAAAGACAACTATGTAGCTAGCTAGCTAACACTGCACTAGTCAAATCGTTCCGTTGTAAAGTATTAGTATCTACAGCGCTGCTAGTCGATAACGGTTGGCTAGCTAGCAGTGGGTTAATGATGACTAGGTGTGTTGACTAAGTCTGGCGTCGCGTCGCGGCTGGCTAGCTAGCCTCGATAATTACTCTAACTACACAATTATCTTAGATGCAAAGACAGCAAAGATAACTATGTAGCTGGCTAACTAACACTAACACTACACTAATCAAGTCGTTCCGTTGTAATGTAATAGTTTCTACAGTGCTGCTAGTCGGTAGAAGTTAGCTGGTTGGCTAGCTAGCAGTGTTGACTAGCTAGCTAGCAGTGATGACTACGTTAGGAGGACGAAGATAGCTAACCTCGATAATTACTCTAATTACTCTAAACTACACGATTATCTTTGATACAAAGACGGCTATGTAGCTAGCTAAGAAAAATTGCTCAGATCAAACAAATCAAACCGTTGTAATGTAATGAAGTGTAATATTACCTGTGGAGCGAAGCGCAGTGCGACTGCTCGCTTCAAACCGAATAAACAACATAATGCACTTTTACTTTCTTCTCCAACACTTTGTTTTTGCATTATTTAAACCTAATTGAACATGTTTCGTTATTTATTTGAGGCTAAATTGATTTTATTGATGTATTATATTAAGTAAAAATAAGTGTTCATTCAGTATTGTTGTAATTGTCATTATTACAAATAAATAAATAAAATCGACCGATCAATCGGTATCGGCTTTTTTGGGTCCTCCAATAATCGGTATCGGCGTTGAAAAATCACAATCGGTCGACCTCTAACACACACACACACACACACACACACACACACACACACACACACACACACACACACACACACACACCCAGTCACGGCCACAGCTTCCCAACATGTGTGCTGCTATCTTGGCTCAGTGCTACAACTCTCTATATAGAGCCATGCATTGGATTGCTGCAATAATAACCAATCTCTGTGTGTAAGGTCATCTGTCTTGTACTGTCGTTCTCCCGGTATGTCCCTGTGTGTGCAGAATGGAAGCATGCACGGGTCTGAAATGGAAAAGGAATCTGTTGAAGAACCACATTATGTTCTTGAGATCAGGAGATCACACTCTGGAGGAGGTTGCTTATCCTGTTCCACAGAAGAGCCACTGAAATACTCACATTTGGAATGGTGGCGATGAACACTATTATCTCATATACTTGGGTGCATTATATGTTTTGCGATTCTCACAATTCTATATCTATTGCGATTCGGTACTGTGATTTTATTGCGATTTGATGTTCCAAACATATTGTTCACCTTGTGTCTGCTGCAGATGGACAAGAGAGCCATGAAAAAGTCATTTTTGATCAGTCATGGAAATAAAAGTGCTGTAAATAAATTGGCTCCCTATTGTAAAAAGAAGATGGAGAGGAGAACAAGCTGTGAAGGAAAAATACTGGAGTTTTGGTGCTGGTACAGCCAACTGGCGCAAAAATAATATTGTGATATTCTCCAAATGATACAAAATATCAAAAATAATATCCCGATATGTTACTGTATTGATAACCATCACTTGTGGCTTAACAGTCTAAGCCTATATGAAATTAATTACATCTATCATAGTTTACTGATACCAAAAACCATTACAATAGGCTGTTTTAATAACCTGGATGACTTCAACCTCGAGGAATGAAGAGAAATCAGAGAAATGCAATGACTCATTTAATTCACTCAAGTTTCAGTTTAGAGGGACATCACGGAATAGAGTGATATCATGACGCTCCAGTTTAGAGTAACTGAGAGATTGTCCCTTATGGGGGGAAAAAATGTATTTTGAGATTCGTCAGTAGAATCCGCTTTTTCCCTCTTTGCATGTCAGGAAATGAACACCTCCCAGTTGGAGGGATATCATTATTTTGTTTGGGCTTAGCTTGTGTGACTTTAAGCCTAGTGGTTTAGAGCGTTGGGCCAGTAACCGAAAGGTTGCTGGATCGAATCCCCAAGCTGACATGGTAAAAATCTGTCGTTCTGCCACTGAGCAAGGCAGAACGACAGATTTGTACAGTTGTCCCGCAGGCGCTGACGACGAGGATGTCGATTTAAGGCCGCCCCCCGCACCTCTCTGATTCAGAGGGCTTGGGTTAAATGCGGAAGACACATTTCAGTTGAAGGTATTGAGTTGTACAACTGACTAGGTATCCTCCTTTCCCTTTGTACGGCCAGTAGATTTCTTGGCAGCCTCCCTTTTCATATGCAGCCAGTCTTCTCCCTGACCCAGTTGTCAGACAGAGACCATCAGGTGTGAATCCCCATCCTCTCACACTTCCTGTGGCAACGTCTGACTACAGTACTGGCGTGTTCTTCCAACACCGACTTATTATCCCCTCAGGCTATTCAGAGCAAGACATGCCAAAGTTCTACAAGCTTCCTCAGACATCTTGAACACAGCACCTATGACTTTCCTCACCCTTGACTGCTCACACTGAGACTTCAGTCTCGCCAGGCAGAGTGCTACTCCTCACAGTCCCAAGGGACTGACTGTGAAATTGCAATTTTCCGCTCTGGTGGCACGGCGATGTGTAATTGACTTAATGAGATGGATTTTGGAAGGGATGGTAAAGGGTGGGGGATGGCTAATTTTAAAGGAGGTGCCAGTAGAGCTCCTCAAGCCCAGAGAAGGCTCTTATCTCGTCATACTCTGGTCCTTCTCTGGCACATCCTGACTTCCTGACCCACAAAGTAGTCTCACGCTAGTCATAATTTCTAGGGTCCTATTGTCTACTTGATGTCTTTGGACTGTTGATCTTGAGGATCACTCAAGGAATGACCCAAGTCTTCAGGATAGACCAGGGATTGATGTTGAGTGTTGTTTGGATATGCCGTCAATGTCATGGGACGTTTTTGGTCTGAACACCTCACTGCAAATTTGAGACTGGATTTATAGAGATATCACATGCATTTTTGACCTCAGAACATTTTTTTGCTGTACACTGGATAACTGGCAGCAACTCAGGACCCCACAGATGAAGGTCCAGGTCTCTGGTTAGGCATCAGCCTTGTATGCACAAAACTCAAAATCATTGAATTGCCTGATCTAAATAATGGCTTTATATTAGTTCATAGCGAACTGTGTTGTTCAGTAACTACTGAAATGATTTGTTTATGATGACAGGTGCCATATGCTATCGGAGCTGGAGAGAATTACTGTTGCCCTGATGGGTACCTCCAAGCGCACGGTTGGTATTTTGTGTTAACAGTAATTAAGTTTGCTACTTGCATTCTGCTATTGCTGGGTGTGAGAGAAAGATGCTTACTATTTTTTTTTTTTTATGTAGTGTTTTTTTTGTGGGATTAAATTTGTAGGACTGAGCTGTGGTAACTCTTATACTGACTGCCTTTCTCCAGGGGTTGAAACTACATGTACCTTCACAACCGCAGTGTAGTTAAATGTGGTAACACTAAAATGTTATTTTTTTTGTGCTAGTATTTTAATAGCAAGCTAGGTAATGTTCTTTCCAAAAACAAAACATTTTGAGAATATAATGATGCATAACTTTATGCAAAATCAAGTAGTTATTATTGGACTCTGAGAGGAGCTCTTCCTTGATTACATCATTATGAAACCAAAGGCACTAAAGCACAGATGGATATAACGCACAGATCCCGCTGTGCCACAAGAGACAAGGATCCGGGAGAAGGGAGGCATGGCTAAAATGTGGGTCTAAGCCCAGGAACAAGAACCCCCTGCTGGGAAAGACTGAGATTAAATGTGCTCGGTATATAAAGACATGGAAAGCTGGTGGAGCGACCGCAGTAAGGTCGGTCCTGACTGACAAATCTGACAGGCGTAACCCTTGGCTCTGTGTTGGGTCCTGGCAGAATGCTAAGAGGATGGAGGACTGGGTGTCTACCTGTCACCTCTCCTTCCCTTCTTTTCTGCCTGTCCTCACGCATCAGCCCTGACAGGTTTTCATTTTTTTTACTGACCTGTCACTGACCACAGAAAGAACCGGGATGGCTTCTCGCCAAGCCCTTCCCGCGCCACAGACCCCTTGCCCCTCTGCCTGGGGTGTTAACCCTGCTAAGCCCCCTTGGCAGGAGCACAGCTGGCCAACAGGAAATGAGAGCAGATCAGGCTGCTTTTAAGGGAATGAGAGATGAAGTTGGATGGCTGAGAGGGGTGTTGGGGAACATGAGGGGGTAGGAGTGGGGGGACCAATGTTATTTCACACTAAGGGACGACAAATGCAGTCTGCCGATGGGGCAGTGGGCACTGAAATAGCAGCGGTGCCCTGAGGAGGAAGAGAATCTGCTTCATTGAGTTTCATTCTGTGTGGAATGAGTCTTCTTTTATTTGTTTTCTTGTCTGGCTGTCACCTCCGGTCTGATAGGCAAGCAATAAATTAAACCCTTTTGAAAAGAAAATCATACAGTCAGAACATAAAAAATAGAATGAGGAACCAGAACATTCTGATGGCTCATCTCTCCAGAGATATTAAAGCTTAGTGTCTCTCTCTGTCCACCACAAATATTTAGTTTTGTTTTTAAGTTGCACAGAAATTATACTTGGCTGAAAGGAGGGGGTTTTAAACTCCCCTCAATTCTTCTTCCCCATATATTTTTATCCATGTCGTGCTTGTCCTCTGACCTTCTGTTGCCCAGTGCCCTTAACGCAAACAATGAATGGCCTAAATATATATAATATGGGTAGCAAGTAGGGGGGCAGGCATTAGGGCAAGTCCCCTATTAAGAAGATGCAGGACCATTTTTTGATAAGACAAAAGATATCTATAAATATCAAAATGGTCAACCAGGACACATCGAGGGCCATTCAAATCTGAAATTCACTTCCTGGAGAAAAGGATGCAAGTTTTTGGTGTACGCCACAGAGCATACTATCCTCTCATCGCAAACATGAATGGTACACAGGATGTATCTGTTGAATGCATCCTATGACCCATGCGTTGTGGGTTATTCAGTAGTGTTTAGGATGAATATCCTAAAGATGCAGGCTATCCGACTCCCACTCCTCATCATCTTGTAATCAAGATTTTGATCAGCTCGAAGACAGATGGTTTGCCTGAGAGCCCCCTCCCCCTTCCCTTCCTCCGATCCTGAGCTCCAGTATGCGTGTCTAGGCCAGAGTTATCCAGACTTACGGAATGACACCCACCTCCCTCTCCACCTCCATCTCACCCCCCCTACTTCACTGAGCCTTGGCGTCACCATGGAGTTGGGGTCATCCATCTAGCGCTCGAGCTGTGCTAAAATTAGTGCAGCACTTGGGAAACTTAAGCTGGCAAAGTGCCATGTCATTGTGCTCTACTGAAACTGTGATATCTACAGTATGTGTTGGGTTTTTCAGATCCCTCAAAATGAGGCCAAAAACGGACTGTTTTTAACACACATATATCTAATCCTGGTAACATCTCATTACTGAACAGTTTTTTTGTATCAAAACACAAATACAAATAGACTGATAAGGTTTTTTGCAGCGTAAAAGATCATCCCAGCTTCATTTCACACAAAAAACATCCAAATGTAGGCTAACCATTGCTCATCTTCTGGAGGGCCACATAATGCTACATCTGGGGACCAGACCAGATACTGGAAACAATTGACTCTTTGCCTCTAACATCTCCATTCTTCAGTAAATGTCCCCAGTAAGAATGAGGATCTGAATGAGCACTGTTGGCTGTGTGGTTTGGTTTGCCGTACCTCATTATCCTTCTCTCTGCATACCATTATACAACTCACTTCAGCCAGCTCTACTCTGAGAAGGCAACAATCGAGGCTTTCATACCGTAAGTGCAATACACACACTGCTTCCCAAACGTCTGGAACTTAGAAGTTCTTTTCATAACTCTGTAGGAGTATGGTGAGGATGCCCACGCACAAGGAGGTTTGGGTGTGGCAGCCCTAGAACAGCCTCTAGTCTCCTTTACCTCAGGACTGCTGATGACAACTCAAGAACTGGATAGCCTTCCATAGCCATGTCCCATCTCGTGATGTTAAGTCAAGTTAATTAGCTAGTAGGCCTACATTTGATATGTAGTACGAGTTGACGCTGCTTTTGTAAGAGCTACTTGATTCCGTTGTGAAGAGACTGTGACTGGAGTTGCCACGCTTGACTGACTGGAGGTCTTTGGTGCCCTGTGGTTGAGAGGGGCTCTGTTAAACACAGGACAAACAAACAGCTCAGAGCTTCTCCAGTGTGGAAATCCTAGTGCTGTGCTCAGCGACTCCAAACCCTCACCCCCTTCTTTCCGATCCTGTCGTTATGGCAGCGCGACCCTGCGGCTGTGCTCCATGTGTGTGTCTCACAGCATGTCTTTTGGGTGTGTGTGGTTTGAGTATCTGTCTGTGGGTGGGTGGAGATTTTCTTTCTTCTCCTTTTGACTTTGTCCATTGTGCTGTGTGGCTTGTCTTGTTCTCTGTGGTTTCTTTGAGCATAGCGTTTGTGTGTGCTTCCTGTGTGTCCAGGTGTGTGCGTGTCTGCCCCTTCATCTGGGTATTTCATCTTCATGTGCAGCCTGTTTTATACCTTCCCCTCATTTCTTTATCTCCACTCCTCCTTGCTCTCGCCACCCGAATCTCCATCTCTCTCTTTCCTATTAGCTCTTCACATAATGTCTGTTTTGTTTAGAGTGCCCAGCGACTCGTAGCCAGGATTTGCATGTGTGACAGATCCCATATTCTCTCCTCCCTGCCCGGGGCCATCACCCGCCAGAGCATGTAGGAGTCCAGGGCTGCCCTCTCAGACAAAGTGAATGATCTCTCTATCGCCTCTCAATCCTCCCCCAGCAATTCAGTCACCCTCTCATTCAGCTGAATAGGGACCCGCGGATCGCAACCCGCCAACACATCGGCCATTTTGTGGCTTGAGTAAGAATCAGTTTGCTTTGTCAGAGTGAGTATTGGTTGAAGCATTCACTGTAATATGGCTAACTTGGCCCTGCTATTGTCTGGTGGTGGGTGGATGATGGTGTAGGCTACTTCAAGTTACGCTGCCAACCTGTTGTACGCTGTCCAGAATTCAACTTGATACAACTAAATTATCCAAGCACCTTCCTTTCCTTTGACTGAACTGGCTGGCTGTGTGCTGGATGACTGAACTTGTGTGTGATGAAAAGTCCCCTAGTCCAGTGTGTATGCTTTCTCTGAGTGGAGGGGCTCTAAGCTTACTCCCTCAGCCAAAGACAAATAACTTAACTGGAAAATCACCCCATTCCCTTAGTGGATTTGGGGTATTGAATAATATCCCTCTGTGTCTGCCTGTGCATGTGTGTTTGTGTGTCTCCTTGTATGTCACTTATTTCTTGGGGGAAATATCTCTTTACTTTGACTAGTATTGGATCACTCTGCACTGTTAAAAGCTATAAAGCATAAATAACAAAGGCACGCCTCTCTTGCTCTGTCCTCACTCTTCTCTCTCTTCCTTCTGCTCTCTGCCTTTCCTGGCCAGTTTAATAGCCAAGAGCACTGCTAAATATTGTTTCAATTCGACTAGTACCTGAATGCGAAAATAACACATCAATTCCACATGAGATGTCAGCCAGTACAGTTTGTGCAAGCCTCTTGAGTCTGAGCATTGTGTTAGTCTTCCACATGTAGGTATATTCCCCTCGACCATACATGTGTAACGCAGCCTTTCTTTTGTTATCATAAAAGCCAGTGCTGCAAGAGATTGGGGCCTTTGATGATGCCTTGGGGGAAATCATGACATCATAGAGGATGTGCAACTTTCTTGCAGTTGAGCAGGTTCGGGTGTCGCTTACTTAAAATCCCTTGACTCGCTCCAGTCTACCGGGCTGCTCCTCCGCTTCTCATCTGTCATCTCTGGTGTTTTGGGTGTAGCTACTGTAAGTTGCTCTGGATAAGAGTGTCTGCTAAATGACAAAAAATGTAAATAGCTCAGTCTTATCTGTATCACACACCACAATAACATACGGGGCTTGTGTGTTGCATGCAAAAAGGAGCCTAGCGTTGCCCGTAAGTTCACTTTTAGAAAAGGGGCCTTACCTCAGTTATGTATGTCTCCTCTTGTGCGGAACATTTGGCGACTTTCCATGCGCTGTAACACCGTACCCAAACCGGCCGCGCGCCATCGTGCACAAATTGATTTTGTCCCCCCACACCAAACGCGATTAAGACACGCAGGTTAAAATATCAAAACAAACTCTGAACCAATTATATTAATTTGGGAACAGGTCGAAAAGCATTAAACATTTATGGGAATTTAGCTAGCTAGCTTGCAGTTGCTAGCTAATTTGTCCTATTTAGCTAGCTTGCTGTTGCTAGCTAATTTGTCCTGGGATATAAAGGTTGAGTTATTTTACCTGAAATGCACAAGGTCCTCTACTCCGACAATTAATCCACACATAAAACGGTCAAGCGAATCGTTTCTAGTCATCTCTCCTCCTTCCAGGCTTTTTCTTTTTTGGACTTTTATATGGCGATTGGCAACTAACTTTCAATAAATGTGTATTACCACCACCGACCTCCGTTCGCCTTTCAGTCACCCACGTGGGTATAACCAATGTGGAGATGTCACGTAGGTATCTGGTTCTATAAACCAATGAGGTGGGAGAGGCAGGACTTGCAGCGCAATCATCGTCACAAATAGAACTGACTTCTATTTTAGCCCTTGGCAACGCAGGTGCTCGTTGGCGCGTGCAAGCAGTGTGGGTGCAATAATTGCATGTCTAAATTTATTTTGCAACGCTCACGCATGCGACGTGAGCAGTGTAGTCAGCATGTAAGGGGTCAAGGTGCGCCTTCAAATTATTATAATTTTTTTATTTTTTTAAATGACATGAACACAAAAATGGAGGGAGGAGTAAGAGTAAAATAACAAAGGATGTCCAGGAACGGGGTCAGAATGTTGAAAAAGGATTCTGACAGATCTGAGTTTTTATTTTCTTTATGTGATGTTTCATGGCTCGGCCTTGGCAGAATCTCTCTCCCTCTCTTCTCCCAGGGGAGGAGTCAATCAATCAAATGTATTTATTAAGCCCTTTTTCCATCAGCAGAAACCCAGCCTAAAACCCCGAAATGCAGGAGTCTGTGGTGTGTGTCCTCATCCTGACTTCACTGTGTTACTGTGCCCCTTATTCATATGAAGCTAATGTCTTAATTAAAAATCCCAAACTCCTATGTTGTCTGCCATGCAGTCTGAGAATATAAACGTTAATCGAAAATGAGACGGTGTTATTCAGTTAGCGGGTTATGCAAAGGTTTGATGTAATGCTGACTGTTGACACTATGAATCACTTACTGATGTTTTCCCTTTTGCAGGATACACCAGAGTGCATCAGTTGGGAGATGGGAGAAGGGCTTAGGCTTGAGCCTGTCGCTGCCCCACCCGTCTCACTGTGAGGCCTTTGTCTCCCACTCATGGTAAGTCCCCACATGATGTGTGTGTCATGTGCTATTGTTTATATGTCATGGTATACCACAGAAAAAGTCCGGGGACAGTCGCTACAAACAATGCCAGTTTTGTCTGAGCACAGGGACAGTGTTCATGACTGCGAGAAACTGAATATCTGGTTCAAGTTGGTCCATTGTGAGTAGCCTAACTGTCCATCAAACTGTCAACTCTACAAAACCACGTTTGACATTTTTGATAGGGAAGCAACAGCAGGGTATGGCCCCATTATACAGTCTGGATGAAACTGTTCAACTTCTATACATGTACATCCTCTCTCAGGTCCAAACTACTCTTTCTCTATGCTATTCCAGCTACGACCAAGAATTGGTATACTTCCCCAGATAGAACTGTTGGCAGAGGTAAGGTAGGCAATGGTAATTCCACATGTGTTGCAGTTTTATATTCTTTGTGAAAAAGAATGCACAATTGTTTTTGCATTTAAGCCTAAAAACACTTTACCTTAAATTCATAAAAAGTTACATTCTCTATAGAAACTTCAATGTCTATTGGAAAATTTAAGATGCAAATCCAATTTGTAAACATCTGATGCTGGAGCTGTCAAAGATGATGGGTCAGTTGTATATCCAGCCATACACTTAGCATGTGTACGTTTGTGAGAGATGGGCTATGTCATTTACATGTACCTGGTATTTCAAAACAACAGCAAGGTAAGTACTTAACAAAGCTCTCCTTTCAATGTTGCTATAGCCACAAGCTAGAATTCATTGTCCTGATTGGTGACATTGTTTTGGGAACAATAAAATCCAGTCACGTTGCTAATTGATGGGTAGGAAGCAACAAGTGACTGATCAAAACATCTCCACATCTCACTGCTCACGGATATCAAACGACTCCAATAACGCACAAAACTACATGGTGCAACAACCAGAAAGACGAACTTCCACCAAGAATTGCCACGCATCCCGTACTCATTTAATGCAATAAAGCGACAAGTGAGACCCAAACAAAGCCAGCCCTGTGTTGAGCTCAGTAGCCATCTCCCTAGCCTCTCTTTAGAGAACACTGTCTTGTTTTCTTCTCACAGAGCTGAGGCGAGCATCACCATGTCCGCTCAAGGCTCATCTAATTATCCAGTGGCCGCCCAGCCGTGAAATTGGCGTTTGGCTGTGAAATGGAGCCAGTGTGGCTGGAGGAGACCTTGGCTTTTTGAGAGACCGTTGCAAGGTCCCTTTTCTTTAGAACGAACAAGGGCCGGGCGAGGAGGAGGAGACAACGAATGGCGTATCCAGCCCGGCCAATTCAAGGCGGCCATAATGAGCATAACAGCGAGGGCAGGCGCACCACAGTGGATTAGCAGAGGATTATTACCTTTGATCTGTTATGAAGAGGGAGGAGCTAGGCGAAGGGCAATTAGCTGAGAGGCAGCCAACTGACTAATTTATTTTGTGGCTGTTGTCAAGGGGAGTAAGAGATACTGTGCTGTTCGCATAAGACGTGATGGCTGAATGGGGTGGTGTGAAAGAAACCGACAGGGACTGGATTTTCATGGTGGTGATGCATTTGTAGATGGAAATCCATCAAAGACCGTTTTCAATGGTTTCTGGGTTATTTCTATCTTAAATTAATATGTATTAATGTAACAATTCTGATTTCGAGAGGCACTTCTGTAGTAGGCCTATGCTTTATATAATCATACCGGCTAATTGAGAGAATAATTGGAAAAGTCTTTCACTGTGTATTTTCAGTGACTCGTTTTATTGACATGTCAAATGAACGGACAGGCTGGTGCCTAGCTAATTGTTTGACCATTTCTTGGGGATTCCATGAGATTAGGATGTAAACCTCTCTCATTATTTGCTTGTGGTTTGATCTGTTTGTTACTCAAGAGGACATGATGGGGCATGGAGGGATGAAAACATTACTGATGTTTTATGAGAAGGTTTAGAGACTGACCTAATGCCTTTTAAAGGGGTTAATAAAGACTTCTCAAACAACCTTTACAATCAGGTAAGCGTGATAGATCCCTAGGGTCCACTCCCATGGATAAATTGCTCCATAAGATATTGTAACCCATGCTCAAGTGGTCCAACTCAGCGCCACATCTTTATACCTTTCCTTGATGAGATAGCTGCTGCATTACTTATACTATTAACCTAGTAAATGCTTTTGCTAATGATGTGTTCATGAAAAGTATCAGAAGGACTATTAATCTGCTCAGCATTTAGCATTAGCCTAAAGCCTTTAAAACATTCTGGCGCATTAAAATAGTCAAATCGGCTGTCGAGAACCACTGCGACGTCTCACTTTCGAGCACCGCTGTGATTAAGGTGTTAGCTCGCCACCTGTGATCAAGTGACAAAGCTATTGTGTGTTATTTTAAGCACAGGCATCTGTTTCTCAAATGTCTGCTGTTTTTAATTGTCTTGACGCAAGTCAGTTTGCTTTTATGCACATGAATTCATTTAGACTTAACAGTTCTGCCCTTCGCTGTTGTCATGAGCAGTTCAATTTCAAATGTTTTCAAAACCAAATAATCTTCATCTATGACCTGCGTGTCTTTTAGGTTGAGTGAATTGTCGCCCCCCCCCCCGTATGATTTGCAAAACAAGCTGTCCTTGACGCATACTGTATTCCCCCAGCATGATTGTGATGTCATGTACATTCACTACAGCTAACAATTTATTTAGCTCCGATAGCCAATTAGACTGTCTGCATGAGGCCCGGTCTGTTTGCTGAGACCCACTCAGGCGTAGGAGTGCTTATTAGTTATCTGTCTTCTTGGGGTTCTGGGTGGACAGCAAACCAGTTTGGATTGACAGAGCGCCTCAGCCCTCGTTGTCCAACCGTTTACGTCGTGTCATTGGATACTCATGTCATTGGATGCTCACACTGCCACTCAAGATTAGACAATCCTTCCAGGTCCAGCATTAGTGAGATGTCACTCATCGGGCCGGCAGCAACATGAGCAATTATCATGTTCTTTTAGTTGCAAATCGGGGCAGCCCAAGCTGCTGTTAAACTCCCTGCCTCTCGCTTCATTCAGCAGGCACATTACAACTCTCGCTTCCTACATCTGCCCTCAGGGATAGGAGCTCACGGCGGACATTTTGTCAGACAATTCGTGCCATCATGGCCGTTGACATAGTCACAGCCCTCCCTCTCTTTCTCACACATCTTTCTCTGTATTTTCTCTCACCTCCTTCCATCTCTCACTCTACTTCTCATGCTGTAACTCGCTCGTTCTCGGTCTCTGTTCTCTCATTCCCCTTTTATTTATTTTAAAATCCTCCCTTTCTCTTTCTCTTCACCAAACTTAACAGCACAGACACAAGTGAGGTGAGGAGGTGGAGGGGAAGTGCAGAATGAACATAAGATTGGTGTAATTACAGAGCGCCCTGTTTCCCATGGTCAGGAGGACTGAGTGTCAGAGTACAGCAATAACCATAAACAGGCTTTGTGTACAGAGAGCCGCGGCACGAAGCAGATTTGTTTTTTTCGAGGCGGTCGAGTACACAGTGGAAGCGTTCGTTCGGCGGGGGTCTCACCTGCTGCAGCAGATCTGTCAGTGGCGTTGTTATTTCATGTCGTTGACGTGACTGTTTAGTTGATAGGTTAGACATATGTACTATCAAGAGGTTTATGCACTCAGGCATGTAGTAGTAGACTCCCACGAAATATACACACCGTAGACGAAGCCCCCCCACACCGGCACATTTACAAATGGATGCCATTTCCCCCTCCTGTTTGATCGCTTGAGTGATGAAGCCAATGTAATCCCATTACTGCTCTTTTCAAACCCCCTCATCACCCTCCATACCCACAGCCCTTATGCATCTATAGGCCACTCAACACCCCCTAAGGGAGGTATAGCAATCCCATGAATTCCCTCATCTCATGATACATCTTTCCCTTCAGTTCAGTGCTCACAAAGAATGTACTTTCTCTACATCAAAGTTGTCCAAGATCAGTCACTATTCTAGGTCTCTTCTACTGCTTCTTTCTCCAACTGCCCCTCCCCCACTCCATCTCTCTTTCTGTTTTTCATCTTACCTCATCTTGTCCTCGTGCATCATTCTGACCGGCTGTGTAAGCTGAAACCTTGGCTTCTGGTCCTCCCACACTGCCTGTAAACTCCAGAACACAACTGTACTCTGAGATGGTCTACCAGGCTGCAGAGAAGAACAGATTGTTTTCTGAGAACCTGGGCATTCTGTTACGGATTGAATGGGTCTGATGTTGATGATAATGTGGATGATGTTGATGTTGGTTACATTTGTTATTGATGATGATGACGATGGGGATTATGATGAATATACTCTCTGATCTCTACCAGTGTATGGGTACAGAAATATCCGATTTGACAACCCACTGAGCCCCTAAAGCCTCCTCCACCTGAAAACATAATTTCCAGCAGCGAAGAGGAAGAATCGAAATCTATGAATAATTTAAACGGAAAATAGAACCCTAGCTGTCAGATTTTTTTTTTTTTGTATTTCCTTCTAATGCCCTCGTGTTGCAGTGGATTGAGTCAGCCAGTGGCTGGTGTTAATAGTCAAGTCTTACTGACAGACCTGACATGCATTCCTACAGCCCATCTAGTACTCCTCAAAGATCTCAGTGGAGTGTCCAGTACCTCTGTGACTCCCACTAACTTGATCTGCTGGTCGGTCACCTGTGCCACTACTACTGTTTCAGTGCCACTACTTAACCCCTGTAACCAGTGCTTAATTTGTAAATCGGGAGCTTCCGGAACACATAGTGAGCGTGTGAGGGGGGGGGGGGTTGATTATCCGGGGGGCTTTGAGGTACCGTAGCAGCGCAGCAGACAGAGTAAACAGCCAAGTAGCCTGCTGTCTACATTGGTGAAATGTACAGCACTCTCCAAGGTGCTGATTAATTCAAAGCATTTTAGACATCACTGCAGTATGCCCACATACTTGAGTGTAGCTGCTGGGTTTACACCAGTCTGAATTTCTTATAGCCTAATTTTCTAGACATCAATGAACAGCAACATTTTTTGATGACGCTGCAGAACCCCTGCCATATGCACACATACTCAGCTGTGGGGCTTACAAGACCTGACTTTCATATCATTTTCAAGACATCAATGTAGCAGTAGAACAAATATCACAACATCAGAATATAACTTAAAATAAAATAAATCACTATAGGCTACAGTAGAACACACATATGAGTATATATAGGCTTCCTGCCTATGTGATAATATGAAGCACATATTCAGATTACCTTCACAGTACAGGATTTTTGTTTTCCTACCTTAGTTTTCAAAACCTCCCACAATGACTCTCCCCATGTCAAGTTCATTTAACTCCTGAGGGTCAGTTTCTTGCGCAAAGCCATGAGTGGGCCAGTGGCTGTGATGTTTAGCCTCCTAAGGCTGTTCTGAAGACTCTGGCTGTAGTGTTAACTATAACCTGGGTGTCTCTTTAGCCTCGTCTATAAGGCTTGCTGCCACCAAATGCATCTTGGTTCGGGCATGTCCCAAAAACTATTTTCTGTGGGCTCTTTGTTTTTTTGTTTTATTTACTGTACATTCCACCCACTATTTTGCTAGTTTAATCCCTCCAGTCATTTCTAGACCCAAGCTCACTAACTTTTTGCATGTTGTCTAGCTCAACTTTTTACTTCTGCATGATAAGCCAGGGATTATACATTTGCTTGTTCTTGAACTGCAAATTGCACCTGCTCTGAGTACTTCGTCCCCCCCCGCCAGCTCCCCGTCTCCCGCTGAGTCTGACTCACTAGTAGGCCTATTAGCTAGTGGAGGTGCCGGTGGTGATGCTCCTCTCCTCTGGCACTGACTGTACTCTGGCTCGTTCCGGGTTCGATTAACCATCTTTCTCAGGATTTTTGGACTTGAAAAATGTCATCAAACTCGATTGCCTTTTCTTATCTGTTTTTTATTTGGCTTTCCCACAATTCAAATTCAGTAGGGAGACGACTAGCCTAGGCTACGTAACGTGATTACGTAGGGACCTCTTCACTAGCTGACCACCACTACCAAGACCTGCTGTGTCAAGATTAGTTAATTACCCAACCAGCCCTCCCCATAACCTCTATGTACAAATAAGAGAGCAGGTCTGGAATCAGTGTGTTAGGAGAGGATGATTACACAGAAGGATAGGATCACTGCGCTTTTACATGGTCTTTCTGGGGGCAGGATAAATAATTAGGCAACTTGATTTAGGCTAGACATGCCGCTAGCGGCACACCTCAACAACATCTGGTGAAATTGCAGAGCGCGAAATTCAAAATACAAAAATCATAATATTAAACATTCATGAAAATACAAGTGTCTTACATCGTTTAAAAGCTTAACGTCTTGTTAATCCAGCCGCTTTGTCAGATTTTAAAAAGGATTTACGGCGAAAGCATACCATGCGATTATCTGAGGACAGTGCCCCGCGTACAAAAGCATTAAAAACATTTTCCAAACCAGCAGAGGTGTCATAAAAGTCAGAAATAGCAATAAAATAAATCACTTAACTTTTGAAGATCTTTCTCTGTTTGCAATCCCAAGGGTCCCAGCTACATAACAAATGGTTGTTTTGTTCGATAAAGTCCTTCTGTATATACCAAAAAAGTCAGTTTAGTTGGCGCGCTTGATTCAGTAATCCACCTGTTCCCCTCGTTCAAAATGCATACAAAGGAATCCCAAAAGTTACCAATAAACTTCGTCCAAACAAGTCAAACAACATTTCTAATCAATCCTCAGGTACCCTAATATGTAAATAAACGATACAATTTTAGACGGAGAATAGTATGTTCATACCGGAGATAAATAACGAAGTACGCACCCTCATCCACGTGCGCTACAAGACTACAGTCAAAATGAGAACCACCTACAAAAACTACAAATTTCTAGCTCACTTTTCAAAAAACAAGCCTGAAACCCTTTCTAAAGACTGTTGACATCTAGTGGAAGCCATAGGAACTTCAATCTGGGAGGATTTCCTTTGATTTTCCCATAGACAGCCATTTCAATGGGTGGTGCCTTCAACAAAAAAAGAATCGGATGTATTCTCCTCTGGTTTTTGCCTGCCATATCAGTTTAGTTATACTCACAGACATTATTTTAACAGTTTTAGAAACGTCAGAGTTTTCTATCCAACACTACCAATTATATGCATATCCTAGCTTCTGGGCCTGAGTAACAGGCAGTTTACTTTGGGCACCTCAGTCATCCAAACTTCCAAATACTGCCCCCTATCCCTAAGAAGTTAACACGGATTGCTTTCATTAGAATATCTACAGTGCGAACAGTGACACAATTAATAAATCATGAGGTACCGGATCCGGGAAAATAGGTACCGGAACAAACAAAGTAAAATCCGAGAGGTGCCGGATCCTGTTTCGTCAGTATCCGCCTGAAATTAAGCACTGCCTCTAACCCTTTATCTTGGTCAGGGTTGTCTCCCTATTGGTCCTCTCGGTGACCACAGGGAGTTTGTGGATGTTGACATGCTCGTATAGATGTACTCGCAGGGGGAGAAGGAACACATTTTACCAGGTAGAAAGGCATTGACCTCACATCGGTGGACATATGATGGCAGCTAGAGGATCCTGGGAAGCTCTTGCTAGATACAGAACTTGTGTTTAGTTCCGCATCCCAGTGGTAAAAGTAATCTGTTTGTAGTCAAATAATATTTAGGCTAGCTAGGAATCCAAACAGTCCTTGTATCTGTGTGGTTTTTGGCTCACTGTGTCTATTCCTTGCAAGGACACTTCATTTTCGGATCAACACATGGTTTCCATTAGGAGGTCCAGAAGTGCCAGTGTCAAACAAGGTTGTTTATCACCAAATGAAGATAGCTTGGCTGTCAGGTAGCCTAGTTGCTATGTCCAGATGGAGACACACCAATTCTGTACAATCAGTTGTTCCAAAATCTAAGCTCCTTCTCCTTTTTCAGATTGGAAAATAAGTCATTTGTGAAGGCTTCTGGTTGGTATTTGCATGTTGTAAGTTTTAACATTAAAAGTAATTAATCCCCCTCACAGTGTTGTCTTTAACACTTCTGAGTAGGGTACTTTGTAAACAATGTAGCATGTATTTAGCACTTAGAAGCTCATTAGTGAGAAGTACATTTTTCTCCCTGTTCATATTTTTGTCCACTGGGTAAGCATTTAGTAACATAGTATTTCTTATTTCCTTACCCCAAATAGCTTCTGGATCTTATGGTTAAGGCTAATTAATTGATGGCTAATTAGCTTTGTGTTAGCCTCTGAGAATTGACCCTCACTACAACGATGTGTTACCAGGAACCCCCAGACTCATGAGTGATTGACCAAAAAGCAAGGCCCTTTCTGTACCTCGCTGCCTCTTTTCAACGAGCTTAATGTTTTAGTGCTGCTTAACTTTAATTAGAGGTGCTGGCTGGCCTTGTCTGGTTCCACTCAGTCACTCCTCTGTCGCACAGCCAGACAGAGCCAGGTCTCTAATAGCAATACTGGAGCAGCAGTGAAACGTTGCGAGGCGTTTTACATGCAAACAATATGGCCGCCTTCTTCCTCTCCCTCTTATTATCCCCCTGCCTCGTGTTTTGAATGTGTTTTGTGGTTAGCATATTGTTTGTTATCCACACAAACCCGCACCCATGTTTGGCCTGTAGAGGAAAGAGTCAAGTTCTCAGTTAATAAGCCCTTCAAACTACGGTGTGTGTTAATCTGTTTCGGACAGTTGCTCCCTCACCTCTGAACCATGGTTACCTTGTCTGACTGCAAATGTAATTATAAGCAAGTTAAATGCAGTTTCCTAAGCAGAAAAGCCTTTTCTGTTTCAGAGAAACACAAGAGAGGGAAAGCTGGGGTTATAGTCTTAGCAGTAGATGGTTTGCCTGTGGACAGACGTTTTTCTCTTTCCATTTCCTGAGCTCCCCAGACTGTGCTTAGTGTGTTTGCTGGGCTTCTGGACAGAGAACGGAATGGGGGATTGCTTTTGGAAACCAATTTCACCCCTGCTCCGCTGACAGGAACCCCCCTCAGTTTTCAGAGATCTTTGCATAACGGCTTCACTTGCAGCACCACTCTTCTCATCATGTCAGTGGCCTGCTTGTTGCTCCACACAGACATCTTGTAAACATGGGTGTCACTCGCATGAGCAGCAGTGTTCAAAGCAGAACCCTCACTAACTGCTGTATGAATGCCTAGGTTTTTCGCCCCAGGGGCAAGGATGTGGGAAGTCAATAGAGTTTGCAGAGAGAGGGCTCATTAGACTGTACAGAGTTTACGACAGAGGCCCCCAGACTTTATTGCTGCAGTTTGTTGGGGCTACAATTACACCTTGCACACAACGAAGGCTCCCCACCATCAACCTGCCCCTCTCAGAAAGAAAGGAACCCATTTGCTTTTGACTTCAAACCATTCTTGTTGGTAGGCCACAACCATAGTAAGTTCAGCGAAGACAGTCCTTATCCCATACTGTCATTTGTCTAAGCTGCTGAAATACACACACTCATGTGGTTCTGCTGCAATCAGGCTGAAGGTTCGGACTTCTACTTCACCTCTGGGATGCCTGAAATAGTTAGCATTTAACCAGGGCTCGCCTCGCAACCACAACCTCTAGAGAGCTCACTGCCATTGGGTTCAAGAGTTTTGCCCATAGCCTAAGCGGAGGCTGTCTCACGTAGAGAAGACTCATCCTCCTGATAGGGTTTGACATATCTCTCAGGGAATGGACACGACCTTTACCAGGCTGTAGGAACCATCTATAGACCCTTCTCTACCCTTGCATCTCTTCTTTGGCTCAAGGCCTAATGGAGGAGCACATCAGACTGACTTACGTCTAAATGATGAATCCATTGTTCTCTGATTACAGAACGGCTAGGGAAGAGATTCTATGCCAAGTCATCCTCAAATGAGACGAGACATTACAGTATTTCCAATGTTATAATTAGCAAGTAGCCTAGCATCTGAACATTTGACAGATTCCATCGTCACCGTAATAACAGACACAGCAGTGATGAGAAAGTTCCTCTGTATTCCAAAGCTCCTGATCTGCACATTATCGACAACACTTGCCTCAAACCTTAAATTGTTTATTTTCCATTTTCTTGTTTTTTTAAACAATATATATTCTCTCAGCCCTGTCTTGCTCCATATCCATAGGTCTCTGTGTGTCACTCACTCACACACACACACACACACACACACACACACACACACACACACACTCCCTCTATCTCAGCATCATCACATTCATGTCTGTGAGATGTGGGTTTGTGTGTCTGTCAGAGCCTTGAGGGGCACGTGGTCTGGCCCATGTGATTAACAGCTTGTGTGTACTGAAGCCCCCCTGGGATATTGTGGCCATCAGTGGTGTTTTATATAGGCCTGCTCCCTGAAGACAACAGTTTTCACATACCTTTTCACAATTTAGAGACTTTGAAATGAAAAATCTAATTTGATTGAATGTGAGTTTACTACTCTATGACATTACATGAATACAGGCTATAATGTCACGCAAACTGCCTCAAATTGGTTCCCTTTGATAAGGTATTTATTTAAAAATAAAAAATAAATGACATTCTTGTAAATCAGTTGATATTCTGGTATACAGTATAGCATGAGGGTCTAACGCTGCTATACACCTAGTTTCTCACTCGTCAAGTGTTGTGGGAATCTTTTTGGGGCGAGGCATCATGGATGGTAGGTCGATGTCTGCATTCCCCTGTGGAAATATAATTAGCATAATAAAAAATTGTCAGTTTACATTGGATGCATCTCAATCCACCACATCCGCCTATGTCGCACTTATGCAACTGTGGTGAAAGGTGACAGAGCAAGAGCGGTGTTTGTCAGACATCCCTAAAATCGGTCTTCTCACAATCGTCTGTAGTGTCCGAACAGTTTGGCCTACACACTAATATGAGCCATCTGTGGAAAGGTGATACTCTCATGAGGATGTCAGTCTAGGACGTCCACAGGGCTCACAATACTCATCTGAGGTCCTCTGTTGAAAAAATGTGTGGAAGCATTTAAAGAGTTTGTTTAGTGCCAAAAATACGGGGTTAAATGCATGTAAAAAAAACAATGTTTCCTGATCTTTCTTGTCTCTCATATAGGACAGACACTTCAGAACAAACTTCCTGTAGATATTTGGGAGGGACTGTTGTTCCGTGTAGTGAATCTGTTATTCAATGCGTTTGTATGGGCTAATAGCAGTAAGGTCAAACATTTGTTTTCATCAAGTATTTTTTTGAATATATTTTTTGGGATACTTCAAGGGGTCTTAAAATTCCAAATCAAATAGCAACGATTCCATACAGCTTAGTAGTACCCCCGGCTTAGACGGGGCTTAGACTCTTATGGGTTATACACAGAGCAGCCCTCTCTGTCTCGCTCTCTGTTTGTTTCAAATCCACTGCGGTTCTTTGTACTTCGAGTGTAGACTGCTAAGCCTGTAATAACAGGGCCTACGTCTTTAATGACGCGCTTGACAACAAACTATTCTGGCTGAAAATGAAATGTTCTATTGTCTGCACACTTCTGAGACATCTCCATGGCGATGTCACATTTCATCTGCACCTCATTGTTGGTGACATTATAGCATTCCATGATAGGATTCTAGAAGCCCCACAGAAGTTATGGTGTGGTTGTGAGGGACATATAGTGACACGCAATGTATTATCCTTGATCTTGTTTAATGAGACACTAACAGTGCAGCAATCAACGTCACACTCTTTTTACAGTACAGGTCTTGGCTACTGCAGATCTGTTGCTCTCCATCTGTAGGGCCATTCTGACAGGGGTAAAGATGTTGCCAAATGGCTTTACAAGCTGTCAATGCAATACATACCATAGCACTAATGTGTGCAGTGAAGTTGGTTTTTACTCTGCTACTGTATCTGATAGTGTTGTGCTCTGCCAAAGGGTGCTAGACTGGATGGTGCCAGACTCCAGGGTGCTTTATCAACCTCTTTTGTCATAGGCTGGAATAAGGCGTTTTATAGCACATTCTGTGGTAGTGGTTTTGTGTTGACGGCTTGATGAGACGTTAGTGGTTCAAGACGCTTTGTGTTACCACCAGACTGCTTAGATTTCTGAACATATCGTACAGAATTTCCCCTGCCGTGCTCCATCTCGCCTTACAGATAAAGATCTAAACGGAGAAATATTAAAAACCATACAATGCTAAATGGAGTTATATTGCCCAAAGTGTGTGGTAAGTCGAGCCATTCTTTGATAACATCTCATGATATTATCTTGTTCTGGCCAGTGCTGCTGGCCTTCCCTTGCTTGGCCGGGTCTAGCTTAGCTGGAACAGGGTGTTGCCTCAAGTCAATCCGCTAAATAGATCACAGCTGAGTCACCAAAACACACCTTTACATTGAGGATAAAGCAAGTGACACTTGGGGGGTCTGAAAGGGAGCAGACATCTACTGCCGCTATGGTCAGATCCAATGAGGTTGTCTACCTGTCTCCTGTCCTATCCTTTCTATCAGGGGCTTGTGTCAATCCAGACAGCCTGGCTAAAAGGACTGCCTCCCAACATCACCACCCCTACTGACTAGTATCCCAGTAGATACTTGGAATTACATTATTTCAATCCAGTTTTACCCTCAGGGAATGTGCTGACCCAGCATAATGTAAAATGCAGCTTTTTGTTTACTTCTCCCTAGTCACTACAGCACACTGCTGCCCATTTATCTTGCTAGACCAAATCACATTATACATCAACCCAGATGATAAAAGGCCCATACCACATTTTATTCCAAACCCCTGGCTGTCTTGGGGAAAATATATATTTTTTGTTCTGGTGTAATGAATCAAGACAGTATTATCGATAGCCCTGGATCTGCTGGTTTCCCTGAAGAAAAGAAAGTAGGTCAGGCTTCAGAAAATGATGCATTGATTCTGGTGACTGTCCATTTACAGCCATTAGCCACGGGGGGTGGGGGTTGTTACTCCAGGTTAGTTATTACACACATCACCTTGAGGCCACTGACGGCCTATAAACCCGCTTGCGTCTTCACAAAACTAACATCCTCGTTGACTAAACAATTAAGTCTTACTTTCTTTGTTTTCTTAGAGCTAGATTACATAATCTAGTACTGGTAAATTACTGCGAGCCATTAATGATTTCTGTCTCATTACTGTTATACAGTAATACTGTTAAATGATGTCTAATCCAGGGGTTCACTACACCACTATTGTATTTGTGAGATCAGAGTACGGGGAACCTTCAAGTGTTTCCTGATTTGGTTTTAGGACGTGGTCTTTACTTCCATGTTCTACATCCGCTTGACCGACTGTAGTATAAGGGAGCGCAAAAGACCCTCAGACCCCCCCATACATTCACATACACACCTCCATACACCCACTCTCCTGAAGGATATCCTGTCCTTGTGTGTTAGCGGAATGGCCTCATCAAAGAGGCAGCTGTGCCGGGTCTTAGCAGTGTGAAAGGTAAAGAAAACACACACAGCAGTTTGATTCAGCGCCAGGTCTTCACCCACTTAGGCTCAGTTCTGAATGCATTATGTCAGGATTACAGTGTCTAAAGCCCTCAACCTCCTGCCAACGACGTCAGCGCCGTGTTGTATCTGTTAATTGTACTCAAAGTATCTGAATTTCTTCCTGTACGATTGATAGATCTCCAATGTTCACCCTTGTGTTGTGGCGATGGTAGGTTTAAGCGTATCGCTGCATCATCCTGACAGCATGTTTAATGGTATAATTCCTCGAACTCTCTTTAGCTGTGTGCTTTGCTGAGAAGACAATGATGCAAAGCAACAATCTTGTCTGGGTGGTACGGACTAAGCTTTAAATGGCTTCCCCCATCCTGGAAATCGAAGGTTATATCGATGTTGAGTGTTGCAAGGTAGCTCGTCGTAGTGGGGTTTTGAGAATGGTCTGGTCGGTGTGTGTTTTTAACCTGATACTTGAGGCATGATTTTGTGTGTGTGTGGATCGATGTGCACTTTAATGTGCCAGTGAGTGAGCAGTGCACACAAAGCTGTGTGGGTGGGAGTGTTAAAGTGATCCGCGCCATCCCCCCCAAAAAACGATTGCGCTGCAGAATCTCTCATCAGTCCTTTTCAATACATTCCCAGCCCCTCGGCCCAGCCACACACCTATATAAAACACTGTCCTCTCCCTTTCATAATCCCAAGGGTGATTTTGCAGTCCTTTGTCATGCAAAGCGGAGGACAAAAGCACGTCAGGAATTACTCCCCTCTAAAGACCTGGAGCAGCGCTCAGGATTCAGATGGATGCCCAGGGATAATGGAACTAACTTGTGTGGATTTGAAACAAACAGAGAGAAAGACAAAATAGTACAAGTGAAAGAGCACACCACATAAAGAGAAGGAATGAGACTTCTTGGAAAGTGCCTACACTTCATTAGCTACTTCAATTGGCTATAAGTGTTTGTCGGTCACAAGTTCAGCGGTTCAGAACCTGAAAGGAAAAATGTCATTAGGGTGTCTCATACGTACATGGATAGATGGGTGAACACATACATATATGCATGAATGAATGTCATTTCTTATCCTAGTAATGGAAAATATAGTTTTTATCAGAGCCATATAGAAAGTTGGGCCAATGTGCTTTCTTAATTATTATGCATTTACATTACACTTCAGCATTTTATGGCAGCCATGTTAGTGCCCCATTAACATTACATGGGGAATATTTCAACAATGCTATGGCCCTGAATGTCTAGAAATAGTCCAACATTCAAAATTCTAAAAGTTGGCCTAACTCTATATGGCTCTGGTTCTCATCTGGTGTGTTTACCTTTGCTAAACAAACCTGTCACAGACATGGACATGCACACACATTCATATACAGTGTAGCCTGTATCTCCCTCCATTTTATAGCAGTCTGGTACCACTGTTGCTATGCAACCATCCACTGTCGCTAACTGATGCATTATAATTAGAGTTTCAATTTGAATACAATCGTTATCGTCTTCTGGAATTGCCTTGCTGGCGTATTTGTATTCCGCTGAAAGGTTTTGCCACGGTTGCTTTCCACGGTAAGCATGTTATGAACACACCTTGCCCCCCTTCTGCCCATCTACATCTACTGCCATCCACTGCTTTGTAGAAATGCACCAGCTCATGCTCTGTCAGACATGCACTGCTTTCACATTGCAAGGAAAAGAGAGGACAATACCATATCTTGTGGCGTGAGAAACCTATCACAAGAATGGTGTAAAGATGCTTTTTTTGGGTTGTCATGAAATGTCTCCACAGTCGGAAAAGTATTCACGGCGGGGCATCTTCCCAACAGGAGCCTTCCCGTGGTGAAAACAGCAGCGCAGAACAAACCCATCAAAACGTATTAAACCAAGACATTCTCGGTTTCCACCCTCTGCCATTTTGTTTGGCACAGAGGCTTGCTCTCCTGCCATTGTAACTGATCACTCTGAGACCTCACAAGGTCGGGGAGCAAAAAGCAGCTTCCCTCCGCCTGCTACAGTAGTCAGCTGCTACCGTGTCAGGACTCAGGGGGCATGAGGGGCACAATGCTGTCACAGAGAACGACGGTGTCAGAAAGCTGCATGCTGACATGACGTATCCCTGTGAGTAAAGCATGGGTTTGACATGTCACATGAAATGCTTCGGCAGGAAGATAATGGCATTACAACTGTCAGACATTGTCATCTACCAAAGTATGACTTAATCACAACAGCAGGAGGATTGCGAGAGTTCTTCCTGTTGGAGCATCCAGGAGCTGGAATGTCCAATATTGCTGACATTTTTCCCAGCCCTTGTTTTCTGTTGTCTAGACAATTCTCACCAATACCCTTACTTTTTTTTGCTTTGGGGAAGGACGTGATACTGATGCAGGAAGATAAACTGCCTATTCTAAGTCCTTGGTCTTGTACTAACATCATTACCTGGCTAGAAGGCATTGAGACTAGGGGGGTGAACTTTTTAAACGTTAAAACGAAGTTGGAATTGTTAATGTTAAGATTATTATTATAATTTTTTTTCCCCCTACAAACTTAAAATCACAGAGCAGTTATCACAAAAACTATTTTCTGTGTCATAGCCTAACTGGACGATAGGCTATAAAGGCCTGGGGAAAGTTGTATAATTTAAAGCTAGACTCACTCAACGATATGAAGTCGATGTAAAAAGTAAACCTCATAGTGGGTCAATTTCCACAACTAAGAGTGAAGTGCGAGGTCAACTTCTCCAGGGTTTTGGTGCCCTGGCTACCACGCTGTGAACGTCGTCAAGTGAACCTGTGCACATGCGCAGATGCTATGTGTGACTGTGAGAGCTAAGTGTTGCATCTGTACCATTGCAACATACAACTTTTGATTGCCGATAGATGGGCCGAGTACACGGTTCTGACTGTCTGCCTGGTGGCCAACCTGCCTATGCTGTGCCCTTCCTCACTCTGTCCCGTCCCTTGCTAGCTCGCTATTAAAGATGCAAGTGTTTGTTCTTGGAAGTACGGCAGCTACTCAGTCTCCTCCGTTTAAAAAAAGAATACATCTTAGGAGTCGATTCCTATTGGAATCAACTCTTGACACTTATAAATGGGAGTCGTCAACGTGCAAGAGTCGAGGAAACAATTATTTTGGCGTTGACTCTCTACCACTACGTCATTGTTGTTAACATTTGGAAAAATGGCAGAGAAAGGCAAGCGACAGCAGCGAAGTCCTGTATGGGACTACTTTGAGAAGTTAAATGAGAAAGTTCCACCTCGCAAAGTTTACATTTCTGAGGTACATTAATGGTAGTACCTGTGCAGTGCTTAGCCATCTGAAATGGATGCACTGTGAAACCCAAACTGTTGCTGGCAGCAGCGCAGCTGCATTGTGAATTCGCATGGAATTTTATGAAAATGTCATATCATTTTAACGAAAAACCAATAAAAGAAATGGCAGTTTAAGCGTTAAGGAACATTTTCCATTTGTCACATTCCTAATTCAGACTACACATGGTTACTTACCAGAAAATCAACATGAGATTGCAGAAACTGGAGCCGTTAGCAACTTGACGTCCCTCTAAAATGACATTCTCTTATCAGCTTTACTGTTGCTCACTGGATCAGGGCCCAAATCCCTGTGCACCTTGATCCTCCCCAGAGCTCATTCAAAAACCAAACCCAGGAAACAGTGCCATGACCAGTACTGTAAATTCTACCGCTCTTCCATTCCCCTCCCATTTCCCTGGACTCTGCACCCTTAGCTGATTTATTGTTTGAGGTTCCCGCAGAATAATAGTCTAGGGCCATTTTGTTGTTCCAGTGTGGTCCTCAAGCCTGTGGGCTCTCATTCACCACCTAGTGGCTTCAAAGGTGGAAGTGTGAAACCTGATGACACGATGAGAAGGCAGAAGCTCAATCTGTTCAGGCTCTTCTCTCCCTTCATCTCCTCCAAAAAAAAATAGAGCATTCAAATCCAGTGTGGTACGGTAATGTGTTTCGCTTCAGCTGTTGTTAGTACAATGGAAAATGTCCGCGTTCTTCAGAGCCGTCATCAAAAGACCGTAAATATCCGAAAATATACAGTAGATCGTCCTCTAATTAGATGAAGCAAGTTATATTTAGACACTTCCTTACTGCTATTGTTGTCATCACTTTGGTTAATTGACAACCTTGTTTTTATGATGGTTCTCAGGAATGCAGATCAAACTGAAACTTTGCATGCCCATGTTGTACAGCGGCTGGACGCAGGAATGCAATTATGTGAAATGTACAAAAATCAAAAGGGTAGAGAAGTGAGATGTGGAGCTCTTTGAAACCTAACGGAACAAGCACACTCAGTTATTTTTTGAAATAGTGAACCCTTTGATTGCATGCTCTCCATTAAGCCTGCACAACTCAGTGTGCTCTAGTCTACAGAGACAACACCCCCAGTCCCCCACCTAGTTGGGGGCCCTCTACTGTAGAATAGGTGATGCAAGTTGAGGCCTCTCTGCCATCATATCTCCCTGCAAAGATGTGTATAGTAACTGCTACAGTGAGGTTATGATGAGATTTAAATTACATTCTAGTGTAAACGTCAGCACATTGATTCTGTATTCAATGGTATTTACCTTGGGATAACGATAAGATGACTTCATCATCCGTGTTTGGTTGTGTGCACAAGTCAGACGCCAGATAAAGCAGAAGAGGCAGCAGGACCCCATTTGAACAATACCTGAACCTTTGCACTAAAGTGTCTGTACACCCCCGATGACACCCACCCCATTCAGTGCATAGAAACAGAATAACCCATCAGCTCAAACAGCAAACAGCGTCATGTTGCGACATGCGAGACCCTCCAAAGGGAACAGATCGTACGACACACCACAGTGCCTCCTGGGCGTAACAATGACCCGCCGTTTCATGGGGCGAGAGGTCAACAGTGACATCTTGTTTTCAGAGCTCAAAAAGGCCCCCCCTGGAGAGAGAAATGAATGGTGTCAGTGCCAGACTGTTGTCATGGGGATCTCTATCACAACCTGACACACGGCCTTGACACGCTCTGCCTCTACTTACAGCACACTGTGGAGGCTGTCCTTTGTTACTTCCTTTATCCTGAACTACTCCTCTCAGTTGTAACACTAAACCATTTACTGTTTTGGATTGCCTTCACAATGAACTCTTAACACCATCAAAATGGTGTAGGTAATTTATTTTCATAACTTGTATTTGTAATGAACATATTCATATAGAGGAATGAGAGGAGGGACGAGGAGAGTAAGTGTATTAAGTTGATTTAATGCTGGTTCTCTTTCTTGGCTTTCTACCAAGCCTCCTGTAAAGCTCCATACTCTAGCTGCCCTACCTCCTCCCCCTCTTTAATGTTATGAGTCGGTGCTTTTCTCCCGGTCTGTTGAAAACAAACAACTTGAGATTGCTGTAACACTCCTGTTGTACTCCCTATGTTCTGCCGTGGGAAGTGGATTGGCAGTGTGAGACGGTCATGCTGAGGTAGCAGCTGGGTACTGCAACACACACTGACTCTCTCTCCTACTGCTGTCACAGTCTCTCTGAATCACTTGGCTATGCTTGTGTGGTACACAGTTTTAGGACAGGTAAGCTAGCTAGTTAGGCTATATAGTTAGATATCTGTTTAGGAAATGTGATTTAAAAGGGAGTACTGCACTGAGCTGTACAAGAGCATAGGTAGTCAAAGCAATATGCAAGGTTGTGATGCAGGCAACATACTGGCAAGATCATGTCTTGTTTTATTTTCAGAGTTCCTGGGATCCAGCTAGTTACAAACTAGGCTAAATTAGCCTATATATTTAACTGAGGCAACAGTATGTAGCATTCAAACACAAAAATAGGCTTTCAGGGCTCATCTCCACGAGGAAAATCACATGGCTTACAACTTCCTCTTCAACCAGGGAGGACCCATTCATTTTGATAATATCATATATATTCACATTAGCCCCTGATCCATGATAGCGGATTATCATAAATGCTTCTCAGCTCTTGTAGACCGATAAACACAACAGTGCTTCACAGTCTGTTATAGAAGTCAGATTTGAGTCTGGAGTATAAAGGACTTATTCAGTGCCTCCCAACTCTGAGATGAGAGCTATACAGAGTTTCGGAAAATGGAATCCTTGAGCTGAAACTAATTTTCTCTCTTGAGCAATTGCAGCATTGAAACCAAAAGCTTTCATCCCATCGATTAGAGGTGATTGTTAGTCACCACTAATGTGCCCTGTACAAATGTGGTGTTATCAGAGATGTAGCCTACTCTGATGGGAGGAAGCAAATGTGTGTGCACTTCACAGCACACTGGCTTTTGTGCGGACTCCCTTTTGCTTCTTCTTATTAGTTTTGGATATACTAGTCTCCTCAAACTGGAAAGAATCATATTTTTTGGTTAGGACATTCTGAGAGTTAAGCATCAAGTCATCCAGCGCACTCAAAGAAAGCGGGGCAGGACTGCAACTTTTTAAAGGGAGAGATGGGGGATCCTGTCTCAGGGTTGTAAACCTTCTCTATGTATGACATGTTTTATACCCCGTTCAAAAATGATTACTATTCTCCAAAACCAAAGCCTTTCTGAAAAACGTACTGAAGTGAGTCTGTGAACTCGTTGTGCAATACCATCCATTCCATTACCTTAGTTTACTTCAAAGTCCTTGTGGTTCTGCAGGAGTCCCTGCCCTCACTCGGTCAAGTTTAAAGCTTGTTTTCTCTTCCCTCACCTTTCGAGTGCAGTAGAGCTCGCTATGCTTGACTGGCAGGCAGGTAATGATCGGCGAGCCAGTAAGCCAACTGTTCAAACCAGGCAGTGGTATCGACCGCTAGCTCTCCATGGGGGGAGAGATAGGTGGTGTAGGCAAAGCATTGTCTGGCTCTCAGCTAGCCTTTTCTAAAGTGCTTTCCTATTAGTGTGAGAGGAACAGAGAATTCCATAATCAGGTATAGAGTGGGAAAGATGTGATGTGAGTTGAGCGTAATCTGAGAGGCCGTGTGAGGGGAAAATCTATCCCCCTCCCTCCGAAAAGCAGTCCCTCTGGGCAGGGTCTCCAGAATGCTAAAGAGGTGCAGCGGCGCGACTGAAATGGACATCTGAGCGGTTGGCAGTGTGCGTGGCAGCTTAGGGACGGACCCTATGTAGGTTTAGCCCCGTCCCTCCCGCCGTCCTCCTCCTGCTTGTCCGTTAAAGTGGGGGATTTTACCACGGAGTTGATGGGTTGTTTTTGTTTCTTTTGTGGGGGTCTGGTCTGGAACGAGGGGTGATTTTGCTGCTGAAACTCTTTTTCATATGTATTTTTGGTATCTTTTAAGTAAACATGCTAACAGTGTCCCTTGATTATCATTCAAAAATGGTTGCAGGTGGGCACATTATGCCCTACAACTATCTTCAATCATACAGGTCATCTGATGGTTTTACTGTGGCCTTTGTGATGTTGTAAAGGAGCAGATGTGTTGAAAAACCAACAATGACTAACGTTAATGACTGCCTAGACGGATGGTTCCGATGGGCCTCTGAGCGTGAATAGTTGATGTTGTAGCGTGTATTTGTTAGGATAACAGGAATAATTATGACAACTTCTAAAACCTCCCCCCTTAGTTTTCACAGAGGCCTGTTAAAAGGTTAAAATATGTACCCTTTCAACCAACGTGGTAGTACTGTACACATCCCTTCACTTTTCACACCCATATCAGCCCTGTTTTGTGGCAGCAGCAAATCCTAAAGAATAACAGTATTGATTGCACTATGGAGCAGCGGTGAAAACACAGTCAGCCGGTCTAATTCCGTTGGTGCTACTGCGGCATGCGAGTAAGCCTCTGAGCAGGCCAGGCCATGCAGAACTGGAGAGATAAACCCTGCCCAGTTCTAGGGCAGTCTTAGACAATTCTTTCAGCTCCAAGGTTTCTCTGTGCCCCTCAGCATGGGCTATGTGGATGGGTTGTTGTCTGAGTGAACACACAATAGCGTTGATGAAGGTTCAGCCTCCAATCGCCATTTTCTAGAACATATGCCTAGCATCTGTGATCGGGCCTCCAAGGGGAGGGAAGGAGGGGCTGCTGATGGCATGTTGCTGAGTGTTCAGGGAAGATGCTTCCTTCTGTACCGCAAACAGACACATAAACACACCTGTGTGTTCAAGCTACCAAACAAACAAGCAGGCTGGTTATTGTCTTAGATTGCTATTCTCCTTGCATGTCAATTACCAGCCACTCATTTTCACTCGCCCAAATGTATCACTTAACTTTTCACTTGTTGGGACAGATTGTCAAACTAGCCCCTTCTCTTCTCGGATGCTATGCCATTTGGATAAGGTCACATCGCGTCCTAATCTGGATTCGGCGTCAGATCTCATTTCTTGTCCCTGTAGCCTTGTCGACGACAGGTGCCCGTCTGACAGGCCCTGATGCCAGGTTTGTTTTTCTGCTGACGCTGTTAGCGTAAGCCGCGAAGCTGCTGTGTAAGGTCATGGTGGAGGGCTGCGCCGCCACGCTGCGGCTCATTAATTACACAGTACCACGCTCCAGTGGGCACCGGGCCCCCTTTTCCTTCCCCACATGAAGAGCACAATGGCAAGAGGAGAGAAAAGGCAACACATAAGTCAACATGGCAGTTGACTTAAAGCCTAGAAGGCGCTTGGAGGTGTCGAGGTGTGCTTGTCCTGTGGGGCACCAGGTAGTGTTCTTGTAACGGGAGGATTGTGTGAAGTGCTTCTGACTGACTAAAAGCAGTGTGCTTCTTTTGGAGGTTGCCAAGTAATTTCCCTCCTTTCTCCCCACTCTTCCCCTGTGAGATAGGGAAGGAGGGCTGGGTCATTGGATTGTTGTATGAGAAAAATGGTTTGATTTACTACAAAAATGTGTAAATATTCCCTCTCTCCACCTACCACCCACCAACCCATGTGTGTTGCATTTGCTGGGCTTCTGCCATAATCAGGCCTGACTAATACCTTGACCAGCATGCCGCTAAAGGCACTAGGCTATTGTAATGTACATAATATACAGGGGTTCAGACATGGGCCTACGGTTAAGTAGACTGACATGTCTCAGTAAATGCACAATGCAAATTACATTTAAAGTAATGAAATCATATATATATACATCTCAAACTATATATATATATATATATATATATATATATATATATATATATATATATACATACATACATACATACATACATACATACATACATACATACATACATACACACACACACACACACACACACACACACACACACACACACACACACACACACACACACACACACACTGCTATCAACTTCTTATTAGCTTTGCTCGTTCAATTGAACATGTGTAGAAAAAAAATGTTTGCTCATTGTGAGTTCCCTGCTAGAACAGACACTTCCCGGTGGGGAATGAAGAAGATGTAGCTCTGCCCGTCGAGATAAAAACGTTAAAGGAAGTCTGTTCGGCTCAGAATGGCTGCCTTTGTTTAAGCCAGCCACCCTCGCTGTGCTTTATGTCCGATCTGGCTCGCTGTGTGGGTTGTTTTTTTTAGACACCGAGAGAGAGTGAACCAGAGGAGCTCTGGATTGTATCGAACGAACAGATTAAAGGAGTCAAAGTGAAGGAGGCTGTTGATTTCTTCTGCCACGTCATGCTGCTACAGTCATGGGGGTGGTGGTAAAGTAGAGGGGCGAAGCAGAGGCTTCCAGGAAATGGCACAAGGGACAGCCGACTGCGGTCAGACCACGGCCACAGACCCCCTGTGGGGGAGAGAGAGACAAAGGGAGGGGGGTCTGAGTTACAGTTGAAATACACGGACATATGGAGGGTACATGTACTGTTAGCAAAAATTGAGAAAGAGTGTGGAATGGAGGATAAAGAGAAGGGAGATGAATAAGACCGTGTCTAGAAGAAACTAGACACTAGAGATTGAAAAGAGGATTGACTGGAGTGAGAAACGGGGGGGAAATGAGGATTTGAAGAAAAGAGAGGCTACAGGTGTGGGGGTGGAGGGAGAAAGGAACAGGATAGGGTAGGAGAGACTAGGTCGGGGGAGCTTCACGCTGGCTTGTCTTTGTTGATGTTGTTTGGCATCGTGGGCTGCCAGAAGAAGCCACAGGGCCCAGTGTCTTGCTGAGTCATTCCCCAGCTTTAACATGGAACATCTGTTACTGTACAGTTACCTTCCCCCCCAGTGTACAACACAAAAGCACCAAGCCAAACTGAAACTACAGTCTCCCTGGAACAGAGTCCTCTCCCTTTGACTCTGTGGCACTGACTAGCTGACACCAGTTGAAAGAGTTTTTAAAGGTCTCTGGTTTTCCTTAAATATCAGGAACACTAATGCTGCTAATTGCCTCTATTTGGTGTGCACTCAGCTCAGGACTGGTTGTGTGTCAGATAGGCTTAGTCGATACACCTTATACCGGGGTCTTTTTCAATACCTTTAACTTTTTTTATTTTTTTATATACATTTCAATATTTGTTGCTACTTTTTAAGGAAATACCTGCAGTCAATTTGTGCAGTACTTTAGGAAATAAAGAAGATTGCCTTCTTCATTTCACCTGTCACATAATTTTTCATTATGAAGCTTACTGGTAGTCCCCAGTCACGTGGTGTTTGTTTACAAGCGCACTACGACGAGAGACCGGAGCCTTGTGATTCACTCACTGTTGTACAGCATTGCGCCAGGTGATCTAGTTACAATATGGAATTCACAACTAAATGTTTGCCAGCTAGATATCTTATAACTATTAAGTTAACTGTCTAGAATTTGCTGAATGCTCTGCAGTTGTGCATTTGGTTTGCTAGTTTGAGTACAGAGTCTCAGTGGGGTTTGAAAACAGCGCCCCTGTACAGTGCCGGTGTTACCGAATATCCAGGTATTGCGCAAGGTCAGTATGAAGGTATGACAATTTGGATACCGCCCAAGCCTAGTGTCGGCTCAAAAAGCGCCTTGTCTTCTGCCTCGACCTGGAGTAGGCGTGGTCGTAGTTCTCCATGTTTGACACCTTGTGTGAAAAATGTATGACATTAGCCAAACACGAGAGAATACCTGAAAAGCCAAAATGGCTAATCCAAACTTTATAAAGATGATGTTGAAGAGGATAAGTATGAGAGGGAACCACAGTCGGCTCTTTCTAAAAGCTGTAATGTGACCGAAGAAAGCAGAGGAGGATTTTAACAGCGTGGTACCAAAGATTCCCAAGACACTAAACGCGTGGGTCTACTCGATACTTAGTAAAGGGATTGCTGTTCGAAGCTCAGGCGGCATTTTAGGCCTCCTCTATTTGCGTTGAGGAGAGCCAATGTTTCCACTCATTCCACAACTGTCTCTTTCTCCTGCTTAATTATCATGCAGCGTGGCAGCAAGAAAAAGGATAGGCAGGCGGACACAATCTTTTTCTCCCTCTTTCCTTTTATCTCTCTTGGTCTTTCTCTCATATACTCACTCAAAAGCACCCGGATGCAAGCTAAAAAGAAGCTCAGAAACATACATATGCACTGATACTACTTTGCACATTACAAAGACACAAATGAACATGATTTCAAACCCTGTTGAACAAACGTACTCCTATACATTCACACATACACACACCAGTAATTATCAGTCGTATGGGTGTGAACGTTGTTTGACGACGGTACTAAAATATTCCTTAAGTAATTCAGTGAAGCATGACAAATCTCATGATTGAAGAGTTATTATAACACACAGGAAGGAACAAAATCCCCCCCACCAGGCTGCTAATGTTATATTCACCTCTTCCTCATAGAGACTATGAATATGTCAGTGTGTATAAGAGGATGAATAATTTACCTGTGAGAAATTGCTGTTCTTGTTAAGTACCTGAATTCTGTAAAACCATTTACTAGGTGACAGAATAGTACAATTTACCTTCTGTACCGTTGTGGTGTTCCGTGGTGATCTTTATGGAATTTGCAATATCTTTACCTCATCTGCCCATTGCACTATCCCACCACTTGCAATTTAAATCAAATCAAATGTTATTGGTCACATACACATGGTTAGCAGATGTTATTGCGAGTGTAGCGAGTTGCTTGTTTTTCTAGTTCCGACAGAGCAGCATTATCTAACAAGTAATCGAACAATTCCACAACAACTACCTAATACACACAAATCTAAGTTAAGGAATGGAATAAGAATATATACATATAAATATATGGATGAGCAATGACCAAGCGGTGTAGGCAAGATGCAGTAGATGGTATAAAATAGTGTATATGAGATGAGTAATGCAAGATATGTAAACATTATTAAAATGACTAGTGATCCATTTATTAAAGTGGCCAATGATTTCACGTCTGTATGTAGGCAGCAGCGCCTCTGTGTTAGTGGTGGCTGTTTAACAGTCTGATGGCCTTGAGATACAGTGAGGGGAAAAAAGTATTTGATCCCCTGCTGATTTTGTACGTTTGCCCACTGACAAAGAAATGATCAGTCTATCATTTTAATGGTAGGTTTATTTGAACAGTGAGAGACAGAATAACAACAAAAAAATCCAGAAAAACGCATGTCAAAAATGTTATAAAATGATTTGCATTTTAATGAGGGAAATAAGTATTTGACCCCTCTGCAAAACATGACTTAGTACTTGGTGGCAAAACCCTTGTTGGCAATCACAGAGGTCAGACATTTCTTGTAATTGGCCACCAGGTATGCACACATCTCAGGAGGGATTTTGTCCCACTCCTCTTTGCAGATATTCTCCAAGTCATTTAAGGTTTCGAGGCTGACGTTTGGCAACTCGAACCTTCAGCTCCCTCCACAGATTTTCTATGGGATTAAGGTCTGGAGACTGGCTAGGCCACTCCAGGACCTTAATGTGCTTCTTCTTGAGCCACTCCTTTGTTGCCTTGGCCGTGTGTTTTGGGTCATTGTCATGCTGGAATACCCATCCACGACCCATTTTCAATGCCCTGGCTGAGGGAAGGAGGTTCTCACCCAAGATTTGACGGTACATGGCCCCGTCCATCGTCCCTTTGATGCGGTGAAGTTGTCCTGTCCCCTTAGCAGAAAAACACCCCCAAAGCATAATGTTTCCACCTCCATGTTTGACAGTGGGGATGGTGTTCTTGGGGTCATAGGCAGCATTCCTCCTCCTCCAAATACGGTGAGTTGAGTTGATGTCAAAGAGCTCCATTTTGGTCTCATCTGACCACAACACTTTCACCCAGTTGTCCTCTGACTCATTCAGATGTTCTTTGGAAAACTTTAGGCGGGCATGTATATGTGCTTTCTTGAGCAGGGGGACCTTGCGGGCACTGCAGGATTTCAGTCCTTCACGGCGTAGTGTGTTACCAATTGTTTTCTTGGTGACTATGGTCCCAGCTGCCTTGAGATCATTGACAAGATCCTCCCGTGTAGTTCTGGGCTGATTCCTCACTGTTCTCATGATCATTGCAACTCCACGAGGTGAGATCTTGCATGGAGCCCCAGGCCGAGGGAGATTGACAGTTCTTTTGTGTTTCTTCCATTTGCGAATAATCGCACCAACTGTTGTCACCTTCTCACCAAGCTGCTTGGCGATGGTCATGTAGCCCATTCCAGCCTTGTGTAGGTCTACAATCTTGTCCCTGACATCTTTGGAGAGCTCTTTGGTCTTGGCCATGGTGGAGAGTTTGGAATCTGATTGATTGACTGCTTCTGTGGACAGGTGTCTTTTTATACAGGTAACAAGCTGAGATTAGGAGCACTCCCTTTAACCTCTATGGGCTATGTGGGACGCAAGCGTCCCACCCCTGGTACACCCAATCAACAACAGGTGAAATATCAAGACCGCCAAATTTGAAAACAATTAAATGTCATAATTCAAATTTCTCAAACATACAACTATCTTACACGCTTTGAAAGATAAACATCTCCTTAATCTAACCACGTTGTCCGATTTCAAAAAGGCTTTACGGCAAAAGCATAAAGGTAGATTATGTTAGGAGAGTACATTGACAATAGCTGTGTGTAATGTTTTGTCAATTCAAAGACAGGCGTCACCAAAAGCAGAAAACCAGCTAAAATGATGCACTAACCTTTGACAATCTCCATCAGATGACACTCCTAGGACATGATGTTAGACAATGCATGCATTTTTTTGTTCTATCAAGTTCATATTTATATCCAAAAACAGCGTTTTACTATGGCGTTGATGTTGAGGAAATCGTTTCCCTCCAATAAACGCCAGTCAAGCAGCACAACAAATTAAATAATTACTATTCGAAAACATTGGTAAAATATTATATTGTCATTCAAAGAATTATAGATTTACATCTCTTGAACGCAACCGGATTGCCAGATTAAAAAATAACCTTACTGGGAAATCACACTTTGCAATAATCTGAGCACTGCGCCCAGAAAAATACGCTTTGCGATACAGGTTAACCGCCATGTTGGAGAGATCTAAAATCGAAAATACTATGTAAATAATCCATTACCTTTGATTCTCTTCATCAGATGTCACTTCCAGGAATCCCAGGTCCATAACAAATGTAGTTTTGTTCGAAAAAGCTCATAATTTATGTCCAAAAAGCTCCGTGTTGTTAGCACATGATCTATGCCAGCCGGACTTCTCGTCATGAACGAGGGGAAAAAAAATATTTACGTTCGTTCAAACATGTCAAACGTTGTATAGCATAAATCATTAGTGCCTTTTTTAACCAGAACATGAATAATATTCAAGGCGGACGTTTGCATTCTCTTTTAAAACGTTTTGGAACGAGAGTACCCAACATGAACTCACGCGCAAGAGTCTAATCGGCCATCACCGTTCCAAGGCTCTTGTTCGTTCAGTTCTCACAGTATAAGACTCAAAACACTTTCTAAAGACTGGTGACATCTAGTGGAAGCCATAGGAAGTGCTCAACAATTAATAAACCCCTGTGTGTTTCAATGGCATAGGCTTAAAGGTAATTCAACACATCAGGTATCCACTTCCTGTCAGAATTTGTCTCAGGGTTTTGACTGCCATATGAGTTCTGTTATACTTACAGACACCATTCAAACAGTTTTAGAAAATTCAGTGTTTTCTATCCAAACCTGAACAATAATATGCATATTCTAGCTTCTGAGTTGGTGTAGGAGGCAGTTAAAAATGGGCACATATTTTTTTCAAAATTCTCAATACTGCCCCCTAGCCCCAAGAGGTTTTAAAAGTGTGCTCCTAATCTCAGCTCGTCACCTGTATAAAAGACACCTGGGAGCCAGAAATCTTTCTGATTGAGAGGGGGTCAAATACTTATTTCCCTCATTAAAATGCAAATCAATTTATACAATTTTTGACATGCGTTTTTTCTGGATTTTTTTGTTGTTATTCTGTCTCTCACTGTTCAAATAAACCTACCATTAAAATTATAGACTGATCCTTTCTTTATCAGTGGGCAAACGTACAAAATCAGCAGGGGATCAAATACTTTTTTCCCTCACTGTAGAAGCTATTTTTCAGTCTCTCGATTCCAGCTTTAGATGCCAAGGGAATAATGCTGACAACAAATAATAACCAGCATCAGTAAATATAGCCTACGTTACATTAAAAACACTCCCTTTTTCTTCTTCAGATTTCTCTATAGCCGCTGCAGACCGGTGCAGTCATGTTCAGGAACAGCTTGAAGATGCTGCTTGGCGGCAAGTCCAACCGCAAAAATCGCAACAGTGGTAAGTCAGTCTGACCAGTGTTGTGTATGTGGTGTGTCTGTCTATATGTGTGTAAAGCTTGTCACTCACATTTGACCTATGTGCTTCAATAATACAACATATGACTTACTAACTGTGGTTATTGCCCGCTATTGAAGTCACAGATCTACCATTGATGTCTCTCTTTGCCGCGAGGAACCAAGTCATTAACCTAAGCACTTTTACTTGCCTCCTTTCACAAGTTGGCGTCTGCCTAGCTTTTTTTAGGGGGATAAAACGTGACTCGCGGTACAGAACGAGATACCTGTGACTACACACCGATGGCACCCTCTCCAGGGACTAGGAGTGGAGCGTGCCACACGATCAGTAGACGTGTGAAGCTTGGTAAAGTACGTCTTTGGGATGCAGCTGGTTATGTTCACGTCTCTAAAAATCGGTGCAGAGTCAGCTATACAGTACACCCCAAACACACTCTTCTCTTACTCAAGTTACTCATCTCCTGGAAATGGAGGTTTGAGGTCATTCACAAAGGGTTTCAGTCCCCATGAAACTGGAGACGGATTGTTTCCCATCATTAGTTCCTTTTAACTTGAAGAAACTTTATATGAATGTAAGTTACACGATTATGTTACTGTCTTTGTCTGACCAAGGACATGTTTTGCAGCATGGTGAATATAATTTTGCAGTTTCATTACAGTAGTTCCTACAGGCTCAAAATGTTAGCAACGTAAAAATGAGGGATGCACGATATATCGGTGAACATATCGGAATCGGCCGATATTAGCTAAAGATGCCAATGTCGGTATCTGCCCGATGTCTAGTTTAACATCAGCAAAACCGATGTCAAAGCTGACGTGCATACCTATACAACGTAGGTACACGACGTAATATATGCCACGTTAAATGTTGTGCTGCACGTGCAACACAGCATTCCTAACCTAGCCCACAATGTCTGCTGTGTGGATTGAGCAGTCAAGAAGTCGAGCATCATTTGAAAGAGTAAGAACATTTCAGCGAGACAACTCAAAGGCGAAATCCATTAACGCCAAGATAATGGAATTCATTGCCCTTGACAATCAACCGTTCTCTGTTGTGGGTGATGTTGGCTTTCGCCGACTGGTTGAGCACCGGTACACACTACCAAGTGCGCAATTTTTCAGATGTTGCCCTACCGGAATTACACAGTAATAGCATCACTGCTATTAGCTTCACGACTGACATTTGGACCAGCGATATCAGCCCCATGAGCATTATGAGTCTGACAGCACAGTGGGTCGACAAGGATTTCGTACTGAGGAAAGTTGTATTTCCTGCTCATGATTGTGCTGTTTGTCATACCGCTCCTGACATTTCAATGGCATTTGAGAAAATGATTGAAACTTGGAAACATGAACACACTAGCTAGCTCCATTCGAACAACTGACTCGAGAAAAAAGCTCATCACCTGCGCCTGCAGCAGACGTGATACCCTCTCATGGCATTGAAACACCTGCTCAACAAAACTGCCGACACAGGCTGTGAACCAGCGATTAGGTGGCATTCTCTCTTTACGGTGTTGCCACCATGCTCGATGCCATGTACAAGGACCGCTACTTCGATGCAGACAAGAAACAGGCTTTACGTGAAATGTTACATACACAGCTGGACAAGATGGAAACGGACACAGTGACAGTGTGCACCGAGGAAGAGAGGCCATGGACAGACACAGGTGAAACTTCACTGCTGGACATGTATGATGAAATCCTGGTTGAGAGTGAAATAACTGAACACATTAACAACGAAACAGCACAGCAAGTAAGCGAAATAAATAGGTTTTGATGATGTTTTACTGATAATGGGGACATACGTAAATGCCAACAATAACTTTTTGGTGGGTGTGTGGGTGTGTAACCTTTATTTAACTTGGCAAGTCCGTTAAGAACACATTCTTATTTACAATGACGGCCTACCCCGGACGACGCTGGGCCAATTGTGCGCCGCACTATGGGACTCCCAATCACTTCCGGATGTGATACAGCCTGGATTCGAACCAAGGACTATAGTGACACCTCTTGCACTGAGATGCAGTGCCTTAGACCAGTGTGTGTGATATTTAACTGTACTAGAATGCTGAAGAGGCATCACTTGTAAAATGTGTTACATTGTGCTCTAGGTTGGACAGTACTGTCAATGGCTTGAGGAAGTAAAGTTGTACCACCATTGGACAGTTATCAACTGACTTGCTTTTCCTCAAGACTCGAGATTCACTGGTGTACATTTCTGCTACAGTGTAACAGTAGGTTCTTTAGGCTCATAAACTGACCTGAGAGAACCTGAGCCAACCAAATACACAGTAACAAAGTGTTTTAAACCATGCCACAGTGTCAAGAGACCCTCTGTTCCACACTGTGTCCACTCTTGACACGTTGTCATTTCAATTAAGCTGAAAGTTCGCTAATAGCCACCATTTAAAGGGCCAGAAAAGTTTTCAAGGCAGGGGTCCAGCCAGCGATAGATAGTACCTTACGTTTAATTCCATGTCTCTGTAAGTTGTGGAAGTTCCTTATAGCAAAGGCTGTCTTCGTGGCAACGTACAACCTCAGTCATGACTGTGTTCTGCACCTTAGTGGGGAGGTGTGGTATATTTTGGCCACTACTCGTCGGGTGTATATGTTTTTCTTCCTAAAGCCAGCGCTGAGAGGAAAGTGTCCGGCTCTACGCTATGTTTACCCTCAGAACAGTGCCACCCCAGTGTGTTCAGAGCTCCTCCGTTCCAGCCAAACAGAATGAGAAATGTGACTCAGCAAACGGGCTAGTCCATTCAGAGCGGCAAGTGTAGTCCAGGCTCTAAATCTGAAGCAATGGTTTTCATGTTTCATAACCTCTCCCTTTATCCAGGGTAGTTATGGTAAAAGCCTGTGGTATCTGTTTTACCGGAAAGCCATTTTGGATTTCCTCAGTTACTTGTCTTGTCAGACCAAAGATGGTTATGAAAGGCCATAGAGGGCTAATTAGGGTAATACAAGGTTATTAGAGGTCACAAGATACTATGACTGTGTACCACAGTAGTCTCATGTTGAAGGGCCCGAAAATGAACTCATTGGCCTTACTCTTGAGGCAGAAAGTATTTTTGGAATACTGTTGAAATAGAGAGAAGAAGGTAATGCACTGTGGGAGATGGGCCATTGTGGTTTTGTCGTGGGCTGGCAGAGGGTAGCAGGCAGGGGGCGATGAGGTGGGGGGGGGGACACGGAGCCAGAGGTGTTTGGCGTTGATGAGGTGCACTCCTGTCTACTCATTTTCTCTCTTGAGATGTTAGGGGCTCAATCATAGCCAGCTGTTGACCAGAATGCTGTACTGCTGCAAACATCGAGGAGCATTTAGAATACAAGGTTGTTATGTGACACAGAGTCTAACGTGACACCAAACTACCACAACTGTTGGTCTTGGTAAAGCGGTCTTTTTTTCTCCAAGGATGGTCTGTTTCAAATTTCCTTGGGATGCAGTTGCTGCTTTTCTCTTGTTGTTTATATGAAAGACCCCCCACTAGTTCTGGCAAATCATTTATGACTAGCATTCTCTCTTCCCATGTCCATGTTATTTTGTTAGTTTCAAAGACATATCATAGGGTTTGTATGCTGCCTCTTTTTTTTTCTTCTTCTTATCCCTCAACCTGTACGCAAGTGAAAGGGAAAAGGGGATACCTAGTCAGTTGTACAACTGAATGCATTCAACAGATATGTCTTTTGCATTTAACCCAACCCCTCTGAATCAGACAGGTGCAAGGGGCTACCTTAATCGACATCCACGTCATCGGCGCCCAGGGAACAGTGGGTTAACTGCCTTGCTCAGGGGAAGATTGACAGATTTTTTTACCTTGTCTGCTCGGTGATTCGATCCAGCAACCTTTCGATATCCTCAGCATATGTTAGGCATAAATTAAATCCAAGCAACCAGCAACTTGCCAAGTAAACATGAATGATCTCACCACACTGGAAAACACATGATGTCACCTTGGGATTGATGGTTACTAGCCTCCAGATTCCTCAACCTCTTGGATAAGAATCAAAGCTGACGTTAGCGACAGCCAACTGCAACATGGTGCGATATCGTGTGCAGAGCGAGAAAAAAACATAATCTCTCAACCCTGCACAGACTGCGGTAAACATTTAGGACATGTCATAACACGTGTAGATTGTAAGGCAGATCCGTGGGGTTTCCTGGAACAAGCCAAGGCAGTTCTGTATTCAATGGTTATTTCTACACTGCTGTAGAGCTCAGTGTTAAAGTTAAGAGTCAGACAATTTTTCCCCAAGAGTAACTGCCTCACCTACCCCTTCAGAAGGGGTTCAGTCACCCACTATATACCACTATATACACATTCTGGTGGATGCTGATTCCTCTCCAAAATGCAGCATACGACTGCAGAACTGGGACACTCGGTGTGCTATGGCTAAGCAGCTTGTATGGATGCAGCCTTGAAAGCAGATTGATGGAAAGGGACCAGGGGATGTGTGTGTCAGCTGCAGCAATCTGAGTTTGCTGGCTAACGCCGCTCAATGGCTCTGATGACTGTCATTGCCAGCCAAGACCGTTGTGCCTGTCCCAGCACCGCCTGCTAATTGCAAGCTTTTTTGTCAGCAGCGTCAATGAAATCCAATCAAATTTAGAGGCTCATGCAACCGAGACCAATCAGGCGCAGAGCCACGCGTTATGTAAGGAAGCTGTGCACATCGACAAAATTAGAGATTTTCACGGCAGCTGTGGACCTTAGTTACTAGGCAGGCTGTCCCCGCCCATCATCCCCATCATGTTCATTCATTACTTCCCGTTTGGTGATGAGGTTATTTTCCGCAGAATTTAGTTTCTCTTTAAATAGCGCTTGTGGGAATGATGGTGCTGAAGCCGGCAGCTTGTCAGGTATGATTTACAACCAAGATATGCAGCTCTACTAATGGTTTCTGTTCTGAGGTGCACCATGTTAACATTGTCTGAATCAAACGCATTATATTTGATCCAAAGACGTACCCTCCTCTAAATGATTGTGCTAATGGAGTTGATTTTTGTAATTCAGTGTCCTCGTGTTTGCCCAACAGAGGCTGTAGTAAGACTTTTGGACGCATTTTATTTTTTTGTTCTACCAAATCTCTGGCGCTAATGCGTTTATTTACCTCACTCTTATCAGTCCACACTCCTCCTTCCCCTTCTCCCTCTCCACCTCCCTGATCTGCTTCTCTCCATGGTTCTCTCTCTCCGTCTCACTGCCCATGCCCGCTGACAGGCTCTGGCCCACTGCCCAGATCCTGGGTGGACGCCCATCCAGACAGGTTCCATTCATCTGGCGGAACGGCTGGCCCCCCACCTACATTCCTCTATCCCTCCTACCTCCCACTAGCCCTCTCTACCTCCCCAGCTCTACCCCTCCCCCCCCCCCCCCCCCCCTCCCCCAGAGTCCCTGCTGCCTGTGGAAAGAAAGCATCCCTGGAGCGAGGCCAGGAAGATGGGGGCTACTGTGCCGGTCAGGCGCTGCCTGCAACACTTAGAGGGGCTCAGCAGTAAGACAACCTCACTACTCTTCCTCATCTCCCATCCATCACATCAGTATCTCTCTGTGGTACCCTTCCTTCCACCTTTATGTGTAGAACCTTTAGATCCCTTGGAATGATGAGTGACAACATAGAGGAGTGTGGGGATTATAGGAGCTGAATGCTTCTCAAACACCAGGTGTTGCTTCATCACAGGGATCACCTTATGTAACTTGGCAGGTCATCATAGCACATAGCTCGCTCAAATCCCCAAAGGAACAAGCTACAGGAGAGGACATAGGAGTGTACTGCTCACTGCAGTCAGTCTACAACAGAGGGAAACTATATTGTAAAAGAATGGGTTTCATGAAAGTCAGTGCCAGCTACATAACATGGGAGGACTTAGTACAGCCTATTCCCCTGCTAACAATGCCCTCTCTGGGCAGTCTCCACCCTGGTACAATCTTGCACCAAAGAGCCTGCACCAGGAGTCTCCCCTTCTAAACCAGTCTAAACTCAGTTCAGTAGTAACAGACACTAGACTCTGGCATGGAACTTTGCACCAGAAGGCCCAGTGTGTGACTGATGTTACACCCAGCCCTCCAAGTGACTGATACAGTCATTAGAGACCTAATCTCTCCTTCTTTTCTTTCCCCAGTCGAGGCTTTACGCAGTGTCACGTGGCTCCGAGGCTGCAGACGATCTGCCCCAGTCTCGCTTAGCTCACTGGTTTATCAATGTCATCAACCCTAACCTCCTCACACCCAGCCAGTAGCAAAGGGGTCTTAAGCCCTAGCGAAAATTGACCAAATGGTACCCCTGTAGATTTGTTTCAGATCTGTCTCCATGATTCATATAGAGGTGATTCACACTTGTGTACTAGATCATTCAGATCTGGCTCCATGATTTGTGTAGAGGTGATTCACACTTGTGTAGTAGATGATTCAGATCTGTCTCCATGATTCGTGTATAGGTGATTCACACTTGTGTAGTAGATGATTCAGATCTGTCTCCATGATTCATGGATAGGTGATTCACACTTGTGTAGTAGATGATTCAGATCTGTCTCCATGATTTATGTGTAAGTGATACAAACTTGTATAGTAGATGCTTCAGTAGGTGGAGACCAGACAAGCTGCTGTTGTAAAAGTGTTATTCCCCTTCTCTATTGGTAAAGGTAGAAGTTGCCCTTAACCACAGATCTAGGATCTGATTAGGAGGATTAAGTCCTTTTGCTAGGCAGTTTACTTTGCTGTTGTACTATTGACTCTGATGCCGACTACATACCATTGTAATCATGTGGTCTGGTAGGATGCCTATAGTTTTCAGTAGGTTACGCATGGCCAGACTCCACAAGTAGCGTCTTGGTGTGGTGTTGATGCATTGCAGGTTTATAGGGTTGTTTACAGCACTATAAAGCTCCACCATCAGCTTGTGTGTGTGAACCTGTCCTCTTTGGAATTCAGCCCCGTGGGAAAGTGTCACCTCAGATCATCGGATGGAACTCTTCTTGGAGTTTAGAGGGATACGTATGCGATCCATATTCACTTTGTGCACGTACACATGCTAAAACACATGTTATCACACACACACACACACACACACACACACACACACACACACACACACACACACATAATCAAAGAGACGCACGCATGCACACATGCACAAACTTTGTAAGCAAGGGAACTGTCATTTATACTCCCATTCAATGTATAAGGTTCACAGCAGACATACTCTGTGTGTGTTCATCACCATTGTGCCTGTACAGAAACAGCCTCTCTAGTTCAGAGGAAGAGTGACCTGGAGAGGAAGGAAAGGCTTCCCATTTTAAAATAGCATTTCATCTCAACACCTCTGGATACCCGGAAATATATTTTTTTAACCTACTACCACTCTGTAGTTCAGTAGAACTATATTCCTATTCACGGCTATTCTGAATGTGCCCTCACTTGGATTGAAGGTTGTGTTCACAAACACCGTTCCCTCTGATGTGACGAGTTGTTTTGTGAATAATCATGTTTATTTGATTATGCCTGTGTGGGTGGGTCTATCTATGTATCGGAGTGGGTTTACATAAGGATGCATGGATCAAGTATGTGTCTGTACTATTGTCTCTACAATTATTAGGATTTCTGTGTTTTGTGACTGATGCTTTTATGTGGTTGTTCAAGGAGGACATTGCAGTCAGTGTGCCTTTTTAGAGCTTCCGAGTGTTTTCTGTGTCTGAGGGAGGGAAGAGGTAGAGCGAGCTAACTTGCCGCTATCGCGTGGGAGAGGGAAGGAGGAGGAGGGGGAGGACGAGTTCGCCCGCCTGCCTGTTCCTGTGTGTCTGTCCTTGTGTGTGTTCCTGCGCGTGCGCCAATACCTGGCACTTGCTTTCAACACTGCAGAGCTCACTCTCTGTCTACAGCTCTCCATCTCTCTCTCTTTTACTCCTCTTCCCTCTCCTTTTTTATTCTTCATAATTTGTGTGCCTCTATTGCCATATCTCTATGCCACGTCCTTCAAGTAGTTTACCATGGTACAGGATTTTACTAGCTGGAGACGCAGACCTTTTCTACTAACTGAGGTGAGACTGACTCAAGCTTTACCTGGCTAGGGTACTTGCATAGAAGGGTGGGATCTAGGGGTGGTGGGAGTCTAGGGGCCATAGAGAAGGGACAGGTAATTGTGGTCGGGTTCAGAGAAGTACGTGTTTACTGCTGAGACTGCTGGGATGACTGTCCTTTAGCTGCTCTGTGATGCACACACCTCTGAGTACTAGCTAGCTAGTCTAGCACTGCCCACTGGATGTCAATCAGGATGACTGCCAGTTCTGATCTTTTCAGTGTGGTTCTATGCTATGAAATGCTTCTCTCTCGGTTTCTGATTCTGCCTCATGTACTGCTCTGGTTTTCTCTCTCCAGCCCAGCTCCCCCTCTCTCTCTGGTGTGACAGGTTATGGGCGAGGAAGGGCTGGGGTGTGTAGAACATGGAACGTCTCTCACACAGAGTTATGTGAGCTGCATGTATGATTTCTCTCTCTCTGGCGAGTCGCAAGCACGGGCAGCCTAATGATGTGAAGTAGCCGTTTCCTCCTCTCCCTAGCAGCACAGAGCTCCTGAAGATAAAGGCAGAGCACACTCCCGCGTTACGCACACTCCCGCGTTACGCACACTCCCGCGTTACGCACACTCCCGCGTTACGCACACTCCCGCGTTACGCATACACATACTGAGTATACAAAACTTAATGTTTTGTATACTCAGTATGTGTATGAGTGTGTGTAACGCGTCTGTGTGTGTGTAACGCGTCTGTGTGTGTGTAACGCGTCTGTGTGTGTGTGTAACGCGTCTGTGTGTGTGTGTAACGCGTCTGTGTGTGTGTGTAACGCGTCTGTGTGCTCTGCCTTTATCTTCAGGAGCTCTTTCAATGGCATAGACCTGCTCTTTCAATGGCATAGACTGACCAGGTGAATCTAGGTCAAAGCTATGATCCCTTATTGATGTCATTTGGAGGAGACAGGTTAAAAAATGATTTTTAAGCCTTGAGACAATTGAGACATAGATTGTGCATGTGTGCCATTCAGAGAGTGAATGGGCAAGACAAAATATTGAAGTGCTTTTGAACAGGGTATGGTAGTAGGTGCCAGGCACACTGGTTTGTGTCGAGAACTACAACACTGCTGTGTTTTTCACGCTCAACAGTTTCCTGTGTGTATCAAGAATGGTCCATCACTCAAAAGACGTCCAGCCAACTTGACACAACTGTGGGAAGCATTTGAGCCAACATGGGCCAGCATCCCTATGGAACGCTTTCGACACCTTGTAGAGTCCATGCCCCGACAAATTGAGGCTGTTCTGAGGGCAAAAGGGGAGGGTGCAACTCAATATTAGGAAGGTATACAATTACTGTCTCACACGCATCCAATCACGTACACACACTCATCCCACCAACATGCATTATTTATCACTCACACACACCCCTCACCCTCCCATGCACAGTCCCACACTCATTCTCACACATTTTCTGCCTCTCCCCTCTAAACACACACCCATCCCTCCACTGTCAGTATCTCTCGCCCACTCTGGGTTCTCGAGAGGCAGGGAGTTGCAGGGAGAGAAAAATAAAAACAGGTTGCTCTGCCTGTGAAGTTTCTCTGCTGCTCTTCTTATTCTGCTTTAACTCTGCTCTAATGCCTAGCAGCAGGGAAGCACTGATGGCTTCTGAATAGAGAGGAAATGACTTGCTTTAAAATCCTCACATCATTAACCACCCAGAGAGAAAATACAGCTAATGGTATTGTTCTCTTCTGGCCAATCCATAGCCCAGTATGAGTGTGTAGAGTATGTGGGTAATGAGTATAGTGGGTGGCTGGTGAAGGTGGGCATGGTTGAGTGTTTGCTGGGGGCGGCTTGTTAGATAAGTGCCCACCACACAGTACAGTGGCTCAGCAGAAACATTACATTCCCAAACTGTTCTTGCGCTTGCACTCCCACAACATTTCTGAGTGATTCCTCACAAAACCCAGACAAAAAAAGACCATGATTTGGTGGATTTTCATGAAGTGTAAGCCATAGAATAGTGCTTTGGAGGAAAGCTTGAGGACATACACTACCGTTCAAAAGTTTGGGGTCACTTAGAAATGTCCTTGAAATGTCCTAGAAATGTCCTTTTGAAAGAAAAGCTATTTTTTTTGTCCATTTAAAATAACATCAAATTGATCAGAAATACAGTGTAGACAATGTTAATGTTGTAAATGACTATTGTAGCTGGAAACTGCTGATTTTTTTTATGGAATATCTACATAGGCATACAGAGCCCATTTATCAGCAACCATCACTCCTGTGTTCCAATGCCACGGTGTGTTAGCTAATACAAGTTTATAATTTTAAAAGGCTAATTGATCATTAGAAAACCCTTTTGCAATTGTTAGCACAGCTGAAAACTGTTGTACTGATTTAAAGAAGCAATGAAACTGACCTTTAGACTAGTTGAGTATCTGGAGCATCAGCATTTGTGGGTTTGATTATAGGCTCAAAATGGACAGAAACATTACTTTCTTCTGAAACTCGTCAGTCTATTCTTGTTCTGAGAAATGAACGCTATTCCATGCAAGAATTTGGAAAGAAACTGAAGAGCTCATACATCGCTGTGTACTACTCCCTTCACAGAACAGCGCAAACTTGCTCTAACCAGAATAGAAAGAGTAGTGGGAGGCCCCGGTGCACAACTGAGCAAGAGGACATGTACATTAGTGTCTAGTTTGAGAAACAGGCGCCTCACGAGTCCTCAACTGGCAGCTTCATTAAATAGTACCCACAATAACACTAGTCTCAACGTCAACCGTGAAGAGGCGACTCCGGGATGCTGGCCTTCTAGGCAGAGTTGCAAAGAAAAAGCCTCATCTCAGACTGGCCAATAAAAAGAAAAGATTACGATGGGCAAAAGAACAGACACTGGACAGAGGAAGATTGGAAAAAAGTGTTATGGACAGACAAATCTAAGTTTGAGGTGTTTGGATCACAAAGAAGAACATTCGTGAGACGCAGAAATGAAAAGATGCTGAGGAGTGCTTGACGCCATCTGTCAAGCATGGTGGAGGCAATGTGACGGTCTGGGGGGCTTTGGTGGTGGTAGTAAAATGGGGGATTTGTACAGGGTAAAAGGGATCTTGAAGAAGGAAGGCTATCACTCCATTTTGCATCGCCATGCCGTACCCTGTGGACGGCTCTTAGTTGAAGCCAATTTCCTCCTACGACAGGAAAATGACCCAAAGCACAGCTCCAAACTATGGAATAACTATTTAGGGAAGAAGCAGTCAGCTGGTATTCTGTCTATAATGGAGTGGCCAGCAGTCACCGGATCTCAACCCTATTGAGCTGTTGTGGGAGCAGCTTGACTGTATGGTACATATGAAGTGCCCAACAAGCCAATCCAACTTGTGGGAGGTACTTCAGGAAGCATGGGGTGAAATCTCTTCAGATTACCTCAAAGGTCTGCAAGGCTGTAATTGCTGCAACTGGAGGATTCTTTTGGCGAAAGCAAAGTTTGTTGGACACAATTATTATTTCAATTAAAAATCATTATTTATAACCTTGTCAACGTCTTGACTATATTTCCTATTCATTTTGCAACTCATTTCATATACGTTTTTATGGAAACAAGGACATTTCGAAGTGACCCAAAACTTTTGAATGGTAGTATATATTTGACATAATTGAGACATTTATCAAAGTTGACACATTTATGACATTAAGACCTTACCCAGACTCCGTAGTTTTTCATCTCTAGGTGCTACAAAGCAAACATTGGTGTCATATGAGTAGTATTTTGATTTTAACATTTGATTGCTATATATTGTTGAACATAATATATTCTATTGGCATTTCAAAGTTCCAGAGTGGGATCTCTCCTACTTTTAGAGTTAGGATCCAATAGGTAAGCATTACCAACAGAGTGAATATGACAATTGATTCTGCTGGTGATTTACTGGATGTGCAATGATAGAAGTAAGAGGAGGGCTGGATTGGTTACCTTGCCAACTGTGCCAATTTCTCTGTATTAAATGGGCCATACTTCAGAACTAGCAGAAATCCCACTCTGGAACTTTGAAATGCCCATAGAGTATATTATGTCTGGGTTTTGTGAGGAGTTATCTTCTGATACTGTGTCCATGTCCCATATCATCTGTATAATAATGTTGTCACAACTTTGCTTTAATGTTCTCATATTGTTTCTCTAGGGTCCCGCTAACTCTATATATATATATATATATATATAACATCATGGTACGCAAGGTCACTGTGACTCGCTTCTCCTCCTTTTCTTCCCCTCTTTTCCTTCTCCTCCCCTCAGTGAATTATGCTGACGCTGCTGGATTTATGGGCTTTATCATGCAACGCCTGCCGCTGAGCACAGCAGGCAGCACACACTGTGGATCCACACAGCCTCTCACAACATTCATCAGCTACTTACCACCCCTGTTTACAGCAATACAGGCTCATGAAGCTCTATGAAGCTCAAATGTCTCCCAATGTCATCCTTTGAAGCACAGGATTGCTCCCCCTGTCATTAAGCCATGGTTTCATCGATACTCCCAACAACATGTTGTAGTGTCCATTGAGGCAATCATCTTATGACACTGCATGATGCCATCGTCTACACCTCTGCCATTAGCTTTAGCCTGTTGCTAGCAGATGCCTTTGATTTAAACTGAATGTCTGGTTACTTCCCTCTCAGTGAATCTTTAGGAACAGGTCAGGTCGTTGGGAAAACCTCTGGGCCCTATTATAACCTTGTCGTTTTCATTGAAGTGGGAAAAACAGTGATCTGCTAGCGAAGCCAGGCTTGTAGCAGACGCCACCAGATGAACTTTAGCATGCTTTGTTTGGAGAGAGCGAGAGAGCCCAGTGTGGAGCACTTGATGAGAGACTGACGGACAGAGAGGAGGAACAAAACAGAACCGATAGAAAACAGGAGTGGAGGAGTGGTGGCTCACAGCCCGGGGTCTTATCTCGTCTTCTCTCCTCTATTTTCTCCTCCTCTCGCTGGCTAACCCACTCCCTCATGCTCTCGCTCACACACAGCCCAGAAACACGCACGCACGCACACACAGCCCTTCCCTTGACCAGCCAGAACGCTGAATTATTCAACAGCACAAGACTACGCCCAAGCATTGCTTCTTTCTCCAGGCCAGAAACACACACACAAACCTTAACTAGCATCCCTTAGCACATCACACATCGCAACTGGAAGTGCGTGTTTATAATGGCTGCTAGGCTGTACAAGGCTTTAACATCTGGAACCATGTGGAACACTTACCTCCTCACATGCTCTAAACAAGCAGGCAAATATTCCCCACAGCAAAGAGAAAACAACAGATGATGGGAATTGTATGTTTAGTTATGGTACCTCAGGTCTTGTTTCCCCCATGTATAAATCTATTTAGAGAGAAAAATAATTAGTATTTGTAGTAACAAAATAAGCCTGGCAAGTAAAGTTATAGTACGGTACCTCTAGCTAACCCTCGGCTAGGATAAACTCCAGGCCCTATAAGTCTGGTCTATCGCCTCCGTGTCCCACTCAGAGGGACTGCTAACAAGACCGCTAGATAGCTATAATCAAATGACTCCCTGCATTGACCCTTTTTAGCACAAACTCTCTTGCACTGACTCTAGACACACACTCACACATACAGTACTTACACTGACACCCCAACACACACATACACACCCCAACACACCTGCATACTGTACGCCCGCACACACCTGCATACTGTACGCCCGCACACACCTGCATACTGTACGCCCGCACACACCTGCATACTGTACGCCCGCACACACCTGCATACTGTACGCCCGCACACGCTGCATACTGTACGCCCGCACACGCCGCATACTGTACGCCCGCACACGCCGCATACTGTACGCCCGCACACGCCGCATACTGTACGCCCGCACACGCCGCATACTGTACGCCCGCACACGCCGCATACTGTACGCCCGCACACGCCGCATACTGTACGCCCGCACACGCCGCATACTGACGCCGCACACGCCGCATACTGACGCCGCACACGCCGCATACTGACGCCGCACACGCCGCATACTGACGCCGCACACGCCGCATACTGACGCCGCACACGCCGCATACTGACGCCGCACACGCTACTGCTACTGTCTTATCTATCCTGTTGCCTAGTCACTTGACCCCTACCTATATGTACAGTACATGGCTGCCTCAATTACCTCGTACCACTGCACATCTACTCGGTAGTGGTTCTCCCTGTATATAGCCATGTTACTTTTACTCGTCATTATTATTCGTTAGTCACTGTGTATTTATTCCTCGTATATTTTTTCATCTTTAACTCTGCATTGTTGGAAAAGGACCCGTAAGTAAGCATTTCACTGTTTACGAAACATGTGAAAAATGATTGGATTGATATGGAACTGGAGGAACACAGCTGGTCACCTTCAGCTCAGAGTAGACCAAGGTCAGAGCAGACATTTGTCTTCATCAGGGGTCTCTGGCCCTGTTCAAATAGGTATAGGTTCACTCCAAATGTGCATTTTGGATACATTAAGTGTAAACCCCTACTTCAGAGTATAATTCGTCAGTCCACATAATTATTTTTTTCACCTTTATTTAACCAGGTAGGCAAGTTGAGAACAAGTTCTCATTTACAATTGCGACCTGGCCAAGATAAAGCAAAGCAGTTCGACAACATACAAAAACACAGAGTTACACATGGAGTAAAACAACATACAATCAATGATGCAGTAGAAAAAAAATAAAAAATAAGACTATATACAATGTGAGCAAATGATGTGAGATAAGGGAGGTAAAGGCAAAAAAATGCCATGGTGGCAAAGTAAATAAAGTATAGCAAGAAAAACACTGGAATGGTAGATTTGTAGTTTGAAGAAAGTTCAGAGATAAAATATAAATAATATGGTGCAAAGGAGCAAAATAAATTAAATAAATAAATACAGTAGGGGAAGAGGTAGTAGTTTGGGCTAAATTATAGATGGGCTATGTACAGGTGCAGTGATCTGTGAGCTGCTCTGACAGCTGGTGCTTAAAGCTAGTGAGGGAGGTAAGTGTTTCCAGTTTCAGAGATTTTTGTAGTTCGTTCCAGTCATTGGCAGCAGAGAACTGGAAGGAGAGACGACCAAAGGAGGAGTTGGCTTTAGGGGTGACCAGAGAGATATACCTGCTGGAGCGCGTGCTACAGGTGGGTGCTGCCATGGTGACCAGTGAGCGGAGATAAGGGGGGACTTTACCTAGCAGGGTCTTGTAGATGACCTGGAGCCAATGTGTTTGGCGACGATTATGAAGCGAAGGCCAGCCAACGAGAGCGTACAGGTCGCAGTGGTGGGTAGTATATGGGGCTTTGGTGACAAAACGGATGGCACTGTGATAGACTGCATCCAGCTTGTTGAGTAGGGTATTGGAAGCTATTTTGTAAATGACATCGCCGAAGTCGAGGATTGGTAGGATGGTCAGTTTTACGAGGGTATGTTTGGCAGCATGAGTGAAGGATGCTTTGTTGCGAAATAGGAAGCCAATTCGAGATTTCACTTTGGATTGGAGATGATTGATGTGAGTCTGGAAGGAGAGTTTACAGTCTAACCAGACACCTAGGTATTTGTAGTTGTCCACAAATTCTAAGTTAGAACCGTCCAGAGAAGTGATGCTGGACAGGCGGGCAGGTGCAGGCAGCGATCGGTTGAAGAGCATGCATTTAGTTTTACTTGTGTTTAGGAGCAGTTGGAGACCACGGAAGGAGAGTTGAATGGCATTGAAGCTTGTCTGGAGGGTTGTTAACACAGTGTCCAAAGAAGGGCCAGAAGTGTACAGAATGGTGTCGTCTGCGTAGAGGTGGATCAGAGATTCACCAGCAGCAAGAGCGACATCATTTATGTATACAGAGAAAAGATTTGGCCCAAGAATTGAACCCTGTGGTACCACCATAGAGACTGCCAGAGGTCCAGACAGTAGGCCCTCCGATTTGACACACTGAACTCTGTCAGAGAAGTAGTTGGTGAACCAGGCGACGCAATCGTTTGAGAAACCAAGGCTACTGAGTCTGCCGATGAGGATGTGGTGATTAACAGAGTCAAAAGCTTTGGCCAGGTCAATGAATACGGCAGCACAGTATTGTTTCTTATCGATGGCGGTTACGATGTCGTTTAGGACCTTGAGCGTGGCTGAGGTGCACCCATGACCAGCTCTGAAACCAGATTGCATAGCGGAGAGGGTGCGGTGGGATTCGAAATGGTCGGTAATCTGTTTGTTGACTTGGCTTTCGAAGACCTTAGAAAGGCAGGGTAGGATGGATATAGGTCTGTAGCAATTTGGGTCAAGAGTGTCGCCTCCTTTGAAGAGGGGGATGACAGCAGCTGCTTTCCAATCTATGGGAATCTCAGACGACACGAAAGAGAGGTTAAACAGGCTAGTAATAGGGGTTGCAATAATTTCGGCAGATAATTTTAGAAAGAAAGGGTCCAGATTGTCAAGCCCAGCTGATTTGTAGGGGTCCAGATTTTGCAGCTCTTTCAGAACATCAGCTGAATGGATTTGGGAGAAGGAGAATGGGGGAGGCTTGGGCGAGTAGCTGTGGGGGGTGCAGTGCTGTTGAATGCAGTAGGGGTAGTTAGGTGGAAAGCATGGCCAGCCGTAGAAAAATGCTTATTGAAATTCTCAATTATAGTGGGCTTATCGGTGGTGACAGAGTTTCCTATCCTCAGTGCAGTGGGCAGTTGGGAGGAGGTGTTCTTATTCTCCATGGACTTTACAATGTCCCAGAACTTTTTAGAGTTGGAGTTGCACGAAGCGAATTTCTGTTTGAAAAAGCTAGCGTTGGCGTTTCTAACTGCCTGTGTGTATTGGTTTCTAACTTACGTAAAAAGTTGCATATCGCGGGGGCAGTTCGATGCTAATGCAGAACGCCACAGGATATTTTTGTGTTGGTTAAGGGCAGTCAGGTCTGGGGAGAACCAAGGGCTATATCTGTTCCTGGTTCTAAATTTCTTGAAAGGGGCATGCTTATTTAAGATGGAGAGGAAGGCATTTAAAAAAAATAACCAGGCATCCTCTACTGACGGGATGAGGTCAATATCCTTCCAGGATACCAGGGCCAGGTCGAATAGAAAGGCTTGCTCGTTGAAATGTTTCAGGGAGCGTTTGACAGTGATGAGTGGAGGTCGTTTGACCGCTGACCCATTACGGGTGCAGGCAATGAGGCAGTGATCGCTGAGATCTTGGTTGAAAACAGCAGAGGTGTATTTAGAGGGCACGTTGGTTAGGATGATATCTATGAGGGTGCCAGTGTTTGCGGCTTTGGGGTTGTACCTGGTGGGTTCATTAATAATTTGTGTGAGATTGAGGGCATCAAGCTTGGATTGTAGGATGGCTGGGGTGTTAAGCATGTCCCAGTTTAGGTCACCTAGTAGCACGAGCTCTGAAGATAGATGGGGGGCAATCAGTTCACATATGGTGTCCAGAGCACAACTAGGGGCCGAGGGGGGTCTATAGCAGGCGGCAACGGTGAGAGACTTGTTTTTGGAGAGGTGGATTTTTAAAAGTAGAAGTTCAAATTGTTTGGGTACAGACCTGGATAGCAGGACAGAACTCTGCAGGCTATCTCTGCAGTAGATTGCAACACCGCCCCCTTTGGTCGTTCTATCTTGTCTGAAGACGTTGTAGTTAGGGATGAAGATTTCAGAGTTTTTGGTGGACTTCCTAAGCCAAGATTCAGACACAGCTAGGACATCCGGGTTGGCAGAGTGTGCTAAAGCAGTGAATAAAACAAACTTAGGGAGGAGGCTTCTAATGTTAACATGCATGAAACCAAGGTTATTACGGTTACAGAAGTCATCAAAAGAGAGCGCCTGGGGAGTAGGAGTGGAGCCAGGCACTGCAGGGCCTGGATTCACCTCTACATCCCCAGAGGAGCAGAGAAGAATAAGTATGAGGGTACGGCTAAAAGCTATAAGAATTGGTCGTCTGTGACGTCCAGAATAGAGAGAAAAAGGAGCAGGTTTCTGGGGGCGATAAAATAGCTTCAAGGTATAATGTACAGACAAAGGTATGGTGGGATGTGAGTACAGAGGAGGTAAACCTAGGCATTTAGTGATTATGAGAGAGATATTGTCTCTAGAAACATCATTGAAACCAGAAGATGTCATAGCATGTGTGGGTGGAGGAACTGAGAGGTTGGATAAGGTATAATGAGCAGGGCTAGAGGCTCTACAGTGAAATAAGCCAATAAACACTAACCAGAACAGCAATGGAGAAGGCATATTGACATTAAGGAGAGGCATGCTTAGCCGAGTGATCAAAGGGTCCAGTGAGATTCAGACAGCTAGCCGGGCCATAGGTAGCAAGCTGGTGGAAGATGGGAGGGAGGTCTGTTTTTAGCCACCTCGTGCGTTTCCGTCTGTGGGTTAGTGGGGTTCCGTGTGGAAGGGGGGAGTTATTCGAATAGATTGTCTTGCATACTCGTGCTATGACTAGTACATGCATTTATTACAAGTTCTAAATCATTTTAATTTTACATGCCTATTAATGACTGCTTTCAGACACGATGGTTACTGCCGGTATTGGACATTTCTTAGAGGAATTCATTCAAATGTTCGGTTCACCCATTTCAAATAGAGACTTCCTGCAGTTTACTAGTATCACATTTACAGTTATTGAATCCCACCTGTCTTGTAAATACATCATACATAAGGCTTCCACAGGGCCCAGAGCCCCTTTATTGCCTAATTAAGAGTGTGAGTGAACACCTCGTCACTGTAAAGTGTCCGCTTCGTGGATGTCAGGGCCGCTCTCATATTGATCCATGTGGTGTGTCTCACCAGACAGTGGAGAGAACTAGAGAATGTCTCTGAATATTAAGCTAGCCTAAATGATGTGAAGAGGCACCAGGCATGTTGAATTATTCGAAGTGCCAGAAAGTAACCATTGATACCCCACTATAAGTGTGTAAATAAACTACTAGGTGCCAGCTGAAAAATAGTGTTACCAAACAATTCTTCCTGCCACAGTCCAGTCGTAAGCTGCATCCCAGTGTTATTGGTTGGGATCCACCATGTGGGAAAGGCTGCCATAGGGTAGTGCTCCCAGGCACGTCGGTTGGTTATAGGCAACAGCCTTTAGGGAAGGCTACATGACAACACAGGATGGAACATGTGTTCCCATGACACAAGCAGCTGTCGTAACCGCCCCCTCTGCGCCGTGTGTGTGACTAGGGAGAGTTGCGTCATGGACGTGGCTTTATGCCAGAGCACCGTATGGCATTCCACTTTCTGCCAATAGCTCTCTGTGGTCCTACTGTTGGCTACGGTGTTAGCATGCTATCATTAGCATGCCATGGTGTTATACTATGATGTTAGCATGATAGCCCCCCCCATCATCCCAGCTGGTGTTGGGGTGGTTGTTCCCATGAAATGGGACTTTGGGCAGTGCCACACAGAGCAAGTTAAGGCCATGCTTTGGGCTTAGGACCCAAGCTGCTGGGTTTTGCGTGGGGGGGAGGTAATGTACTAGAACAATTGCTTTTCAACATGCTGGACATGATATAATCAAATCTACAGGAGACATTTGTATGGAACTTTTCCAGTCAACCCATATTGTAGGTAATTAGCCTAGATAATTTATTTAACTTGTCCATAGACAACAGGGAAATATTTGTTAAACTGTGAGGTTTAGGTTAAAAAAAATTATAGGATCAATGTTTCTTTATTTTCTTCATCTTTACTTTCTCCCTCATTCTCTCTTTCTCTGTCCTCCTCTGCCTCACAATTCTGCTCTCCCCGTGCTTTGGTAATGGAGCAGAGAGAGGGAGAGTTGAACGATGTGGGATGATGCTGTAACCCCTGTCCTGCGCTCCATTTCAGACTCAAGGACACTAGGCAAATCGGTACTCAGATTTTAGTGGGGTGATTTTTCATTAGGTGAGCAGTCTCTTTACACACTGTACATAAATTGAGATCTCTGCCGCTCTCTATCACTACTCCCCCATCCTGTGAAGTCATTGTTTTCAGGGCATTGTGTGTGTGTGTGTGTGTGTGTGTGTGTGTGTGTGTGTCAGGACCGCAATGTCCTAACACTTCACCTTAATGTCCTGAAAAGGTAGAAAAACTAATTTAAAAAAAAGTCAGGTCCTGAATTTGTTCAAATGCTATGTTAAGCTTAAGGGAAAGGGTTTTGGGGATTCAGGTTAGGGTTAGTTTAGGGAAAATAGTATGTTTAATGGTGAAAAAATATTACGTCAAATTGTCTTTACATTTCAACATAAAGTGTGTGTGTGTGGAGAACAGTGCATTATGGGCCTTGGTAGTCTTCCTCATGCTATTACACAGAGGTCAGCTAGTCCTAATTCTAATGCACATAAATTAATCTGACAAAACCAATACTAAAAGAGGAAATGTGTGGTAATGCTTAGGCTACACAACACAAACAGGCAACCAAATGATCAAATGCATGAACAAACACTAACAAACTAGCCTCCTTTCCCCCGCTTTCAACTGCTCACTCTTTGCTGTCCTTTGTCTCGTTTTTTTGACTGCTTCCGAACTGTGACCACTGTTCAGTACAGTATGTGTTTTGTCAGGGTGACTGAACGTCCTTTCCACTGTCACCCTTTTAAAATTCACCCAAAGTAAATGTTTTCCCATAATCACTTATCTAGTTAGGATCAGATAAAACAACCTCAAATCTTACCCCTAACCATTAGGGACATTATAATATAGCTGATCCTGGACCATTCGTTAGGGGGAAAGCTCTCCTGCCACACCACTCTAGAGTCCCTTTGATCTCCCTGAGGGGACAGAAAACACCTCAGTCACAGCTAGTGTTTTAACACTCTGTCATACCACAAATCTGATTTTCCGCTGCCATCCTTTGCCATTGGTGTGGTGGGTTATTGATCAAAGCAGCGTATGAATTCCTTCAGTCGGTTGCGGTTCTGCTCCGGTGCCACTTTTTACCTCCTTCCCTCATGGTAGTTCTCACTGGTGATTAGTCTGCTCCCTCCTGCTCTCCCAGGCTTAGAGCTGCCTGCCTGAGACTCTGAAGTAATTTAGTGACGGGATGCATTTCCTGTCATGTCTCTGCATTCATCCGTTCGGGTGGTTAAGGCTCTTCCTACACATTGTGAGAGAAGCTCCAGAAGGCATTTTCATGTGGAGCAAAGGGTGTGACATTTTACCTCCACAGTAAAGTTAAAGAGCGATTATATTAATTGCGGACGTGGGCATGTGGTGGAAATTGTAGTCTCCATCTCTTTCAATATCTCGCTCTCTCACGTCAGTCACTCTCACACACACACCACATGGCCCTCCCTCTTGTGTAACTGGCCATCCGTCCATCTGTTGTTTGGAGGCCGAGCCATTCGGAAGACGAGCTCAACACAACAGGCCAGCTTCCTGTCTGACGCCATCTGATGCACGTGTGTGTGTGTGGTCCCTTTTACTTTACCTTCCCATGCAGATGTACTGAAGAGATCTACAGTAGTAGCAGCCTTAAATAACAGAACATGACGGGCACAATTTCCTCTCTTCCTCTCCCTCTCATCCTCCCTTCCTTTCCATCTACTGTTTCATAACCGGAGGAGTGCAACCGGAGCTCAAACACTAAGACAGTTTTCGTTCTCTCTCTTTCTCTTTCTGTCCCCCTCTCTTTCTCCCTCTCTCCCTCAGGGTCATATTAACTCTAATCTCTGTCACTAGAAATGCAATACTAAGTGTCTGGACCAAACCTCCCCTGTTCACTGTGCATTCCAGACACATGGCTCACTTTGCTCATAATCTACAGTACGATCTCAAAGAAAATAACTTGTTGAACTCATTGTATCTCTGTGATGGTGTGGCCTATTGTATCAATTTATCTGGTGGTTATGTAGTGCTGTCAACATGGACATTCAGCATAGTGTAGTGTACATACAGTCATCGCCCATATCTGTGTGATATCTCCATACCTTTAACTCCATCACCCTAGAGAGACAGTCATTGCTGTTACATACCAGTAAGATACACTTGGCTCCCATAAGGTTAAAGCTATGCTCTTTATTACACTTTTGCAGCACTGCAAATTCCCCTGGCTGGCAGATTACCTTTCGTGACATTGAAGGGCGCAGCAGCATCATCCGTATCTTATTCCCCCTCCTCTGCCTCAGGCCTCGGGCACAGGGACTGATATACTGTCTTTCAGGGGCCAGAGGGCTAGGTGGGGACACATGACAGGAGGCCTGTTGTGTGTGTTTGTGTGTGTATACGATGATACAGTATTGCTAGCATGCCTACAGTGTGCCATTAAGCAGAGAGAATAACTTTTACCTGGAAATGGAGACCTTCACTTCCGCCTCAGACAGCAAGAGCTACTCTGATGAACAGACTGAGCAGCAGTCTCACTCTGCCGTACTATGTCTGTCTGCAGCAATAGAAAACACTGAGCAGCAGGACTACCTACACATGGCCTTGTTTAGTCTGTGTAGACCAGTCAGGTCACATCCAGACACACACCAACATACCTAGAACTATTCACATCAACATGTATCAGATACACCAACACACACATTCTCTCGCTCTCTCTCTCATTTATATATATCAGGGTGTCCATTATAGATCATCAGGGATAGAGATCTCTGCTAGTGGCGTATCTCGTTACAGCAGCACAGTAATAACATTACCAGTTTAATTGGCTGTGAATTGAAACGCCCAGAATGGCATTTCACCCCCCCTAACACCATCCCTACCCCCTTTCTCTCAGCCCTCCTCACCATAGCCGCTCCTCCTAGTGATATAGAAGTGGTTAGATTAGAGTTAGCCAATAGGCACAGATCCAGACGTAGATTGAGAAGGTGAAAGGCATTAAGAATGCTGGGAAGGGAGTGGCAGGTTGTTGATGCTGTACACAGGATGACTCATACAGTCTGAAAAGACATCTAGCACAGTCGAACACAGACACACGGGTGAACACACACTTAGTCACATCACACACAATTAAAACATCAACAGATGCAAATTGCTAAAACATAATCCAAGCGTGGTGTGTGTGTGTCTTCCAATCAAACTGCTGTTCCTCTGTGTATAGAATTGTCTGTGACAGCCTGTTTTCACCTTGCTACCCACCTTTCCCTGTCTACTAATACATGTTCATTAGTGTGGCCTTGTGCTGTGTCACATGGGTTTCCAGTGTGACACACTGCTGCTGGTGTCATCAGCCATTGTCACTTGGTGTCATCTTCAGTGTCCCCGTCTGAGGTGCCTGCCACCATATCAGGTGACAATCAGGTGCTTCTTGACTGAAGAGTACTGTGATCCCTGACATTATTCATGTTAATTCTGTCCAGTCACATGAGGGAAATGGGGTACCGAGTCAGTTACGCAACTGAATGCATTCAACCGAGTTGTGTGTTCCGCATTTAACCCAACCCCTCTGAATCAGAGCGGTGCGGGGGGGGCTGCCTTAATCCACGTCATCGGTGCCTGGGAGCATTTCTTGTTGGGGGGGTTAACTGTCTTGCTCAAGGGCAGAACAGCAGAGTTTTCCACCTTGCCGGCTCGGGGATTTGAACCAGCGACCTTTCCACTAGGCTACCTGTTGTTGCCAGGGGAAACGTCTAGTGTGCTGTAGAAAGGAGAGGGAAGATGGAGTAATGCCACGTTCAGTCTTTGCCTTTTTATTCTTGATCAATTGGATACATTTTTACTGATCATCAGTTTCTGCTATATTTGGATAACTGGCACAGTCAGAGTTATTGAATGTTCCAGCTGACATTTTCTGTCACTTTAATATGTGGTAGGATGACATTCCAGCATCCCTAGTGGCTGTGCTATCCTACCCTATCCTAATTAGCCTGCTGTTTCACTACCAGACAACAGGCAGGTGCTTGTCTGGGAAAGAAACAAAATGGACCCATCTGTTAACACTAGGATGACAGTTGCAGAGGTTTGCCAGCGTGTATGGTGAAACTGCAGCCTGAACTGTGTCTAAAACTGGAGGTGTTGACACGGCGGAGATGATACTGAGGGTGCTGTTAATGAAATGTGTCAGCGAGCGATGTGTGTGTGTGTGTGTGTGTGTGTGCCTGCACTATATTGTGAGTGGTGATAATGTAATATGTCAGTGTGTTGGTTTTAGGTCTCTTGTGAACAGTAGTTGATGTCAAATGACAAATTCTGTCGCTGTGTGTGAATGTAGTATACATGACTACATGACACCCCTCTCTCTCCTTCCCAGGCGGCAGCTCCACAGAGGGTGACGGGCTGTTTGAGGGCGACTACGGGGGGCCTCCTCTCCCGGTGACCGAGGGCATGCAGCACATCCGTATCATGGAGGGCGTGTCACGCTCGCTGCCCTCCTCCCCCCTACTCTCCCACCAGGCCCTCAACATGAGACTGCAGCCCACCAAGAGGCTCCCAGGTAGTTACTCAACCACTGGTCCTAGTTCAGTTTTGGTCTGTAGACTCACTAGGGGAGGTTTGGCATAAACAAACGTAATGCTGTCCTTAGTTCAGTACTACTGCGTGGACAAAGCGAGAAGTATCAAGGAGCCTTGTTTTGTGCCTGTTGCATGTAGATTTGGTATTGAAGGTGAGAAGATGGTTGCTTAACGCTGACGACATCTCCCACTTGATTCTAACTCCATTTGAACTCTATTCAGGGTCTCAGGATCAGACATGTCACAATGAACTGAATTACATTTCTGGACAGTTCATCCTATCCAAGTAGCACACTGTGGCTCCTGACCCCTTTGAAGATGAACCAATTAGATTCACAGAGGGCTGCTCTGCTTATATCACAACCAACACTTTCATATTATCTGAGAATTGTCCCCACAATACAATATGACGCCTGTCCTCATAAGGCTGGTTGTGCCTCCCTGCTGACTCCTCATTATGGTACTGAGATAGGGCCCACTGGGTGAATGAGGACCTGTCACCCCCTCGGCCCCCTCGCTGAGCCCCCCCTCTGCTTTACCATTCCACTGGGGTAAACTTAATGCCAGGGGAGCAGCTGTGTGTAATTCCGAGGGAGATGAGAGAGAGAGTGTGTGATGGGGATAGGAGTGGATAAGTGATGGTGTGTATGACAAAATGAAGTGTGTGTGTGTGCGAGAGAGGGAGAGAGAGAGGTTTTGATGGCATGTCATGTGAATGTGTGGCATGGGAGTATTTGTCTATAGATAGCAGGGTGCATCGCAATATGACTGAAAGGTGGAAAAGTGTGTGACAGAGACTGGCATATTTGGTCCTGGAAAAGCACTATAAAAGTACATATTATTATTATTATTATTATAGCAGCAATGTCTTGGTATTTCATGTGCAGGTATTTCAAGTGAGGGATTTCCATGAGAAGCTCTTGTTAGTTCTTGTTTGTCCGAACTAGTTTTCCTCAGTATTATTCATCTCCCTGCAATGTCATAGTTAAGAGGCTTTCAAGAAGCCCAGAAGTTATCCATGTCAAATCCTCCATCCTTCTCACAAATAAGCGTTCAATGTAATGAGGGTGGAGTTGGCCCATCTTCCTTTTTAGCCCCCATAACCCTACATCACTTACCCCACCCCCGATTTAGTTCAGGGTGCATTGTGGGAAATGCATAATGTTACATCTCAGCGGGAAGCTGTGGCTGTTAAAGAGGCTGGTAAGCCGACTGTGACATCGCTTCTCGACACTGTCTGGCCCAGATAACATAACAAGGCGTCTCTCTGAAATCTGCCCCATAGATGGCAACAGGCCACCATTTCACAAGCTGGCCATCAAAACAGGCGAGGACCACAACAGGCTTGTGAAGATGAAAGGCTCTAATTGGATAGTTATTTTCAATACAGCTTCTCCACCAAGATAAGATGGAGCTCACAGTGTAGTTCTCTGTTCAGGCCACCAGGGTGTACTAGTCTGGGTTTTCCCTTTTTTCTTTATCACTCTCCCTTTTCCTCCTTCCATCCATCCTCAGAGAGGGCAAGACAGCCGGTGGATCATTATGTGGTGGGAATGTTGCAAGCCCTCTTAATTGTCCACCTTATGAAGTGACTGGTCAGGGTTTTCACCATGCTCATAGAGGTCACAAACAAATGTGTGAGAATGTCAAAGAAGGGTGTGACGTGTATTTGGAGGAAGGGGACCAGGACACAGATTTGAATATTAATATACAGTATATATGTCTTTAATTTCAACATTCTCTCTCTAGCTCTCTCTTCTCTCCCCCTGTTCTGCTTCTTCTGAATCCACCAGGTATTGGCAGGCACCCAACATCTCAATGTTTTCCTGACCCCTTATCAACACTCATTGTTCCACTCCAAACTGTTGTTTCTGTTGGGCTTTCCCCAACAAACACTCTCCCTCTTTACAATGACTTGTTTTCAATGATGTTTTGTAAACGTCATGGGGGCTCCTGAGTGGCACAGCGGTCTTAGGCACTGCATCTCAGTGCTAGAGGTGTCACTACAGACCCTGGTCCGATTCCAGGGTGTATCACAACCGGCCGTGATTTGGAGTCCCATTGGTCGGTGCACAATTGGGCCAGCATCGACCAGGTTAGGGTTTGGCAGGGGTAGGCTGTCATTGTAAATAAGAACAAATTCATAACTGATTTGTCTAGTTAAATAAACATAAAAAATAATATACAATTGTGTGGTATTGTGTGTTGCATGTAAACTTTTCCCACTCGTCTGCTAGTGTGAGCGTAGTGGGAGTGTGTGTGAAATGGTTGCTGCCTGCGTGATAACTGATATGGACTGTTTTAGGATTGTTATGGCATGGAAGGCTTTCTCTGCTGAGTAATGTATATTTGATTATTTAATAAACATACAGTATGTGACCTGATAGCTCAGTCACAGAGATCATTCATTTCATCTGGTATGTATTTGTTCATGTCGTTTTGTTGTACATATACTATCCTTTATCTATAGGGATTGTTTGACGTTTGGAATGTTTTGAAATGGTCTTGTTAGGATCATTGTCTTCAGTTTAGCCTATATTAAGGCTGAGCACCACTTTGTATTGGATGCATTGTAGATGGAGCAGTTGTGCCCTAGCCATTGTTAGGGGTTTCATTTTGCCATGTTTTCAAGGTCTGTTTATCTGTCTACGGCTTTCTGTGTATCCATCTGTGTTTGACAAACATAAAATAGCCTAGTCATATTCTCAAAGCGTATTATCTCAAACTACTTCCCATGCGTCCGTATCAAATCTAGCTTTATTCTCTCATGCGTGTCCAATATGCTCTGGTGGACTTAAGATAATATCATCTCTTAATGTCTTTGTCCTGGGTCAGGCCTGTTAGGGAGGGAATTAAATAGTGATTACTGATGAGGTTTTAAGTGGAGCAGCTCTCACTGGACACCAGCAGGCAGCTGAGATGGATGGATCCTGATAGCCAATTGGATTTCCTATCCGTCTCACACTGAAATGTTTTCGAGACATTATTCCTGCATTTTTCACCCTGGAAACAAAAGGGTTGGCTATATGGCGTACACAGACACGCTAATGATGGCAATCAATGGGAAAGATGCCTCCTGCCAGGGACTGAATATTGGCTTTTGACCTCTTAGCCCCTGAAGTTGACCCCATTGCTTGAATTAAAGGCTTTGTCTGTGGTTCTGTTTTGACACAGAGACACACACAGATAGAGGACAAAGAACATTGTTTTGACTATAAAAAAATCGTTCTTCTTACCTCCCTTCCATGAGGTATCTTATAACCACTCACCTGACATGACTGGAATCGGTGAAAACAAAGCTGAAGCTCCTTTTTACTTCATGTTTGATTACTTCAAGCTAGAGAAGAAGGATGGATGCACAGAGGATGTATCTAAAAGAGCTCAAGAGAGAAATGAGAGCACAAAGAAAGACCTGTAGAGAGTGTGAGATTAAGAGATAGTGGGTGGAGAGCGATGAGGAGACAGGGAGAACTACTCACCCGGACACCATTAGTGGAGCGGCCGGTTAGCTAATCCAACAGTGTCTGAGCGGAATCAGGGCTGGCGATTCAATTATGAGCCTGGCAGCCAGTCAATAGGCGTGTGGCGCAGACCGCTTGAGTGCTCCCGCTGTTGGTGGCAGTCAGTCACTATGGTGTCGCCGTGTAGCCTAGCCATTCTACTCCCCTGGGAGCTGCCAGACCACACTCAACACAGGCCTGGGTGCCCAGAGCGTGGCAGTGTTTATGCTGTTGTCCCCATGTAGCTATGCTGTTGTCCCCATTTTCATGTTGCCATCCACCTAAGGAAAAATGGAATTGGGATTTTGATTTGAATGTTCTCGACTCAATGGTGGTCTATTAGGAATAATCCCTAAAGATAACCTATTGCTATGGGACTGATTAAGTGCTTGAGGGGCGTCAAAAGAGGGGCGCCATGTTCCTTAGGTAACCACATTAGACTTTCTAGTTAACTATCTTTGCCCGGCTCTCTCTCTTCCCACCTTCCTTCCTGTGCCTGCCTTTGGCTATAGCGTTCAGCATTGTTTACTCTCTAATTGCTGTCCTTTACACCCCCCCCCCCCCCCCCCCCCGTTTTACACCTCCCCCTTTCCTTCTGCCTTCCACATTGTTACTGTGACAACAAAGTTCAACGGAAACTTCTTTTGATGGATTTTTTTTCCTTCAAAGTATTCATACCCCTTTTTCCACATTTTGTTGTGTTACAGCTTGAATAAAACATGTATTACATTGAGACTGTCACTAGCCTACACACAATACCCAATAATGTCAAAGTGGAATTATGTTTTTAGAAATGTTTACTAATTAATAAAAAATGTAAAACTAAAACGTCTTGAGTGTAAGTATTCAACCCTTTTGTTATGGCAAGTCTACATAAGTTCAGGAGCCCTGTTTGAAATAAGGCGCTAAAGTAAAACTGCAATAAATTTGGAAAAGTAATTAACTTTATGTTCTGAATACAAAACATTATGTTTGGTGCAAACACAACACGTCACTGAGTACCACTCTTCATATTTTCAAGCATGGTGGAGGCTGCATCATGTTATGGGCATGCTTGTCATCGGCAAGGACTTGGGAGTTTCTTTTATGATAAAAAGAAACAGAATAGAACTAAGCACAGGCAAAATCCTAGAGGAAAGTCTGCTTTCCAACAGACTCTGAGAGACAAATTCACTTTTCAGCAGGATAATAACCTAAAACACAAGGCCAAATATACACTGGAGTTGCTTACCAAGACGACATTAAATGTTCCTGAGTGGCCTGAGTTACAGTTTTGACTTGAAATCGTCTTGAAAATGGCTGTCTAGCAATGATCAATAAACAACTTGACGGCGCTTGAAGAATTTAAAACAATAATGTGCAAATATTACACAATCCAGGCGTGCAAAGCTCTTAGAGACTTAGTCAGTCACAGCTGTAATCGCTGCCAAGGTGATTCTAATGTGTTTTGACTTGGGTGTATATACTTATGTAAATTAGATTTCTGTATTTCATTTTCAATACATTTGCAAAAATTTCTAAACATGTTTTCACTGTCATTATAGGGTATTGTGTGTAGATGGGTGAGGGGGAAGAAAACAATTTAATCCATTTTGAATTCGGGCTATAACACAACAACATGTGGAATAAATACTTTCAGAAGGCTCTGTATACTTATTGATTCTCTCTCTCCCTCATATACCCATGCCCTGTACAAACACATACTCTTTTACCAACACCACACTAACCACCATACTAATGACAGCAGGCTCTGGAAATAAAGGAATGTTTAGAGGATGAGTTCCTTTCTACCCCCTCCATCACCTGCTGGGGAGCCTGGGGGGTATGATGTGATTGGAGGGATGCTACTGCCTCACTTCCTCCCTCGCCTCCCCTGTCAGGTGACTGCCATTAAACATGCTCTGCTCCTCTCCCTCTCTCGTTCACCCTCTGTGTCTACTTCACACAGTCATCTGTGAAGGGACACAGCATTAGGCTTCAGTTTGAGAGCGGAGGAAAGACACTGACCAGAGCTGAGGATTGGTTTGAATGAAAAGTTGATTAGCCTCCTCTCCCGGGGTTGTTTGTCAACAATTCATACAGAACGGAAGAAATGTTGGTTTTATTTTCTCAAGCTTTACTGAGGGAAGGATTTAGTTAAATGGTGAGAACCCTTCCAATAAGTCTGCTTTTCTCTTCTCATTCTATCTCTCTCTTACTCTGGAGGGTAGTGTGTGAGGAGATGCTGTGATTTTTAATTGAATATGTTATAATTGCATGTTATTTTGTTGCATGTCTTATCTATTTATATTTCTCAATGACTGTGTGTACTTGTGTATTTTAACGAAAACATACTTGTGTCTGGGCCTTTGCAAGATAATGTACTGTAGCCAATAGACATTCAGAGAAGCCACCACCTCAACCCACAGGTCTATTCCCCTTGGAAATCCTATAGCCAAGTCAAAGCCAATGAGAACCGGTGTGGGCGGTCATGGCAACTCGGGACACACTCTGAGGCACCTCTCGGTCGTCAAGGAAACCGCTTGCATAAGAAGAACCCACGCGGAGGAAGGAAGTCAGTGGCACCCTCAGGGACACGGGCAGCTGTCACTCTTTCACACACGTAAACGAACAGTCAGTCCTCATTAGGGTGACTAATCACGCTACACCATCTCCGCCACTACTCCATATCATCTCAGATTTATCAACAGTGACACATATTACTGGCAGCAATGGACTGACCAGATGTCTGCGGTCAAATGTAAAGAAGACTGTCCCAAAAGGAGGTTTAATAAGAAAGAAATGGGCTCTTTATTAAAGTGTAATGCTCAAACAGAACAAAATGCAGACAGTAAGCAGGTTTACGTCCAACCTTTTTTATGCAAGTGAAGTACATGTCATGAGAATACATTTGTCGGTAAACTTTCCAAATGTCGGCAAAACAAAATACGCTAGACAAACTGGGATCTTTTTGTGTCGGTAAAGTTAATTATGCGAGAAATGGAGGATTAAATATATTTTGATATAATAACCATCATATCGAAGTAAACTCACAGGATGATATGTTGTGGTCGTCCCACTACGTCTCGGCAGTTTATTAGGCTACAGATGAATGAAGCTATGATGAACTTCACAGGGTGGTGAAAGTGCAAGGTGTTGAGCTTGAAGCTTCTTTCCAATAAATATCGAGGGTCTTGTTCTGGTGACATGATCATCGATGCTTGGCTGCCGTTTGACAAATACAAATAATCAAGCTCTTTGGTCCATAATAATCTCATCCTGTAGGCTATACCCACACTGTATCTGCAAGCTGTTGGCTAGAGTGCACGTGCCAAACCCAGAGTGGGAACATTCGCTATATAACACATTTTAGGAAACACATCAGTAGAGTATAAAATGCAATAAAAAAACATTTAACTTGTATTTTCTATTGGGTACATGGGAATTTGACTGCAAGAGTTATTTTTATGTGCACTACGTCATCACGCACAGACTTTTATCTGCAACCAGTCAATTTGATGGAAACATCTCAGGTGGGAAAATGTGCATATTGTTTTTATGCAGAGTTTAGAATATTTGCATGAAAATCTGTCACCTATTGGATGGAAACCTAGCTAGTGTTGGTCATTTTGCCACTGTGGAGGTCATACCCAACTGGGGTCTTATCGCAATGTCATCTTTTTCAGCAGTCTAACACTGTATTTCAGAGTGTTGTGGAGTATTGCCTGTTTTCCATTTTTCACCTTATTGCTTTGGTCGATAAGGGTTTCGTAGTCTTCAATTAGTCTTCTCGCTGTAGAAACTACATCTGTAAAATGCACAGTACAGTAGATATTCTGGTATTTAAACTTGACACTTTTTACTCTTGCCTTCCCAGGGACCCTATTGGAGATAGAAGCCTGTTTCTATGGTTTTCTAAAGTCCTATTGAAGTTATGCCCAATCATAAATGACAATAGGTTTGCCCAGTTTTCCATTCTCTTTGTTTCCTGTAAACATTATTGCTATTTAAGTGAGCGTCTATGTCATTGTCACAGCCTCCATTTCTTATTGTTAACGTTGTGTTCTGTTTACATAGCCCTGCAATACCCCATAAATGATGATTCTCATTGTACCAGCCAGAGCTGTTCAATATGACCTGTTATTGTTTTTGTAATATGACCTACCAGAGCTATTACCGCTGAATGTCTTGTGCTGGTGAAAATTGCTCTTGTACGTCAACCCGACTAAGCATGCCAGCTAATTGGATAATAACCGCAACAATAGCATTGGACTAATCGTCTGCACTTGCCATCTATCACCGAGCAGGCGCTAGTGACTACTGGCTTGTTAGCACTGCTCTCGTACTGTAGCATGTATGCTAGTGAGCGTGTTTCTACTGTATTTACGGAGGCCATTATGGCGTTGCACAGTCCAGTACACAATATGGCGGTCACCCTCACAGTCAACTAGCCTGATGGATGACCCAATGCGGGAGGCTTCACCTCGTAGCCACCTCACGAGTAATGGCTCAGTAATGGAATGTGGGGCGTGTGTTACCGTGGCTCACATCCCAGGCCTCTCGGAGATGATGGGTCAGCGTGTGACAGCGGAGGTGTGTGTAGATGGGTTTGTGATAGATTGGCTGGCCACCACCGCCATTTTTTTTCTCCATCTGCCGTTGTGAATGAGCAATGCTAGATCAAAGAAGTGGAGTTGCTTTTGCGGTACAGAAGCATCACGTCTGCTTTTATGAAGTGCTTTGTTTTTGTCAGGGTGTTGTTTCTTAGGATTCAAGACATTGGGTTTGGCGTTCAGCATGTCTCGTGGCTAATTTGATCCTGTAGCCCAGTGCAGATGGCAGGTTCTAATTGTGAAGTCTATTCAACCCCACCAGCTCCTGTTAATGAATGATCAAGACAAGACTCTTACTCCATGGGTGTATTATGGATTCAACCCACGCTCTTCCAGCTATATTGAAGAGATGCACGACATATCATAAAGTATGTGCTGGGCTACATGTACTTATGCTGACATTTATTCAGAGACACTTGCTTTTTAATCCATCTCTTGACTATAGAAGTCACAAATAAGGAATATCCTACTCTCACACACAAACGAGTGCTGCACACGCACGATTGCACACGTGACACACTACTCGGCCGGCCTGTGGGTGCTATGCAGACCACTCGCTCACAAACATTTTCTTACTCTGTAATCTCGTTAGCAGGATTTGTGAATCCATCATAGTGACAGCCCAGCCCCCTGTAGAGGAGGGTATTGTAAAGCCCCTTCTCTTCCTGGAAAGTGCTGCCACAGAAAAATGTCACATCTGTCCCTGGAGGGATTTTCTACGCCCATGATGCACTTACACCATTTTATTAATTCCACTCATATTGCCCCCATCCGCTGACCTACACTCTCCTCCTTTCCTCTCATTGGCTTCCTTTGAGCGCTCCAGGGGGAGACCAAAGGGAACGGTAAGCATAAGCTTTAATGGAAGGTGTGTCCTTTGGCGTTCTGGGGCGATGGGGAGTTTCTCTCTGGGCTTGACAGCAGGTGGGCAGAGTTAGCATCTCCAGCCAATGAGGAATAGCCAGGAGAGAGCAAGGTCGTAGCATTGTTAGCAGTGGTTTTTGTAGTAGTGCCTGCGATGTGACTGGTTCAACTCTTTGTGCTCTGCACCAGTGTATTCACTGTTCGGTGGGCTTATGTAAGTTGTTGTTGCATGCCAGAAAGTGGTTCTTAACCCAATTCTCTGTCTCTAAATATCTCACCATGTAAATAGAAATGCAACATCTGGCATTCAGATCTCCTTTGTTGTGATTGTTCAGCTCTTCAGCCATAATGAGGTAGTGCTATTGCAGAGAATAGACACTAAATATGTTATCTTGGGAGTATTAAACAGATTTCTCACATGTCGTTGCCAGACCTTGAAGCTAGGAGAGAGCAAAGATGACAGACCGGATTTGTCACCTTGAAATGTGTTGGTTAGAGTGGAGCATGGAGGCATGTGCCAATCCACCAGGAAGACATCTCCATACTATTCTAACCTGAGGAACGATTTTACTCCTAGAATTGACACTTCCTTGGAAAACAAGTAACCCTTTTCACAGTCCTATCAGTAAACACATTGGTTGGTTCAAAAGCGAGGGGAGGTATCACTTTTTAGTGGATCCTGAGGAGAATTGTCTCACCCACTCCAAGAGTAGTGTTTTTACATGACAGGACTATGTTGTCTTCAAGCTGTTTTCTGGCAACTTTTACCTCACAGCACCTCTCCTTAAACCCCTGGAAGGAGTTGAACTCCAGCTAAACTCAAGCAAGGGACCTTGAAACAGCACATAGTTCTTTGATAGCTTTTGAGGAGTGTGGCTACTCTTGCCCAGACAACTACTGTAGCTCTCATGCCAGATTTCACTGTCTTTTTTCTCACCAAAGGATGATGGAAGTATATGATCTCTGAACACTTTGAAGTCCTGCCCGGGGGGGTAAACCATATTGCGGTGTTCTCCCATGTAATGAATGACAGCTCGTCCCAGCAGACAGACGGTTTGAGAAATATTGTATACCCAAGAGCAGATCTCCAGTCAAACTCCAGAGTTCACTGATCAACTCCGCTGTCACTTTTCAGTGATTCATACCGTCTACATGTCTTAAAGTAATTGTCCAGTGAAAATCTCACTTTTAAAAGTTAATATTCTGTAAACTTACAGTGCATTCGGAGCCTCACGATTGACGCTGCGGTCTAAGGCACTGCATCACAGTGCTAGAGGCGTTACTACAGGCGCAGGTTCGATCCCGGGCTGTGTCGCAGCCGGCCGCGACTGGGAGACCCATGAGGCGGCGCACAATTGGCTCAGCGTTGTCCTTGTTAGGGGAGGATTTGGCCGGCCAGGATGTCCTTCTCCCATCGCGCTCCAGCGACTCCTGTGATGGGCCGGGCGCATGCACGCTAACTTTGGTCGCCAGTTGTACAGTGTTTCCCCCGCCATGTTGGTGCGGCTGGCTTCCAGGTTAACCTCTTGGGGCTAGGTGGGACGCTAGCGTGCCACCCGTGGTGCACTCCATCAACAGCAGGTGCATTTCAAGAGCGGCAAATTTGAATCCAAATAAATGTCAAAATTCAAATTTTTCAAAAATACAACTATGTTACACCATTTGAAAGATAAACATCTCCTTAATCTAACCACGTTTTACGATTTCAAAAAGGTTTTACGGCGAAAGCATAAATTTAGAGTATGTTAGGACAGTACATTTACAAGAGTTGTGTGTAATGTTTTGTCAAGTCAAAGACAGGGTCACCAAAACCATAAAACCAGCTAAAATGATACACTAACCTTTTACAATCTCCATCAGATGACACTCCTAGGACATTATGTTAGACAATGCATGCATTTTTAGTTCTATCAAGTTGATATTTATATCCAAAAACAGCGTTTTACTATGGCATTGATGTTGAGGAAATCGTTTCCCTCCAATAACCGGCAGTCAAGTCAGCGTCACAAATTAAATAATTAAAATTAGAAAACATTGGTAAAATATTATATTGTCATTTAAAGAATTATAGATTTACATCTTTTGAACGCAATCAACTTGCCAGATTTAAAAATAACCTTACTGGGAAATCACACTTTGCAATAATCTGAGCACTGTGCCCAGAAAAATACGCGTTGCGATACAGACTAGACGTCATGTTGGGGAGATCTAAAATCGAAAATACTATGTAAATAATCCATTACCTTTGATTCTCTTCATCAGATGTCACTTCCAGGTATCACAGGTCCATAACGAATGTAGTTTTGTTCAAAAAAGCTCATCATTTATGTCCAAAAATCTCCGTCTCGTTAGCACATGATGTAAGCCAGCCGGACTTCTCGTCATGAACGAGGGGAAAAAATATATTTCCGTTCGTTCAAACATGTCAAACGTTGTATAGCATAAATCATTAGGGCCTTTTTTAACCAGAACATGAATAATATTCAAGGTGGACGAATGCATACTCTTTTATAACGTATTGGAACGAGGGTACCCAACATGAAGTAGCGCGCCAGGTGTCTAATGGGACATCACCGTTCCATGGCTCTTGTTCGGTCAGATCTCCCTCCAGAAGACTCAAAACACTTTGTAAAGGCTGGTGACATCTAGTGGAAGCAATAGGAAGTGCCAAAATATTCCTAAACCCCTGTGTTTTTCAATGGGATAGGTTTAAAGTCAATACAACACATCAGGTATCCACTTCCTGTCAGAAAATGTCTCAGGGTTTTGCCTGCCAAATGAGTTCTGTTATACTCACAGACACCATTCAAACAGTTTTGGAAACTTTAGAGTGTTTTCTATCCATATATAATAAGTATATGCATATTCTAGTTACTGGGTAGGATTAGTAACCAGATTAAATCGGGTACATTTTTTTTATCCAGACGTGCAAATGCTGCCCCCTAGACCCAACAGGTTAAGAGAGCAGTGTGTCAAGAAGCAGTGCGGCTTGGCAGGGCCTTTCCAAATCATGTCCAATTAATTGAATTTACCACAGATGGAATCCAAGTTGTAGAAACATCTCAAGGATGATCAATGGAAACAGGTTGCACCTGAAATACATTTTGAGTCTCATAGCAAAGGGTCTGAATAATTATGTAAATAAGGTATTTCTGTTTTAAACTTTTAATACATTTGCAAAAATGTTTTTAAAAAATCAGATTTTGGTTTGTCATTATGGGGTATTGTGTGTAGATTGATAAGGGAAAAATGTATTTAATCCATTTTAGAATAAGGCTGTAACGTAATTTCTTTGGAAAAGTCAAGGGGTCTGAATATTTTCCGAATGCACTGTATACCCAAATAATGTTAACTCTTTGAATCTTTGTTTTGGGCTATTGGCCAGAGAACTGATCTCTCTGCCTGTCTGCCTGCCTGCTCCCCGTCTGCCCTGGTCTGTCCCTCCCATTCTGGTACAGGTGTCCTCGCCACTCACTCTCTCCCCGGAGCTTTGCTCGCCTAGATCATACATCGCTGACTTTTTATTAATCTGCGGTTGGACAATTTGATTAGTGACTCTTAGGGCAATAAACAAACATGTTGCTCTTGTTCATTTTGCTGTTGTCTACCCTTGGCTTTTACAATGTTGGCGATTACCTTTTGAGCCCTTTGCTCTGTGAATGAGAAAATATATGACTGTTTCTCCCTCGAGTTTTGTGAGAAACTCCACGCTTGCTCCGGTAATGCACGTGAGAACTATGCACATTTCTCTCAAACAATATGGGAGAAATCGGACTCTTGCGCTTACATGTCAGGACTTTTTCTCTTGGTACTTAACCATGTCTCTGGACTTTACACATCTCCTGAAATATGTGGCGTAAAGACTCTGGTGACTATGGATTCTCGTTCAAGTGCTGTCTGTAAATCCAAATGTTGTAACCCTCGATCTAGACTTGCCATTATCTTGCTTCTTCTATTGTCTGGAAATGTGCAATCTAATCCAGGTCCTGACATTCTTACCCCTTCCAAATTAAGTAGTCAGAGTGTCCTGATGTTTTTGCATATGAATGTAAGAAGTCTTCTGCTGAAACTTGATTTTGAGAATATATGGATAAAAACTGCCGACCCTGATGTATTTATGCTTTCTGAAACCTGGCTCAAGAAATCTATTACAGACAAAAATATTGGCATAAATGGTTACAATGTTTTTCGTACAAATCGTAAATCTAAGGGTGGTGGTGTCGCTGTATACGTAAAAGACAAGTTCTCAGTGGTCGTTCTGACTTCTGTTACTAAACCTAAGCAATTTGAATATCTGTCTTTGAACCTAAACCTTGGCTCATCTTTAAATATTGTTGTATCTTGTTGTTATAGACCTCCATCTACTACTGTTGGCTCTCTGGATTGTATTTTCAAATTGTTATCACAGAATGTCAGTTCTGAGTTTGTCCTGATGGGTGATCTGAATCAGGACTGGCTAACATCTAGCTCTGATCATCTCTAAATTCTATGCAATACCTATAATCTCACTCAGATTGTCAACAGTGTAACTAGGTTGAATATAAAATATCCTCTGAAATCCTCTTTGATTGATTTGATCTTTACCAATACTCCTCATCATTTTAATGCTTCTGGTATTTTTGCAAATGACATAAGTGATCACTGTGCTATTGCCTGTGTGAGAGATGGTAAAATTCCAAAGAAATCTCCACGTGCCATTACGAAAAGAAACCGGAAGCTGTTTGATATTCAAGGTTTTTTACATATCAAGCATTAAATTGAATAGAATGGAATTAATCCCTGATGTTGAACTAGTCTTTTCTTACTTCCACAATGCATTCCAGAATGTATGCAATAGGCATGCCCCTTTAAAAAAATGCAGGATTAAGGGCAGAGAGAACCCTTGGTTTACTAAGGAACTTACTAAAATCATAAGGGAACGAAATTCTATGTGGGGTAAATTAAGAGGGACTGGTACGGCAGACGATTAGGTGGCTTTTAAACGTCTTCGAAATATGGGTGTGGCTATGATCTGTAAATTGAAAGCAGACCACTACCTGAAATCTACTTCAGATAATTTAAATAATCCATCCAAATTTTGGCAAGTTGTGAAAGGTTTGGAGTGCAAAAAAGATACACAGCTTCCCAAACAATTGTTGGTAGACACACAGATTATAACTGAGAGAACCTCCATTCTGAAAGCCTTGACTCAGCTATTTTTTTAGATGCAGGCAGTTTATTTGAAAAGGTCAAAGGAATATTTGAGCCCCATATGAATTTACCTGACACCCCTGTGCACTCCTTCACCAGGTTCTCCTTTTCATCCTTCTCTGTTTCAGAAGTGTGTAAAGCCCTGAAAGAAATTGATGGGAAAAAAATCCCCTTGCCCTGATGAACTAGACCCCCGCTTCCTACACCTAGCTGCAGACATCATTGCTCAACGCTTAACATGTATTTTTAAGCTTACCCTTGATGTTAAGGAAATCCCCAAGTTATGGAAATCTGCTTTTGTACTGCCTCTCCTGAAAGGTGGAGATCCTTCGCTACTTGACAACTATCGACCCATATCAAAATTGTCTATACAGTCAAAGGTACTGGAGTCAGTTAGTAGGCAGCTAAAGGCCTACTTCCAAGGAAACAACATCTTAAATGGAATGCAATCAGGTTTTAGGTCTAGCCACAGCACTGTTTCAGCAACATTGAACGTTTTAAATGACATCCACTGTGCTCTTGACAAAAAGTTACATTGTTTGTGTGTCTGTCTTTATTGATTTGTCAAAGGCATTTGACACCGTGGACCATGCTGTGTTAGTGCAAAGGTTAAAATGTTGTGGAATTACTAGTCATGCTCTAGATTGGTTTATAAATTACCTATCAAGTCGTACACAATGTGTAATGGCGGATGGTTGTACATCTGAGTCCATAGAGGTGTGCTCAGGTGTTCCGCAAGGTTCTATTTTGGGCCCACTGTTGTTCATTTTGTATATCAACAACATTGGGGATCTTATTGAAACAGGGGATGTTCATTTTTATGCAGATGATACTGTTCTTTATTCAGGTGGTAGTAGTTTGTTTAGCTTTTGAAAATTCCCAAAGGGCATTTAACATCATTCAACAGAATCTGTATGATTTAAAGCTGGTTCTAAATTCGGGTAAAACAAAATGCATGGTATTTTCAAGTGCCAGGCATGTTGCTAATCATGTCATTGCTACATTGGCTGGACATGCTATACAGCAAGTTGAAGTGTACAAATATTTGGGTGTGTGGGTTGATGATAAGCTGCGCGCGCTTCACTGTGCATGTAGAGAACTTGATAAGGAAGCTCAAGCTGAGAAAAGTTTTTTATTACCGGCATAAGGCTTGTTTTTCTCTGGAGGCCAGGAAGGAGCTGGTACGATGTACATTACTGGCGGTTTTAGAATTTAGTGATGAGATATATGCAGGCCTCAACCACTACCCTGAGAGTACTTGATTCAGTGTATCATGCAGCCCTCAGGTTCATTACAAATCAAAAACGTCTTAACACATCATTGTGATCTCTACAGTGCTGTTGGCTGGTCGTCATTGACCTTGCGTAGGCTTAAATACTGGTATACACTGATTTTGGGTAAAATTCCATTTTTATCTCTGTTCTTTTTTAATCAGGTCGGTAAATAAATATAAATGACGGTCCCATTCTCATTTGCTTCTAACAGTACCAAAAATTAGAACAGGTCATGGTAGAAATAGTTTTAGTTACTCAGTTCCGTGGTCCTGGAATTCCCTCCTGAACATTTTAAAATTTGATGATCTAGTTTTGGTGGAGTTTAAACACTTGATCGATGTATATATCTTATAAGAGTGTAATTGTCTTTAGTACAGCTGTTTTTTAGTCAAGACTTTGTTGTTTAACATATGTAATTGTTGTACTGTATGTGTGTTTATAGTTTTGTGTAATGTTCTATTAGTGTATGTAAGCTGTTTTGTCTGAAACGTTGTTCCCCCTGCTGCTATTGGACCAGGTCTCTCTTGGAAAAGAGATGTTAGCTCAATGAGGAAAACCTGTATTAATAAAGGTAAAATAAAAATCATCCTATACTCATTTGTGGCCAAAGCAAAAAAATCTAAACATTAGAAAAACCCCACCTCAAACTTGTATCTCAAACAGACAGTTTCAAAAATGCTCACTATTTCCTTATAGAGGAGGATTAGCTGGCCAATCGGCAGTCTACTCGCATTAATATTTTTGATGACCAGTATACGCCCACACCGTTCTGTTGTTGGGGTACACCCACACCCTTCCAACACAGAAAGCTGCTTTTTAACAAACTTAATTAAAACATTTAGAAAGGAAAACTATTTCACTCATTGTAATGAATTATTATAGGTCATAGTTCATAGAAATCTGGAAACGCTGGACAGTTACTTTAAAAAGAGAGAAGAAAGGACTGCAATAGCACAACTGGAATACTTTTATCTTGTATCATTCTGGAGATGATGTCTCCTAACTGTTGCCCACTGGAAGCTTAAAGGAGAGTGGGCTTTGACCATTAGCTGATATTCCTGTTAATTCCCTCATTCATTTAAAAATTATCTTAGGATGCTGTGTTTGTTATAAAGACATGGCTCTCGCTCCGAATGACACTCTCGTCTGAAAGAGCTTCCCCACAGCCCAGAGTGTGATTCTCTTATAAGTCTCTCTCCAGCTCCACATAGTAGGCCAAGATTTGGTGTACTGGCTGGCATCTCCAAAAGCTGCCTGGTGAACTCACAAGTCTTCACATCTGCTTGTCAAGAAACAAACCGTGGAAGGACTCACTTTGTAGTCACTTGTCCCATCTATAAATATTCCCACTGTTCTCACATTGTGAAAGTCGGACAAAAACCTGCTGTGGTCAGAATACTGCTACATTAAAACTCAGGGAGCATCTATTCTTAATAGTTTGTGGGCATTCCCCTTTCTTTTCACATGTCAAAGAGACAAACGTGCTTTAGTTGGTTGCTTTTGTTTTTCAAACCACGATTAATGGAATGCATGCTTGAATTGCCACTAAAATGTCTTAAACTTTTCACTTTGAGTTTCATGTTTCCTAATTACTCCCTTTGTATTCCCCACCCTGGGGCAGAGAAACAGCATTTTTGTTTGAATTCTGTGTCTGTTCCTACTAATTTTATACTTGTTTTCAAGAGTTGTCTCTAGGCTTGTTGCAACATTTATAGTTACCGTACTTATGTGTTGTGTGTTAACTTATAGACATACGCAAACTCCATCAGATGACACCCAGTGCTTACTGTACGTGCAGCTGTTGTGGCTGGATGTAGATGTCTTGGTAAAGCTAACAAACAGCAGGTATGGTATCTTGTTGCATAAACAAGACAAGGCCATCCACTGACCCTACCAGACATGCAGGGATGACAGATTGGCCGTCTCTTAAAAGCAGTGACACATGACCCACCCTGACTCCGACACCCCCTTGTCCGCTGCAGACGGCTCTCGGAGAGGCAAGGTCAAAGGGGTGATGACCCTGGGCCCCTCGTTTTACCGTCCCCGTGACCCAACAACAGAGTAACTACCCTCCCCCCTGCACAGCTTGGGTTGACACACTTCCCATAAGCATTACCATCTGTGCTCTGGTCCTCCTCTTCACAAGCCAGCCCTCGCTCTCTTTCGCTGTCTGGTTAGTGGTTCCCGCTCTCCTCCTATCTGTGGCTCCCTGCCCTTTTTCCTGTCTGTCTTTCTCTGTGAATGTATGTGTATGCGTGTGGGACCATTTTTGGAGGGGCGGGGGGGTCCTCCCATCCCAGAATTGGAGCTTTCCCTCCCTACATCAACCTCTCCCTGTGCCAAGAATACTGACCTGGATATGCACTGTTCCGGTAAGCCTGACCCCTTCGGTCTGTCAGGACCTGATCTGTCTGAGTGAGAGAGCTTGTGTGTGTGACGTTTCTCCCAACTTTAACAGCACTTTTTCATACAGAAAGGCAGAGAGCAATGCTGAGGTCGCTGAATGAGTTTGGTGGTTTCTCGCTGGCCCCTCTCCCTCTCTCTCTCTCTCCTTTCTATCCTTGCTCTGTGGTGTTTGGACTCCAACCCTTTCAGACTCCTTATGGTTTCTGTTGAAGTCTCAGCCAGTGGTATTCTCTGAAGCCTTACAGAACAACCAAACCGCCAGCGCAGGCCTCGCCTCTCCCCTCCACCGTCCCAGCTCCAATGTAGGAAAAAAGAACCAGGACAAAGCAGCCCAGCTCATTTTACATCAGACTACTGGAACTATACAGACTCATTTTAGCAAGGGCTGCTTTTGCACTCATTGTGGGGGTACAACACTCTTACCTATCATGGATTGTACCGCGTCAATGAGGAAGACGTGTGTCCGCACAGGGGTGAGGTGTTCGCGACAAAGGTGTTTGCGACGGCGCCGGGAACAGGGTTGTGGAGGCGACGCTATGGCAGCAGGAGTTCGTCATGCCTCGTTACTCCGGAGATTGTTGTTGGATATCTGCTGTTTGTCCCATGGGCACACCTCAGAGCTGCCTCGCATTCAGACAGGCCACACTGGAGGAAGTGATGGACAAGAAATGGACAGAGAAGGAGGAGGTGAGAATAGAGGGAAGAAGTGGAGAATGGAGGAGAGAGTAAATGAATGCGGACAATCGCTGTCTCATTGTCCATCGCAGCTCATTCAAAGCTCTTCTTTCTCTCTCTCCCCACCTGACTCCATTAGACAATCCATAGTAATACTCAATGATTGACAGCACGTTTGACTAATAACCGCTCACTGTGCTCTGTAGTTCGTAGGCCTCGTTCCTCCCCTCACCAGAGCAAGACAGGAGGGTGTGGATGATGAGGCATGGCATCTGTCTGTAATAAACCCTGTGAGAATGATATATATTTGACCTCCGTCATTATCGCTTCTGTCAGCTCATTACATTTGATCCATTGGAATGCCTCTGTGTGGAGTGTGTGTCACGATGAGAGATGGAGATGGACCATAGGCATGGCTGAGGTGTCATCCGTCTCGATTAAGGGAGATTTAGTTGATGTGGAGACACAAATGGAGGGAGATCACAGCATAAATGGTGTTCGATTGTACAGAGAGAGTGGTGTAAATTCGGATAGTGTCTCTAGAGAAGGAAGAATATTGTATTGAACTGAGGTTTTATGTAATTTCAGTTCATTTGTGAGATATTGAGTACACAGTTTAACTGTAACACAGATGACTGTAAACAAACGATAGGTGGTTTGTTAACTCTTGCTGGCACAGGAAGTGCAGCATTTAATTGCTCAAGTTACTGTCTCCACAACTGTTTTTAATACTGTCTCCAGCTTATGTTGAGGGTATTTATTCCTGGATCTCCATACAGATAGACCCATCTCATTCATCTCCCAGCCTTTCCTCTCTTCCACCGCCACCACCCGCCCTCAGAACCTCTGAAGCCACTCCACTCTGTGCAGCTCCACTAACTCAAACCAGCTTGCTGACTTATTTTCGGGCATGTACTTTCGGAGCATAGCGCTTACGGGCATTGTGATCTTACCTCCCCTATAGGTCTATCTCTGTCTGTCTGCGTCTGTCTGTCTTAAAAATAAAATATCAACTCCGACTCTCTACCAAAATGGTAATTCAAACAATGGGTGACCTGCCAACAAGTTCAGTATGTGTTGTTGTTAAGATGACCTGCCACTCAAACTGCTGCCTATGATGGCATTTTTCTTTAACTTCAGTTGCATTACGAGATAGTTGTGATTTGTAGAAGAACAGTAATGATTTCTAAGCATTGGGAACCTACTCCAGAGGAGTTGGA